>NW_027207305.1:0-716593 GCF_963455315.2 Globicephala melas | reverse complement strand
CACTTCCCCCCGGTCAAAAGGGCCATCTGAAAAAAGTGTAAAATCCAGAAAGGCAGGACAGGCCATGGAGAACTGGGAGCCTTGTTATGCTGATGGGCGGGATGTAAACTGCCAACAGACACTCGGGAGAAGTGTATGGTGTTTCCTGAAACATCTAAAAAACAAAGCAACAGAGCCTAGGGCACTTCCACTTATGGTCCTATAGCTTAGGGAAATTAAAATCAAAAAGACACAGCCACCCCAATGTTTGGGACGCCTCTGTTTACAAGAACCTCGTTTACCGTACAAGTTCAATATCACAGAAAGTGAAAAATGGATAAAGAACTTGTGGTACTTACGTACAATGCAGTATCACTCAGCAGTGAAATCTATGTCATCAGGCCCGTAGCAGCACAATGAGTGGATTCAGGTACGATGATTCTAACCGAAATAAGTCACACAGAAAAAGAAACATCATAAGATATCAGTAATACACGGAATGTAAACTTGGCTACACAGGAACTGAATTACAGAACAGAACAGGGTCTCAAATTTAGAAAACCAACTTATGCTTGTTTAAGGGTAAAGGTGAGTTGGGGTGCTGCATAAAACCAGAGATTGAAATGAGCACAGATAAAGTTCCTTAAGCCAAATATGGAATAGACAAGAGCTACTCCTTGCTCAACGAAATGGACTCAACACCGCATATTAAACGCCTAAGAATGTACCTGACTCTTAAGTATCTTAAAACCTATGGATTGCTATGTCTCCGAAAGAGAATCAAGCATGTGTACAGGGACATAAACGCAGCAGTGATAGGATTGGAGAGGTTCGGTGAGCAAATGAAGACCCTTTGAAGTCATATTGCATGGTACCCATTCCACGGGTTTCAACTACCCAGGTTTAAGGTATTCCTTCCTTCAGCTAAAACATGCATGTGGAACCTAGAGTATGATCAACCATGTGATCGGGAGACGTGTTCAAATATGTCTCAGTTTTCGTACCCCTGGTACTCGGGTGCAACATTCCAGACGCTTTACTAACACTCTCCCGACTTGGAGAGTCAGTCCCTTTAACCTCCTGTTTGGCCCAGTTTGCAATTTCTGCGGAAGATGAACAGGAATAGCGAGAACCAATGAGAGACTAGCTGGAGGTGTCTGGACGGGCAAATTTAACTCTCATTTCCCACCAGGAAGAGGAAATAACCAAAGGCTCAGCGTGCCGTGCCGGAACCAGATTAGGGCCTGAAGCCATCCTGCGGTGTTGCGGCCAGCTCACAAGAAAACGAGTTGAAGAAAGGAGCTCAGGGGCACTGTAATTCACAAACCTGCAGGAGTTATAAATGACAACTATCGTCCAAAAATATACTGAAGTAAGGCTGCCAAGAGGACTTGAAAGCGGGGCAGAATTGCAGGAAACCGATTTCAGGAGGTAGACTGGAATTGCATTGAAAGCATAGGAAAAGAGGCAGAACGTCACAATGATGCACTTGGCCAAAAAGGGCGTATGCGTTTTTTTCCTGAATATATTCAGGAAAGAACGCATACGCCCTTTTTTGGCCAAACCAAGCAAGCTTGCAAAGGAAATCTGCACTACAATGAAGTCTCACTTCCCCCCGGTCAAAAGGGCCATCTGAAAAAAGTGTAAAATTCCAGAAAGGCAGGACAGGCCATGGAGAACTGGGAGCCTTGTTATGCTGATGGGCGGGATGTCAACTGCCAACAGACACTCGGGAGAAGTGTATGGTGTTTCCTGAAACATCTAAAAAACAAAGCAACAGAGCCTAGGGCACTTCCACTTATGGTCCTATAGCTTAGGGAAATTAAAATCAAAAAGACACAGCCCACCCCAATGTTTGGGACGCCTCTGTTTACAAGAACCTCGTTTACCGTACAAGTTCAATATCACAGAAAGTGAAAAATGGATAAAGAACTTGTGGTACTTACGTACAATGCAGTATCACTCAGCAGTGAAATCTATGTCATCAGGCCCGTAGCAGCACAATGAGTGGATTCAGGTACGATGATTCTAACTGAAATAAGTCACACAGAAAAAGAAACATCATAAGATATCAGTAATACACGGAATGTAAACTTGGCTACACAGGAACTGAATTACAGAACAGAACAGGGTCTCAAATTTAGAAAACCAACTTATGCTTGTTTAAGGGTAAAGGTGAGTTGGGGTGCTGCATAAAACCAGAGATTGAAATGAGCACAGATAAAGTTCCTTAAGCCAAATATGGAATAGACAAGAGCTACTCCTTGCTCAACGAAATGGACTCAACACCGCATATTAAACGCCTAAGAATGTACCTGACTCTTAAGTATCTTAAAACCTATGGATTGCTATGTCTCCGAAAGAGAATCAAGCATGTGTACAGGGACATAAACGCAGCAGTGATAGGATTGGAGAGGTTCGGTGAGCAAATGAAGACCCTTTGAAGTCATATTGCATGGTACCCATTCCACGGGTTTCAACTACCCAGGTTTAAGGTATTCTTCCTTCAGCTAAAACATGCATGTGGAACCTAGAGTATGATCAACCATGTGATCGGGAGACGTGTTCAAATATGTCTCAGTTTTCGTACCCTGGTACTCGGGTGCAACATTCCAGACGCTTTACTAACACTCTCCCGACTTGGAGAGTCAGTCCCTTTAACCTCCTGTTTGGCCCAGTTTGCAATTTCTGCGGAAGATGAACAGGAATAGCGAGAACCAATGAGAGACTAGCTGGAGGTGTCTGGACGGGCAAATTTAACTCTCATTTCCCACCAGGAAGAGGAAATAACCAAAGGCTCAGCGTGCCGTGCCGGAACCAGATTAGGGCCTGAAGCCATCCTGCGGTGTTGCGGCCAGCTCACAAGAAAACGAGTTGAAGAAAGGAGCTCAGGGGCACTGTAATTCACAAACCTGCAGAGTTATAAATGACAACTATCGTCCAAAAATATACTGAAGTAAGGCTGCCAAGAGGACTTGAAAGCGGGGCAGAATTGCAGGAAACCGATTTCAGGAGGTAGACTGGAATTGCATTGAAAGCATAGGAAAAGAGGCAGAACGTCCACAATGATGCACTTGGCCAAAAAGGGCGTATGCGTTTTTTCCTGAATATATTCAGGAAAAAACGCATACGCCCTTTTTGGCCAACCAAGCAAGCTTGCAAAGGAAATCTGCACTACAATGAAGTCTCACTTCCCCCCGGTCAAAAGGGCCATCTGAAAAAAGTGTAAAATCCAGAAAGGCAGGACAGGCCATGGAGAACTGGGAGCCTTGTTATGCTGATGGGCGGGATGTAAACTGCCAACAGACACTCGGGAGAAGTGTATGGTGTTTCCTGAAACATCTAAAAAACAAAGCAACAGAGCCTAGGCCACTTCCACTTATGGTCCTATAGCTTAGGGAAATTAAAATCAAAAAGACACAGCCACCCCAATGTTTGGGACGCCTCTGTTTACAAGAACCTCGTTTACCGTACAAGTTCAATATCACAGAAAGTGAAAAATGGATAAAGAACTTGTGGTACTTACGTACAATGCAGTATCACTCAGCAGTGAAATCTATGTCATCAGGCCCGTAGCAGCACAATGAGTGGATTCAGGTACGATGATTCTAACTGAAATAAGTCACACAGAAAAAGAAACATCATAAGATATCAGTAATACACGGAATGTAAACTTGGCTACACAGGAACTGAATTACAGAACAGAACAGGGTCTCAAATTTAGAAAACCAACTTATGCTTGTTTAAGGGTAAAGGTGAGTTGGGGTGCTGCATAAAACCAGAGATTGAAATGAGCACAGATAAAGTTCCTTAAGCCAAATATGGAATAGACAAGAGCTACTCCTTGCTCAACGAAATGGACTCAACACCGCATATTAAACGCCTAAGAATGTACCTGACTCTTAAGTATCTTAAAACCTATGGATTGCTATGTCTCCGAAAGAGAATCAAGCATGTGTACAGGGACATAAACGCAGCAGTGATAGGATTGGAGAGGTTCGGTGAGCAAATGAAGACCCTTTGAAGTCATATTGCATGGTACCCATTCCACGGGTTTCAACTACCCAGGTTTAAGGTATTCTTCCTTCAGCTAAAACATGCATGTGGAACCTAGAGTATGATCAACCATGTGATCGGGAGACGTGTTCAAATATGTCTCAGTTTTCGTACCCTGGTACTCGGGTGCAACATTCCAGACGCTTTACTAACACTCTCCCGACTTGGAGAGTCAGTCCCTTTAACCTCCTGTTTGGCCCAGTTTGCAATTTCTGCAGAAGATGAACAGGAATAGCGAGAACCAATGAGAGACTAGCTGGAGGTGTCTGGACGGGCAAATTTAACTCTCATTTCCCACCAGGAAGAGGAAATAACCAAAGGCTCAGCGTGCCGTGCCGGAACCAGATTAGGGCCTGAAGCCATCCTGCGGTGTTGCGGCCAGCTCACAAGAAAACGAGTTGAAGAAAGGAGCTCAGGGGCACTGTAATTCACAAACCTGCAGAGTTATAAATGACAACTATCGTCCAAAAATATACTGAAGTAAGGCTGCCAACAGGACTTGAAAGCGGGGCAGAATTGCAGGAAACCGATTTCAGGAGGTAGACTGGAATTGCATTGAAAGCATAGGAAAAGAGGCAGAACGTCCACAATGATGCACTTGGCCAAAAAGGGCGTATGCGTTTTTTCCTGAATATATTCAGGAAAAAACGCATACGCCCTTTTTGGCCAACCAAGCAAGCTTGCAAAGGAAATCTGCACTACAATGAAGTCTCACTTCCCCCCGGTCAAAAGGGCCATCTGAAAAAAGTGTAAAATCCAGAAAGGCAGGACAGGCCATGGAGAACTGGGAGCCTTGTTATGCTGATGGGCGGGATGTAAACTGCCAACAGACACTCGGGAGAAGTGTATGGTGTTTCCTGAAACATCTAAAAAACAAAGCAACAGAGCCTAGGGCACTTCCACTTATGGTCCTATAGCTTAGGGAAATTAAAATCAAAAAGACACAGCCACCCCAATGTTTGGGACGCCTCTGTTTACAAGAACCTCGTTTACCGTACAAGTTCAATATCACAGAAAGTGAAAAATGGATAAAGAACTTGTGGTACTTACGTACAATGCAGTATCACTCAGCAGTGAAATCTATGTCATCAGGCCCGTAGCAGCACAATGAGTGGATTCAGGTACGATGATTCTAACTGAAATAAGTCACACAGAAAAAGAAACATCATAAGATATCAGTAATACACGGAATGTAAACTTGGCTACACAGGAACTGAATTACAGAACAGAACAGGGTCTCAAATTTAGAAAACCAACTTATGCTTGTTTAAGGGTAAAGGTGAGTTGGGGTGCTGCATAAAACCAGAGATTGAAATGAGCACAGATAAAGTTCCTTAAGCCAAATATGGAATAGACAAGAGCTACTCCTTGCTCAACGAAATGGACTCAACACCGCATATTAAACGCCTAAGAATGTACCTGACTCTTAAGTATCTTAAAACCTATGGATTGCTATGTCTCCGAAAGAGAATCAAGCATGTGTACAGGGACATAAACGCAGCAGTGATAGGATTGGAGAGGTTCGGTGAGCAAATGAAGACCCTTTGAAGTCATATTGCATGGTACCCATTCCACGGGTTTCAACTACCCAGGTTTAAGGTATTCTTCCTTCAGCTAAAACATGCATGTGGAACCTAGAGTATGATCAACCATGTGATCGGGAGACGTGTTCAAATATGTCTCAGTTTTCGTACCCTGGTACTCGGGTGCAACATTCCAGACGCTTTACTAACACTCTCCCGACTTGGAGAGTCAGTCCCTTTAACCTCCTGTTTGGCCCAGTTTGCAATTTCTGCGGAAGATGAACAGGAATAGCGAGAACCAATGAGAGACTAGCTGGAGGTGTCTGGACGGGCAAATTTAACTCTCATTTCCCACCAGGAAGAGGAAATAACCAAAGGCTCAGCGTGCCGTGCCGGAACCAGATTAGGGCCTGAAGCCATCCTGCGGTGTTGCGGCCAGCTCACAAGAAAACGAGTTGAAGAAAGGAGCTCAGGGGCACTGTAATTCACAAACCTGCAGAGTTATAAATGACAGCTATCGTCCAAAAATATACTGAAGTAAGGCTGCCAAGAGGACTTGAAAGCGGGGCAGAATTGCAGGAAACCGATTTCAGGAGGTAGACTGGAATTGCATTGAAAGCATAGGAAAAGAGGCAGAACGTCCACAATGATGCACTTGGCCAAAAAGGGCGTATGCGTTTTTTCCTCAATATATTCAGGAAAAAACGCATACGCTCTTTTTGGCCAACCAAGCAAGCTTGCAAAGGAAATCTGCACTACAATGAAGTCTCACTTCCCCCCGGTCAAAAGGGCCATCTGAAAAAAGTGTAAAATCCAGAAAGGCAGGACAGGCCATGGAGAACTGGGAGCCTTGTTATGCTGATGGGCGGGATGTAAACTGCCAACAGACACTCGGGAGAAGTGTATGGTGTTTCCTGAAACATCTAAAAAACAAAGCAACAGAGCCTAGGGCACTTCCACTTATGGTCCTATAGCTTAGGGAAATTAAAATCAAAAAGACACAGCCACCCCAATGTTTGGGACGCCTCTGTTTACAAGAACCTCGTTTACCGTACAAGTTCAATATCACAGAAAGTGAAAAATGGATAAAGAACTTGTGGTACTTACGTACAATGCAGTATCACTCAGCAGTGAAATCTATGTCATCAGGCCCGTAGCAGCACAATGAGTGGATTCAGGTACGATGATTCTAGCTGAAATAAGTCACACAGAAAAAGAAACATCATAAGATATCAGTAATACACGGAATGTAAACTTGGCTACACAGGAACTGAATTACAGAACAGAACAGGGTCTCAAATTTAGAAAACCAACTTATGCTTGTTTAAGGGTAAAGGTGAGTTGGGGTGCTGCATAAAACCAGAGATTGAAATGAGCACAGATAAAGTTCCTTAAGCCAAATATGGAATAGACAAGAGCTACTCCTTGCTCAACGAAATGGACTCAACACCGCATATTAAACGCCTAAGAATGTACCTGACTCTTAAGTATCTTAAAACCTATGGATTGCTATGTCTCCGAAAGAGAATCAAGCATGTGTACAGGGACATAAACGCAGCAGTGATAGGATTGGAGAGGTTCGGTGAGCAAATGAAGACCCTTTGAAGTCATATTGCATGGTACCCATTCCACGGGTTTCAACTACCCAGGTTTAAGGTATTCTTCCTTCAGCTAAAACATGCATGTGGAACCTAGAGTATGATCAACCATGTGATCGGGAGACGTGTTCAAATATGTCTCAGTTTTCGTACCCTGGTACTCGGGTGCAACATTCCAGACGCTTTACTAACACTCTCCCGACTTGGAGAGTCAGTCCCTTTAACCTCCTGTTTGGCCCAGTTTGCAATTTCTGCGGAAGATGAACAGGAATAGCGAGAACCAATGAGAGACTAGCTGGAGGTGTCTGGACGGGCAAATTTAACTCTCATTTCCCACCAGGAAGAGGAAATAACCAAAGGCTCAGCGTGCCGTGCCGGAACCAGATTAGGGCCTGAAGCCATCCTGTGGTGTTGCGGCCAGCTCACAAGAAAACGAGTTGAAGAAAGGAGCTCAGGGGCACTGTAATTCACAAACCTGCAGAGTTATAAATGACAACTATCGTCCAAAAATATACTGAAGTAAGGCTGCCAAGAGGACTTGAAAGCGGGGCAGAATTGCAGGAAACCGATTTCAGGAGGTAGACTGGAATTGCATTGAAAGCATAGGAAAAGAGGCAGAACGTCCACAATGATGCACTTGGCCAAAAAGGGCGTATGCGTTTTTTCCTGAATATATTCAGGAAAAAACGCATACGCCCTTTTTGGCCAACCAAGCAAGCTTGCAAAGGAAATCTGCACTACAATGAAGTCTCACTTCCCCCCGGTCAAAAGGGCCATCTGAAAAAAGTGTAAAATCCAGAAAGGCAGGACAGGCCATGGAGAACTGGGAGCCTTGTTATGCTGATGGGCGGGATGTAAACTGCCAACAGACACTCGGGAGAAGTGTATGGTGTTTCCTGAAACATCTAAAAAACAAAGCAACAGAGCCTAGGGCACTTCCACTTATGGTCCTACAGCTTAGGGAAATTAAAATCAAAAAGACACAGCCACCCCAATGTTTGGGATGCCTCTGTTTACAAGAACCTCGTTTACCGTACAAGTTCAATATCACAGAAAGTGAAAAATGGATAAAGAACTTGTGGTACTTACGTACAATGCAGTATCACTCAGCAGTGAAATCTATGTCATCAGGCCCGTAGCAGCACAATGAGTGGATTCAGGTACGATGATTCTAACTGAAATAAGTCACACAGAAAAAGAAACATCATAAGATATCAGTAATACACGGAATGTAAACTTGGCTACACAGGAACTGAATTACAGAACAGAACAGGGTCTCAAATTTAGAAAACCAACTTATGCTTGTTTAAGGGTAAAGGTGAGTTGGGGTGCTGCATAAAACCAGAGA
This sequence comes from Globicephala melas, assembly GCF_963455315.2. Taxonomy (NCBI): domain Eukaryota; kingdom Metazoa; phylum Chordata; class Mammalia; order Artiodactyla; family Delphinidae; genus Globicephala; species Globicephala melas. Next base: position 708,089 of record NW_027207305.1, on the reverse strand, counting down.
TTGAAATGAGCACAGATAAAGTTCCTTAAGCCAAATATGGAATAGACAAGAGCTACTCCTTGCTCAACGAAATGGACTCAACACCGCATATTAAACGCCTAAGAATGTACCTGACTCTTAAGTATCTTAAAACCTATGGATTGCTATGTCTCCGAAAGAGAATCAAGCATGTGTACAGGGACATAAACGCAGCAGTGATAGGATTGGAGAGGTTCGGTGAGCAAATGAAGACCCTTTGAAGTCATATTGCATGGTACCCATTCCACGGGTTTCAACTACCCAGGTTTAAGGTATTCTTCCTTCAGCTAAAACATGCATGTGGAACCTAGAGTATGATCAACCATGTGATCGGGAGACGTGTTCAAATATGTCTCAGTTTTCGTACCCTGGTACTCGGGTGCAACATTCCAGACGCTTTATTAACACTCTCCCGACTTGGAGAGTCAGTCCCTTTAACCTCCTGTTTGGCCCAGTTTGCAATTTCTGCGGAAGATGAACAGGAATAGCGAGAACCAATGAGAGACTAGCTGGAGGTGTCTGGACGGGCAAATTTAACTCTCATTTCCCACCAGGAAGAGGAAATAACCAAAGGCTCAGCGTGCCGTGCCGGAACCAGATTAGGGCCTGAAGCCATCCTGCGGTGTTGCGGCCAGCTCACAAGAAAACGAGTTGAAGAAAGGAGCTCAGGGGCACTGTAATTCACAAACCTGCAGAGTTATAAATGACAACTATCGTCCAAAAATATACTGAAGTAAGGCTGCCAAGAGGACTTGAAAGCGGGGCAGAATTGCAGGAAACCGATTTCAGGAGGTAGACTGGAATTGCATTGAAAGCATAGGAAAAGAGGCAGAACGTCCACAATGATGCACTTGGCCAAAAAGGGCGTATGCGTTTTTTTCTGAATATATTCAGGAAAAAACGCATACGCCCTTTTTGGCCAACCAAGCAAGCTTGCAAAGGAAATCTGCACTACAATGAAGTCTCACTTCCCCCCAGTCAAAAGGGCCATCTGAAAAAAGTGTAAAATCCAGAAAGGCAGGACAGGCCATGGAGAACTGGGAGCCTTGTTATGCTGATGGGCGGGATGTAAATTGCCAACAGACACTCGGGAGAAGTGTATGGTGTTTCCTGAAACATCTAAAAAACAAAGCAACAGAGCCTAGGGCACTTCCACTTATGGTCCTATAGCTTAGGGAAATTAAAATCAAAAAGATACAGCCACCCCAATGTTTGGGACTCCTCTGTTTACAAGAACCTCGTTTACCGTACAAGTTCAATATCACAGAAAGTGAAAAATGGATAAAGAACTTGTGGTACTTACGTACAATGCAGTATCACTCAGCAGTGAAATCTATGTCATCAGGCCCGTAGCAGCACAATGAGTGGATTCAGGTACGATGATTCTAACTGAGATAAGTCACACAGAAAAAGAAACATCATACGATATCAGTAATACACGGAATGTAAACTTGGCTACACAGGAACTGAATTACAGAACAGAACAGGGTCTCAAATTTAGAAAACCAACTTATGCTTGTTTAAGGGTAAAGGTGAGTTGGGGTGCTGCATAAAACCAGAGATTGAAATGAGCACAGATAAAGTTCCTTAAGCCAAATATGGAATAGACAAGAGCTACTCCTTGCTCAACGAAATGGACTCAACACCGCATATTAAACGCCTAAGAATGTACCTGACTCTTAAGTATCTTAAAACCTATGGATTGCTATGTCTCCGAAAGAGAATCAAGCATGTGTACAGGGACATAAACGCAGCAGTGATAGGATTGGAGAGGTTCGGTGAGCAAATGAAGACCCTTTGAAGTCATATTGCATGGTACCCATTCCACGGGTTTCAACTACCCAGGTTTAAGGTATTCTTCCTTCAGCTAAAACATGCATGTGGAACCTAGAGTATGATCAACCATGTGATCGGGAGACGTGTTCAAATATGTCTCAGTTTTCGTACCCTGGTACTCGGGTGCAACATTCCAGACGCTTTACTAACACTCTCCCGACTTGGAGAGTCAGTCCCTTTAACCTCCTGTTTGGCCCAGTTTGCAATTTCTGCGGAAGATGAACAGGAATAGCGAGAACCAATGAGAGACTAGCTGGAGGTGTCTGGACGGGCAAATTTAACTCTCATTTCCCACCAGGAAGAGGAAATAACCAAAGGCTCAGCGTGCCGTGCCGGAACCAGATTAGGGCCTGAAGCCATCCTGCGGTGTTGCGGCCAGCTCACAAGAAAACGAGTTGAAGAAAGGAGCTCAGGGGCACTGTAATTCACAAACCTGCAGAGTTATAAATGACAACTATCGTCCAAAAATATACTGAAGTAAGGCTGCCAAGAGGACTTGAAAGCGGGGCAGAATTGCAGGAAACCGATTTCAGGAGGTAGACTGGAATTGCATTGAAAGCATAGGAAAAGAGGCAGAACGTCCACAATGATGCACTTGGCCAAAAAGGGCGTATGCGTTTTTTCCTGAATATATTCAGGAAAGAACGCATACGCCCTTTTTGGCCAACCAAGCAAGCTTGCAAAGGAAATCTGCACTACAATGAAGTCTCACTTCCCCCCGGTCAAAAGGGCCATCTGAAAAAAGTGTAAAATCCAGAAAGGCAGGACAGGCCATGGAGAACTGGGAGCCTTGTTATGCTGATGGGCGGGATGTAAACTGCCAACAGACACTCGGGAGAAGTGTATGGTGTTTCCTGAAACATCTAAAAAACAAAGCAACAGAGCCTAGGCCACTTCCACTTATGGTCCTATAGCTTAGGGAAATTAAAATCAAAAAGACACAGCCACCCCAATGTTTGGGACGCCTCTGTTTACAAGAACCTCGTTTACCGTACAAGTTCAATATCACAGAAAGTGAAAAATGGATAAAGAACTTGTGGTACTTACGTACAATGCAGTATCACTCAGCAGTGAAATCTATGTCATCAGGCCCGTAGCAGCACAATGAGTGGATTCAGGTACGATGATTCTAACTGAAATAAGTCACACAGAAAAAGAAACATCATAAGATATCAGTAATACACGGAATGTAAACTTGGCTACACAGGAACTGAATTACAGAACAGAACAGGGTCTCAAATTTAGAAAACCAACTTATGCTTGTTTAAGGGTAAAGGTGAGTTGGGGTGCTGCATAAAACCAGAGATTGAAATGAGCACAGATAAAGTTCCTTAAGCCAAATATGGAATAGACAAGAGCTACTCCTTGCTCAACGAAATGGACTCAACACCGCATATTAAACGCCTAAGAATGTACCTGACTCTTAAGTATCTTAAAACCTATGGATTGCTATGTCTCCGAAAGAGAATCAAGCATGTGTACAGGGACATAAACGCAGCAGTGATAGGATTGGAGAGGTTCGGTGAGCAAATGAAGACCCTTTGAAGTCATATTGCATGGTACCCATTCCACGGGTTTCAACTACCCAGGTTTAAGGTATTCTTCCTTCAGCTAAAACATGCATGTGGAACCTAGAGTATGATCAACCATGTGATCGGGAGACGTGTTCAAATATGTCTCAGTTTTCGTACCCTGGTACTCGGGTGCAACATTCCAGACGCTTTACTAACACTCTCCCGACTTGGAGAGTCAGTCCCTTTAACCTCCTGTTTGGCCCAGTTTGCAATTTCTGCGGAAGATGAACAGGAATAGCGAGAACCAATGAGAGACTAGCTGGAGGTGTCTGGACGGGCAAATTTAACTCTCATTTCCCACCAGGAAGAGGAAATAACCAAAGGCTCAGCGTGCCGTGCCGGAACCAGATTAGGGCCTGAAGCCATCCTGCGGTGTTGCGGCCAGCTCACAAGAAAGTGAGTTGAAGAAAGGAGCTCAGGGGCACTGTAATTCACAAACCTGCAGAGTTATAAATGACAACTATCGTCCAAAAATATACTGAAGTAAGGCTGCCAAGAGGACTTGAAAGCGGGGCAGAATTGCAGGAAACCGATTTCAGGAGGTAGACTGGAATTGCATTGAAAGCATAGGAAAAGAGGCAGAACGTCCACAATGATGCACTTGGCCAAAAAGGGCGTATGCGTTTTTTTCTGAATATATTCAGGAAAAAACGCATACGCCCTTTTTGGCCAACCAAGCAAGCTTGCAAAGGAAATCTGCACTACAATGAAGTCTCACTTCCCCCCAGTCAAAAGGGCCATCTGAAAAAAGTGTAAAATCCAGAAAGGCAGGACAGGCCATGGAGAACTGGGAGCCTTGTTATGCTGATGGGCGGGATGTAAATTGCCAACAGACACTCGGGAGAAGTGTATGGTGTTTCCTGAAACATCTAAAAAACAAAGCAACAGAGCCTAGGGCACTTCCACTTATGGTCCTATAGCTTAGGGAAATTAAAATCAAAAAGATACAGCCACCCCAATGTTTGGGACTCCTCTGTTTACAAGAACCTCGTTTACCGTACAAGTTCAATATCACAGAAAGTGAAAAATGGATAAAGAACTTGTGGTACTTACGTACAATGCAGTATCACTCAGCAGTGAAATCTATGTCATCAGGCCCGTAGCAGCACAATGAGTGGATTCAGGTACGATGATTCTAACTGAGATAAGTCACACAGAAAAAGAAACATCATACGATATCAGTAATACACGGAATGTAAACTTGGCTACACAGGAACTGAATTACAGAACAGAACAGGGTCTCAAATTTAGAAAACCAACTTATGCTTGTTTAAGGGTAAAGGTGAGTTGGGGTGCTGCATAAAACCAGAGATTGAAATGAGCACAGATAAAGTTCCTTAAGCCAAATATGGAATAGACAAGAGCTACTCCTTGCTCAACGAAATGGACTCAACACCGCATATTAAACGCCTAAGAATGTACCTGACTCTTAAGTATCTTAAAACCTATGGATTGCTATGTCTCCGAAAGAGAATCAAGCATGTGTACAGGGACATAAACGCAGCAGTGATAGGATTGGAGAGGTTCGGTGAGCAAATGAAGACCCTTTGAAGTCATATTGCATGGTACCCATTCCACGGGTTTCAACTACCCAGGTTTAAGGTATTCTTCCTTCAGCTAAAACATGCATGTGGAACCTAGAGTATGATCAACCATGTGATCGGGAGACGTGTTCAAATATGTCTCAGTTTTCGTACCCTGGTACTCGGGTGCAACATTCCAGACGCTTTACTAACACTCTCCCGACTTGGAGAGTCAGTCCCTTTAACCTCCTGTTTGGCCCAGTTTGCAATTTCTGCGGAAGATGAACAGGAATAGCGAGAACCAATGAGAGACTAGCTGGAGGTGTCTGGACGGGCAAATTTAACTCTCATTTCCCACCAGGAAGAGGAAATAACCAAAGGCTCAGCGTGCCGTGCCGGAACCAGATTAGGGCCTGAAGCCATCCTGCGGTGTTGCGGCCAGCTCACAAGAAAACGAGTTGAAGAAAGGAGCTCAGGGGCACTGTAATTCACAAACCTGCAGAGTTATAAATGACAACTATCGTCCAAAAATATACTGAAGTAAGGCTGCCAAGAGGACTTGAAAGCGGGGCAGAATTGCAGGAAACCGATTTCAGGAGGTAGACTGGAATTGCATTGAAAGCATAGGAAAAGAGGCAGAACGTCCACAATGATGCACTTGGCCAAAAAGGGCGTATGCGTTTTTTCCTGAATATATTCAGGAAAGAACGCATACGCCCTTTTTGGCCAACCAAGCAAGCTTGCAAAGGAAATCTGCACTACAATGAAGTCTCACTTCCCCCCGGTCAAAAGGGCCATCTGAAAAAAGTGTAAAATCCAGAAAGGCAGGACAGGCCATGGAGAACTGGGAGCCTTGTTATGCTGATGGGCGGGATGTAAACTGCCAACAGACACTCGGGAGAAGTGTATGGTGTTTCCTGAAACATCTAAAAAACAAAGCAACAGAGCCTAGGGCACTTCCACTTATGGTCCTATAGCTTAGGGAAATTAAAATCAAAAAGACACAGCCACCCCAATGTTTGGGACGCCTCTGTTTACAAGAACCTCGTTTACCGTACAAGTTCAATATCACAGAAAGTGAAAAATGGATAAAGAACTTGTGGTACTTACGTACAATGCAGTATCACTCAGCAGTGAAATCTATGCCATCAGGCCCGTAGCAGCACAATGAGTGGATTCAGGTACGATGATTCTAACTGAAATAAGTCACACAGAAAAAGAAACATCATAAGATATCAGTAATACACGGAATGTAAACTTGGCTACACAGGAACTGAATTACAGAACAGAACAGGGTCTCAAATTTAGAAAACCAACTTATGCTTGTTTAAGGGTAAAGGTGAGTTGGGGTGCTGCATAAAACCAGAGATTGAAATGAGCACAGATAAAGTTCCTTAAGCCAAATATGGAATAGACAAGAGCTACTCCTTGCTCAACGAAATGGACTCAACACCGCATATTAAACGCCTAAGAATGTACCTGACTCTTAAGTATCTTAAAACCTATGGATTGCTATGTCTCCGAAAGAGAATCAAGCATGTGTACAGGGACATAAACGCAGCAGTGATAGGATTGGAGAGGTTCGGTGAGCAAATGAAGACCCTTTGAAGTCATATTGCATGGTACCCATTCCACGGGTTTCAACTACCCAGGTTTAAGGTATTCTTCCTTCAGCTAAAACATGCATGTGGAACCTAGAGTATGATCAACCATGTGATCGGGAGACGTGTTCAAATATGTCTCAGTTTTCGTACCCTGGTACTCGGGTGCAACATTCCAGACGCTTTACTAACACTCTCCCGACTTGGAGAGTCAGTCCCTTTAACCTCCTGTTTGGCCCAGTTTGCAATTTCTGCGGAAGATGAACAGGAATAGCGAGAACCAATGAGAGACTAGCTGGAGGTGTCTGGACGGGCAAATTTAACTCTCATTTCCCACCAGGAAGAGGAAATAACCAAAGGCTCAGCGTGCCGTGCCGGAACCAGATTAGGGCCTGAAGCCATCCTGCGGTGTTGCGGCCAGCTCACAAGAAAACGAGTTGAAGAAAGGAGCTCAGGGGCACTGTAATTCACAAACCTGCAGAGTTATAAATGACAACTATCGTCCAAAAATATACTGAAGTAAGGCTGCCAAGAGGACTTGAAAGCGGGGCAGAATTGCAGGAAACCGATTTCAGGAGGTAGACTGGAATTGCATTGAAAGCATAGGAAAAGAGGCAGAACGTCCACAATGATGCACTTGGCCAAAAAGGGCGTATGCGTTTTTTCCTGAATATATTCAGGAAAGAACGCATACGCCCTTTTTGGCCAACCAAGCAAGCTTGCAAAGGAAATCTGCACTACAATGAAGTCTCACTTCCCCCCGGTCAAAAGGGCCATCTGAAAAAAGTGTAAAATCCAGAAAGGCAGGACAGGCCATGGAGAACTGGGAGCCTTGTTATGCTGATGGGCGGGATGTAAACTGCCAACAGACACTCGGGAGAAGTGTATGGTGTTTCCTGAAACATCTAAAAAACAAAGCAACAGAGCCTAGGCCACTTCCACTTATGGTCCTATAGCTTAGGGAAATTAAAATCAAAAAGACACAGCCACCCCAATGTTTGGGACGCCTCTGTTTACAAGAACCTCGTTTACCATACAAGTTCAATATCACAGAAAGTGAAAAATGGATAAAGAACTTGTGGTACTTACGTACAATGCAGTATCACTCAGCAGTGAAATCTATGTCATCAGGCCCGTAGCAGCACAATGAGTGGATTCAGGTACGATGATTCTAACTGAAATAAGTCACACAGAAAAAGAAACATCATAAGATATCAGTAATACACGGAATGTAAACTTGGCTACACAGGAACTGAATTACAGAACAGAACAGGGTCTCAAATTTAGAAAACCAACTTATGCTTGTTTAAGGGTAAAGGTGAGTTGGGGTGCTGCATAAAACCAGAGATTGAAATGAGCACAGATAAAGTTCCTTAAGCCAAATATGGAATAGACAAGAGCTACTCCTTGCTCAACGAAATGGACTCAACACCGCATATTAAACGCCTAAGAATGTACCTGACTCTTAAGTATCTTAAAACCTATGGATTGCTATGTCTCCGAAAGAGAATCAAGCATGTGTACAGGGACATAAACGCAGCAGTGATAGGATTGGAGAGGTTCGGTGAGCAAATGAAGACCCTTTGAAGTCATATTGCATGGTACCCATTCCACGGGTTTCAACTACCCAGGTTTAAGGTATTCTTCCTTCAGCTAAAACATGCATGTGGAACCTAGAGTATGATCAACCATGTGATCGGGAGACGTGTTCAAATATGTCTCAGTTTTCGTACCCTGGTACTCGGGTGCAACATTCCAGACGCTTTACTAACACTCTCCCGACTTGGAGAGTCAGTCCCTTTAACCTCCTGTTTGGCCCAGTTTGCAATTTCTGCGGAAGATGAACAGGAATAGCGAGAACCAATGAGAGACTAGCTGGAGGTGTCTGGACGGGCAAATTTAACTCTCATTTCCCACCAGGAAGAGGAAATAACCAAAGGCTCAGCGTGCCGTGCCGGAACCAGATTAGGGCCTGAAGCCATCCTGCGGTGTTGCGGCCAGCTCACAAGAAAACGAGTTGAAGAAAGGAGCTCAGGGGCACTGTAATTCACAAACCTGCAGAGTTATAAATGACAACTATCGTCCAAAAATATACTGAAGTAAGGCTGCCAAGAGGACTTGAAAGCGGGGCAGAATTGCAGGAAACCGATTTCAGGAGGTAGACTGGAATTGCATTGAAAGCATAGGAAAAGAGGCAGAACGTCCACAATGATGCACTTGGCCAAAAAGGGCGTATGCGTTTTTTCCTGAATATATTCAGGAAAAAACGCATACGCCCTTTTTGGCCAACCAAGCAAGCTTGCAAAGGAAATCTGCACTACAATGAAGTCTCACTTCCCCCCGGTCAAAAGGGCCATCTGAAACAAGTGTAAAATCCAGAAAGGCAGGACAGGCCATGGAGAACTGGGAGCCTTGTTATGCTGATGGGCGGGATGTAAACTGCCAACAGACACTCGGGAGAAGTGTATGGTGTTTCCTGAAACATCTAAAAAACAAAGCAACAGAGCCTAGGCCACTTCCACTTATGGTCCTATAGCTTAGGGAAATTAAAATCAAAAAGACACAGCCACCCCAAAGTTTGGGACGCCTCTGTTTACAAGAACCTCGTTTACCGTACAAGTTCAATATCACAGAAAGTGAAAAATGGATAAAGAACTTGTGGTACTTACGTACAATGCAGTATCACTCAGAAGTGAAATCTATGTCATCAGGCCCGTAGCAGCACAATGAGTGGATTCAGGTACGATGATTCTAACTGAAATAAGTCACACAGAAAAAGAAACATCATAAGATATCAGTAATACACGGAATGTAAACTTGGCTACACAGGAACTGAATTACAGAACAGAACAGGGTCTCAAATTTAGAAAACCAACTTATGCTTGTTTAAGGGTAAAGGTGAGTTGGGGTGCTGCATAAAACCAGAGATTGAAATGAGCACAGATAAAGTTCCTTAAGCCAAATATGGAATAGACAAGAGCTACTCCTTGCTCAACGAAATGGACTCAACACCGCATATTAAACGCCTAAGAATGTACCTGACTCTTAAGTATCTTAAAACCTATGGATTGCTATGTCTCCGAAAGAGAATCAAGCATGTGTACAGGGACATAAACGCAGCAGTGATAGGATTGGAGAGGTTCGGTGAGCAAATGAAGACCCTTTGAAGTCATATTGCATGGTACCCATTCCACGGGTTTCAACTACCCAGGTTTAAGGTATTCTTCCTTCAGCTAAAACATGCATGTGGAACCTAGAGTATGATCAACCATGTGATCGGGAGACGTGTTCAAATATGTCTCAGTTTTCGTACCCTGGTACTCGGGTGCAACATTCCAGACGCTTTACTAACACTCTCCCGACTTGGAGAGTCAGTCCCTTTAACCTCCTGTTTGGCCCAGTTTGCAATTTCTGCGGAAGATGAACAGGAATAGCGAGAACCAATGAGAGACTAGCTGGAGGTGTCTGGACGGGCAAATTTAACTCTCATTTCCCACCAGGAAGAGGAAATAACCAAAGGCTCAGCGTGCCGTGCCGGAACCAGATTAGGGCCTGAAGCCATCCTGCGGTGTTGCGGCCAGCTCACAAGAAAACGAGTTGAAGAAAGGAGCTCAGGGGCACTGTAATTCACAAACCTGCAGAGTTATAAATGACAGCTATCGTCCAAAAATATACTGAAGTAAGGCTGCCAAGAGGACTTGAAAGCGGGGCAGAATTGCAGGAAACCGATTTCAGGAGGTAGACTGGAATTGCATTGAAAGCATAGGAAAAGAGGCAGAACGTCCACAATGATGCACTTGGCCAAAAAGGGCGTATGCGTTTTTTCCTGAATATATTCAGGAAAAAACGCATACGCCCTTTTTGGCCAACCACGCAAGCTTGCAAAGGAAATCTGCACTACAATGAAGTCTCACTTCCCCCCCCCCACGGTCAAAAGGGCCATCTGAAAAAAGTGTAAAATCCAGAAAGGCAGGACAGGCCATGGCGAACTGGGAGCCTTGTTATGCTGATGGGCGGGATGTAAATTGCCAACAGACACTCGGGAGAAGTGTATGGTGTTTCCTGAAACATCTAAAAAACAAAGCAACAGAGCCTAGGGCACTTCCACTTATGGTCCTATAGCTTAGGGAAATTAAAATCAAAAAGATACAGCCACCCCAATGTTTGGGACGCCTCTGTTTACAAGAACCTCGTTTACCGTACAAGTTCAATATCACAGAAAGTGAAAAATGGATAAAGAACTTGTGGTACTTACGTACCATGCAGTATCACTCAGCAGTGAAATCTATGTCATCAGGCCCGTAGCAGCACAATGAGTGGATTCAGGTACGATGATTCTAACTGAAATAAGTCACACAGAAAAAGAAACATCATAAGATATCAGTAAAACACGGAATGTAAACTTGGCTACACAGGAACTGAATTACAGAACAGAACAGGGTCTCAAATTTAGAAAACCAACTTATGCTTGTTTAAGGGTAAAGGTGAGTTGGGGTGCTGCATAAAACCAGAGATTGAAATGAGCACAGATAAAGTTCCTTAAGCCAAATATGGAATAGACAAGAGCTACTCCTTGCTCAACGAAATGGACTCAACACCGCATATTAAACGCCTAAGAATGTACCTGACTCTTAAGTATCTTAAAACCTATGGATTGCTATGTCTCCGAAAGAGAATCAAGCATGTGTACAGGGACATAAACGCAGCAGTGATAGGATTGGAGAGGTTCGGTGAGCAAATGAAGACCCTTTGAAGTCATATTGCATGGTACCCATTCCACGGGTTTCAACTACCCAGGTTTAAGGTATTCTTCCTTCAGCTAAAACATGCATGTGGAACCTAGAGTATGATCAACCATGTGATCGGGAGACGTGTTCAAATATGTCTCAGTTTTCGTACCCTGGTACTCGGGTGCAACATTCCAGACGCTTTACTAACACTCTCCCGACTTGGAGAGTCAGTCCCTTTAACCTCCTGTTTGGCCCAGTTTGCAATTTCTGCGGAAGATGAACAGGAATAGCGAGAACCAATGAGAGACTAGCTGGAGGTGTCTGGACGGGCAAATTTAACTCTCATTTCCCAACAGGAAGAGGAAATAACCAAAGGCTCAGCGTGCCGTGCCGGAACCAGATTAGGGCCTGAAGCCATCCTGCGGTGTTGCGGCCAGCTCACAAGAAAACGAGTTGAAGAAAGGAGCTCAGGGGCACTGTAATTCACAAACCTGCAGAGTTATAAATGACAGCTATCGTCCAAAAATATACTGAAGTAAGGCTGCCAAGAGGACTTGAAAGCGGGGCATAATTGCAGGAAACCGATTTCAGGAGGTAGACTGGAATTGCTTTGAAAGCATAGGAAAAGAGGCAGAACGTCCACAATGATGCACTTGGCCAAAAAGGGCGTATGCGTTTTTTCCTGAATATATTCAGGAAAAAACGCATACGCCCTTTTTGGCCAACCAAGCAAGCTTGCAAAGGAAATCTGCACTACAATGAAGTCTCACTTCTCCCCCCCCCAGTCAAAAGGGCCATCTGAAAAAAGTGTAAAATCCAGAAAGGCAGGACAGGCCATGGCGAACTGGGAGCCTTGTTATGCTGATGGGCGGGATGTAAACTGCCAACAGACACTCGGGAGAAGTGTATGGTGTTTCCTGAAACATCTGAAAAACAAAGCAACAGAGCCTAGGGCACTTCCACTTATGGTCCTATAGCTTAGGGAAATTAAAATCAAAAAGATACAGCCACCCCAATGTTTGGGACGCCTCTGTTTACAAGAACCTCGTTTACCGTACAAGTTCAATATCACAGAAAGTGAAAAATGGAAAAAGAACTTGTGGTACTTACGTACAATGCAGTATCACTCAGCAGTGAAATCTATGTCATCAGGCCCGTAGCAGCACAATGAGTGGATTCAGGTACGATGATTCTAACTGAGATAAGTCACACAGAAAAAGAAACATCATACGATATCAGTAATACACGGAATGTAAACTTGGCTACACAGGAACTGAATTACAGAACAGAACAGGGTCTCAAATTTAGAAAACCAACTTATGCTTGTTTAAGGGTAAAGGTGAGTTGGGGTGCTGCATAAAACCAGAGATTGAAATGAGCACAGATAAAGTTCCTTAAGCCAAATATGGAATAGACAAGAGCTACTCCTTGCTCAACGAAATGGACTCAACACCGCATATTAAACGCCTAAGAATGTACCTGACTCTTAAGTATCTTAAAACCTATGGATTGCTATGTCTCCGAAAGAGAATCAAGCATGTGTACAGGGACATAAACGCAGCAGTGATAGGATTGGAGAGGTTCGGTGAGCAAATGAAGACCCTTTGAAGTCATATTGCATGGTACCCATTCCACGGGTTTCAACTACCCAGGTTTAAGGTATTCTTCCTTCAGCTAAAACATGCATGTGGAACCTAGAGTATGATCAACCATGTGATCGGGAGACGTGTTCAAATATGTCTCAGTTTTCGTACCCTGGTACTCGGGTGCAACATTCCAGACGCTTTACTAACACTCTCCCGACTTGGAGAGTCAGTCCCTTTAACCTCCTGTTTGGCCCAGTTTGCAATTTCTGCGGAAGATGAACAGGAATAGCGAGAACCAATGAGAGACTAGCTGGAGGTGTCTGGACGGGCAAATTTAACTCTCATTTCCCACCAGGAAGAGGAAATAACCAAAGGCTCAGCGTGCCGTGCCGGAACCAGATTAGGGCCTGAAGCCATCCTGCGGTGTTGCGGCCAGCTCACAAGAAAACGAGTTGAAGAAAGGAGCTCAGGGGCACTGTAATTCACAAACCTGCAGAGTTATAAATGACAACTATCGTCCAAAAATATACTGAAGTAAGGCTGCCAAGAGGACTTGAAAGCGGGGCAGAATTGCAGGAAACCGATTTCAGGAGGTAGACTGGAATTGCATTGAAAGCATAGGAAAAGAGGCAGAACGTCCACAATGATGCACTTGGCCAAAAAGGGCGTATGCGTTTTTTCCTGAATATATTCAGGAAAGAACGCATACGCCCTTTTTGGCCAACCAAGCAAGCTTGCAAAGGAAATCTGCACTACAATGAAGTCTCACTTCCCCCCCCCCACGGTCAAAAGGGCCATCTGAAAAAAGTGTAAAATCCAGAAAGGCAGGACAGGCCATGGAGAACTGGGAGCCTTGTTATGCTGATGGGCGGGATGTAAACTGCCAACAGACACTCGGGAGAAGTGTATGGTGTTTCCTGAAACATCTAAAAAACAAAGCAACAGAGCCTAGGGCACTTCCACTTATGGTCCTATAGCTTAGGGAAATTAAAATCAAAAAGATACAGCCACCCCAATGTTTGGGACGCCTCTGTTTACAAGAACCTCGTTTACCGTACAAGTTCAATATCACAGAAAGTGAAAAATGGATAAAGAACTTGTGGTACTTACATACAATGCAGTATCACTCAGCAGTGAAATCTATGTCATCAGGCCCGTAGCAGCACAATGAGTGGATTCAGGTACGATGATTCTAACTGAAATAAGTCACACAGAGAAAGAAACATCATAAGATATCAGTAATACACGGAATGTAAACTTGGCTACACAGGAACTGAATTACAGAACAGAACAGGGTCTCAAATTTAGAAAACCAACTTATGCTTGTTTAAGGGTAAAGGTGAGTTGGGGTGCTGCATAAAACCAGAGATTGAAATGAGCACAGATAAAGTTCCTTAAGCCAAATATGGAATAGACAAGAGCTACTCCTTGCTCAACGAAATGGACTCAACACCGCATATTAAACGCCTAAGAATGTACCTGACTCTTAAGTATCTTAAAACCTATGGATTGCTATGTCTCCGAAAGAGAATCAAGCATGTGTACAGGGACATAAACGCAGCAGTGATAGGATTGGAGAGGTTCGGTGAGCAAATGAAGACCCTTTGAAGTCATATTGCATGGTACCCATTCCACGGGTTTCAACTACCCAGGTTTAAGGTATTCTTCCTTCAGCTAAAACATGCATGTGGAACCTAGAGTATGATCAACCATGTGATCGGGAGACGTGTTCAAATATGTCTCAGTTTTCGTACCCTGGTACTCGGGTGCAACATTCCAGACGCTTTACTAACAGTCTCCCGACTTGGAGAGTCAGTCCCTTTAACCTCCTGTTTGGCCCAGTTTGCAATTTCTGCGGAAGATGAACAGGAATAGTGAGAACCAATGAGAGACTAGCTGGAGGTGTCTGGACGGGCAAATTTAACTCTCATTTCCCACCAGGAAGAGGAAATAACCAAAGGCTCAGCGTGCCGTGCCGGAACCAGATTAGGGCCTGAAGCCATCCTGCGATGTTGCGGCCAGCTCACAAGAAAACGAGTTGAAGAAAGGAGCTCAGGGGCACTGTAATTCACAAACCTGCAGAGTTATAAATGACAACTATCGTCCAAAAATATACTGAAGTAAGGCTGCCAAGAGGACTTGAAAGCGGGGCAGAATTGCAGGAAACCGATTTCAGGAGGTAGACTGGAATTGCATTGAAAGCATAGGAAAAGAGGCAGAACGTCCACAATGATGCACTTGGCCAAAAAGGGCGTATGCGTTTTTTCCTGAATATATTCAGGAAAAAACGCATACGCCCTTTTTGGCCAACCAAGCAAGCTTGCAAAGGAAATCTGCACTACAATGAAGTCTCACTTCCCCCCGGTCAAAAGGGCCATCTGAAACAAGTGTAAAATCCAGAAAGGCAGGACAGGCCATGGAGAACTGGGAGCCTTGTTATGCTGATGGGCGGGATGTAAACTGCCAACAGACACTCGGGAGAAGTGTATGGTGTTTCCTGAAACATCTAAAAAACAAAGCAACAGAGCCTAGGCCACTTCCACTTATGGTCCTATAGCTTAGGGAAATTAAAATCAAAAAGACACAGCCACCCCAAAGTTTGGGACGCCTCTGTTTACAAGAACCTCGTTTACCGTACAAGTTCAATATCACAGAAAGTGAAAAATGGATAAAGAACTTGTGGTACTTACATACAATGCAGTATCACTCAGCAGTGAAATCTATGTCATCAGGCCCGTAGCAGCACAATGAGTGGATTCAGGTACGATGATTCTAACTGAAATAAGTCACACAGAAAAAGAAACATCATAAGATATCAGTAATACACGGAATGTAAACTTGGCTACACAGGAACTGAATTACAGAACAGAACAGGGTCTCAAATTTAGAAAACCAACTTATGCTTGTTTAAGGGTAAAGGTGAGTTGGGGTGCTGCATAAAACCAGAGATTGAAATGAGCACAGATAAAGTTCCTTAAGCCAAATATGGAATAGACAAGAGCTACTCCTTGCTCAACGAAATGGACTCAACACCGCATATTAAACGCCTAAGAATGTACCTGACTCTTAAGTATCTTAAAACCTATGGATTGCTATGTCTCCGAAAGAGAATCAAGCATGTGTACAGGGACATAAACGCAGCAGTGATAGGATTGGAGAGGTTCGGTGAGCAAATGAAGACCCTTTGAAGTCATATTGCATGGTACCCATTCCACGGGTTTCAACTACCCAGGTTTAAGGTATTCTTCCTTCAGCTAAAACATGCATGTGGAACCTAGAGTATGATCAACCATGTGATCGGGAGACGTGTTCAAATATGTCTCAGTTTTCGTACCCTGGTACTCGGGTGCAACATTCCAGACGCTTTACTAACACTCTCCCGACTTGGAGAGTCAGTCCCTTTAACCTCCTGTTTGGCCCAGTTTGCAATTTCTGCGGAAGATGAACAGGAATAGCGAGAACCAATGAGAGACTAGCTGGAGGTGTCTGGACGGGCAAATTTAACTCTCATTTCCCACCAGGAAGAGGAAATAACCAAAGGCTCAGCGTGCCGTGCCGGAACCAGATTAGGGCCTGAAGCCATCCTGCGGTGTTGCGGCCAGCTCACAAGAAAACGAGTTGAAGAAAGGAGCTCAGGGGCACTGTAATTCACAAACCTGCAGAGTTATAAATGACAACTATCGTCCAAAAATATACTGAAGTAAGGCTGCCAAGAGGACTTGAAAGCGGGGCAGAATTGCAGGAAACCGATTTCAGGAGGTAGACTGGAATTGCATTGAAAGCATAGGAAAAGAGGCAGAACGTCCACAATGATGCACTTGGCCAAAAAGGGCGTATGCGTTTTTTCCTGAATATATTCAGGAAAAAACGCATATGCCCTTTTTGGCCAACCAAGCAAGCTTGCAAAGGAAATCTGCACTACAATGAAGTCTCACTTCCCCCCGGTCAAAAGGGCCATCTGAAAAAAGTGTAAAATCCAGAAAGGCAGGACAGGCCATGGAGAACTGGGAGCCTTGTTATGCTGATGGGCGGGATGTAAACTGCCAACAGACACTCGGGAGAAGTGTATGGTGTTTCCTGAAACATCTAAAAAACAAAGCAACAGAGCCTAGGGCACTTCCACTTATGGTCCTATAGCTTAGGGAAATTAAAATCAAAAAGACACAGCCACCCCAATGTTTGGGACGCCTCTGTTTACAAGAACCTCGTTTACCGTACAAGTTCAATATCACAGAAAGTGAAAAATGGATAAAGAACTTGTGGTACTTACGTACAATGCAATATCACTCAGCAGTGAAATCTATGTCATCAGGCCCGTAGCAGCACAATGAGTGGATTCAGGTACGATGATTCTAACTGAAATAAGTCACACAGAAAAAGAAACATCATAAGATATCAGTAATACACGGAATGTAAACTTGGCTACACAGGAACTGAATTACAGAACAGAACAGGGTCTCAAATTTAGAAAACCAACTTATGCTTGTTTAAGGGTAAAGGTGAGTTGGGGTGCTGCATAAAACCAGAGATTGAAATGAGCACAGATAAAGTTCCTTAAGCCAAATATGGAATAGACAAGAGCTACTCCTTGCTCAACGAAATGGACTCAACACCGCATATTAAACGCCTAAGAATGTACCTGACTCTTAAGTATCTTAAAACCGATGGATTGCTATGTCTCCGAAAGAGAATCAAGCATGTGTACAGGGACATAAACGCAGCAGTGATAGGATTGGAGAGGTTCGGTGAGCAAATGAAGACCCTTTGAAGTCATATTGCATGGTACCCATTCCACGGGTTTCAACTACCCAGGTTTAAGGTATTCTTCCTTCAGCTAAAACATGCATGTGGAACCTAGAGTATGATCAACCATGTGATCGGGAGACGTGTTCAAATATGTCTCAGTTTTCGTACCCTGGTACTCGGGTGCAACATTCCAGACGCTTTACTAACACTCTCCCGACTTGGAGAGTCAGCGCCTTTAACCTCCTGTTTGGCCCAGTTTGCAATTTCTGCGGAAGATGAACAGGAATAGCGAGAACCAATGAGAGACTAGCTGGAGGTGTCTGGACGGGCAAATTTAACTCTCATTTCCCACCAGGAAGAGGAAATAACCAAAGGCTCAGCGTGCCGTGCCGGAACCAGATTAGGGCCTGAAGCCATCCTGCGGTGTTGCGGCCAGCTCACAAGAAAACGAGTTGAAGAAAGGAGCTCAGGGGCACTGTAATTCACAAACCTGCAGAGTTATAAATGACAACTATCGTCCAAAAATATACTGAAGTAAGGCTGCCAAGAGGACTTGAAAGCGGGGCAGAATTGCAGGAAACCGATTTCAGGAGGTAGACTGGAATTGCATTGAAAGCATAGGAAAAGAGGCAGAACGTCCACAATGATGCACTTGGCCAAAAAGGGCGTATGCGTTTTTTCCTGAATATATTCAGGAAAAAACGCATACGCCCTTTTTGGCCAACCAAGCAAGCTTGCAAAGGAAATCTGCACTACAATGAAGTCTCACTTCCCCCCGGTCAAAAGGGCCATCTGAAACAAGTGTAAAATCCAGAAAGGCAGGACAGGCCATGGAGAACTGGGAGCCTTGTTATGCTGATGGGCGGGATGTAAACTGCCAACAGACACTCGGGAGAAGTGTATGGTCTTTCCTGAAACATCTAAAAAACAAAGCAACAGAGCCTAGGCCACTTCCACTTATGGTCCTATAGCTTAGGGAAATTAAAATCAAAAAGACACAGCCACCCCAAAGTTTGGGACGCCTCTGTTTACAAGAACCTCGTTTACCGTACAAGTTCAATATCACAGAAAGTGAAAAATGGATAAAGAACTTGTGGTACTTACGTACAATGCAGTATCACTCAGAAGTGAAATCTATGTCATCAGGCCCGTAGCAGCACAATGAGTGGATTCAGGTACGATGATTCTAACTGAAATAAGTCACACAGAAAAAGAAACATCATAAGATATCAGTAATACACGGAATGTAAACTTGGCTACACAGGAACTGAATTACAGAACAGAACAGGGTCTCAAATTTAGAAAACCAACTTATGCTTGTTTAAGGGTAAAGGTGAGTTGGGGTGCTGCATAAAACCAGAGATTGAAATGAGCACAGATAAAGTTCCTTAAGCCAAATATGGAATAGACAAGAGCTACTCCTTGCTCAACGAAATGGACTCAACACCGCATATTAAACGCCTAAGAATGTACCTGACTCTTAAGTATCTTAAAACCTATGGATTGCTATGTCTCCGAAAGAGAATCAAGCATGTGTACAGGGACATAAACGCAGCAGTGATAGGATTGGAGAGGTTCGGTGAGCAAATGAAGACCCTTTGAAGTCATATTGCATGGTACCCATTCCACGGGTTTCAACTACCCAGGTTTAAGGTATTCTTCCTTCAGCTAAAACATGCATGTGGAACCTAGAGTATGATCAACCATGTGATCGGGAGACGTGTTCAAATATGTCTCAGTTTTCGTACCCTGGTACTCGGGTGCAACATTCCAGACGCTTTACTAACACTCTCCCGACTTGGAGAGTCAGTCCCTTTAACCTCCTGTTTGGCCCAGTTTGCAATTTCTGCGGAAGATGAACAGGAATAGCGAGAACCAATGAGAGACTAGCTGGAGGTGTCTGGACGGGCAAATTTAACTCTCATTTCCCACCAGGAAGAGGAAATAACCAAAGGCTCAGCGTGCCGTGCCGGAACCAGATTAGGGCCTGAAGCCATCCTGCGGTGTTGCGGCCAGCTCACAAGAAAACGAGTTGAAGAAAGGAGCTCAGGGGCACTGTAATTCACAAACCTGCAGAGTTATAAATGACAACTATCGTCCAAAAATATACTGAAGTAAGGCTGCCAAGAGGACTTGAAAGCGGGGCAGAATTGCAGGAAACCGATTTCAGGAGGTAGACTGGAATTGCATTGAAAGCATAGGAAAAGAGGCAGAACGTCCACAATGATGCACTTGGCCAAAAAGGGTGTATGCGTTTTTTCCTGAATATATTCAGGAAAAAACGCATACGCCCTTTTTGGCCAACCAAGCAAGCTTGCAAAGGAAATCTGCACTACAATGAAGTCTCACTTCCCCCCGGTCAAAAGGGCCATCTGAAAAAAGTGTAAAATCCAGAAAGGCAGGACAGGCCATGGAGAACTGGGAGACTTGTTATGCTGATGGGCGGGATGTAAACTGCCAACAGACACTCGGGAGAAGTGTATGGTGTTTCCTGAAACATCTAAAAAACAAAGCAACAGAGCCTAGGGCACTTCCACTTATGGTCCTATAACTTAGGGAAATTAAAATCAAAAAGACACAGCCACCCCAATGTTTGGGACGCCTCTGTTTACAAGAACCTCGTTTACCGTACAAGTTCAATATCACAGAAAGTGAAAAATGGATAAAGAACTTGTGGTACTTACGTACAATGCAGTATCACTCAGCAGTGAAATCTATGTCATCAGGCCCGTCGCAGCACAATGAGTGGATTCAGGTACGATGATTCTAACTGAAATAAGTCACACAGAAAAAGAAACATCATAAGATATCAGTAATACACGGAATGTAAACTTGGCTACACAGGAACTGAATTACAGAACAGAACAGGGTCTCAAATTTAGAAAACCAACTTATGCTTGTTTAAGGGTAAAGGTGAGTTGGGGTGCTGCATAAAACCAGAGATTGAAATGAGCACAGATAAAGTTCCTTAAGCCAAATATGGAATAGACAAGAGCTACTCCTTGCTCAACGAAATGGACTCAACACCGCATATTAAACGCCTAAGAATGTACCTGACTCTTAAGTATCTTAAAACCTATGGATTGCTATGTCTCCGAAAGAGAATCAAGCATGTGTACAGGGACATAAACGCAGCAGTGATAGGATTGGAGAGGTTCGGTGAGCAAATGAAGACCCTTTGAAGTCATATTGCATGGTACCCATTCCACGGGTTTCAACTACCCAGGTTTAAGGTATTCTTCCTTCAGCTAAAACATGCATGTGGAACCTAGAGTATGATCAACCATGTGATCGGGAGACGTGTTCAAATATGTCTCAGTTTTCGTACCCTGGTACTCGGGTGCAACATTCCAGACGCTTTACTAACACTCTCCCGACTTGGAGAGTCAGTCCCTTTAACCTCCTGTTTGGCCCAGTTTGCAATTTCTGCGGAAGATGAACAGGAATAGCGAGAACCAATGAGAGACTAGCTGGAGGTGTCTGGACGGGCAAATTTAACTCTCATTTCCCACCAGGAAGAGGAAATAACCAAAGGCTCAGCGTGCCGTGCCGGAACCAGATTAGGGCCTGAAGCCATCCTGCGGTGTTGCGGCCAGCTCACAAGAAAACGAGTTGAAGAAAGGAGCTCAGCGGCACTGTAATTCACAAACCTGCAGAGTTATAAATGACAACTATCGTCCAAAAATATACTGAAGTAAGGCTGCCAAGAGGACTTGAAAGCGGGGCAGAATTGCAGGAAACCGATTTCAGGAGGTAGACTGGAATTGCATTGAAAGCATAGGAAAAGAGGCAGAACGTCCACAATGATGCACTTGGCCAAAAAGGGCGTATGCGTTTTTTCCTGAATATATTCAGGAAAAAACGCATACGCCCTTTTTGGCCAACCAAGCAAGCTTGCAAAGGAAATCTGCACTACAATGAAGTCTCACTTCCCCCCGGTCAAAAGGGCCATCTGAAAACAGTGTAAAATCCAGAAAGGCAGGACAGGCCATGGAGAACTGGGAGCCTTGTTATGCTGATGGGCGGGATGTAAACTGCCAACAGACACTCGGGAGAAGTGTATGGTGTTTCCTGAAACATCTAAAAAACAAAGCAACAGAGCCTAGGCCACTTCCACTTATGGTCCTATAGCTTAGGGAAATTAAAATCAAAAAGACACAGCCACCCCAAAGTTTGGGACGCCTCTGTTTACAAGAACCTCGTTTACCGTACAAGTTCAATATCACAGAAAGTGAAAAATGGATAAAGAACTTGTGGTACTTACGTACAATGCAGTATCACTCAGCAGTGAAATCTATGTCATCAGGCCCGTAGCAGCACAATGAGTGGATTCAGGTACGATGATTCTAACTGAAATAAGTCACACAGAAAAAGAAACATCATAAGATATCAGTAATACACGGAATGTAAACTTGGCTACACAGGAACTGAATTACAGAACAGAACAGGGTCTCAAATTTAGAAAACCAACTTATGCTTGTTTAAGGGTAAAGGTGAGTTGGGGTGCTGCATAAAACCAGAGATTGAAATGAGCACAGATAAAGTTCCTTAAGCCAAATATGGAATAGACAAGAGCTACTCCTTGCTCAACGAAATGGACTCAACACCGCATATTAAACGCCTAAGAATGTACCTGACTCTTAAGTATCTTAAAACCTATGGATTGCTATGTCTCCGAAAGAGAATCAAGCATGTGTACAGGGACATAAACGCAGCAGTGATAGGATTGGAGAGGTTCGGTGAGCAAATGAAGACCCTTTGAAGTCATATTGCATGGTACCCATTCCACGGGTTTCAACTACCCAGGTTTAAGGTATTCTTCCTTCAGCTAAAACATGCATGTGGAACCTAGAGTATGATCAACCATGTGATCGGGAGACGTGTTCAAATATGTCTCAGTTTTCGTACCCTGGTACTCGGGTGCAACATTCCAGACGCTTTACTAACACTCTCCCGACTTGGAGAGTCAGTCCCTTTAACCTCCTGTTTGGCCCAGTTTGCAATTTCTGCGGAAGATGAACAGGAATAGCGAGAACCAATGAGAGACTAGCTGGAGGTGTCTGGACGGGCAAATTTAACTCTCATTTCCCACCAGGAAGAGGAAATAACCAAAGGCTCAGCGTGCCGTGCCGGAACCAGATTAGGGCCTGAAGCCATCCTGCGGTGTTGCGGCCAGCTCACAAGAAAACGAGTTGAAGAAAGGAGCTCAGGGGCACTGTAATTCACAAACCTGCAGAGTTATAAATGACAGCTATCGTCCAAAAATATACTGAAGTAAGGCTGCCAAGAGGACTTGAAAGCGGGGCAGAATTGCAGGAAACCGATTTCAGGAGGTAGACTGGAATTGCATTGAAAGCATAGGAAAAGAGGCAGAACGTCCACAATGATGCACTTGGCCAAAAAGGGCGTATGCGTTTTTTCCTGAATATATTCAGGAAAAAACGCATATGCCCTTTTTGGCCAACCAAGCAAGCTTGCAAAGGAAATCTGCACTACAATGAAGTCTCACTTCCCCCCGGTCAAAAGGGCCATCTGAAAAAAGTGTAAAATCCAGAAAGGCAGGACAGGCCATGGAGAACTGGGAGCCTTGTTATGCTGATGGGCGGGATGTAAACTGCCAACAGACACTCGGGAGAAGTGTATGGTGTTTCCTGAAACATCTAAAAAACAAAGCAACAGAGCCTAGGGCACTTCCACTTATGGTCCTATAGCTTAGGGAAATTAAAATCAAAAAGACACAGCCACCCCAATGTTTGGGACGCCTCTGTTTACAAGAACCTCGTTTACCGTACAAGTTCAATATCACAGAAAGTGAAAAATGGATAAAGAACTTGTGGTACTTACGTACAATGCAGTATCACTCAGCAGTGAAATCTATGTCATCAGGCCCGTAGCAGCACAATGAGTGGATTCAGGTACGATGATTCTAACTGAAATAAGTCACACAGAAAAAGAAACATCATAAGATATCAGTAATACACGGAATGTAAACTTGGCTACACAGGAACTGAATTACAGAACAGAACAGGGTCTCAAATTTAGAAAACCAACTTATGCTTGTTTAAGGGTAAAGGTGAGTTGGGGTGCTGCATAAAACCAGAGATTGAAATGAGCACAGATAAAGTTCCTTAAGCCAAATATGGAATAGACAAGAGCTACTCCTTGCTCAACGAAATGGACTCAACACCGCATATTAAACGCCTAAGAATGTACCTGACTCTTAAGTATCTTAAAACCTATGGATTGCTATGTCTCCGAAAGAGAATCAAGCATGTGTACAGGGACATAAACGCAGCAGTGATAGGATTGGAGAGGTTCGGTGAGCAAATGAAGACCCTTTGAAGTCATATTGCATGGTACCCATTCCACGGGTTTCAACTACCCAGGTTTAAGGTATTCTTCCTTCAGCTAAAACATGCATGTGGAACCTAGAGTATGATCAACCATGTGATCGGGAGACGTGTTCAAATATGTCTCAGTTTTCGTACCCTGGTACTCGGGTGCAACATTCCAGACGCTTTACTAACACTCTCCCGACTTGGAGAGTCAGCGCCTTTAACCTCCTGTTTGGCCCAGTTTGCAATTTCTGCGGAAGATGAACAGGAATAGCGAGAACCAATGAGAGACTAGCTGGAGGTGTCTGGACGGGCAAATTTAACTCTCATTTCCCACCAGGAAGAGGAAATAACCAAAGGCTCAGCGTGCCGTGCCGGAACCAGATTAGGGCCTGAAGCCATCCTGCGGTGTTGCGGCCAGCTCACAAGAAAACGAGTTGAAGAAAGGAGCTCAGGGGCACTGTAATTCACAAACCTGCAGAGTTATAAATGACAACTATCGTCCAAAAATATACTGAAGTAAGGCTGCCAAGAGGACTTGAAAGCGGGGCAGAATTGCAGGAAACCGATTTCAGGAGGTAGACTGGAATTGCATTGAAAGCATAGGAAAAGAGGCAGAACGTCCACAATGATGCACTTGGCCAAAAAGGGCGTATGCGTTTTTTCCTGAATATATTCAGGAAAAAACGCATACGCCCTTTTTGGCCAACCAAGCAAGCTTGCAAAGGAAATCTGCACTACAATGAAGTCTCACTTCCCCCCGGTCAAAAGGGCCATCTGAAAAAAGTGTAAAATCCAGAAAGGCAGGACAGGCCATGGAGAACTGGGAGCCTTGTTATGCTGATGGGCGGGATGTAAATTGCCAACAGACACTCGGGAGAAGTGTATGGTGTTTCCTGAAACATCTAAAAAACAAAGCAACAGAGCCTAGGGCACTTCCACTTATGGTCCTATAGCTTATGGAAATTAAAATCAAAAAGACACAGCCACCCCAATGTTTGGAACGCCTCTGTTTACAAGAACCTCGTTTACCGTACAAGTTCAATATCACAGAAAGTGAAAAATGGATAAAGAACTTGTGGTACTTACGTACAATGCAGTATCACTCAGCAGTGAAATCTATGCCATCAGGCCCGTAGCAGCACAATGAGTGGATTCAGGTACGATGATTCTAACTGAAATAAGTCACACAGAAAAAGAAACATCATAAGATATCAGTAATACACGGAATGTAAACTTGGCTACACAGGAACTGAATTACAGAACAGAACAGGGTCTCAAATTTAGAAAACCAACTTATGCTTGTTTAAGGGTAAAGGTGAGTTGGGGTGCTGCATAAAACCAGAGATTGAAATGAGCACAGATAAAGTTCCTTAAGCCAAATATGGAATAGACAAGAGCTACTCCTTGCTCAACGAAATGGACTCAACACCGCATATTAAACGCCTAAGAATGTACCTGACTCTTAAGTATCTTAAAACCTATGGATTGCTATGTCTCCGAAAGAGAATCAAGCATGTGTACAGGGACATAAACGCAGCAGTGATAGGATTGGAGAGGTTCGGTGAGCAAATGAAGACCCTTTGAAGTCATATTGCATGGTACCCATTCCACGGGTTTCAACTACCCAGGTTTAAGGTATTCTTCCTTCAGCTAAAACATGCATGTGGAACCTAGAGTATGATCAACCATGTGATCGGGAGACGTGTTCAAATATGTCTCAGTTTTCGTACCCTGGTACTCGGGTGCAACATTCCAGATGCTTTACTAACACTCTCCCGACTTGGAGAGTCAGCGCCTTTAACCTCCTGTTTGGCCCAGTTTGCAATTTCTGCGGAAGATGAACAGGAATAGCGAGAACCAATGAGAGACTAGCTGGAGGTGTCTGGACGGGCAAATTTAACTCTCATTTCCCACCAGGAAGAGGAAATAACCAAAGGCTCAGCGTGCCGTGCCGGAACCAGATTAGGGCCTGAAGCCATCCTGCGGTGTTGCGGCCAGCTCACAAGAAAACGAGTTGAAGAAAGGAGCTCAGGGGCACTGTAATTCACAAACCTGCAGAGTTATAAATGACAACTATCGTCCAATAATATACTGAAGTAAGGCTGCCAAGAGGACTTGAAAGCGGGGCAGAATTGCAGGAAACCGATTTCAGGAGGTAGACTGGAATTGCATTGAAAGCATAGGAAAAGAGGCAGAACGTCCACAATGATGCACTTGGCCAAAAAGGGCGTATGCGTTTTTTCCTGAATATATTCAGGAAAAAACGCATACGCCCTTTTTGGCCAACCAAGCAAGCTTGCAAAGGAAATCTGCACTACAATGAAGTCTCACTTCCCCCCCCCCCCGGTCAAAAGGGCCATCTGAAAAAAGTGTAAAATCCAGAAAGGCAGGACAGGCCATGGAGAACTGGGAGCCTTGTTATGCTGATGGGCGGGATGTAAACTGCCAACAGACACTCGGGAGAAGTGTATGGTGTTTCCTGAAACATCTAAAAAACAAAGCAACAGAGCCTAGGGCACTTCCACTTATGGTCCTATAGCTTAGGGAAATTAAAATCAAAAAGATACAGCCACCCCAATGTTTGGGACGCCTCTGTTTACAAGAACCTCGTTTACCGTACAAGTTCAATATCACAGAAAGTGAAAAATGGATAAAGAACTTGTGGTACTTACATACAATGCAGTATCACTCAGCAGTGAAATCTATGTCATCAGGCCCGTAGCAGCACAATGAGTGGATTCAGGTACGATGATTCTAACTGAAATAAGTCACACAGAGAAAGAAACATCATAAGATATCAGTAATACACGGAATGTAAACTTGGCTACACAGGAACTGAATTACAGAACAGAACAGGGTCTCAAATTTAGAAAACCAACTTATGCTTGTTTAAGGGTAAAGGTGAGTTGGGGTGCTGCATAAAACCAGAGATTGAAATGAGCACAGATAAAGTTCCTTAAGCCAAATATGGAATAGACAAGAGCTACTCCTTGCTCAACGAAATGGACTCAACACCGCATATTAAACGCCTAAGAATGTACCTGACTCTTAAGTATCTTAAAACCTATGGATTGCTATGTCTCCGAAAGAGAATCAAGCATGTGTACAGGGACATAAACGCAGCAGTGATAGGATTGGAGAGGTTCGGTGAGCAAATGAAGACCCTTTGAAGTCATATTGCATGGTACCCATTCCACGGGTTTCAACTACCCAGGTTTAAGGTATTCTTCCTTCAGCTAAAACATGCATGTGGAACCTAGAGTATGATCAACCATGTGATCGGGAGACGTGTTCAAATATGTCTCAGTTTTCGTACCCTGGTACTCGGGTGCAACATTCCAGACGCTTTACTAACACTCTCCCGACTTGGAGAGTCAGTCCCTTTAACCTCCTGTTTGGCCCAGTTTGCAATTTCTGCGGAAGATGAACAGGAATAGCGAGAACCAATGAGAGACTAGCTGGAGGTGTCTGGACGGGCAAATTTAACTCTCATTTCCCACCAGGAAGAGGAAATAACCAAAGGCTCAGCGTGCCGTGCCGGAACCAGATTAGGGCCTGAAGCCATCCTGCGGTGTTGCGGCCAGCTCACAAGAAAACGAGTTGAAGAAAGGAGCTCAGGGGCACTGTAATTCACAAACCTGCAGAGTTATAAATGACAGCTATCGTCCAAAAATATACTGAAGTAAGGCTGCCAAGAGGACTTGAAAGCGGGGCAGAATTGCAGGAAACCGATTTCAGGAGGTAGACTGGAATTGCATTGAAAGCATAGGAAAAGAGGCAGAACGTCCACAATGATGCACTTGGCCAAAAAGGGCATATGCGTTTTTTCCTGAATATATTCAGGAAAAAACGCATACGCCCTTTTTGGCCAACCAAGCAAGCTTGCAAAGGAAATCTGCACTACAATGAAGTCTCACTTCCCCCCGGTCAAAAGGGCCATCTGAAAAAAGTGTAAAATCCAGAAAGGCAGGACAGGCCATGGAGAACTGGGAGCCTTGTTATGCTGATGGGCGGGATGTAAACTGCCAACAGACACTCGGGAGAAGTGTATGGTGTTTCCTGAAACATCTAAAAAACAAAGCAACAGAGCCTAGGGCACTTCCACTTATGGTCCTATAGCTTAGGGAAATTAAAATCAAAAAGATACAGCCACCCCAATGTTTGGGACGCCTCTGTTTACAAGAACCTCGTTTACCGTACAAGTTCAATATCACAGAAAGTGAAAAATGGATAAAGAACTTGTGGTACTTACATACAATGCAGTATCACTCAGCAGTGAAATCTATGTCATCAGGCCCGTAGCAGCACAATGAGTGGATTCAGGTACGATGATTCTAACTGAAATAAGTCACACAGAGAAAGAAACATCATAAGATATCAGTAATACACGGAATGTAAACTTGGCTACACAGGAACTGAATTACAGAACAGAACAGGGTCTCAAATTTAGAAAACCAACTTATGCTTGTTTAAGGGTAAAGGTGAGTTGGGGTGCTGCATAAAACCAGAGATTGAAATGAGCACAGATAAAGTTCCTTAAGCCAAATATGGAATAGACAAGAGCTACTCCTTGCTCAACGAAATGGACTCAACACCGCATATTAAACGCCTAAGAATGTACCTGACTCTTAAGTATCTTAAAACCTATGGATTGCTATGTCTCCGAAAGAGAATCAAGCATGTGTACAGGGACATAAACGCAGCAGTGATAGGATTGGAGAGGTTCGGTGAGCAAATGAAGACCCTTTGAAGTCATATTGCATGGTACCCATTCCACGGGTTTCAACTACCCAGGTTTAAGGTATTCTTCCTTCAGCTAAAACATGCATGTGGAACCTAGAGTATGATCAACCATGTGATCGGGAGACGTGTTCAAATATGTCTCAGTTTTCGTACCCTGGTACTCGGGTGCAACATTCCAGACGCTTTACTAACACTCTCCCGACTTGGAGAGTCAGTCCCTTTAACCTCCTGTTTGGCCCAGTTTGCAATTTCTGCGGAAGATGAACAGGAATAGCGAGAACCAATGAGAGACTAGCTGGAGGTGTCTGGACGGGCAAATTTAACTCTCATTTCCCACCAGGAAGAGGAAATAACCAAAGGCTCAGCGTGCCGTGCCGGAACCAGATTAGGGCCTGAAGCCATCCTGCGGTGTTGCGGCCAGCTCACAAGAAAACGAGTTGAAGAAAGGAGCTCAGGGGCACTGTAATTCACAAACCTGCAGAGTTATAAATGACAGCTATCGTCCAAAAATATACTGAAGTAAGGCTGCCAAGAGGACTTGAAAGCGGGGCAGAATTGCAGGAAACCGATTTCAGGAGGTAGACTGGAATTGCATTGAAAGCATAGGAAAAGAGGCAGAACGTCCACAATGATGCACTTGGCCAAAAAGGGCATATGCGTTTTTTCCTGAATATATTCAGGAAAAAACGCATACGCCCTTTTTGGCCAACCAAGCAAGCTTGCAAAGGAAATCTGCACTACAATGAAGTCTCACTTCCCCCCGGTCAAAAGGGCCATCTGAAAAAAGTGTAAAATCCAGAAAGGCAGGACAGGCCATGGAGAACTGGGAGCCTTGTTATGCTGATGGGCGGGATGTAAACTGCCAACAGACACTCGGGAGAAGTGTATGGTGTTTCCTGAAACATCTAAAAAACAAAGCAACAGAGCCTAGGGCACTTCCACTTATGGTCCTATAGCTTAGGGAAATTAAAATCAAAAAGATACAGCCACCCCAATGTTTGGGACGCCTCTGTTTACAAGAACCTCGTTTACCGTACAAGTTCAATATCACAGAAAGTGAAAAATGGATAAAGAACTTGTGGTACTTACATACAATGCAGTATCACTCAGCAGTGAAATCTATGTCATCAGGCCCGTAGCAGCACAATGAGTGGATTCAGGTACGATGATTCTAACTGAAATAAGTCACACAGAGAAAGAAACATCATAAGATATCAGTAATACACGGAATGTAAACTTGGCTACACAGGAACTGAATTACAGAACAGAACAGGGTCTCAAATTTAGAAAACCAACTTATGCTTGTTTAAGGGTAAAGGTGAGTTGGGGTGCTGCATAAAACCAGAGATTGAAATGAGCACAGATAAAGTTCCTTAAGCCAAATATGGAATAGACAAGAGCTACTCCTTGCTCAACGAAATGGACTCAACACCGCATATTAAACGCCTAAGAATGTACCTGACTCTTAAGTATCTTAAAACCTATGGATTGCTATGTCTCCGAAAGAGAATCAAGCATGTGTACAGGGACATAAACGCAGCAGTGATAGGATTGGAGAGGTTCGGTGAGCAAATGAAGACCCTTTGAAGTCATATTGCATGGTACCCATTCCACGGGTTTCAACTACCCAGGTTTAAGGTATTCTTCCTTCAGCTAAAACATGCATGTGGAACCTAGAGTATGATCAACCATGTGATCGGGAGACGTGTTCAAATATGTCTCAGTTTTCGTACCCTGGTACTCGGGTGCAACATTCCAGACGCTTTACTAACACTCTCCCGACTTGGAGAGTCAGTCCCTTTAACCTCCTGTTTGGCCCAGTTTGCAATTTCTGCGGAAGATGAACAGGAATAGCGAGAACCAATGAGAGACTAGCTGGAGGTGTCTGGACGGGCAAATTTAACTCTCATTTCCCACCAGGAAGAGGAAATAACCAAAGGCTCAGCGTGCCGTGCCGGAACCAGATTAGGGCCTGAAGCCATCCTGCGGTGTTGCGGCCAGCTCACAAGAAAACGAGTTGAAGAAAGGAGCTCAGGGGCACTGTAATTCACAAACCTGCAGAGTTATAAATGACAGCTATCGTCCAAAAATATACTGAAGTAAGGCTGCCAAGAGGACTTGAAAGCGGGGCAGAATTGCAGGAAACCGATTTCAGGAGGTAGACTGGAATTGCATTGAAAGCATAGGAAAAGAGGCAGAACGTCCACAATGATGCACTTGGCCAAAAAGGGCATATGCGTTTTTTCCTGAATATATTCAGGAAAAAACGCATACGCCCTTTTTGGCCAACCAAGCAAGCTTGCAAAGGAAATCTGCACTACAATGAAGTCTCACTTCCCCCCGGTCAAAAGGGCCATCTGAAAAAAGTGTAAAATCCAGAAAGGCAGGACAGGCCATGGAGAACTGGGAGCCTTGTTATGCTGATGGGCGGGATGTAAACTGCCAACAGACACTCGGGAGAAGTGTATGGTGTTTCCTGAAACATCTAAAAAACAAAGCAACAGAGCCTAGGGCACTTCCACTTATGGTCCTATAGCTTAGGGAAATTAAAATCAAAAAGATACAGCCACCCCAATGTTTGGGACGCCTCTGTTTACAAGAACCTCGTTTACCGTACAAGTTCAATATCACAGAAAGTGAAAAATGGATAAAGAACTTGTGGTACTTACATACAATGCAGTATCACTCAGCAGTGAAATCTATGTCATCAGGCCCGTAGCAGCACAATGAGTGGATTCAGGTACGATGATTCTAACTGAAATAAGTCACACAGAGAAAGAAACATCATAAGATATCAGTAATACACGGAATGTAAACTTGGCTACACAGGAACTGAATTACAGAACAGAACAGGGTCTCAAATTTAGAAAACCAACTTATGCTTGTTTAAGGGTAAAGGTGAGTTGGGGTGCTGCATAAAACCAGAGATTGAAATGAGCACAGATAAAGTTCCTTAAGCCAAATATGGAATACACAAGAGCTACTCCTTGCTCAACGAAATGGACTCAACACCGCATATTAAACACCTAAGAATGTACCTGACTCTTAAGTATCTTAAAACCTATGGATTGCTATGTCTCCGAAAGAGAATCAAGCATGTGTACAGGGACATAAACGCAGCAGTGATAGGATTGGAGAGGTTCGGTGAGCAAATGAAGACCCTTTGAAGTCATATTGCATGGTACCCATTCCACGGGTTTCAACTACCCAGGTTTAAGGTATTCTTCCTTCAGCTAAAACATGCATGTGGAACCTAGAGTATGATCAACCATGTGATCGGGAGACGTGTTCAAATATGTCTCAGTTTTCGTACCCTGGTACTCGGGTGCAACATTCCAGACGCTTTACTAACACTCTCCCGACTTGGAGAGTCAGTCCCTTTAACCTCCTGTTTGGCCCAGTTTGCAATTTCTGCGGAAGATGAACAGGAATAGCGAGAACCAATGAGAGACTAGCTGGAGGTGTCTGGACGGGCAAATTTAACTCTCATTTCCCACCAGGAAGAGGAAATAACCAAAGGCTCAGCGTGCCGTGCCGGAACCAGATTAGGGCCTGAAGCCATCCTGCGGTGTTGCGGCCAGCTCACAAGAAAACGAGTTGAAGAAAGGAGCTCAGGGGCACTGTAATTCACAAACCTGCAGAGTTATAAATGACAACTATCGTCCAAAAATATACTGAAGTAAGGCTGCCAAGAGGACTTGAAAGCGGGGCAGAATTGCAGGAAACCGATTTCAGGAGGTAGACTGGAATTGCATTGAAAGCATAGGAAAAGAGGCAGAACGTCCACAATGATGCACTTGGCCAAAAAGGGCGTATGCGTTTTTTCCTGAATATATTCAGGAAAAAACGCATACGCCCTTTTTGGCCAACCAAGCAAGCTTGCAAAGGAAATCTGCACTACAATGAAGTCTCACTTCCTCCCCCCCCCCGGTCAAAAGGGCCATCTGAAAAAAGTGTAAAATCCAGAAAGGCAGGACAGGCCATGGAGAACTGGGAGCCTTGTTATGCTGATGGGCGGGATGTAAACTGCCAACAGACACTCGGGAGAAGTGTATGGTGTTTCCTGAAACATCTAAAAAACAAAGGAACAGAGCCTAGGGCACTTCCACTTATGGTCCTATAGCTTAGGGAAATTAAAATCAAAAAGACACAGCCACCCCAATGTTTGGGACGCCTCTGTTTACAAGAACCTCGTTTACCGTACAAGTTCAATATCACAGAAAGTGAAAAATGGATAAAGAACTTGTGGTACTTACGTACAATGCAGTATCACTCAGAAGTGAAATCTATGTCATCAGGCCCGTAGCAGCACAATGAGTGGATTCAGGTACGATGATTCTAACTGAAATAAGTCACACAGAAAAAGAAACATCATAAGATATCAGTAATACACGGAATGTAAACTTGGCTACACAGGAACTGAATTACAGAACAGAACAGGGTCTCAAATTTAGAAAACCAACTTATGCTTGTTTAAGGGTAAAGGTGAGTTGGGGTGCTGCATAAAACCAGAGATTGAAATGAGCACAGATAAAGTTCCTTAAGCCAAATATGGAATAGACAAGAGCTACTCCTTGCTCAACGAAATGGACTCAACACCGCATATTAAACGCCTAAGAATGTACCTGACTCTTAAGTATCTTAAAACCTATGGATTGCTATGTCTCCGAAAGAGAATCAAGCATGTGTACAGGGACATAAACGCAGCAGTGATAGGATTGGAGAGGTTCGGTGAGCAAATGAAGACCCTTTGAAGTCATATTGCATGGTACCCATTCCACGGGTTTCAACTACCCAGGTTTAAGGTATTCTTCCTTCAGCTAAAACATGCATGTGGAACCTAGAGTATGATCAACCATGTGATCGGGAGACGTGTTCAAATATGTCTCAGTTTTCGTACCCTGGTACTCGGGTGCAACATTCCAGACGCTTTACTAACACTCTCCCGACTTGGAGAGTCAGTCCCTTTAACCTCCTGTTTGGCCCAGTTTGCAATTTCTGCGGAAGATGAACAGGAATAGCGAGAACCAATGAGAGACTAGCTGGAGGTGTCTGGACGGGCAAATTTAACTCTCATTTCCCACCAGGAAGAGGAAATAACCAAAGGCTCAGCGTGCCGTGCCGGAACCAGATTAGGGCCTGAAGCCATCCTGCGGTGTTGCGGCCAGCTCACAAGAAAACGAGTTGAAGAAAGGAGCTCAGCGGCACTGTAATTCACAAACCTGCAGAGTTATAAATGACAACTATCGTCCAAAAATATACTGAAGTAAGGCTGCCAAGAGGACTTGAAAGCGGGGCAGAATTGCAGGAAACCGATTTCAGGAGGTAGACTGGAATTGCATTGAAAGCATAGGAAAAGAGGCAGAACGTCCACAATGATGCACTTGGCCAAAAAGGGCGTATGCGTTTTTTCCTGAATATATTCAGGAAAAAACGCATACGCCCTTTTTGGCCAACCAAGCAAGCTTGCAAAGGAAATCTGCACTACAATGAAGTCTCACTTCCCCCCGGTCAAAAGGGCCATCTGAAAAAAGTGTAAAATCCAGAAAGGCAGGACAGGCCATGGAGAACTGGGAGCCTTGTTATGCTGATGGGCGGGATGTAAACTGCCAACAGACACTCGGGAGAAGTGTATGGTGTTTCCTGAAACATCTAAAAAACAAAGCAACAGAGCCTAGGCCACTTCCACTTATGGTCCTATAGCTTAGGGAAATTAAAATCAAAAAGACACAGCCACCCCAAAGTTTGGGACGCCTCTGTTTACAAGAACCTCGTTTACCGTACAAGTTCAATATCACAGAAAGTGAAAAATGGATAAAGAACTTGTGGTACTTACGTACAATGCAGTATCACTCAGCAGTGAAATCTATGTCATCAGGCCCGTAGCAGCACAATGAGTGGATTCAGGTACGATGATTCTAACTGAAATAAGTCACACAGAAAAAGAAACATCATAAGATATCAGTAATACACGGAATGTAAACTTGGCTACACAGGAACTGAATTACAGAACAGAACAGGGTCTCAAATTTAGAAAACCAACTTATGCTTGTTTAAGGGTAAAGGTGAGTTGGGGTGCTGCATAAAACCAGAGATTGAAATGAGCACAGATAAAGTTCCTTAAGCCAAATATGGAATAGACAAGAGCTACTCCTTGCTCAACGAAATGGACTCAACACCGCATATTAAACGCCTAAGAATGTACCTGACTCTTAAGTATCTTAAAACCTATGGATTGCTATGTCTCCGAAAGAGAATCAAGCATGTGTACAGGGACATAAACGCAGCAGTGATAGGATTGGAGAGGTTCGGTGAGCAAATGAAGACCCTTTGAAGTCATATTGCATGGTACCCATTCCACGGGTTTCAACTACCCAGGTTTAAGGTATTCTTCCTTCAGCTAAAACATGCATGTGGAACCTAGAGTATGATCAACCATGTGATCGGGAGACGTGTTCAAATATGTCTCAGTTTTCGTACCCTGGTACTCGGGTGCAACATTCCAGACGCTTTACTAACACTCTCCCGACTTGGAGAGTCAGCGCCTTTAACCTCCTGTTTGGCCCAGTTTGCAATTTCTGCGGAAGATGAACAGGAATAGCGAGAACCAATGAGAGACTAGCTGGAGGTGTCTGGACGGGCAAATTTAACTCTCATTTCCCACCAGGAAGAGGAAATAACCAAAGGCTCAGCGTGCCGTGCCGGAACCAGATTAGGGCCTGAAGCCATCCTGCGGTGTTGCGGCCAGCTCACAAGAAAACGAGTTGAAGAAAGGAGCTCAGGGGCACTGTAATTCACAAACCTGCAGAGTTATAAATGACAACTACCGTCCAAAAATATACTGAAGTAAGGCTGCCAAGAGGACTTGAAAGCGGGGCAGAATTGCAGGAAACCGATTTCAGGAGGTAGACTGGAATTGCATTGAAAGCATAGGAAAAGAGGCAGAACGTCCACAATGATGCACTTGGCCAAAAAGGGCGTATGCGTTTTTTCCTGAATATATTCAGGAAAAAACGCATATGCCCTTTTTGGCCAACCAAGCAAGCTTGCAAAGGAAATCTGTACTACAATGAAGTCTCACTTCCCCCCGGTCAAAAGGGCCATCTGAAAAAAGTGTAAAATCCAGAAAGGCAGGACAGGCCATGGAGAACTGGGAGCCTTGTTATGCTGATGGGCGGGATGTAAACTGCCAACAGACACTCGGGAGAAGTGTATGGTGTTTCCTGAAACATCTAAAAAACAAAGCAACAGAGCCTAGGGCACTTCCACTTATGGTCCTATAGCTTAGGGAAATTAAAATCAAAAAGACACAGCCACCCCAATGTTTGGGACGCCTCTGTTTACAAGAACCTCGTTTACCGTACAAGTTCAATATCACAGAAAGTGAAAAATGGATAAAGAACTTGTGGTACTTACGTACAATGCAGTATCACTCAGCAGTGAAATCTATGCCATCAGGCCCGTAGCAGCACAATGAGTGGATTCAGGTACGATGATTCTAACTGAAATAAGTCACACAGAAAAAGAAACATCATAAGATATCAGTAATACACGGAATGTAAACTTGGCTACACAGGAACTGAATTACAGAACAGAACAGGGTCTCAAATTTAGAAAACCAACTTATGCTTGTTTAAGGGTAAAGGTGAGTTGGGGTGCTGCATAAAACCAGAGATTGAAATGAGCACAGATAAAGTTCCTTAAGCCAAATATGGAATAGACAAGAGCTACTCCTTGCTCAACGAAATGGACTCAACACCGCATATTAAACGCCTAAGAATGTACCTGACTCTTAAGTATCTTAAAACCTATGGATTGCTATGTCTCCGAAAGAGAATCAAGCATGTGTACAGGGACATAAACGCAGCAGTGATAGGATTGGAGAGGTTCGGTGAGCAAATGAAGACCCTTTGAAGTCATATTGCATTGTACCCATTCCACAGGTTTCAACTACCCAGGTTTAAGGTATTCTTCCTTCAGCTAAAACATGCATGTGGAACCTAGAGTATGATCAACCATGTGATCGGGAGACGTGTTCAAATATGTCTCAGTTTTCGTACCCTGGTACTCGGGTGCAACATTCCAGACGCTTTACTAACACTCTCCCGACTTGGAGAGTCAGTCCCTTTAACCTCCTGTTTGGCCCAGTTTGCAATTTCTGCGGAAGATGAACAGGAATAGCGAGAACCAATGAGAGACTAGCTGGAGGTGTCTGGACGGGCAAATTTAACTCTCATTTCCCACCAGGAAGAGGAAATAACCAAAGGCTCAGCGTGCCGTGCCGGAACCAGATTAGGGCCTGAAGCCATCCTGCGGTGTTGCGGCCAGCTCACAAGAAAACGAGTTGAAGAAAGGAGCTCAGGGGCACTGTAATTCACAAACCTGCAGAGTTATAAATGACAACTATCGTCCAAAAATATACTGAAGTAAGGCTGCCAAGAGGACTTGAAAGCGGGGCAGAATTGCAGGAAACCGATTTCAGGAGGTAGACTGGAATTGCATTGAAAGCATAGGAAAAGAGGCAGAACGTCCACAATGATGCACTTGGCCAAAAAGGGCGTATGCGTTTTTTCCTGAATATATTCAGGAAAAAACGCATACGCCCTTTTTGGCCAACCAAGCAAGCTTGCAAAGGAAATCTGCACTACAATGAAGTCTCACTTCCCCCCGGTCAAAAGGGCCATCTGAAAAAAGTGTAAAATCCAGAAAGGCAGGACAGGCCATGGAGAACTGGGAGCCTTGTTATGCTGATGGGCGGGATGTAAACTGCCAACAGACACTCGGGAGAAGTGTATGGTGTTTCCTGAAACATCTAAAAAACAAAGCAACAGAGCCTAGGGCACTTCCACTTATGGTCCTATAGCTTAGGGAAATTAAAATCAAAAAGACACAGCCACCCCAATGTTTGGGACGCCTCTGTTTACAAGAACCTCGTTTACCGTACAAGTTCAATATCACAGAAAGTGAAAAATGGATAAAGAACTTGTGGTACTTACGTACAATGCAGTATCACTCAGCAGTGAAATCTATGCCATCAGGCCCGTAGCAGCACAATGAGTGGATTCAGGTACGATGATTCTAACTGAAATAAGTCACACAGAAAAAGAAACATCATAAGATATCAGTAATACACGGAATGTAAACTTGGCTACACAGGAACTGAATTACAGAACAGAACAGGGTCTCAAATTTAGAAAACCAACTTATGCTTGTTTAAGGGTAAAGGTGAGTTGGGGTGCTGCATAAAACCAGAGATTGAAATGAGCACAGATAAAGTTCCTTAAGCCAAATATGGAATAGACAAGAGCTACTCCTTGCTCAACGAAATGGACTCAACACCGCATATTAAACGCTTAAGAATGTACCTGACTCTTAAGTATCTTAAAACCTATGGATTGCTATGTCTCCGAAAGAGAATCAAGCATGTGTACAGGGACATAAACGCAGCAGTGATAGGATTGGAGAGGTTCGGTGAGCAAATGAAGACCCTTTGAAGTCATATTGCATGGTACCCATTCCACGGGTTTCAACTACCCAGGTTTAAGGTATTCTTCCTTCAGCTAAAACATGCATGTGGAACCTAGAGTATGATCAACCATGTGATCGGGAGACGTGTTCAAATATGTCTCAGTTTTCGTACCCTGGTACTCGGGTGCAACATTCCAGACGCTTTACTAACACTCTCCCGACTTGGAGAGTCAGTCCCTTTAACCTCCTGTTTGGCCCAGTTTGCAATTTCTGCGGAAGATGAACAGGAATAGCGAGAACCAATGAGAGACTAGCTGGAGGTGTCTGGACGGGCAAATTTAACTCTCATTTCCCACCAGGAAGAGGAAATAACCAAAGGCTCAGCGTGCCGTGCCGGAACCAGATTAGGGCCTGAAGCCATCCTGCGGTGTTGCGGCCAGCTCACAAGAAAGCGAGTTGAAGAAAGGAGCTCAGGGGCACTGTAATTCACAAACCTGCAGAGTTATAAATGACAGCTATCGTCCAAAAATATACTGAAGTAAGGCTGCCAAGAGGACTTGAAAGCGGGGCAGAATTGCAGGAAACCGATTTCAGGAGGTAGACTGGAATTGCATTGAAAGCATAGGAAAAGAGGCAGAACGTCCACAATGATGCACTTGGCCAAAAAGGGCGTATGCGTTTTTTCCTGAATATATTCAGGAAAAAACGCATACGCCCTTTTTGGCCAACCAAGCAAGCTTGCAAAGGAAATCTGCACTACAATGAAGTCTCACTTCCCCCCGGTCAAAAGGGCCATCTGAAAAAAGTGTAAAATCCAGAAAGGCAGGACAGGCCATGGAGAACTGGGAGCCTTGTTATGCTGATGGGCGGGATGTAAACTGCCAACAGACACTCGGGAGAAGTGTATGGTGTTTCCTGAAACATCTAAAAAACAAAGCAACAGAGCCTAGGGCACTTCCACTTATGGTCCTATAGCTTAGGGAAATTAAAATCAAAAAGACACAGCCACCCCAATGTTTGGGACGCCTCTGTTTACAAGAACCTCGTTTACCGTACAAGTTCAATATCACAGAAAGTGAAAAATGGATAAAGAACTTGTGGTACTTACGTACAATGCAGTATCACTCAGCAGTGAAATCTATGCCATCAGGCCCGTAGCAGCACAATGAGTGGATTCAGGTACGATGATTCTAACTGAAATAAGTCACACAGAAAAAGAAACATCATAAGATATCAGTAATACACGGAATGTAAACTTGGCTACACAGGAACTGAATTACAGAACAGAACAGGGTCTCAAATTTAGAAAACCAACTTATGCTTGTTTAAGGGTAAAGGTGAGTTGGGGTGCTGCATAAAACCAGAGATTGAAATGAGCACAGATAAAGTTCCTTAAGCCAAATATGGAATAGACAAGAGCTACTCCTTGCTCAACGAAATGGACTCAACACCGCATATTAAACGCCTAAGAATGTACCTGACTCTTAAGTATCTTAAAACCTATGGATTGCTATGTCTCCGAAAGAGAATCAAGCATGTGTACAGGGACATAAACGCAGCAGTGATAGGATTGGAGAGGTTCGGTGAGCAAATGAAGACCCTTTGAAGTCATATTGCATGGTACCCATTCCACGGGTTTCAACTACCCAGGTTTAAGGTATTCTTCCTTCAGCTAAAACATGCATGTGGAACCTAGAGTATGATCAACCATGTGATCGGGAGACGTGTTCAAATATGTCTCAGTTTTCGTACCCTGGTACTCGGGTGCAACATTCCAGACGCTTTACTAACACTCTCCCGACTTGGAGAGTCAGCCCCTTTAACCTCCTGTTTGGCCCAGTTTGCAATTTCTGCGGAAGATGAACAGGAATAGCGAGAACGAATGAGAGACTAGCTGGAGGTGTCTGGACGGGCAAATTTAACTCTCATTTCCCACCAGGAAG
Organism: Globicephala melas; assembly: GCF_963455315.2. Classification (NCBI taxonomy): domain Eukaryota; kingdom Metazoa; phylum Chordata; class Mammalia; order Artiodactyla; family Delphinidae; genus Globicephala; species Globicephala melas. The sequence continues at coordinate 667,983 of NW_027207305.1, read as the reverse complement.
AGGAAATAACCAAAGGCTCAGCGTGCCGTGCCGGAACCAGATTAGGGCCTGAAGCCATCCTGCGGTGTTGCGGCCAGCTCACAAGAAAACGAGTTGAAGAAAGGAGCTCAGGGGCACTGTAATTCACAAACCTGCAGAGTTATAAATGACAACTATCGTCCAAAAATATACTGAAGTAAGGCTGCCAAGAGGACTTGAAAGCGGGGCAGAATTGCAGGAAACCGATTTCAGGAGGTAGACTGGAATTGCATTGAAAGCATAGGAAAAGAGGCAGAACGTCCACAATGATGCACTTGGCCAAAAAGGGCGTATGCGTTTTTTCCTGAATATATTCAGGAAAAAACGCATACGCCCTTTTTGGCCAACCAAGCAAGCTTGCAAAGGAAATCTGCACTACAATGAAGTCTCACTTCCCCCCGGTCAAAAGGGCCATCTGAGAAAAGTGTAAAATCCAGAAAGGCAGGACAGGCCATGGAGAACTGGGAGCCTTGTTATGCTGATGGGCGGGATGTAAATTGCCAACAGACACTCGGGAGAAGTGTATGGTGTTTGCTGAAACATCTAAAAAACAAAGCAACAGAGCCTAGGGCACTTCCACTTATGGTCCTATAGCTTAGGGAAATTAAAATCAAAAAGATACAGCCACCCCAATGTTTGGGACGCCTCTGTTTACAAGAACCTCATTTACCGTACAAGTTCAATATCACAGAAAGTGAAAAATGGATAAAGAACTTGTGGTACTTACGTACAATGCAGTATCACTCAGCAGTGAAATCTATGTCATCAGGCCCGTAGCAGCACAATGAGTGGATTCAGGTACGATGATTCTAACTGAAATAAGTCACACAGAAAAAGAAACATCATAAGATATCAGTAATACACGGAATGTAAACTTGGCTACACAGGAACTGAATTACAGAACAGAACAGGGTCTCAAATTTAGAAAACCAACTTATGCTTGTTTAAGGGTAAAGGTGAGTTGGGGTGCTGCATAAAACCAGAGATTGAAATGAGCACAGATAAAGTTCCTTAAGCCAAATATGGAATAGACAAGAGCTACTCCTTGCTCAACGAAATGGACTCAACACCGCATATTAAACGCCTAAGAATGTACCTGACTCTTAAGTATCTTAAAACCTATGGATTGCTATGTCTCCGAAAGAGAATCAAGCATGTGTACAGGGACATAAACGCAGCAGTGATAGGATTGGAGAGGTTCGGTGAGCAAATGAAGACCCTTTGAAGTCATATTGCATGGTACCCATTCCACGGGTTTCAACTACCCAGGTTTAAGGTATTCTTCCTTCAGCTAAAACATGCATGTGGAACCTAGAGTATGATCAACCATGTGATCGGGAGACGTGTTCAAATATGTCTCAGTTTTCGTACCCTGGTACTCGGGTGCAACATTCCAGACGCTTTACTAACACTCTCCCGACTTGGAGAGTCAGTCCCTTTAACCTCCTGTTTGGCCCAGTTTGCAATTTCTGCGGAAGATGAACAGGAATAGCGAGAACGAATGAGAGACTAGCTGGAGGTGTCTGGACGGGCAAATTTAACTCTCATTTCCCACCAGGAAGAGGAAATAACCAAAGGCTCAGCGTGCCGTGCCGGAACCAGATTAGGGCCTGAAGCCATCCTGCGGTGTTGCGGCCAGCTCACAAGAAAACGAGTTGAAGAAAGGAGCTCAGGGGCACTGTAATTCACAAACCTGCAGAGTTATAAATGACAACTATTGTCCAATAATATACTGAAGTAAGGCTGCCAAGAGGACTTGAAAGCGGGGCAGAATTGCAGGAAACCGATTTCAGGAGGTAGACTGGAATTGCATTGAAAGCATAGGAAAAGAGGCAGAACGTCCACAATGATGCACTTGGCCAAAAAGGGCGTATGCGTTTTTTCCTGAATATATTCAGGAAAAAACGCATACGCGCTTTTTGGCCAACCAAGCAAGCTTGCAAAGGAAATCTGCACTACAATGAAGTCTCACTTCCCCCCGGTCAAAAGGGCCATCTGAAAAAAGTGTAAAATCCAGAAAGGCAGGACAGGCCATGGAGAACTGGGAGCCTTGTTATGCTGATGGGCGGGATGTAAATTGCCAACAGCCACTCAGGAGAAGTGTATGGTGTTTCCTGAAACATCTAAAAAACAAAGCAACAGAGCCTAGGGCACTTCCACTTATGGTCCTATAGCTTAGGGAAATTAAAATCAAAAAGATACAGCCACCCCAATGTTTGGGACGCCTCTGTTTACAAGAACCTCGTTTACCGTACAAGTTCAATATCACAGAAAGTGAAAAATGGATAAAGAACTTGTGGTACTTACGTACAATGCAGTATCACTCAGCAGTGAAATCTATGTCATCAGGCCCGTAGCAGCACAATGAGTGGATTCAGGTACGATGATTCTAACTGAAATAAGTCACACAGAAAAAGAAACATCATAAGATATCAGTAAAACACGGAATGTAAACTTGGCTACACAGGAACTGAATTACAGAACAGAACAGGGTCTCAAATTTAGAAAACCAACTTATGCTTGTTTAAGGGTAAAGGTGAGTTGGGGTGCTGCATAAAACCAGAGATTGAAATGAGCACAGATAAAGTTCCTTAAGCCAAATATGGAATAGACAAGAGCTACTCCTTGCTCAACGAAATGGACTCAACACCGCATATTAAACGCCTAAGAATGTACCTGACTCTTAAGTATCTTAAAACGTATGGATTGCTATGTCTCCGAAAGAGAATCAAGCATGTGTACAGGGACATAAACGCAGCAGTGATAGGATTGGAGAGGTTCGGTGAGCAAATGAAGACCCTTTGAAGTCATATTGCATGGTACCCATTCCACGGGTTTCAACTACCCAGGTTTAAGGTATTCTTCCTTCAGCTAAAACATGCATGTGGAACCTAGAGTATGATCAACCATGTGATCGGGAGACGTGTTCAAATATGTCTCAGTTTTCGTACCCTGGTACTCGGGTGCAACATTCCAGACGCTTTACTAACACTCTCCCGACTTGGAGAGTCAGTCCCTTTAACCTCCTGTTTGGCCCAGTTTGCAATTTCTGCGGAAGATGAACAGGAATAGCGAGAACCAATGAGAGACTAGCTGGAGGTGTCTGGACGGGCAAATTTAACTCTCATTTCCCACCAGGAAGAGGAAATAACCAAAAGCTCAGCGTGCCGTGCCGGAACCAGATTAGGGCCTGAAGCCATCCTGCGGTGTTGCGGCCAGCTCACAAGAAAACGAGTTGAAGAAAGGAGCTCAGGGGCACTGTAATTCACAAACCTGCAGAGTTATAAATGACAACTATCGTCCAAAAATATACTGAAGTAAGGCTGCCAAGAGGACTTGAAAGCGGGGCAGAATTGCAGGAAACCGATTTCAGGAGGTAGACTGGAATTGCATTGAAAGCATAGGAAAAGAGGCAGAACGTCCACAATGATGCACTTGGCCAAAAAGGGCGTATGCGTTTTTTCCTGAATATATTCAGGAAAAAACGCATACGCCCTTTTTGGCCAACCAAGCAAGCTTGCAAAGGAAATCTGCACTACAATGAAGTCTCACTTCCCCCCGGTCAAAAGGGCCATCTGAAAAAAGTGTAAAATCCAGAAAGGCAGGACAGGCCATGGAGACCTGGGAGCCTTGTTATGCTGATGGGCGGGATGTAAACTGCCAACAGACACTCGGGAGAAGTGTATGGTGTTTCCTGAAACATCTAAAAAACAAAGCAACAGAGCCTAGGGCACTTCCACTTATGGTCCTATAGCTTAGGGAAATTAAAATCAAAAAGACACAGCCACCCCAATGTTTGGGATGCCTCTGTTTACAAGAACCTCGTTTACCGTACAAGTTCAATATCACAGAAAGTGAAAAATGGATAAAGAACTTGTGGTACTTACGTACAATGCAGTATCACTCAGCAGTGAAATCTATGTCATCAGGCCCGTAGCAGCACAATGAGTGGATTCAGGTACGATGATTCTAACTGAAATAAGTCACACAGAGAAAGAAACATCATAAGATATCAGTAATACACGGAATGTAAACTTGGCTACACAGGAACTGAATTACAGAACAGAACAGGGTCTCAAATTTAGAAAACCAACTTATGCTTGTTTAAGGGTAAAGGTGAGTTGGGGTGCTGCATAAAACCAGAGATTGAAATGAGCACAGATAAAGTTCCTTAAGCCAAATATGGAATACACAAGAGCTACTCCTTGCTCAACGAAATGGACTCAACACCGCATATTAAACGCCTAAGAATGTACCTGACTCTTAAGTATCTTAAAACCTATGGATTGCTATGTCTCCGAAAGAGAATCAAGCATGTGTACAGGGACATAAACGCAGCAGTGATAGGATTGGAGAGGTTCGGTGAGCAAATGAAGACCCTTTGAAGTCATATTGCATGGTACCCATTACACGGGTCTCAACTCTCCAGGTTTAAGGTATTCTTCCTTCAGCTAAAACATGCATATGGAACCCAGAGTATGATCAACCGTGTGAACGGGAGACGTGTTCAAATATGTCTCAGTTTTCGTACCCTGGTACTCGGGTGCAACATTCCAGACGCTTTACTAACACTCTCCCCACTTGGAGAGTCAGTGCCTTTAACCTCCTGTTTGGCCCAGCTTGCAATTTCTGCGGAAGATGAACAGGAATAGGGAGAACCAATGAGAGACTAGCTGGAGGTGTCTGGACGGGCAAATTTAACTCTCATTTCCCACCAGGAAGAGGAAATAACCAAAGGCTCAGCGTGCCGTGCCGGAACCAGATTAGGGCCTGAAGCCATCCTGCGGTGTTGCGGCCAGCTCACAAGAAAGCGAGTTGAAGAAAGGAGCTCAGGGCCACTGTAATTCACAAACCTGCAGAGTTATAAATGACAGCTATCGTCCAAAAATATACTGAAGTAAGGCTGCCAAGAGGACTTGAAAGCGGGGCAGAATTGCAGGAAACCGATTTCAGGAGGTAGACTGGAATTGCATTGAAAGCATAGGAAAAGAGGCAGAACGTCCACAATGATGCACTTGGCCCAAAAGGGCGTATGCGTTTTTTCCTGAATATATTCAGGAAAAAGCGCATACGCCCTTTTTGGCCAACCAAGCAAACTTGCAAAGGAAATCTGCACTACAATGAAGTCTCACTTCCCCCCCCCGCCCGGTCAAAAGGGCCATCTGAAAAAAGTGTAAAATCCAGAAAGGCAGGACAGGCCATGGAGAACTGGGAGCCTTGTTATGCTGATGGGCGGGATGTAAACTGCCAACAGACACTCGGGAGAAGTGTATGGTGTTTCCTGAAACATCTAAAAAACAAAGCAACAGAGCCTAGGGCACTTCCACTTATGGTCCTATAGCTTAGGGAAATTAAAATCAAAAAGATACAGCCACCCCAATGTTTGGGACGCCTCTGTTTACAAGAACCTCGTTTACCGTACAAGTTCAATATCACAGAAACTGAAAAATGGATAAAGAACTTGTGGTACTTACGTACAATGCAGTATCACTCAGCAGTGAAATCTATGTCATCAGGCCCGTAGCAGCACAATGAGTGGATTCAGGTACGATGATTCTAACTGAAATAAGTCACACAGAAAAAGAAACATCATAAGATATCAGTAAAACACGGAATGTAAACTTGGCTACACAGGAACTGAATTACAGAACAGAACAGGGTCTCAAATTTAGAAAACCAACTTATGCTTGTTTAAGGGTAAAGGTGAGTTGGGGTGCTGCATAAAACCAGAGATTGAAATGAGCACAGATAAAGTTCCTTAAGCCAAATATGGAATAGACAAGAGCTACTCCTTGCTCAACGAAATGGACTCAACACCGCATATTAAACGCCTAAGAATGTACCTGACTCTTAAGTATCTTAAAACCTATGGATTGCTATGTCTCCGAAAGAGAATCAAGCATGTGTACAGGGACATAAACGCAGCAGTGATAGGATTGGAGAGGTTCGGTGAGCAAATGAAGACCCTTTGAAGTCATATTGCATGGTACCCATTCCACGGGTTTCAACTACCCAGGTTTAAGGTATTCTTCCTTCAGCTAAAACATGCATGTGGAACCTAGAGTATGATCAACCATGTGATCGGGAGACGTGTTCAAATATGTCTCAGTTTTCGTACCCTGGTACTCGGGTGCAACATTCCAGACGCTTTACTAACACTCTCCCGACTTGGAGAGTCAGTCCCTTTAACCTCCTGTTTGGCCCAGTTTGCAATTTCTGCGGAAGATGAACAGGAATAGCGAGAACCAATGAGAGACTAGCTGGAGGTGTCTGGACGGGCAAATTTAACTCTCATTTCCCACCAGGAAGAGGAAATAACCAAAGGCTCAGCGTGCCGTGCCGGAACCAGATTAGGGCCTGAAGCCATCCTGCGGTGTTGCGGCCAGCTCACAAGAAAACGAGTTGAAGAAAGGAGCTCAGGGGCACTGTAATTCACAAACCTGCAGAGTTATAAATGACAACTATCGTCCAAAAATATACTGAAGTAAGGCTGCCAAGAGGACTTGAAAGCGGGGCAGAATTGCAGGAAACCGATTTCAGGAGGTAGACTGGAATTGCATTGAAAGCATAGGAAAAGAGGCAGAACGTCCACAATGATGCACTTGGCCAAAAAGGGCGTATGCGTTTTTTCCTGAATATATTCAGGAAAAAACGCATACGCCCTTTTTGGCCAACCAAGCAAGCTTGCAAAGGAAATCTGCACTACAATGAAGTCTCACTTCCCCCCGGTCAAAAGGGCCATCTGAAACAAGTGTAAAATCCAGAAAGGCAGGACAGGCCATGGAGAACTGGGAGCCTTGTTATGCTGATGGGCGGGATGTAAACTGCCAACAGACACTCGGGAGAAGTGTATGGTGTTTCCTGAAACATCTAAAAAACAAAGCAACAGAGCCTAGGGCACTTCCACTTATGGTCCTATAGCTTAGGGAAATTAAAATCAAAAAGACACAGCCACCCCAATGTTTGGGACGCCTCTGTTTACAAGAACCTCGTTTACCGTACAAGTTCAATATCACAGAAAGTGAAAAATGGATAAAGAACTTGTGGTACTTACGTACAATGCAGTATCACTCAGCAGTGAAATCTATGTCATCAGGCCCGTAGCAGCACAATGAGTGGATTCAGGTACGATGATTCTAACTGAAATAAGTCACACAGAAAAAGAAACATCATAAGATATCAGTAATACACGGAATGTAAACTTGGCTACACAGGAACTGAATTACAGAACAGAACAGGGTCTCAAATTTAGAAAACCAACTTATGCTTGTTTAAGGGTAAAGGTGAGTTGGGGTGCTGCATAAAACCAGAGATTGAAATGAGCACAGATAAAGTTCCTTAAGCCAAATATGGAATAGACAAGAGCTACTCCTTGCTCAACGAAATGGACTCAACACCGCATATTAAACGCCTAAGAATGTACCTGACTCTTAAGTATCTTAAAACCTATGGATTGCTATGTCTCCGAAAGAGAATCAAGCATGTGTACAGGGACATAAACGCAGCAGTGATAGGATTGGAGAGGTTCGGTGAGCAAATGAAGACCCTTTGAAGTCATATTGCATGGTACCCATTCCACGGGTTTCAACTACCCAGGTTTAAGGTATTCTTCCTTCAGCTAAAACATGCATGTGGAACCTAGAGTATGATCAACCATGTGATCGGGAGACGTGTTCAAATATGTCTCAGTTTTCGTACCCTGGTACTCGGGTGCAACATTCCAGACGCTTTACTAACACTCTCCCGACTTGGAGAGTCAGTCCCTTTAACCTCCTGTTTGGCCCAGTTTGCAATTTCTGCGGAAGATGAACAGGAATAGCGAGAACCAATGAGAGACTAGCTGGAGGTGTCTGGACGGGCAAATTTAACTCTCATTTCCCACCAGGAAGAGGAAATAACCAAAGGCTCAGCGTGCCGTGCCGGAACCAGATTAGGGCCTGAAGCCATCCTGCGGTGTTGCGGCCAGCTCACAAGAAAACGAGTTGAAGAAAGGAGCTCAGGGGCACTGTAATTCACAAACCTGCAGAGTTATAAATGACAACTATCGTCCAAAAATATACTGAAGTAAGGCTGCCAAGAGGACTTGAAAGCGGGGCAGAATTGCAGGAAACCGATTTCAGGAGGTAGACTGGAATTGCATTGAAAGCATAGGAAAAGAGGCAGAACGTCCACAATGATGCACTTGGCCAAAAAGGGCGTATGCGTTTTTTCCTGAATATATTCAGGAAAAAACGCATACGCCCTTTTTGGCCAACCAAGCAAGCTTGCAAAGGAAATCTGCACTACAATGAAGTCTCACTTCCCCCCGGTCAAAAGGGCCATCTGGAAAAAGTGTAAAATCCAGAAAGGCAGGACAGGCCATGGAGAACTGGGAGCCTTGTTATGCTGATGGGCGGGATGTAAACTGCCAACAGACACTCGGGAGAAGTGTATGGTGTTTCCTGAAACATCTAAAAAACAAAGCAACAGAGCCTAGGGCACTTCCACTTATGGTCCTATAGCTTAGGGAAATTAAAATCAAAAAGATACAGCCACCCCAATGTTTGGGACGCCTCTGTTTACAAGAACCTCATTTACCGTACAAGTTCAATATCACAGAAAGTGAAAAATGGATAAAGAACTTGTGGTACTTACGTACAATGCAGTATCACTCAGTAGTGAAATCTATGTCATCAGGCCCGTAGCAGCACAATGAGTGGATTCAGGTACGATGATTCTAACTGAAATAAGTCACACAGAAAAAGAAACATCATAAGATATCAGTAATACACGGAATGTAAACTTGGCTACACAGGAACTGAATTACAGAACAGAACAGGGTCTCAAATTTAGAAAACCAACTTATGCTTGTTTAAGGGTAAAGGTGAGTTGGGGTGCTGCATAAAACCAGAGATTGAAATGAGCACAGATAAAGTTCCTTAAGCCAAATATGGAATAGACAAGAGCTATTCCTTGCTCAACGAAATGGACTCAACACCCCATATTAAACGCCTAAGAATGTACCTGACTCTTAAGTATCTTAAAACCTATGGATTGCTATGTCTCCGAAAGAGAATCAAGCATGTGTACAGGGACATAAACGCAGCAGTGATAGGATTGGAGAGGTTCGGTGAGCAAATGAAGACCCTTTGAAGTCATATTGCATGGTACCCATTCCACGGGTTTCAACTACCCAGGTTTAAGGTATTCTTCCTTCAGCTAAAACATGCATGTGGAACCTAGAGTATGATCAACCATGTGATCGGGAGACGTGTTCAAATATGTCTCAGTTTTCGTACCCTGGTACTCGGGTGCAACATTCCAGACGCTTTACTAACACTCTCCCGACTTGGAGAGTCAGTCCCTTTAACCTCCTGTTTGGCCCAGTTTGCAATTTCTGCGGAAGATGAACAGGAATAGCGAGAACCAATGAGAGACTAGCTGGAGGTGTCTGGACGGGCAAATTTAACTCTCATTTCCCACCAGGAAGAGGAAATAACCAAAGGCTCAGCGTGCCGTGCCGGAACCAGATTAGGGCCTGAAGCCATCCTGCGGTGTTGCGGCCAGCTCACAAGAAAACGAGTTGAAGAAAGGAGCTCAGGGGCACTGTAATTCACAAACCTGCAGAGTTATAAATGACAACTATCGTCCAAAAATATACTGAAGTAAGGCTGCCAAGAGGACTTGAAAGCGGGGCAGAATTGCAGGAAACCGATTTCAGGAGGTAGACTGGAATTGCATTGAAAGCATAGGAAAAGAGGCAGAACGTCCACAATGATGCACTTGGCCAAAAAGGGCGTATGCGTTTTTTCCTGAATATATTCAGGAAAAAACGCATACGCCCTTTTTGGCCAACCAAGCAAGCTTGCAAAGGAAATCTGCACTACAATGAAGTCTCACTTCCCCCCGGTCAAAAGGGCCATCTGAAAAAAGTGTAAAATCCAGAAAGGCAGGACAGGCCATGGAGAACTGGGAGCCTTGTTATGCTGATGGGCGGGATGTAAACTGCCAACAGACACTCGGGAGAAGTGTATGGTGTTTCCTGAAACATCTAAAAAACAAAGCAACAGAGCCTAGGGCACTTCCACTTATGGTCCTATAGCTTAGGGAAATTAAAATCAAAAAGATACAGCCACCCCAATGTTTGGGACGCCTCTGTTTACAAGAACCTCATTTACCGTACAAGTTCAATATCACAGAAAGTGAAAAATGGATAAAGAACTTGTGGTACTTACGTACAATGCAGTATCACTCAGCAGTGAAATCTATGTCATCAGGCCCGTAGCAGCACAATGAGTGGATTCAGGTACGATGATTCTAACTGAAATAAGTCACACAGAAAAAGAAACATCATAAGATATCAGTAATACACGGAATGTAAACTTGGCTACACAGGAACTGAATTACAGAACAGAACAGGGTCTCAAATTTAGAAAACCAACTTATGCTTGTTTAAGGGTAAAGGTGAGTTGGGGTGCTGCATAAAACCAGAGATTGAAATGAGCACAGATAAAGTTCCTTAAGCCAAATATGGAATAGACAAGAGCTACTCCTTGCTCAACGAAATGGACTCAACACCGCATATTAAACGCCTAAGAATGTACCTGACTCTTAAGTATCTTAAAACCTATGGATTGCTATGTCTCCGAAAGAGAATCAAGCATGTGTACAGGGACATAAACGCAGCAGTGATAGGATTGGAGAGGTTCGGTGAGCAAATGAAGACCCTTTGAAGTCATATTGCATGGTACCCATTCCACGGGTTTCAACTACCCAGGTTTAAGGTATTCTTCCTTCAGCTAAAACATGCATGTGGAACCTAGAGTATGATCAACCATGTGATCGGGAGACGTGTTCAAATATGTCTCAGTTTTCGTACCCTGGTACTCGGGTGCAACATTCCAGACGCTTTACTAACACTCTCCCGACTTGGAGAGTCAGTCCCTTTAACCTCCTGTTTGGCCCAGTTTGCAATTTCTGCGGAAGATGAACAGGAATAGCGAGAACCAATGAGAGACTAGCTGGAGGTGTCTGGACGGGCAAATTTAACTCTCATTTCCCACCAGGAAGAGGAAATAACCAAAGGCTCAGCGTGCCGTGCCGGAACCAGATTAGGGCCTGAAGCCATCCTGCGGTGTTGCGGCCAGCTCACAAGAAAACGAGTTGAAGAAAGGAGCTCAGGGGCACTGTAATTCACAAACCTGCAGAGTTATAAATGACAGCTATCGTCCAAAAATATACTGAAGTAAGGCTGCCAAGAGGACTTGAAAGCGGGGCAGAATTGCAGGAAACCGATTTCAGGAGGTAGACTGGAATTGCATTGAAAGCATAGGAAAAGAGGCAGAACGTCCACAATGATGCACTTGGCCAAAAAGGGCGTATGCGTTTTTTCCTGAATATATTCAGGAAAAAACGCATACGCCCTTTTTGGCCAACCACGCAAGCTTGCAAAGGAAATCTGCACTACAATGAAGTCTCACTTCCCCCCCCCCACGGTCAAAAGGGCCATCTGAAAAAAGTGTAAAATCCAGAAAGGCAGGACAGGCCATGGAGAACTGGGAGCCTTGTTATGCTGATGGGCGGGATGTAAATTGCCAACAGACACTCGGGAGAAGTGTATGGTGTTTCCTGAAACATCTAAAAAACAAAGCAACAGAGCCTAGGGCACTTCCACTTATGGTCCTATAGCTTAGGGAAATTAAAATCAAAAAGATACAGCCACCCCAATGTTTGGGACGCCTCTGTTTACAAGAACCTCGTTTACCGTACAAGTTCAATATCACAGAAAGTGAAAAATGGATAAAGAACTTGTGGTACTTACGTACCATGCAGTATCACTCAGCAGTGAAATCTATGTCATCAGGCCTGTAGCAGCACAATGAGTGGATTCAGGTACGATGATTCTAACTGAAATAAGTCACACAGAAAAAGAAACATCATAAGATATCAGTAATACACGGAATGTAAACTTGGCTACACAGGAACTGAATTACAGAACAGAACAGGGTCTCAAATTTAGAAAACCAACTTATGCTTGTTTAAGGGTAAAGGTGAGTTGGGGTGCTGCATAAAACCAGAGATTGAAATGAGCACAGATAAAGTTCCTTAAGCCAAATATGGAATAGACAAGAGCTACTCCTTGCTCAACGAAATGGACTCAACACCGCATATTAAACGCCTAAGAATGTACCTGACTCTTAAGTATCTTAAAACCTATGGATTGCTATGTCTCCGAAAGAGAATCAAGCATGTGTACAGGGACATAAACGCAGCAGTGATAGGATTGGAGAGGTTCGGTGAGCAAATGAAGACCCTTTGAAGTCATATTGCATGGTACCCATTCCACGGGTTTCAACTACCCAGGTTTAAGGTATTCTTCCTTCAGCTAAAACCTGCATGTGGAACCTAGAGTATGATCAACCATGTGATCGGGAGACGTGTTCAAATATGTCTCAGTTTTCGTACCCTGGTACTCGGGTGCAACATTCCAGACGCTTTACTAACACTCTCCCGACTTGGAGAGTCAGTCCCTTTAACCTCCTGTTTGGCCCAGTTTGCAATTTCTGCGGAAGATGAACAGGAATAGCGAGAACCAATGAGAGACTAGCTGGAGGTGTCTGGACGGGCAAATTTAACTCTCATTTCCCAACAGGAAGAGGAAATAACCAAAGGCTCAGCGTGCCGTGCCGGAACCAGATTAGGGCCTGAAGCCATCCTGCGGTGTTGCGGCCAGCTCACAAGAAAACGAGTTGAAGAAAGGAGCTCAGGGGCACTGTAATTCACAAACCTGCAGAGTTATAAATGACAGCTATCGTCCAAAAATATACTGAAGTAAGGCTGCCAAGAGGACTTGAAAGCGGGGCATAATTGCAGGAAACCGATTTCAGGAGGTAGACTGGAATTGCTTTGAAAGCATAGGAAAAGAGGCAGAACGTCCACAATGATGCACTTGGCCAAAAAGGGCGTATGCGTTTTTTCCTGAATATATTCAGGAAAAAACGCATACGCCCTTTTTGGCCAACCAAGCAAGCTTGCAAAGGAAATCTGCACTACAATGAAGTCTCACTTCCCCCCCCCCCGGTCAAAAGGGCCATCTGAAAAAAGTGTAAAATCCAGAAAGGCAGGACAGGCCATGGCGAACTGGGAGCCTTGTTATGCTGATGGGCGGGATGTAAACTGCCAACAGACACTCGGGAGAAGTGTATGGTGTTTCCTGAAACATCTGAAAAACAAAGCAACAGAGCCTAGGGCACTTCCACTTATGGTCCTATAGCTTAGGGAAATTAAAATCAAAAAGATACAGCCACCCCAATGTTTGGGACGCCTCTGTTTACAAGAACCTCGTTTACCGTACAAGTTCAATATCACAGAAAGTGAAAAATGGATAAAGAACTTGTGGTACTTACGTACAATGCAGTATCACTCAGCAGTGAAATCTATGTCATCAGGCCCGTAGCAGCACAATGAGTGGATTCAGGTACGATGATTCTAACTGAAATAAGTCACACAGAAAAAGAAACATCATAAGATATCAGTAATACACGGAATGTAAACTTGGCTACACAGGAACTGAATTACAGAACAGAACAGGGTCTCAAATTTAGAAAACCAACTTATGCTTGTTTAAGGGTAAAGGTGAGTTGGGGTGCTGCATAAAACCAGAGATTGAAATGAGCACAGATAAAGTTCCTTAAGCCAAATATGGAATAGACAAGAGCTACTCCTTGCTCAACGAAATGGACTCAACACCGCATATTAAACGCCTAAGAATGTACCTGACTCTTAAGTATCTTAAAACCTATGGATTGCTATGTCTCCGAAAGAGAATCAAGCATGTGTACAGGGACATAAACGCAGCAGTGATAGGATTGGAGAGGTTCGGTGAGCAAATGAAGACCCTTTGAAGTCATATTGCATGGTACCCATTACACGGGTCTCAACTCTCCAGGTTTAAGGTATTCTTCCTTCAGCTAAAACATGCATGTGGAACCTAGAGTATGATCAACCGTGTGATCGGGAGACGTGTTCAAATATGTCTCAGTTTTCGTACCCTGGTACTCGGGTGCAACATTCCAGACGCTTTACTAACACTCTCCCGACTTGGAGAGTCAGTCCCTTTAACCTCCTGTTTGGCCCAGTTTGCAATTTCTGCGGAAGATGAACAGGAATAGCGAGAACCAATGAGAGACTAGCTGGAGGTGTCTGGACGGGCAAATTTAACTCTCATTTCCCACCAGGAAGAGGAAATAACCAAAGGCTCAGCGTGCCGTGCCGGAACCAGATTAGGGCCTGAAGCCATCCTGCGGTGTTGCGGCCAGCTCACAAGAAAACGAGTTGAAGAAAGGAGCTCAGGGGCACTGTAATTCACAAACCTGCAGAGTTATAAATGACAGCTATCGTCCAAAAATATACTGAAGTAAGGCTGCCAAGAGGACTTGAAAGCGGGGCAGAATTGCAGGAAACCGATTTCAGGAGGTAGACTGGAATTGCATTGAAAGCATAGGAAAAGAGGCAGAACGTCCACAATGATGCACTTGGCCAAAAAGGGCGTATGCGTTTTTTCCTGAATATATTCAGGAAAAAATGCATACGCCCTTTTTGGCCAACCAAGCAAGCTTGCAAAGGAAATCTGCACTACAATGAAGTCTCACTTCCCCCCGGTCAAAAGGGCCATCTGAAAAAAGTGTAAAATCCAGAAAGGCAGGACAGGCCATGGCGAACTGGGAGCCTTGTTATGCTGATGGGCGGGATGTAAACTGCCAACAGACACTCGGGAGAAGTGTATGGTGTTTCCTGAAACATCTAAAAAACAAAGCAACAGAGCCTAGGGCACTTCCACTTATGGTCCTATAGCTTAGGGAAATTAAAATCAAAAAGATACAGCCACCCCAATGTTTGGGACGCCTCTGTTTACAAGAACCTCGTTTACCGTACAAGTTCAATATCACAGAAAGTGAAAAATGGATAAAGAACTTGTGGTACTTACATACAATGCAGTATCACTCAGCAGTGAAATCTATGTCATCAGGCCCGTAGCAGCACAATGAGTGGATTCAGGTACGATGATTCTAACTGAAATAAGTCACACAGAGAAAGAAACATCATAAGATATCAGTAATACACGGAATGTAAACTTGGCTACACAGGAACTGAATTACAGAACAGAACAGGGTCTCAAATTTAGAAAACCAACTTATGCTTGTTTAAGGGTAAAGGTGAGTTGGGGTGCTGCATAAAACCAGAGATTGAAATGAGCACAGATAAAGTTCCTTAAGCCAAATATGGAATAGACAAGAGCTACTCCTTGCTCAACGAAATGGACTCAACACCGCATATTAAACGCCTAAGAATGTACCTGACTCTTAAGTATCTTAAAACCTATGGATTGCTATGTCTCCGAAAGAGAATCAAGCATGTGTACAGGGACATAAACGCAGCAGTGATAGGATTGGAGAGGTTCGGTGAGCAAATGAAGACCCTTTGAAGTCATATTGCATGGTATCCATTCCACGGGTTTCAACTACCCAGGTTTAAGGTATTCTTCCTTCAGCTAAAACATGCATGTGGAACCTAGAGTATGATCAACCATGTGATCGGGAGACGTGTTCAAATATGTCTCAGTTTTCGTACCCTGGTACTCGGGTGCAACATTCCAGACGCTTTACTAACACTCTCCCGACTTGGAGAGTCAGTCCCTTTAACCTCCTGTTTGGCCCAGTTTGCAATTTCTGCGGAAGATGAACAGGAATAGCGAGAACCAATGAGAGACTAGCTGGAGGTGTCTGGACGGGCAAATTTAACTCTCATTTCCCACCAGGAAGAGGAAATAACCAAAGGCTCAGCGTGCCGTGCCGGAACCAGATTAGGGCCTGAAGCCATCCTGCGGTGTTGCGGCCAGCTCACAAGAAAACGAGTTGAAGAAAGGAGCTCAGGGGCACTGTAATTCACAAACCTGCAGAGTTATAAATGACAACTATCGTCCAAAAATATACTGAAGTAAGGCTGCCAAGAGGACTTGAAAGCGGGGCAGAATTGCAGGAAACCGATTTCAGGAGGTAGACTGGAATTGCATTGAAAGCATAGGAAAAGAGGCAGAACGTCCACAATGATGCACTTGGCCAAAAAGGGCGTATGCGTTTTTTCCTGAATATATTCAGGAAAAAACGCATACGCCCTTTTTGGCCAACCAAGCAAGCTTGCAAAGGAAATCTGCACTACAATGAAGTCTCACTTCCCCCCGGTCAAAAGGGCCATCTGAAAAAAGTGTAAAATCCAGAAAGGCAGGACAGGCCATGGAGAACTGGGAGCCTTGTTATGCTGATGGGCGGGATGTAAACTGCCAACAGACACTCGGGAGAAGTGTATGGTGTTTCCTGAAACATCTAAAAAACAAAGCAACAGAGCCTAGGGCACTTCCACTTATGGTCCTATAGCTTAGGGAAATTAAAATCAAAAAGACACAGCCACCCCAATGTTTGGGACGCCTCTGTTTACAAGAACCTCGTTTACCGTACAAGTTCAATATCACAGAAAGTGAAAAATGGATAAAGAACTTGTGGTACTTACGTACAATGCAGTATCACTCAGCAGTGAAATCTATGTCATCAGGCCCGTAGCAGCACAATGAGTGGATTCAGGTACGATGATTCTAACTGAAATAAGTCACACAGAAAAAGAAACATCATAAGATATCAGTAATACACGGAATGTAAACTTGGCTACACAGGAACTGAATTACAGAACAGAACAGGGTCTCAAATTTAGAAAACCAACTTATGCTTGTTTAAGGGTAAAGGTGAGTTGGGGTGCTGCATAAAACCAGAGATTGAAATGAGCACAGATAAAGTTCCTTAAGCCAAATATGGAATAGACAAGAGCTACTCCTTGCTCAACGAAATGGACTCAACACCGCATATTAAACGCCTAAGAATGTACCTGACTCTTAAGTATCTTAAAACCGATGGATTGCTATGTCTCCGAAAGAGAATCAAGCATGTGTACAGGGACATAAACGCAGCAGTGATAGGATTGGAGAGGTTCGGTGAGCAAATGAAGACCCTTTGAAGTCATATTGCATGGTACCCATTCCACGGGTTTCAACTACCCAGGTTTAAGGTATTCTTCCTTCAGCTAAAACATGCATGTGGAACCTAGAGTATGATCAACCATGTGATCGGGAGACGTGTTCAAATATGTCTCAGTTTTCGTACCCTGGTACTCGGGTGCAACATTCCAGACGCTTTACTAACACTCTCCCGACTTGGAGAGTCAGTCCCTTTAACCTCCTGTTTGGCCCAGTTTGCAATTTCTGCGGAAGATGAACAGGAATAGCGAGAACCAATGAGAGACTAGCTGGAGGTGTCTGGACGGGCAAATTTAACTCTCATTTCCCACCAGGAAGAGGAAATAACCAAAGGCTCAGCGTGCCGTGCCGGAACCAGATTAGGGCCTGAAGCCATCCTGCGGTGTTGCGGCCAGCTCACAAGAAAACGAGTTGAAGAAAGGAGCTCAGGGGCACTGTAATTCACAAACCTGCAGAGTTATAAATGACAACTATCGTCCAAAAATATACTGAAGTAAGGCTGCCAAGAGGACTTGAAAGCGGGGCAGAATTGCAGGAAACCGATTTCAGGAGGTAGACTGGAATTGCATTGAAAGCATAGGAAAAGAGGCAGAACGTCCACAATGATGCACTTGGCCAAAAAGGGCGTATGCGTTTTTTCCTGAATATATTCAGGAAAAAACGCATACGCCCTTTTTGGCCAACCAAGCAAGCTTGCAAAGGAAATCTGCACTACAATGAAGTCTCACTTCCCCCCGGTCAAAAGGGCCATCTGGAAAAAGTGTAAAATCCAGAAAGGCAGGACAGGCCATGGAGAACTGGGAGCCTTGTTATGCTGATGGGCGGGATGTAAACTGCCAACAGACACTCGGGAGAAGTGTATGGTGTTTCCTGAAACATCTAAAAAACAAAGCAACAGAGCCTAGGGCACTTCCACTTATGGTCCTATAGCTTAGGGAAATTAAAATCAAAAAGATACAGCCACCCCAATGTTTGGGACGCCTCTGTTTACAAGAACCTCATTTACCGTACAAGTTCAATATCACAGAAAGTGAAAAATGGATAAAGAACTTGTGGTACTTACGTACAATGCAGTATCACTCAGTAGTGAAATCTATGTCATCAGGCCCGTAGCAGCACAATGAGTGGATTCAGGTACGATGATTCTAACTGAAATAAGTCACACAGAAAAAGAAACATCATAAGATATCAGTAATACACGGAATGTAAACTTGGCTACACAGGAACTGAATTACAGAACAGAACAGGGTCTCAAATTTAGAAAACCAACTTATGCTTGTTTAAGGGTAAAGGTGAGTTGGGGTGCTGCATAAAACCAGAGATTGAAATGAGCACAGATAAAGTTCCTTAAGCCAAATATGGAATAGACAAGAGCTACTCCTTGCTCAACGAAATGGACTCAACACCGCATATTAAACGCCTAAGAATGTACCTGACTCTTAAGTATCTTAAAACCTATGGATTGCTATGTCTCCGAAAGAGAATCAAGCATGTGTACAGGGACATAAACGCAGCAGTGATAGGATTGGAGAGGTTCGGTGAGCAAATGAAGACCCTTTGAAGTCATATTGCATGGTACCCATTCCACGGGTTTCAACTACCCAGGTTTAAGGTATTCTTCCTTCAGCTAAAACATGCATGTGGAACCTAGAGTATGATCAACCATGTGATCGGGAGACGTGTTCAAATATGTCTCAGTTTTCGTACCCTGGTACTCGGGTGCAACATTCCAGACGCTTTACTAACACTCTCCCGACTTGGAGAGTCAGTCCCTTTAACCTCCTGTTTGGCCCAGTTTGCAATTTCTGCGGAAGATGAACAGGAATAGCGAGAACCAATGAGAGACTACCTGGAGGTGTCTGGACGGGCAAATTTAACTCTCATTTCCCACCAGGAAGAGGAAATAACCAAAGGCTCAGCGTGCCGTGCCGGAACCAGATTAGGGCCTGAAGCCATCCTGCGGTGTTGCGGCCAGCTCACAAGAAAACGAGTTGAAGAAAGGAGCTCAGGGGCACTGTAATTCACAAACCTGCAGAGTTATAAATGACAGCTATCGTCCAAAAATATACTGAAGTAAGGCTGCCAAGAGGACTTGAAAGCGGGGCAGAATTGCAGGAAACCGATTTCAGGAGGTAGACTGGAATTGCATTGAAAGCATAGGAAAAGAGGCAGAACGTCCACAATGATGCACTTGGCCAAAAAGGGCGTATGCGTTTTTTCCTGAATATATTCAGGAAAAAACGCATACGCCCTTTTTGGCCAACCACGCAAGCTTGCAAAGGAAATCTGCACTACAATGAAGTCTCACTTCCCCCCCCCCACGGTCAAAAGGGCCATCTGAAAAATGTGTAAAATCCAGAAAGGCAGGACAGGCCATGGAGAACTGGGAGCCTTGTTATGCTGATGGGCGGGATGTAAATTGCCAACAGACACTCGGGAGAAGTGTATGGTGTTTCCTGAAACATCTAAAAAACAAAGCAACAGAGCCTAGGGCACTTCCACTTATGGTCCTATAGCTTAGGGAAATTAAAATCAAAAAGATACAGCCACCCCAATGTTTGGGACGCCTCTGTTTACAAGAACCTCGTTTACCGTACAAGTTCAATATCACAGAAAGTGAAAAATGGATAAAGAACTTGTGGTACTTACGTACCATGCAGTATCACTCAGCAGTGAAATCTATGTCATCAGGCCCGTAGCAGCACAATGAGTGGATTCAGGTACGATGATTCTAACTGAAATAAGTCACACAGAAAAAGAAACATCATAAGATATCAGTAATACACGGAATGTAAACTTGGCTACACAGGAACTGAATTACAGAACAGAACAGGGTCTCAAATTTAGAAAACCAACTTATGCTTGTTTAAGGGTAAAGGTGAGTTGGGGTGCTGCATAAAACCAGAGATTGAAATGAGCACAGATAAAGTTCCTTAAGCCAAATATGGAATAGACAAGAGCTACTCCTTGCTCAACGAAATGGACTCAACACCGCATATTAAACGCCTAAGAATGTACCTGACTCTTAAGTATCTTAAAACCTATGGATTGCTATGTCTCCGAAAGAGAATCAAGCATGTGTACAGGGACATAAACGCAGCAGTGATAGGATTGGAGAGGTTCGGTGAGCAAATGAAGACCCTTTGAAGTCATATTGCATGGTACCCATTCCACGGGTTTCAACTACCCAGGTTTAAGGTATTCTTCCTTCAGCTAAAACATGCATGTGGAACCTAGAGTATGATCAACCATGTGATCGGGAGACGTGTTCAAATATGTCTCAGTTTTCGTACCCTGGTACTCGGGTGCAACATTCCAGACGCTTTACTAACACTCTCCCGACTTGGAGAGTCAGTCCCTTTAACCTCCTGTTTGGCCCAGTTTGCAATTTCTGCGGAAGATGAACAGGAATAGCGAGAACCAATGAGAGACTAGCTGGAGGTGTCTGGACGGGCAAATTTAACTCTCATTTCCCAACAGGAAGAGGAAATAAACAAAGGCTCAGCGTGCCGTGCCGGAACCAGATTAGGGCCTGAAGCCATCCTGCGGTGTTGCGGCCAGCTCACAAGAAAACGAGTTGAAGAAAGGAGCTCAGGGGCACTGTAATTCACAAACCTGCAGAGTTATAAATGACAGCTATCGTCCAAAAATATACTGAAGTAAGGCTGCCAAGAGGACTTGAAAGCGGGGCAGAATTGCAGGAAACCGATTTCAGGAGGTAGACTGGAATTGCATTGAAAGCATAGGAAAAGAGGCAGAACGTCCACAATGATGCACTTGGCCAAAAAGGGCGTATGCGTTTTTTCCTGAATATATTCAGGAAAAAACGCATACGCCCTTTTTGGCCAACCAAGCAAGCTTGCAAAGGAAATCTGCACTACAATGAAGTCTCACTTCCCCCCCCCCCAGTCAAAAGGGCCATCTGAAAAAAGTGTAAAATCCAGAAAGGCAGGACAGGCCATGGCGAACTGGGAGCCTTGTTATGCTGATGGGCGGGATGTAAACTGCCAACAGACACTCGGGAGAAGTGTATGGTGTTTCCTGAAACATCTGAAAAACAAAGCAACAGAGCCTAGGGCACTTCCACTTATGGTCCTATAGCTTAGGGAAATTAAAATCAAAAAGATACAGCCACCCCAATGTTTGGGACGCCTCTGTTTACAAGAACCTCGTTTACCGTACAAGTTCAATATCACAGAAAGTGAAAAATGGATAAAGAACTTGTGGTACTTACGTACAATGCAGTATCACTCAGCAGTGAAATCTATGTCATCAGGCCCGTAGCAGCACAATGAGTGGATTCAGGTACGATGATTCTAACTGAAATAAGTCACACAGAAAAAGAAACATCATAAGATATCAGTAATACACGGAATGTAAACTTGGCTACACAGGAACTGAATTACAGAACAGAACAGGGTCTCAAATTTAGAAAACCAACTTATGCTTGTTTAAGGGTAAAGGTGAGTTGGGGTGCTGCATAAAACCAGAGATTGAAATGAGCACAGATAAAGTTCCTTAAGCCAAATATGGAATAGACAAGAGCTACTCCTTGCTCAACGAAATGGACTCAACACCGCATATTAAACGCCTAAGAATGTACCTGACTCTTAAGTATCTTAAAACCGATGGATTGCTATGTCTCCGAAAGAGAATCAAGCATGTGTACAGGGACATAAACGCAGCAGTGATAGGATTGGAGAGGTTCGGTGAGCAAATGAAGACCCTTTGAAGTCATATTGCATGGTACCCATTCCACGGGTTTCAACTACCCAGGTTTAAGGTATTCTTCCTTCAGCTAAAACATGCATGTGGAACCTAGAGTATGATCAACCATGTGATCGGGAGACGTGTTCAAATATGTCTCAGTTTTCGTACCCTGGTACTCGGGTGCAACATTCCAGACGCTTTACTAACACTCTCCCGACTTGGAGAGTCAGTCCCTTTAACCTCCTGTTTGGCCCAGTTTGCAATTTCTGCGGAAGATGAACAGGAATAGCGAGAACCAATGAGAGACTAGCTGGAGGTGTCTGGACGGGCAAATTTAACTCTCATTTCCCACCAGGAAGAGGAAATAACCAAAGGCTCAGCGTGCCGTGCCGGAACCAGATTAGGGCCTGAAGCCATCCTGCGGTGTTGCGGCCAGCTCACAAGAAAACGAGTTGAAGAAAGGAGCTCAGGGGCACTGTAATTCACAAACCTGCAGAGTTATAAATGACAGCTATCGTCCAAAAATATACTGAAGTAAGGCTGCCAAGAGGACTTGAAAGCGGGGCAGAATTGCAGGAAACCGATTTCAGGAGGTAGACTGGAATTGCATTGAAAGCATAGGAAAAGAGGCAGAACGTCCACAATGATGCACTTGGCCAAAAAGGGCGTATGCGTTTTTTCCTGAATATATTCAGGAAAAAACGCATACGCCCTTTTTGGCCAACCAAGCAAGCTTGCAAAGGAAATCTGCACTACAATGAAGTCTCACTTCCCCCCGGTCAAAAGGGCCATCTGAAAAAAGTGTAAAATCCAGAAAGGCAGGACAGGCCATGGCGAACTGGGAGCCTTGTTATGCTGATGGGCGGGATGTAAACTGCCAACAGACACTCGGGAGAAGTGTATGGTGTTTCCTGAAACATCTAAAAAACAAAGCAACAGAGCCTAGGGCACTTCCACTTATGGTCCTATAGCTTAGGGAAATTAAAATCAAAAAGATACAGCCACCCCAATGTTTGGGACGCCTCTGTTTACAAGAACCTCGTTTACCGTACAAGTTCAATATCACAGAAAGTGAAAAATGGATAAAGAACTTGTGGTACTTACATACAATGCAGTATCACTCAGCAGTGAAATCTATGTCATCAGGCCCGTAGCAGCACAATGAGTGGATTCAGGTACGATGATTCTAACTGAAATAAGTCACACAGAGAAAGAAACATCATAAGATATCAGTAATACACGGAATGTAAACTTGGCTACACAGGAACTGAATTACAGAACAGAACAGGGTCTCAAATTTAGAAAACCAACTTATGCTTGTTTAAGGGTAAAGGTGAGTTGGGGTGCTGCATAAAACCAGAGATTGAAATGAGCACAGATAAAGTTCCTTAAGCCAAATATGGAATAGACAAGAGCTACTCCTTGCTCAATGAAATGGACTCAACACCGCATATTAAACGCCTAAGAATGTACCTGACTCTTAAGTATCTTAAAACCTATGGATTGCTATGTCTCCGAAAGAGAATCAAGCATGTGTACAGGGACATAAACGCAGCAGTGATAGGATTGGAGAGGTTCGGTGAGCAAATGAAGACCCTTTGAAGTCATATTGCATGGTATCCATTCCACGGGTTTCAACTACCCAGGTTTAAGGTATTCTTCCTTCAGCTAAAACATGCATGTGGAACCTAGAGTATGATCAACCATGTGATCGGGAGACGTGTTCAAATATGTCTCAGTTTTCGTACCCTGGTACTCGGGTGCAACATTCCAGACGCTTTACTAACACTCTCCCGACTTGGAGAGTCAGTCCCTTTAACCTCCTGTTTGGCCCAGTTTGCAATTTCTGCGGAAGATGAACAGGAATAGCGAGAACCAATGAGAGACTAGCTGGAGGTGTCTGGACGGGCAAATTTAACTCTCATTTCCCACCAGGAAGAGGAAATAACCAAAGGCTCAGCGTGCCGTGCCGGAACCAGATTAGGGCCTGAAGCCATCCTGCGGTGTTGCGGCCAGCTCACAAGAAAACGAGTTGAAGAAAGGAGCTCAGGGGCACTGTAATTCACAAACCTTCAGAGTTATAAATGACAGCTATCGTCCAAAAATATACTGAAGTAAGGCTGCCAAGAGGACTTGAAAGCGGGGCAGAATTGCAGGAAACCGATTTCAGGAGGTAGACTGGAATTGCTTTGAAAGCATAGGAAAAGAGGCAGAACGTCCACAATGATGCACTTGGCCAAAAAGGGCGTATGCGTTTTTTCCTGAATATATTCAGGAAAAAACGCATACGCCCTTTTTGGCCAACCAAGCAAGCTTGCAAAGGAAATCTGCACTACAATGAAGTCTCACTTCCCCCCCCCCCAGTCAAAAGGGCCATCTGAAAAAAGTGTAAAATCCAGAAAGGCAGGACAGGCCATGGAGAACTGGGAGCCTTGTTATGCTGATGGCGGGATGTAAACTGCCAACAGACACTCGGGAGAAGTGTATGGTGTTTCCTGAAACATCTGAAAAACAAAGCAACAGAGCCTAGGGCACTTCCACTTATGGTCCTATAGCTTAGGGAAATTAAAATCAAAAAGATACAGCCACCCCAATGTTTGGGACGCCTCTGTTTACAAGAACCTCGTTTACCGTACAAGTTCAATATCACAGAAAGTGAAAAATGGATAAAGAACTTGTGGTACTTACGTACAATGCAGTATCACTCAGCAGTGAAATCTATGTCATCAGGCCCGTAGCAGCACAATGAGTGGATTCAGGTACGATGATTCTAACTGAAATAAGTCACACAGAAAAAGAAACATCATAAGATATCAGTAATACACGGAATGTAAACTTGGCTACACAGGAACTGAATTACAGAACAGAACAGGGTCTCAAATTTAGAAAACCAACTTATGCTTGTTTAAGGGTAAAGGTGAGTTGGGGTGCTGCATAAAACCAGAGATTGAAATGAGCACAGATAAAGTTCCTTAAGCCAAATATGGAATAGACAAGAGCTACTCCTTGCTCAACGAAATGGACTCAACACCGCATATTAAACGCCTAAGAATGTACCTGACTCTTAAGTATCTTAAAACCGATGGATTGCTATGTCTCCGAAAGAGAATCAAGCATGTGTACAGGGACATAAACGCAGCAGTGATAGGATTGGAGAGGTTCGGTGAGCAAATGAAGACCCTTTGAAGTCATATTGCATGGTACCCATTCCACGGGTTTCAACTACCCAGGTTTAAGGTATTCTTCCTTCAGCTAAAACATGCATGTGGAACCTAGAGTATGATCAACCATGTGATCGGGAGACGTGTTCAAATATGTCTCAGTTTTCGTACCCTGGTACTCGGGTGCAACATTCCAGACGCTTTACTAACACTCTCCCGACTTGGAGAGTCAGTCCCTTTAACCTCCTGTTTGGCCCAGTTTGCAATTTCTGCGGAAGATGAACAGGAATAGCGAGAACCAATGAGAGACTAGCTGGAGGTGTCTGGACGGGCAAATTTAACTCTCATTTCCCACCAGGAAGAGGAAATAACCAAAGGCTCAGCGTGCCGTGCCGGAACCAGATTAGGGCCTGAAGCCATCCTGCGGTGTTGCGGCCAGCTCACAAGAAAACGAGTTGAAGAAAGGAGCTCAGGGGCACTGTAATTCACAAACCTGCAGAGTTATAAATGACAGCTATCGTCCAAAAATATACTGAAGTAAGGCTGCCAAGAGGACTTGAAAGCGGGGCAGAATTGCAGGAAACCGATTTCAGGAGGTAGACTGGAATTGCATTGAAAGCATAGGAAAAGAGGCAGAACGTCCACAATGATGCACTTGGCCAAAAAGGGCGTATGCGTTTTTTCCTGAATATATTCAGGAAAAAACGCATACGCCCTTTTTGGCCAACCAAGCAAGCTTGCAAAGGAAATCTGCACTACAATGAAGTCTCACTTCCCCCCGGTCAAAAGGGCCATCTGAAAAAAGTGTAAAATCCAGAAAGGCAGGACAGGCCATGGCGAACTGGGAGCCTTGTTATGCTGATGGGCGGGATGTAAACTGCCAACAGACACTCGGGAGAAGTGTATGGTGTTTCCTGAAACATCTAAAAAACAAAGCAACAGAGCCTAGGGCACTTCCACTTATGGTCCTATAGCTTAGGGAAATTAAAATAAAAAAGATACAGCCACCCCAATGTTTGGGACGCCTCTGTTTACAAGAACCTCGTTTACCGTACAAGTTCAATATCACAGAAAGTGAAAAATGGATAAAGAACTTGTGGTACTTACATACAATGCAGTATCACTCAGCAGTGAAATCTATGTCATCAGGCCCGTAGCAGCACAATGAGTGGATTCAGGTACGATGATTCTAACTGAAATAAGTCACACAGAGAAAGAAACATCATAAGATATCAGTAATACACGGAATGTAAACTTGGCTACACAGGAACTGAATTACAGAACAGAACAGGGTCTCAAATTTAGAAAACCAACTTATGCTTGTTTAAGGGTAAAGGTGAGTTGGGGTGCTGCATAAAACCAGAGATTGAAATGAGCACAGATAAAGTTCCTTAAGCCAAATATGGAATAGACAAGAGCTACTCCTTGCTCAACGAAATGGACTCAACACCGCATATTAAACGCCTAAGAATGTACCTGACTCTTAAGTATCTTAAAACCTATGGATTGCTATGTCTCCGAAAGAGAATCAAGCATGTGTACAGGGACATAAACGCAGCAGTGATAGGATTGGAGAGGTTCGGTGAGCAAATGAAGACCCTTTGAAGTCATATTGCATGGTATCCATTCCACGGGTTTCAACTACCCAGGTTTAAGGTATTCTTCCTTCAGCTAAAACATGCATGTGGAACCTAGAGTATGATCAACCATGTGATCGGGAGACGTGTTCAAATATGTCTCAGTTTTCGTACCCTGGTACTCCGGTGCAACATTCCAGACGCTTTACTAACACTCTCCCGACTTGGAGAGTCAGTCCCTTTAACCTCCTGTTTGGCCCAGTTTGCAATTTCTGCGGAAGATGAACAGGAATAGCGAGAACCAATGAGAGACTAGCTGGAGGTGTCTGGACGGGCAAATTTAACTCTCATTTCCCACCAGGAAGAGGAAATAACCAAAGGCTCAGCGTGCCGTGCCGAAACCAGATTAGGGCCTGAAGCCATCCTGCGGTGTTGCGGCCAGCTCACAAGAAAACGAGTTGAAGAAAGGAGCTCAGGGGCACTGTAATTCACAAACCTGCAGAGTTATAAATGACAGCTATCGTCCAAAAATATACTGAAGTAAGGCTGCCAAGAGGACTTGAAAGCGGGGCAGAATTGCAGGAAACCGATTTCAGGAGGTAGACTGGAATTGCATTGAAAGCATAGGAAAAGAGGCAGAACGTCCACAATGATGCACTTGGCCAAAAAGGGCGTATGCGTTTTTTCCTGAATATATTCAGGAAAAAACGCATACGCCCTTTTTGGCCAACCAAGCAAGCTTGCAAAGGAAATCTGCACTACAATGAAGTCTCACTTCCCCCCGGTCAAAAGGGCCATCTGAAAAAAGTGTAAAATCCAGAAAGGCAGGACAGGCCATGGCGAACTGGGAGCCTTGTTATGCTGATGGGCGGGATGTAAACTGCCAACAGACACTCGGGAGAAGTGTATGGTGTTTCCTGAAACATCTAAAAAACAAAGCAACAGAGCCTAGGGCACTTCCACTTATGGTCCTATAGCTTAGGGAAATTAAAATCAAAAAGATACAGCCACCCCAATGTTTGGGACGCCTCTGTTTACAAGAACCTCGTTTACCGTACAAGTTCAATATCACAGAAAGTGAAAAATGGATAAAGAACTTGTGGTACTTACATACAATGCAGTATCACTCAGCAGTGAAATCTATGTCATCAGGCCCGTAGCAGCACAATGAGTGGATTCAGGTACGATGATTCTAACTGAAATAAGTCACACAGAGAAAGAAACATCATAAGATATCAGTAATACACGGAATGTAAACTTGGCTACACAGGAACTGAATTACAGAACAGAACAGGGTCTCAAATTTAGAAAACCAACTTATGCTTGTTTAAGGGTAAAGGTGAGTTGGGGTGCTGCATAAAACCAGAGATTGAAATGAGCACAGATAAAGTTCCTTAAGCCAAATATGGAATAGACAAGAGCTACTCCTTGCTCAACGAAATGGACTCAACACCGCATATTAAACGCCTAAGAATGTACCTGACTCTTAAGTATCTTAAAACCTATGGATTGCTATGTCTCCGAAAGAGAATCAAGCATGTGTACAGGGACATAAACGCAGCAGTGATAGGATTGGAGAGGTTCGGTGAGCAAATGAAGACCCTTTGAAGTCATATTGCATGGTACCCATTCCACGGGTTTCAACTACCCAGGTTTAAGGTATTCTTCCTTCAGCTAAAACATGCATGTGGAACCTAGAGTATGATCAACCATGTGATCGGGAGACGTGTTCAAATATGTCTCAGTTTTCGTACCCTGGTACTCGGGTGCAACATTCCAGACGCTTTACTAACACTCTCCCGACTTGGAGAGTCAGTCCCTTTAACCTCCTGTTTGGCCCAGTTTGCAATTTCTGCGGAAGATGAACAGGAATAGCGAGAACCAATGAGAGACTAGCTGGAGGTGTCTGGACGGGCAAATTTAACTCTCATTTCCCACCAGGAAGAGGAAATAACCAAAGGCTCAGCGTGCCGTGCCGAAACCAGATTAGGGCCTGAAGCCATCCTGCGGTGTTGCGGCCAGCTCACAAGAAAACGAGTTGAAGAAAGGAGCTCAGGGGCACTGTAATTCACAAACCTGCAGAGTTATAAATGACAGCTATCGTCCAAAAATATACTGAAGTAAGGCTGCCAAGAGGACTTGAAAGCGGGGCAGAATTGCAGGAAACCGATTTCAGGAGGTAGACTGGAATTGCATTGAAAGCATAGGAAAAGAGGCAGAACGTCCACAATGATGCACTTGGCCAAAAAGGGCATATGCGTTTTTTCCTGAATATATTCAGGAAAAAACGCATACGCCCTTTTTGGCCAACCAAGCAAGCTTGCAAAGGAAATCTGCACTACAATGAAGTCTCACTTCCCCCCGGTCAAAAGGGCCATCTGAAAAAAGTGTAAAATCCAGAAAGGCAGGACAGGCCATGGCGAACTGGGAGCCTTGTTATGCTGATGGGCGGGATGTAAACTGCCAACAGACACTCGGGAGAAGTGTATGGTGTTTCCTGAAACATCTAAAAAACAAAGCAACAGAGCCTAGGGCACTTCCACTTATGGTCCTATAGCTTAGGGAAATTAAAATCAAAAAGATACAGCCACCCCAATGTTTGGGACGCCTCTGTTTACAAGAACCTCGTTTACCGTACAAGTTCAATATCACAGAAAGTGAAAAATGGATAAAGAACTTGTGGTACTTACATACAATGCAGTATCACTCAGCAGTGAAATCTATGTCATCAGGCCCGTAGCAGCACAATGAGTGGATTCAGGTACGATGATTCTAACTGAAATAAGTCACACAGAGAAAGAAACATCATAAGATATCAGTAATACACGGAATGTAAACTTGGCTACACAGGAACTGAATTACAGAACAGAACAGGGTCTCAAATTTAGAAAACCAACTTATGCTTGTTTAAGGGTAAAGGTGAGTTGGGGTGCTGCATAAAACCAGAGATTGAAATGAGCACAGATAAAGTTCCTTAAGCCAAATATGGAATAGACAAGAGCTACTCCTTGCTCAACGAAATGGACTCAACACCGCATATTAAACGCCTAAGAATGTACCTGACTCTTAAGTATCTTAAAACCTATGGATTGCTATGTCTCCGAAAGAGAATCAAGCATGTGTACAGGGACATAAACGCAGCAGTGATAGGATTGGAGAGGTTCGGTGAGCAAATGAAGACCCTTTGAAGTCATATTGCATGGTACCCATTCCACGGGTTTCAACTACCCAGGTTTAAGGTATTCTTCCTTCAGCTAAAACATGCATGTGGAACCTAGAGTATGATCAACCATGTGATCGGGAGACGTGTTCAAATATGTCTCAGTTTTCGTACCCTGGTACTCGGGTGCAACATTCCAGACGCTTTACTAACACTCTCCCGACTTGGAGAGTCAGTCCCTTTAACCTCCTGTTTGGCCCAGTTTGCAATTTCTGCGGAAGATGAACAGGAATAGCGAGAACCAATGAGAGACTAGCTGGAGGTGTCTGGACGGGCAAATTTAACTCTCATTTCCCACCAGGAAGAGGAAATAACCAAAGGCTCAGCGTGCCGTGCCGGAACCAGATTAGGGCCTGAAGCCATCCTGCGGTGTTGCGGCCAGCTCACAAGAAAACGAGTTGAAGAAAGGAGCTCAGGGGCACTGTAATTCACAAACCTGCAGAGTTATAAATGACAACTATCGTCCAAAAATATACTGAAGTAAGGCTGCCAAGAGGACTTGAAAGCGGGGCAGAATTGCAGGAAACCGATTTCAGGAGGTAGACTGGAATTGCATTGAAAGCATAGGAAAAGAGGCAGAACGTCCACAATGATGCACTTGGCCAAAAAGGGCGTATGCGTTTTTTCCTGAATATATTCAGGAAAAAACGCATACGCCCTTTTTGGCCAACCAAGCAAGCTTGCAAAGGAAATCTGCACTACAATGAAGTCTCACTTCCTCCCCCCCCCCGGTCAAAAGGGCCATCTGAAAAAAGTGTAAAATCCAGAAAGGCAGGACAGGCCATGGAGAACTGGGAGCCTTGTTATGCTGATGGGCGGGATGTAAACTGCCAACAGACACTCGGGAGAAGTGTATGGTGTTTCCTGAAACATCTGAAAAACAAAGCAACAGAGCCTAGGGCACTTCCACTTATGGTCCTATAGCTTAGGGAAATTAAAATCAAAAAGATACAGCCACCCCAATGTTTGGGACGCCTCTGTTTACAAGAACCTCGTTTACCGTACAAGTTCAATATCACAGAAAGTGAAAAATGGATAAAGAACTTGTGGTACTTACGTACAATGCAGTATCACTCAGCAGTGAAATCTATGTCATCAGGCCCGTAGCAGCACAATGAGTGGATTCAGGTACGATGATTCTAACTGAAATAAGTCACACAGAAAAAGAAACATCATAAGATATCAGTAATACACGGAATGTAAACTTGGCTACACAGGAACTGAATTACAGAACAGAACAGGGTCTCAAATTTAGAAAACCAACTTATGCTTGTTTAAGGGTAAAGGTGAGTTGGGGTGCTGCATAAAACCAGAGATTGAAATGAGCACAGATAAAGTTCCTTAAGCCAAATATGGAATAGACAAGAGCTACTCCTTGCTCAACGAAATGGACTCAACACCGCATATTAAACGCCTAAGAATGTACCTGACTCTTAAGTATCTTAAAACCGATGGATTGCTATGTCTCCGAAAGAGAATCAAGCATGTGTACAGGGACATAAACGCAGCAGTGATAGGATTGGAGAGGTTCGGTGAGCAAATGAAGACCCTTTGAAGTCATATTGCATGGTACCCATTCCACGGGTTTCAACTACCCAGGTTTAAGGTATTCTTCCTTCAGCTAAAACATGCATGTGGAACCTAGAGTATGATCAACCATGTGATCGGGAGACGTGTTCAAATATGTCTCAGTTTTCGTACCCTGGTACTCGGGTGCAACATTCCAGACGCTTTACTAACACTCTCCCGACTTGGAGAGTCAGTCCCTTTAACCTCCTGTTTGGCCCAGTTTGCAATTTCTGCGGAAGATGAACAGGAATAGCGAGAACCAATGAGAGACTAGCTGGAGGTGTCTGGACGGGCAAATTTAACTCTCATTTCCCACCAGGAAGAGGAAATAACCAAAGGCTCAGCGTGCCGTGCCGGAACCAGATTAGGGCCTGAAGCCATCCTGCGGTGTTGCGGCCAGCTCACAAGAAAACGAGTTGAAGAAAGGAGCTCAGGGGCACTGTAATTCACAAACCTGCAGAGTTATAAATGACAGCTATCGTCCAAAAATATACTGAAGTAAGGCTGCCAAGAGGACTTGAAAGCGGGGCAGAATTGCAGGAAACCGATTTCAGGAGGTAGACTGGAATTGCATTGAAAGCATAGGAAAAGAGGCAGAACGTCCACAATGATGCACTTGGCCAAAAAGGGCGTATGCGTTTTTTCCTGAATATATTCAGGAAAAAACGCATACGCCCTTTTTGGCCAACCAAGCAAGCTTGCAAAGGAAATCTGCACTACAATGAAGTCTCACTTCCCCCCGGTCAAAAGGGCCATCTGAAAAAAGTGTAAAATCCAGAAAGGCAGGACAGGCCATGGCGAACTGGGAGCCTTGTTATGCTGATGGGCGGGATGTAAACTGCCAACAGACACTCGGGAGAAGTGTATGGTGTTTCCTGAAACATCTAAAAAACAAAGCAACAGAGCCTAGGGCACTTCCACTTATGGTCCTATAGCTTAGGGAAATTAAAATCAAAAAGATACAGCCACCCCAATGTTTGGGACGCCTCTGTTTACAAGAACCTCGTTTACCGTACAAGTTCAATATCACAGAAAGTGAAAAATGGATAAAGAACTTGTGGTACTTACATACAATGCAGTATCACTCAGCAGTGAAATCTATGTCATCAGGCCCGTAGCAGCACAATGAGTGGATTCAGGTACGATGATTCTAACTGAAATAAGTCACACAGAGAAAGAAACATCATAAGATATCAGTAATACACGGAATGTAAACTTGGCTACACAGGAACTGAATTACAGAACAGAACAGGGTCTCAAATTTAGAAAACCAACTTATGCTTGTTTAAGGGTAAAGGTGAGTTGGGGTGCTGCATAAAACCAGAGATTGAAATGAGCACAGATAAAGTTCCTTAAGCCAAATATGGAATAGACAAGAGCTACTCCTTGCTCAATGAAATGGACTCAACACCGCATATTAAACGCCTAAGAATGTACCTGACTCTTAAGTATCTTAAAACCTATGGATTGCTATGTCTCCGAAAGAGAATCAAGCATGTGTACAGGGACATAAACGCAGCAGTGATAGGATTGGAGAGGTTCGGTGAGCAAATGAAGACCCTTTGAAGTCATATTGCATGGTATCCATTCCACGGGTTTCAACTACCCAGGTTTAAGGTATTCTTCCTTCAGCTAAAACATGCATGTGGAACCTAGAGTATGATCAACCATGTGATCGGGAGACGTGTTCAAATATGTCTCAGTTTTCGTACCCTGGTACTCGGGTGCAACATTCCAGACGCTTTACTAACACTCTCCCGACTTGGAGAGTCAGTCCCTTTAACCTCCTGTTTGGCCCAGTTTGCAATTTCTGCGGAAGATGAACAGGAATAGCGAGAACCAATGAGAGACTAGCTGGAGGTGTCTGGACGGGCAAATTTAACTCTCATTTCCCACCAGGAAGAGGAAATAACCAAAGGCTCAGCGTGCCGTGCCGGAACCAGATTAGGGCCTGAAGCCATCCTGCGGTGTTGCGGCCAGCTCACAAGAAAACGAGTTGAAGAAAGGAGCTCAGGGGCACTGTAATTCACAAACCTTCAGAGTTATAAATGACAGCTATCGTCCAAAAATATACTGAAGTAAGGCTGCCAAGAGGACTTGAAAGCGGGGCAGAATTGCAGGAAACCGATTTCAGGAGGTAGACTGGAATTGCTTTGAAAGCATAGGAAAAGAGGCAGAACGTCCACAATGATGCACTTGGCCAAAAAGGGCGTATGCGTTTTTTCCTGAATATATTCAGGAAAAAACGCATACGCCCTTTTTGGCCAACCAAGCAAGCTTGCAAAGGAAATCTGCACTACAATGAAGTCTCACTTCCCCCCCCCCCAGTCAAAAGGGCCATCTGAAAAAAGTGTAAAATCCAGAAAGGCAGGACAGGCCATGGAGAACTGGGAGCCTTGTTATGCTGATGGGCGGGATGTAAACTGCCAACAGACACTCGGGAGAAGTGTATGGTGTTTCCTGAAACATCTGAAAAACAAAGCAACAGAGCCTAGGGCACTTCCACTTATGGTCCTATAGCTTAGGGAAATTAAAATCAAAAAGATACAGCCACCCCAATGTTTGGGACGCCTCTGTTTACAAGAACCTCGTTTACCGTACAAGTTCAATATCACAGAAAGTGAAAAATGGATAAAGAACTTGTGGTACTTACGTACAATGCAGTATCACTCAGCAGTGAAATCTATGTCATCAGGCCCGTAGCAGCACAATGAGTGGATTCAGGTACGATGATTCTAACTGAAATAAGTCACACAGAAAAAGAAACATCATAAGATATCAGTAATACACGGAATGTAAACTTGGCTACACAGGAACTGAATTACAGAACAGAACAGGGTCTCAAATTTAGAAAACCAACTTATGCTTGTTTAAGGGTAAAGGTGAGTTGGGGTGCTGCATAAAACCAGAGATTGAAATGAGCACAGATAAAGTTCCTTAAGCCAAATATGGAATAGACAAGAGCTACTCCTTGCTCAACGAAATGGACTCAACACCGCATATTAAACGCCTAAGAATGTACCTGACTCTTAAGTATCTTAAAACCGATGGATTGCTATGTCTCCGAAAGAGAATCAAGCATGTGTACAGGGACATAAACGCAGCAGTGATAGGATTGGAGAGGTTCGGTGAGCAAATGAAGACCCTTTGAAGTCATATTGCATGGTACCCATTCCACGGGTTTCAACTACCCAGGTTTAAGGTATTCTTCCTTCAGCTAAAACATGCATGTGGAACCTAGAGTATGATCAACCATGTGATCGGGAGACGTGTTCAAATATGTCTCAGTTTTCGTACCCTGGTACTCGGGTGCAACATTCCAGACGCTTTACTAACACTCTCCCGACTTGGAGAGTCAGTCCCTTTAACCTCCTGTTTGGCCCAGTTTGCAATTTCTGCGGAAGATGAACAGGAATAGCGAGAACCAATGAGAGACTAGCTGGAGGTGTCTGGACGGGCAAATTTAACTCTCATTTCCCACCAGGAAGAGGAAATAACCAAAGGCTCAGCGTGCCGTGCCGGAACCAGATTAGGGCCTGAAGCCATCCTGCGGTGTTGCGGCCAGCTCACAAGAAAACGAGTTGAAGAAAGGAGCTCAGGGGCACTGTAATTCACAAACCTGCAGAGTTATAAATGACAGCTATCGTCCAAAAATATACTGAAGTAAGGCTGCCAAGAGGACTTGAAAGCGGGGCAGAATTGCAGGAAACCGATTTCAGGAGGTAGACTGGAATTGCATTGAAAGCATAGGAAAAGAGGCAGAACGTCCACAATGATGCACTTGGCCAAAAAGGGCGTATGCGTTTTTTCCTGAATATATTCAGGAAAAAACGCATACGCCCTTTTTGGCCAACCAAGCAAGCTTGCAAAGGAAATCTGCACTACAATGAAGTCTCACTTCCCCCCGGTCAAAAGGGCCATCTGAAAAAAGTGTAAAATCCAGAAAGGCAGGACAGGCCATGGCGAACTGGGAGCCTTGTTATGCTGATGGGCGGGATGTAAACTGCCAACAGACACTCGGGAGAAGTGTATGGTGTTTCCTGAAACATCTAAAAAACAAAGCAACAGAGCCTAGGGCACTTCCACTTATGGTCCTATAGCTTAGGGAAATTAAAATCAAAAAGATACAGCCACCCCAATGTTTGGGACGCCTCTGTTTACAAGAACCTCGTTTACCGTACAAGTTCAATATCACAGAAAGTGAAAAATGGATAAAGAACTTGTGGTACTTACATACAATGCAGTATCACTCAGCAGTGAAATCTATGTCATCAGGCCCGTAGCAGCACAATGAGTGGATTCAGGTACGATGATTCTAACTGAAATAAGTCACACAGAGAAAGAAACATCATAAGATATCAGTAATACACGGAATGTAAACTTGGCTACACAGGAACTGAATTACAGAACAGAACAGGGTCTCAAATTTAGAAAACCAACTTATGCTTGTTTAAGGGTAAAGGTGAGTTGGGGTGCTGCATAATACCAGAGATTGAAATGAGCACAGATAAAGTTCCTTAAGCCAAATATGGAATAGACAAGAGCTACTCCTTGCTCAACGAAATGGACTCAACACCGCATATTAAACGCCTAAGAATGTACCTGACTCTTAAGTATCTTAAAACCTATGGATTGCTATGTCTCCGAAAGAGAATCAAGCATGTGTACAGGGACATAAACGCAGCAGTGATAGGATTGGAGAGGTTCGGTGAGCAAATGAAGACCCTTTGAAGTCATATTGCATGGTATCCATTCCACGGGTTTCAACTACCCAGGTTTAAGGTATTCTTCCTTCAGCTAAAACATGCATGTGGAACCTAGAGTATGATCAACCATGTGATCGGGAGACGTGTTCAAATATGTCTCAGTTTTCGTACCCTGGTACTCCGGTGCAACATTCCAGACGCTTTACTAACACTCTCCCGACTTGGAGAGTCAGTCCCTTTAACCTCCTGTTTGGCCCAGTTTGCAATTTCTGCGGAAGATGAACAGGAATAGCGAGAACCAATGAGAGACTAGCTGGAGGTGTCTGGACGGGCAAATTTAACTCTCATTTCCCACCAGGAAGAGGAAATAACCAAAGGCTCAGCGTGCCGTGCCGAAACCAGATTAGGGCCTGAAGCCATCCTGCGGTGTTGCGGCCAGCTCACAAGAAAACGAGTTGAAGAAAGGAGCTCAGGGGCACTGTAATTCACAAACCTGCAGAGTTATAAATGACAGCTATCGTCCAAAAATATACTGAAGTAAGGCTGCCAAGAGGACTTGAAAGCGGGGCAGAATTGCAGGAAACCGATTTCAGGAGGTAGACTGGAATTGCATTGAAAGCATAGGAAAAGAGGCAGAACGTCCACAATGATGCACTTGGCCAAAAAGGGCGTATGCGTTTTTTCCTGAATATATTCAGGAAAAAACGCATACGCCCTTTTTGGCCAACCAAGCAAGCTTGCAAAGGAAATCTGCACTACAATGAAGTCTCACTTCCCCCCGGTCAAAAGGGCCATCTGAAAAAAGTGTAAAATCCAGAAAGGCAGGACAGGCCATGGCGAACTGGGAGCCTTGTTATGCTGATGGGCGGGATGTAAACTGCCAACAGACACTCGGGAGAAGTGTATGGTGTTTCCTGAAACATCTAAAAAACAAAGCAACAGAGCCTAGGGCACTTCCACTTATGGTCCTATAGCTTAGGGAAATTAAAATCAAAAAGATACAGCCACCCCAATGTTTGGGACGCCTCTGTTTACAAGAACCTCGTTTACCGTACAAGTTCAATATCACAGAAAGTGAAAAATGGATAAAGAACTTGTGGTACTTACATACAATGCAGTATCACTCAGCAGTGAAATCTATGTCATCAGGCCCGTAGCAGCACAATGAGTGGATTCAGGTACGATGATTCTAACTGAAATAAGTCACACAGAGAAAGAAACATCATAAGATATCAGTAATACACGGAATGTAAACTTGGCTACACAGGAACTGAATTACAGAACAGAACAGGGTCTCAAATTTAGAAAACCAACTTATGCTTGTTTAAGGGTAAAGGTGAGTTGGGGTGCTGCATAAAACCAGAGATTGAAATGAGCACAGATAAAGTTCCTTAAGCCAAATATGGAATAGACAAGAGCTACTCCTTGCTCAACGAAATGGACTCAACACCGCATATTAAACGCCTAAGAATGTACCTGACTCTTAAGTATCTTAAAACCGATGGATTGCTATGTCTCCGAAAGAGAATCAAGCATGTGTACAGGGACATAAACGCAGCAGTGATAGGATTGGAGAGGTTCGGTGAGCAAATGAAGACCCTTTGAAGTCATATTGCATGGTACCCATTCCACGGGTTTCAACTACCCAGGTTTAAGGTATTCTTCCTTCAGCTAAAACATGCATGTGGAACCTAGAGTATGATCAACCATGTGATCGGGAGACGTGTTCAAATATGTCTCAGTTTTCGTACCCTGGTACTCGGGTGCAACATTCCAGACGCTTTACTAACACTCTCCCGACTTGGAGAGTCAGTCCCTTTAACCTCCTGTTTGGCCCAGTTTGCAATTTCTGCGGAAGATGAACAGGAATAGCGAGAACCAATGAGAGACTAGCTGGAGGTGTCTGGACGGGCAAATTTAACTCTCATTTCCCACCAGGAAGAGGAAATAACCAAAGGCTCAGCGTGCCGTGCCGAAACCAGATTAGGGCCTGAAGCCATCCTGCGGTGTTGCGGCCAGCTCACAAGAAAACGAGTTGAAGAAAGGAGCTCAGGGGCACTGTAATTCACAAACCTGCAGAGTTATAAATGACAGCTATCGTCCAAAAATATACTGAAGTAAGGCTGCCAAGAGGACTTGAAAGCGGGGCAGAATTGCAGGAAACCGATTTCAGGAGGTAGACTGGAATTGCATTGAAAGCATAGGAAAAGAGGCAGAACGTCCACAATGATGCACTTGGCCAAAAAGGGCATATGCGTTTTTTCCTGAATATATTCAGGAAAAAACGCATACGCCCTTTTTGGCCAACCAAGCAAGCTTGCAAAGGAAATCTGCACTACAATGAAGTCTCACTTCCCCCCGGTCAAAAGGGCCATCTGAAAAAAGTGTAAAATCCAGAAAGGCAGGACAGGCCATGGCGAACTGGGAGCCTTGTTATGCTGATGGGCGGGATGTAAACTGCCAACAGACACTCGGGAGAAGTGTATGGTGTTTCCTGAAACATCTAAAAAACAAAGCAACAGAGCCTAGGGCACTTCCACTTATGGTCCTATAGCTTAGGGAAATTAAAATCAAAAAGATACAGCCACCCCAATGTTTGGGACGCCTCTGTTTACAAGAACCTCGTTTACCGTACAAGTTCAATATCACAGAAAGTGAAAAATGGATAAAGAACTTGTGGTACTTACATACAATGCAGTATCACTCAGCAGTGAAATCTATGTCATCAGGCCCGTAGCAGCACAATGAGTGGATTCAGGTACGATGATTCTAACTGAAATAAGTCACACAGAAAAAGAAACATCATAAGATATCAGTAATACACGGAATGTAAACTTGGCTACACAGGAACTGAATTACAGAACAGAACAGGGTCTCAAATTTAGAAAACCAACTTATGCTTGTTTAAGGGTAAAGGTGAGTTGGGGTGCTGCATAAAACCAGAGATTGAAATGAGCACAGATAAAGTTCCTTAAGCCAAATATGGAATAGACAAGAGCTACTCCTTGCTCAACGAAATGGACTCAACACCGCATATTAAACGCCTAAGAATGTACCTGACTCTTAAGTATCTTAAAACCTATGGATTGCTATGTCTCCGAAAGAGAATCAAGCATGTGTACAGGGACATAAACGCAGCAGTGATAGGATTGGAGAGGTTCGGTGAGCAAATGAAGACCCTTTGAAGTCATATTGCATGGTACCCATTCCACGGGTTTCAACTACCCAGGTTTAAGGTATTCTTCCTTCAGCTAAAACATGCATGTGGAACCTAGAGTATGATCAACCATGTGATCGGGAGACGTGTTCAAATATGTCTCAGTTTTCGTACCCTGGTACTCGGGTGCAACATTCCAGACGCTTTACTAACACTCTCCCGACTTGGAGAGTCAGTCCCTTTAACCTCCTGTTTGGCCCAGTTTGCAATTTCTGCGGAAGATGAACAGGAATAGCGAGAACCAATGAGAGACTAGCTGGAGGTGTCTGGACGGGCAAATTTAACTCTCATTTCCCACCAGGAAGAGGAAATAACCAAAGGCTCAGCGTGCCGTGCCGGAACCAGATTAGGGCCTGAAGCCATCCTGCGGTGTTGCGGCCAGCTCACAAGAAAACGAGTTGAAGAAAGGAGCTCAGGGGCACTGTAATTCACAAACCTGCAGAGTTATAAATGACAACTATCGTCCAAAAATATACTGAAGTAAGGCTGCCAAGAGGACTTGAAAGCGGGGCAGAATTGCAGGAAACCGATTTCAGGAGGTAGACTGGAATTGCATTGAAAGCATAGGAAAAGAGGCAGAACGTCCACAATGATGCACTTGGCCAAAAAGGGCGTATGCGTTTTTTCCTGAATATATTCAGGAAAAAACGCATACGCCCTTTTTGGCCAACCAAGCAAGCTTGCAAAGGAAATCTGCACTACAATGAAGTCTCACTTCCTCCCCCCCCCCGGTCAAAAGGGCCATCTGAAAAAAGTGTAAAATCCAGAAAGGCAGGACAGGCCATGGAGAACTGGGAGCCTTGTTATGCTGATGGGCGGGATGTAAACTGCCAACAGACACTCGGGAGAAGTGTATGGTGTTTCCTGAAACATCTAAAAAACAAAGGAACAGAGCCTAGGGCACTTCCACTTATGGTCCTATAGCTTAGGGAAATTAAAATCAAAAAGACACAGCCACCCCAATGTTTGGGACGCCTCTGTTTACAAGAACCTCGTTTACCGTACAAGTTCAATATCACAGAAAGTGAAAAATGGATAAAGAACTTGTGGTACTTACGTACAATGCAGTATCACTCAGAAGTGAAATCTATGTCATCAGGCCCGTAGCAGCACAATGAGTGGATTCAGGTACGATGATTCTAACTGAAATAAGTCACACAGAAAAAGAAACATCATACGATATCAGTAATACACGGAATGTCAACTTGGCTACACAGGAACTGAATTACAGAACAGAACAGGGTCTCAAATTTAGAAAACCAACTTATGCTTGTTTAAGGGTAAAGGTGAGTTGGGGTGCTGCATAAAACCAGAGATTGAAATGAGCACAGATAAAGTTCCTTAAGCCAAATATGGAATAGACAAGAGCTACTCCTTGCTCAACGAAATGGACTCAACACCGCATATTAAACGCCTAAGAATGTACCTGACTCTTAAGTATCTTAAAACCGATGGATTGCTATGTCTCCGAAAGAGAATCAAGCATGTGTACAGGGACATAAACGCAGCAGTGATAGGATTGGAGAGGTTCGGTGAGCAAATGAAGACCCTTTGAAGTCATATTGCATGGTACCCATTCCACGGGTTTCAACTACCCAGGTTTAAGGTATTCTTCCTTCAGCTAAAACATGCATGTGGAACCTAGAGTATGATCAACCATGTGATCGGGAGACGTGTTCAAATATGTCTCAGTTTTCGTACCCTGGTACTCGGGTGCAACATTCCAGACGCTTTACTAACACTCTCCCGACTTGGAGAGTCAGTCCCTTTAACCTCCTGTTTGGCCCAGTTTGCAATTTCTGCGGAAGATGAACAGGAATAGCGAGAACCAATGAGAGACTAGCTGGAGGTGTCTGGACGGGCAAATTTAACTCTCATTTCCCACCAGGAAGAGGAAATAACCAAAGGCTCAGCGTGCCGTGCCGGAACCAGATTAGGGCCTGAAGCCATCCTGCGGTGTTGCGGCCAGCTCACAAGAAAACGAGTTGAAGAAAGGAGCTCAGGGGCACTGTAATTCACAAACCTGCAGAGTTATAAATGACAGCTATCGTCCAAAAATATACTGAAGTAAGGCTGCCAAGAGGACTTGAAAGCGGGGCAGAATTGCAGGAAACCGATTTCAGGAGGTAGACTGGAATTGCATTGAAAGCATAGGAAAAGAGGCAGAACGTCCACAATGATGCACTTGGCCAAAAAGGGCGTATGCGTTTTTTCCTGAATATATTCAGGAAAAAACGCATACGCCCTTTTTGGCCAACCAAGCAAGCTTGCAAAGGAAATCTGCACTACAATGAAGTCTCACTTCCCCCCGGTCAAAAGGGCCATCTGAAACAAGTGTAAAATCCAGAAAGGCAGGACAGGCCATGGAGAACTGGGAGCCTTGTTATGCTGATGGGCGGGATGTAAACTGCCAACAGACACTCGGGAGAAGTGTATGGTGTTTCCTGAAACATCTAAAAAACAAAGCAACAGAGCCTAGGCCACTTCCACTTATGGTCCTATAGCTTAGGGAAATTAAAATCAAAAAGACACAGCCACCCCAAAGTTTGGGACGCCTCTGTTTACAAGAACCTCGTTTACCGTACAAGTTCAATATCACAGAAAGTGAAAAATGGATAAAGAACTTGTGGTACTTACGTACAATGCAGTATCACTCAGCAGTGAAATCTATGTCATCAGGCCCGTAGCAGCACAATGAGTGGATTCAGGTACGATGATTCTAACTGAAATAAGTCACACAGAAAAAGAAACATCATAAGATATCAGTAATACACGGAATGTAAACTTGGCTACACAGGAACTGAATTACAGAACAGAACAGGGTCTCAAATTTAGAAAACCAACTTATGCTTGTTTAAGGGTAAAGGTGAGTTGGGGTGCTGCATAAAACCAGAGATTGAAATGAGCACAGATAAAGTTCCTTAAGCCAAATATGGAATAGACAAGAGCTACTCCTTGCTCAACGAAATGGACTCAACACCGCATATTAAACGCCTAAGAATGTACCTGACTCTTAAGTATCTTAAAACCTATGGATTGCTATGTCTCCGAAAGAGAATCAAGCATGTGTACAGGGACATAAACGCAGCAGTGATAGGATTGGAGAGGTTCGGTGAGCAAATGAAGACCCTTTGAAGTCATATTGCATGGTACCCATTCCACGGGTTTCAACTACCCAGGTTTAAGGTATTCTTCCTTCAGCTAAAACATGCATGTGGAACCTAGAGTATGATCAACCATGTGATCGGGAGACGTGTTCAAATATGTCTCAGTTTTCGTACCCTGGTACTCGGGTGCAACATTCCAGACGCTTTACTAACACTCTCCCGACTTGGAGAGTCAGTCCCTTTAACCTCCTGTTTGGCCCAGTTTGCAATTTCTGCGGAAGATGAACAGGAATAGCGAGAACCAATGAGAGACTAGCTGGAGGTGTCTGGACGGGCAAATTTAACTCTCATTTCCCACCAGGAAGAGGAAATAACCAAAGGCTCAGCGTGCCGTGCCGGAACCAGATTAGGGCCTGAAGCCATCCTGCGGTGTTGCGGCCAGCTCACAAGAAAACGAGTTGAAGAAAGGAGCTCAGGGGCACTGTAATTCACAAACCTGCAGAGTTATAAATGACAGCTATCGTCCAAAAATATACTGAAGTAAGGCTGCCAAGAGGACTTGAAAGCGGGGCAGAATTGCAGGAAACCGATTTCAGGAGGTAGACTGGAATTGCATTGAAAGCATAGGAAAAGAGGCAGAACGTCCACAATGATGCACTTGGCCAAAAAGGGCGTATGCGTTTTTTCCTGAATATATTCAGGAAAAAACGCATACGCCCTTTTTGGCCAACCACGCAAGCTTGCAACGGAAATCTGCACTACAATGAAGTCTCACTTCCCCCCCCCCACGGTCAAAAGGGCCATCTGAAAAAAGTGTAAAATCCAGAAAGGCAGGACAGGCCATGGAGAACTGGGAGCCTTGTTATGCTGATGGGCGGGATGTAAATTGCCAACAGACACTCGGGAGAAGTGTATGGTGTTTCCTGAAACATCTAAAAAACAAAGCAACAGAGCCTAGGGCACTTCCACTTATGGTCCTATAGCTTAGGGAAATTAAAATCAAAAAGATACAGCCACCCCAATGTTTGGGACGCCTCTGTTTACAAGAACCTCGTTTACCGTACAAGTTCAATATCACAGAAAGTGAAAAATGGATAAAGAACTTGTGGTACTTACGTACCATGCAGTATCACTCAGCAGTGAAATCTATGTCATCAGGCCCGTAGCAGCACAATGAGTGGATTCAGGTACGATGATTCTAACTGAAATAAGTCACACAGAAAAAGAAACATCATAAGATATCAGTAAAACACGGAATGTAAACTTGGCTACACAGGAACTGAATTACAGAACAGAACAGGGTCTCAAATTTAGAAAACCAACTTATGCTTGTTTAAGGGTAAAGGTGAGTTGGGGTGCTGCATAAAACCAGAGATTGAAATGAGCACAGATAAAGTTCCTTAAGCCAAATATGGAATAGACAAGAGCTACTCCTTGCTCAACGAAATGGACTCAACACCGCATATTAAACGCCTAAGAATGTACCTGACTCTTAAGTATCTTAAAACCTATGGATTGCTATGTCTCCGAAAGAGAATCAAGCATGTGTACAGGGACATAAACGCAGCAGTGATAGGATTGGAGAGGTTCGGTGAGCAAATGAAGACCCTTTGAAGTCATATTGCATGGTACCCATTCCACGGGTTTCAACTACCCAGGTTTAAGGTATTCTTCCTTCAGCTAAAACATGCATGTGGAACCTAGAGTATGATCAACCATGTGATCGGGAGACGTGTTCAAATATGTCTCAGTTTTCGTACCCTGGTACTCGGGTGCAACATTCCAGACGCTTTACTAACACTCTCCCGACTTGGAGAGTCAGTCCCTTTAACCTCCTGTTTGGCCCAGTTTGCAATTTCTGCGGAAGATGAACAGGAATAGCGAGAACCAATGAGAGACTAGCTGGAGGTGTCTGGACGGGCAAATTTAACTCTCATTTCCCACCAGGAAGAGGAAATAACCAAAGGCTCAGCGTGCCGTGCCGGAACCAGATTAGGGCCTGAAGCCATCCTGCGGTGTTGCGGCCAGCTCACAAGAAAACGAGTTGAAGAAAGGAGCTCAGGGGCACTGTAATTCACAAACCTGCAGAGTTATAAATGACAGCTATCGTCCAAAAATATACTGAAGTAAGGCTGCCAAGAGGACTTGAAAGCGGGGCAGAATTGCAGGAAACCGATTTCAGGAGGTAGACTGGAATTGCTTTGAAAGCATAGGAAAAGAGGCAGAACGTCCACAATGATGCACTTGGCCAAAAAGGGCGTATGCGTTTTTTCCTGAATATATTCAGGAAAAAACGCATACGCCCTTTTTGGCCAACCAAGCAAGCTTGCAAAGGAAATCTGCACTACAATGAAGTCTCACTTCCCCCCCCCCCCGGTCAAAAGGGCCATCTGAAAAAAGTGTAAAATCCAGAAAGGCAGGACAGGCCATGGCGAACTGGGAGCCTTGTTATGC
Source organism: Globicephala melas (assembly GCF_963455315.2). Lineage (NCBI taxonomy): Eukaryota > Metazoa > Chordata > Mammalia > Artiodactyla > Delphinidae > Globicephala > Globicephala melas. The sequence goes on along the minus strand of NW_027207305.1, from coordinate 623,182 downwards.
TGATGGGCGGGATGTAAACTGCCAACAGACACTCGGGAGAAGTGTATGGTGTTTCCTGAAACATCTAAAAAACAAAGCAACAGAGCCTAGGGCACTTCCACTTATGGTCCTATAGCTTAGGGAAATTAAAATCAAAAAGATACAGCCACCCCAATGTTTGGGACGCCTCTGTTTACAAGAACCTCGTTTACCGTACAAGTTCAATATCACAGAAAGTGAAAAATGGATAAAGAACTTGTGGTACTTACGTACAATGCAGTATCACTCAGCAGTGAAATCTATGTCATCAGGCCCGTAGCAGCACAATGAGTGGATTCAGGTACGATGATTCTAACTGAAATAAGTCACACAGAGAAAGAAACATCATAAGATATCAGTAATACACGGAATGTAAACTTGGCTACACAGGAACTGAATTACAGAACAGAACAGGGTCTCAAATTTAGAAAACCAACTTATGCTTGTTTAAGGGTAAAGGTGAGTTGGGGTGCTGCATAAAACCAGAGATTGAAATGAGCACAGATAAAGTTCCTTAAGCCAAATATGGAATACACAACAGCTACTCCTTGCTCAACGAAATGGACTCAACACCGCATATTAAACGCCTAAGAATGTACCTGACTCTTAAGTATCTTAAAACCTATGGATTGCTATGTCTCCGAAAGAGAATCAAGCATGTGTACAGGGACATAAACGCAGCAGTGATAGGATTGGAGAGGTTCGGTGAGCAAATGAAGACCCTATGAAGTCATATTGCATGGTACCCATTCCACGGGTTTCAACTACCCAGGTTTAAGGTATTCTTCCTTCAGCTAAAACATGCATGTGGAACCTAGAGTATGATCAACCATGTGATCGGGAGACGTGTTCAAATATGTCTCAGTTTTCGTACCCTGGTACTCGGGTGCAACATTCCAGACGCTTTACTAACACTCTCCCGACTTGGAGAGTCAGTCCCTTTAACCTCCTGTTTGGCCCAGTTTGCAATTTCTGCGGAAGATGAACAGGAATAGCGAGAACCAATGAGAGACTAGCTGGAGGTGTCTGGACGGGCAAATTTAACTCTCATTTCCCACCAGGAAGAGGAAATAACCAAAGGCTCAGCGTGCCGTGCCGGAACCAGATTAGGGCCTGAAGCCATCCTGCGGTGTTGCGGCCAGCTCACAAGAAAGCGAGTTGAAGAAAGGAGCTCAGGGACACTGTAATTCACAAACCTGCAGAGTTATAAATGACAGCTATCGTCCAAAAATATACTGAAGTAAGGCTGCCAAGAGGACTTGAAAGCGGGGCAGAATTGCAGGAAACCGATTTCAGGAGGTAGACTGGAATTGCATTGAAAGCATAGGAAAAGAGGCAGAACGTCCACAATGATGCACTTGGCCCAAAAGGGCGTATGCGTTTTTTCCTGAATATATTCAGGAAAAAGCGCATACGCCCTTTTTGGCCAACCAAGCAAACTTGCAAAGGAAATCTGCACTACAATGAAGTCTCACTTCCCCCCCCCGCCCGGTCAAAAGGACCATCTGAAAAAAGTGTAAAATCCAGAAAGGCAGGACAGGCCATGGAGAACTGGGAGCCTTGTTATGCTGATGGGCGGGATGTAAATTGCCAACAGACACTCGGGAGAAGTGTATGGTGTTTCCTGAAACATCTAAAAAACAAAGCAACAGAGCCTAGGGCACTTCCACTTATGGTCCTATAGCTTAGGGAAATTAAAATCAAAAAGATACAGCCACCCCAATGTTTGGGACACCTCTGTTTACAAGAACCTCGTTTACCGTACAAGTTCAATATCACAGAAAGTGAAAAATGGATAAAGAACTTGTGGTACTTACGTACAATGCAGTATCACTCAGCAGTGAAATCTATGCCATCAGGCCCGTAGCAGCACAATGAGTGGATTCAGGTACGATGATTCTAACTGAAATAAGTCACACAGAAAAAGAAACATCATAAGATATCAGTAATACACGGAATGTAAACTTGGCTACACAGGAACTGAATTACAGAACAGAACAGGGTCTCAAATTTAGAAAACCAACTTATGCTTGTTTAAGGGTAAAGGTGAGTTGGGGTGCTGCATAAAACCAGAGATTGAAATGAGCACAGATAAAGTTCCTTAAGCCAAATATGGAATAGACAAGAGCTACTCCTTGCTCAACGAAATGGACTCAACACCGCATATTAAACGCCTAAGAATGTACCTGACTCTTAAGTATCTTAAAACCTATGGATTGCTATGTCTCCGAAAGAGAATCAAGCATGTGTACAGGGACATAAACGCAGCAGTGATAGGATTGGAGAGGTTCGGTGAGCAAATGAAGACCCTTTGAAGTCATATTGCATGGTACCCATTCCACGGGTTTCAACTACCCAGGTTTAAGGTATTCTTCCTTCAGCTAAAACATGCATGTGGAACCTAGAGTATGATCAACCATGTGATCGGGAGACGTGTTCAAATATGTCTCAGTTTTCGTACCCTGGTACTCGGGTGCAACATTCCAGACGCTTTACTAACACTCTCCCGACTTGGAGAGTCAGTCCCTTTAACCTCCTGTTTGGCCCAGTTTGCAATTTCTGCGGAAGATGAACAGGAATAGCGAGAACCAATGAGAGACTAGCTGGAGGTGTCTGGACGGGCAAATTTAACTCTCATTTCCCACCAGGAAGAGGAAATAACCAAAGGCTCAGCGTGCCGTGCCGGAACCAGATTAGGGCCTGAAGCCATCCTGCGGTGTTGCGGCCAGCTCACAAGAAAACGAGTTGAAGTAAGGAGCTCAGGGGCACTGTAATTCACAAACCTGCAGAGTTATAAATGACAACTATCGTCCAAAAATATACTGAAGTAAGGCTGCCAAGAGGACTTGAAAACGGGGCAGAATTGCAGGAAACCGATTTCAGGAGGTAGACTGGAATTGCATTGAAAGCATAGGAAAAGAGGCAGAACGTCCACAATGATGCACTTGGCCAAAAAGGGCGTATGCGTTTTTTCCTGAATATATTCAGGAAAAAACGCATACGCCCTTTTTGGCCAACCAAGCAAGCTTGCAAAGGAAATCTGCACTACAATGAAGTCTCACTTCCCCCCCCCCCCGGTCAAAAGGGCCATCTGAAAAAAGTGTAAAATCCAGAAAGGCAGGACAGGCCATGGAGAACTGGGAGCCTTGTTATGCTGATGGGCGGGATGTAAACTGCCAACAGACACTCGGGAGAAGTGTATGGTGTTTCCTGAAACATCTAAAAAACAAAGCAACAGAGCCTAGGGCACTTCCACTTATGGTCCTATAGCTTAGGGAAATTAAAATCAAAAAGATACAGCCACCCCAATGTTTGGGACGCCTCTGTTTACAAGAACCTCGTTTACCATACAAGTTCAATATCACAGAAAGTGAAAAATGGATAAAGAACTTGTGGTACTTACATACAATGCAGTATCACTCAGCAGTGAAATCTATGTCATCAGGCCCGTAGCAGCACAATGAGTGGATTCAGGTACGATGATTCTAACTGAAATAAGTCACACAGAGAAAGAAACATCATAAGATATCAGTAATACACGGAATGTAAACTTGGCTACACAGGAACTGAATTACAGAACAGAACAGGGTCTCAAATTTAGAAAACCAACTTATGCTTGTTTAAGGGTAAAGGTGAGTTGGGGTGCTGCATAAAACCAGAGATTGAAATGAGCACAGATAAAGTTCCTTAAGCCAAATATGGAATAGACAAGAGCTACTCCTTGCTCAACGAAATGGACTCAACACCGCATATTAAACGCCTAAGAATGTACCTGACTCTTAAGTATCTTAAAACCTATGGATTGCTATGTCTCCGAAAGAGAATCAAGCATGTGTACAGGGACATAAACGCAGCAGTGATAGGATTGGAGAGGTTCGGTGAGCAAATGAAGACCCTTTGAAGTCATATTGCATGGTACCCATTCCACGGGTTTCAACTACCCAGGTTTAAGGTATTCTTCCTTCAGCTAAAACATGCATGTGGAACCTAGAGTATGATCAACCATGTGATCGGGAGACGTGTTCAAATATGTCTCAGTTTTCGTACCCTGGTACTCGGGTGCAACATTCCAGACGCTTTACTAACACTCTCCTGACTTGGAGAGTCAGTCCCTTTAACCTCCTGTTTGGCCCAGTTTGCAATTTCTGCGGAAGATGAACAGGAATAGCGAGAACCAATGAGAGACTAGCTGGAGGTGTCTGGACGGGCAAATTTAACTCTCATTTCCCACCAGGAAGAGGAAATAACCAAAGGCTCAGCGTGCCGTGCCGGAACCAGATTAGGGCCTGAAGCCATCCTGCGGTGTTGCGGCCAGCTCACAAGAAAACGAGTTGAAGAAAGGAGCTCAGGGGCACTGTAATTCACAAACCTGCAGAGTTATAAATGACAGCTATCGTCCAAAAATATACTGAAGTAAGGCTGCCAAGAGGACTTGAAAGCGGGGCAGAATTGCAGGAAACCGATTTCAGGAGGTAGACTGGAATTGCATTGAAAGCATAGGAAAAGAGGCAGAACGTCCACAATGATGCACTTGGCCAAAAAGGGCATATGCGTTTTTTCCTGAATATATTCAGGAAAAAACGCATACGCCCTTTTTGGCCAACCAAGCAAGCTTGCAAAGGAAATCTGCACTACAATGAAGTCTCACTTCCCCCCGGTCAAAAGGGCCATCTGAAAAAAGTGTAAAATCCAGAAAGGCAGGACAGGCCATGGAGAACTGGGAGCCTTGTTATGCTGATGGGCGGGATGTAAACTGCCAACAGACACTCGGGAGAAGTGTATGGTGTTTCCTGAAACATCTAAAAAACAAAGCAACAGAGCCTAGGGCACTTCCACTTATGGTCCTATAGCTTAGGGAAATTAAAATCAAAAAGATACAGCCACCCCAATGTTTGGGACGCCTCTGTTTACAAGAACCTCGTTTACCGTACAAGTTCAATATCACAGAAAGTGAAAAATGGATAAAGAACTTGTGGTACTTACATACAATGCAGTATCACTCAGCAGTGAAATCTATGTCATCAGGCCCGTAGCAGCACAATGAGTGGATTCAGGTACGATGATTCTAACTGAAATAAGTCACACAGAGAAAGAAACATCATAAGATATCAGTAATACACGGAATGTAAACTTGGCTACACAGGAACTGAATTACAGAACAGAACAGGGTCTCAAATTTAGAAAACCAACTTATGCTTGTTTAAGGGTAAAGGTGAGTTGGGGTGCTGCATAAAACCAGAGATTGAAATGAGCACAGATAAAGTTCCTTAAGCCAAATATGGAATACACAAGAGCTACTCCTTGCTCAACGAAATGGACTCAACACCGCATATTAAACGCCTAAGAATGTACCTGACTCTTAAGTATCTTAAAACCTATGGATTGCTATGTCTCCGAAAGAGAATCAAGCATGTGTACAGGGACATAAACGCAGCAGTGATAGGATTGGAGAGGTTCGGTGAGCAAATGAAGACCCTTTGAAGTCATATTGCATGGTACCCATTCCACGGGTTTCAACTACCCAGGTTTAAGGTATTCTTCCTTCAGCTAAAACATGCATGTGGAACCTAGAGTATGATCAACCATGTGATCGGGAGACGTGTTCAAATATGTCTCAGTTTTCGTACCCTGGTACTCGGGTGCAACATTCCAGACGCTTTACTAACACTCTCCCGACTTGGAGAGTCAGTCCCTTTAACCTCCTGTTTGGCCCAGTTTGCAATTTCTGCGGAAGATGAACAGGAATAGCGAGAACCAATGAGAGACTAGCTGGAGGTGTCTGGACGGGCAAATTTAACTCTCATTTCCCACCAGGAAGAGGAAATAACCAAAGGCTCAGCGTGCCGTGCCGGAACCAGATTAGGGCCTGAAGCCATCCTGCGGTGTTGCGGCCAGCTCACAAGAAAACGAGTTGAAGAAAGGAGCTCAGGGGCACTGTAATTCACAAACCTGCAGAGTTATAAATGACAACTATCGTCCAAAAATATACTGAAGTAAGGCTGCCAAGAGGACTTGAAAGCGGGGCAGAATTGCAGGAAACCGATTTCAGGAGGTAGACTGGAATTGCATTGAAAGCATAGGAAAAGAGGCAGAACGTCCACAATGATGCACTTGGCCAAAAAGGGCGTATGCGTTTTTTCCTGAATATATTCAGGAAAAAACGCATACGCCCTTTTTGGCCAACCAAGCAAGCTTGCAAAGGAAATCTGCACTACAATGAAGTCTCACTTCCTCCCCCCCCCCCGGTCAAAAGGGCCATCTGAAAAAAGTGTAAAATCCAGAAAGGCAGGACAGGCCATGGAGAACTGGGAGCCTTGTTATGCTGATGGGCGGGATGTAAACTGCCAACAGACACTCGGGAGAAGTGTATGGTGTTTCCTGAAACATCTAAAAAACAAAGGAACAGAGCCTAGGGCACTTCCACTTATGGTCCTATAGCTTAGGGAAATTAAAATCAAAAAGACACAGCCACCCCAATGTTTGGGACGCCTCTGTTTACAAGAACCTCGTTTACCGTACAAGTTCAATATCACAGAAAGTGAAAAATGGATAAAGAACTTGTGGTACTTACGTACAATGCAGTATCACTCAGAAGTGAAATCTATGTCATCAGGCCCGTAGCAGCACAATGAGTGGATTCAGGTACGATGATTCTAACTGAAATAAGTCACACAGAAAAAGAAACATCATAAGATATCAGTAATACACGGAATGTAAACTTGGCTACACAGGAACTGAATTACAGAACAGAACAGGGTCTCAAATTTAGAAAACCAACTTATGCTTGTTTAAGGGTAAAGGTGAGTTGGGGTGCTGCATAAAACCAGAGATTGAAATGAGCACAGATAAAGTTCCTTAAGCCAAATATGGAATAGACAAGAGCTACTCCTTGCTCAACGAAATGGACTCAACACCGCATATTAAACGCCTAAGAATGTACCTGACTCTTAAGTATCTTAAAACCGATGGATTGCTATGTCTCCGAAAGAGAATCAAGCATGTGTACAGGGACATAAACGCAGCAGTGATAGGATTGGAGAGGTTCGGTGAGCAAATGAAGACCCTTTGAAGTCATATTGCATGGTACCCATTCCACGGGTTTCAACTACCCAGGTTTAAGGTATTCTTCCTTCAGCTAAAACATGCATGTGGAACCTAGAGTATGATCAACCATGTGATCGGGAGACGTGTTCAAATATGTCTCAGTTTTCGTACCCTGGTACTCGGGTGCAACATTCCAGACGCTTTACTAACACTCTCCCGACTTGGAGAGTCAGTCCCTTTAACCTCCTGTTTGGCCCAGTTTGCAATTTCTGCGGAAGATGAACAGGAATAGCGAGAACCAATGAGAGACTAGCTGGAGGTGTCTGGACGGGCAAATTTAACTCTCATTTCCCACCAGGAAGAGGAAATAACCAAAGGCTCAGCGTGCCGTGCCGGAACCAGATTAGGGCCTGAAGCCATCCTGCGGTGTTGCGGCCAGCTCACAAGAAAACGAGTTGAAGAAAGGAGCTCAGGGGCACTGTAATTCACAAACCTGCAGAGTTATAAATGACAACTATCGTCCAAAAATATACTGAAGTAAGGCTGCCAAGAGGACTTGAAAGCGGGGCAGAATTGCAGGAAACCGATTTCAGGAGGTAGACTGGAATTGCATTGAAAGCATAGGAAAAGAGGCAGAACGTCCACAATGATGCACTTGGCCAAAAAGGGCGTATGCGTTTTTTCCTGAATATATTCAGGAAAAAACGCATACGCCCTTTTTGGCCAACCAAGCAAGCTTGCAAAGGAAATCTGCACTACAATGAAGTCTCACTTCCCCCCGGTCAAAAGGGCCATCTGAAACAAGTGTAAAATCCAGAAAGGCAGGACAGGCCATGGAGAACTGGGAGCCTTGTTATGCTGATGGGCGGGATGTAAACTGCCAACAGACACTCGGGAGAAGTGTATGGTCTTTCCTGAAACATCTAAAAAACAAAGCAACAGAGCCTAGGCCACTTCCACTTATGGTCCTATAGCTTAGGGAAATTAAAATCAAAAAGACACAGCCACCCCAAAGTTTGGGACGCCTCTGTTTACAAGAACCTCGTTTACCGTACAAGTTCAATATCACAGAAAGTGAAAAATGGATAAAGAACTTGTGGTACTTACGTACAATGCAGTATCACTCAGAAGTGAAATCTATGTCATCAGGCCCGTAGCAGCACAATGAGTGGATTCAGGTACGATGATTCTAACTGAAATAAGTCACACAGAAAAAGAAACATCATAAGATATCAGTAATACACGGAATGTAAACTTGGCTACACAGGAACTGAATTACAGAACAGAACAGGGTCTCAAATTTAGAAAACCAACTTATGCTTGTTTAAGGGTAAAGGTGAGTTGGGGTGCTGCATAAAACCAGAGATTGAAATGAGCACAGATAAAGTTCCTTAAGCCAAATATGGAATAGACAAGAGCTACTCCTTGCTCAACGAAATGGACTCAACACCGCATATTAAACGCCTAAGAATGTACCTGACTCTTAAGTATCTTAAAACCTATGGATTGCTATGTCTCCGAAAGAGAATCAAGCATGTGTACAGGGACATAAACGCAGCAGTGATAGGATTGGAGAGGTTCGGTGAGCAAATGAAGACCCTTTGAAGTCATATTGCATGGTACCCATTCCACGGGTTTCAACTACCCAGGTTTAAGGTATTCTTCCTTCAGCTAAAACATGCATGTGGAACCTAGAGTATGATCAACCATGTGATCGGGAGACGTGTTCAAATATGTCTCAGTTTTCGTACCCTGGTACTCGGGTGCAACATTCCAGACGCTTTACTAACACTCTCCCGACTTGGAGAGTCAGTCCCTTTAACCTCCTGTTTGGCCCAGTTTGCAATTTCTGCGGAAGATGAACAGGAATAGCGAGAACCAATGAGAGACTAGCTGGAGGTGTCTGGACGGGCAAATTTAACTCTCATTTCCCACCAGGAAGAGGAAATAACCAAAGGCTCAGCGTGCCGTGCCGGAACCAGATTAGGGCCTGAAGCCATCCTGCGGTGTTGCGGCCAGCTCACAAGAAAACGAGTTGAAGAAAGGAGCTCAGGGGCACTGTAATTCACAAACCTGCAGAGTTATAAATGACAACTATCGTCCAAAAATATACTGAAGTAAGGCTGCCAAGAGGACTTGAAAGCGGGGCAGAATTGCAGGAAACCGATTTCAGGAGGTAGACTGGAATTGCATTGAAAGCATAGGAAAAGAGGCAGAACGTCCACAATGATGCACTTGGCCAAAAAGGGTGTATGCGTTTTTTCCTGAATATATTCAGGAAAAAACGCATACGCCCTTTTTGGCCAACCAAGCAAGCTTGCAAAGGAAATCTGCACTACAATGAAGTCTCACTTCCCCCCGGTCAAAAGGGCCATCTGAAAAAAGTGTAAAATCCAGAAAGGCAGGACAGGCCATGGAGAACTGGGAGACTTGTTATGCTGATGGGCGGGATGTAAACTGCCAACAGACACTCGGGAGAAGTGTATGGTGTTTCCTGAAACATCTAAAAAACAAAGCAACAGAGCCTAGGGCACTTCCACTTATGGTCCTATAACTTAGGGAAATTAAAATCAAAAAGACACAGCCACCCCAATGTTTGGGACGCCTCTGTTTACAAGAACCTCGTTTACCGTACAAGTTCAATATCACAGAAAGTGAAAAATGGATAAAGAACTTGTGGTACTTACGTACAATGCAGTATCACTCAGCAGTGAAATCTATGTCATCAGGCCCGTCGCAGCACAATGAGTGGATTCAGGTACGATGATTCTAACTGAAATAAGTCACACAGAAAAAGAAACATCATAAGATATCAGTAATACACGGAATGTAAACTTGGCTACACAGGAACTGAATTACAGAACAGAACAGGGTCTCAAATTTAGAAAACCAACTTATGCTTGTTTAAGGGTAAAGGTGAGTTGGGGTGCTGCATAAAACCAGAGATTGAAATGAGCACAGATAAAGTTCCTTAAGCCAAATATGGAATAGACAAGAGCTACTCCTTGCTCAACGAAATGGACTCAACACCGCATATTAAACGCCTAAGAATGTACCTGACTCTTAAGTATCTTAAAACCTATGGATTGCTATGTCTCCGAAAGAGAATCAAGCATGTGTACAGGGACATAAACGCAGCAGTGATAGGATTGGAGAGGTTCGGTGAGCAAATGAAGACCCTTTGAAGTCATATTGCATGGTACCCATTCCACGGGTTTCAACTACCCAGGTTTAAGGTATTCTTCCTTCAGCTAAAACATGCATGTGGAACCTAGAGTATGATCAACCATGTGATCGGGAGACGTGTTCAAATATGTCTCAGTTTTCGTACCCTGGTACTCGGGTGCAACATTCCAGACGCTTTACTAACACTCTCCCGACTTGGAGAGTCAGTCCCTTTAACCTCCTGTTTGGCCCAGTTTGCAATTTCTGCGGAAGATGAACAGGAATAGCGAGAACCAATGAGAGACTAGCTGGAGGTGTCTGGACGGGCAAATTTAACTCTCATTTCCCACCAGGAAGAGGAAATAACCAAAGGCTCAGCGTGCCGTGCCGGAACCAGATTAGGGCCTGAAGCCATCCTGCGGTGTTGCGGCCAGCTCACAAGAAAACGAGTTGAAGAAAGGAGCTCAGCGGCACTGTAATTCACAAACCTGCAGAGTTATAAATGACAACTATCGTCCAAAAATATACTGAAGTAAGGCTGCCAAGAGGACTTGAAAGCGGGGCAGAATTGCAGGAAACCGATTTCAGGAGGTAGACTGGAATTGCATTGAAAGCATAGGAAAAGAGGCAGAACGTCCACAATGATGCACTTGGCCAAAAAGGGCGTATGCGTTTTTTCCTGAATATATTCAGGAAAAAACGCATACGCCCTTTTTGGCCAACCAAGCAAGCTTGCAAAGGAAATCTGCACTACAATGAAGTCTCACTTCCCCCCGGTCAAAAGGGCCATCTGAAAACAGTGTAAAATCCAGAAAGGCAGGACAGGCCATGGAGAACTGGGAGCCTTGTTATGCTGATGGGCGGGATGTAAACTGCCAACAGACACTCGGGAGAAGTGTATGGTGTTTCCTGAAACATCTAAAAAACAAAGCAACAGAGCCTAGGCCACTTCCACTTATGGTCCTATAGCTTAGGGAAATTAAAATCAAAAAGACACAGCCACCCCAAAGTTTGGGACGCCTCTGTTTACAAGAACCTCGTTTACCGTACAAGTTCAATATCACAGAAAGTGAAAAATGGATAAAGAACTTGTGGTACTTACGTACAATGCAGTATCACTCAGCAGTGAAATCTATGTCATCAGGCCCGTAGCAGCACAATGAGTGGATTCAGGTACGATGATTCTAACTGAAATAAGTCACACAGAAAAAGAAACATCATAAGATATCAGTAATACACGGAATGTAAACTTGGCTACACAGGAACTGAATTACAGAACAGAACAGGGTCTCAAATTTAGAAAACCAACTTATGCTTGTTTAAGGGTAAAGGTGAGTTGGGGTGCTGCATAAAACCAGAGATTGAAATGAGCACAGATAAAGTTCCTTAAGCCAAATATGGAATAGACAAGAGCTACTCCTTGCTCAACGAAATGGACTCAACACCGCATATTAAACGCCTAAGAATGTACCTGACTCTTAAGTATCTTAAAACCTATGGATTGCTATGTCTCCGAAAGAGAATCAAGCATGTGTACAGGGACATAAACGCAGCAGTGATAGGATTGGAGAGGTTCGGTGAGCAAATGAAGACCCTTTGAAGTCATATTGCATGGTACCCATTCCACGGGTTTCAACTACCCAGGTTTAAGGTATTCTTCCTTCAGCTAAAACATGCATGTGGAACCTAGAGTATGATCAACCATGTGATCGGGAGACGTGTTCAAATATGTCTCAGTTTTCGTACCCTGGTACTCGGGTGCAACATTCCAGACGCTTTACTAACACTCTCCCGACTTGGAGAGTCAGTCCCTTTAACCTCCTGTTTGGCCCAGTTTGCAATTTCTGCGGAAGATGAACAGGAATAGCGAGAACCAATGAGAGACTAGCTGGAGGTGTCTGGACGGGCAAATTTAACTCTCATTTCCCACCAGGAAGAGGAAATAACCAAAGGCTCAGCGTGCCGTGCCGGAACCAGATTAGGGCCTGAAGCCATCCTGCGGTGTTGCGGCCAGCTCACAAGAAAACGAGTTGAAGAAAGGAGCTCAGGGGCACTGTAATTCACAAACCTGCAGAGTTATAAATGACAACTATCGTCCAAAAATATACTGAAGTAAGGCTGCCAAGAGGACTTGAAAGCGGGGCAGAATTGCAGGAAACCGATTTCAGGAGGTAGACTGGAATTGCATTGAAAGCATAGGAAAAGAGGCAGAACGTCCACAATGATGCACTTGGACAAAAAGGGCGTATGCGTTTTTTCCTGAATATATTCAGGAAAAAACGCATACGCCCTTTTTGGCCAACCAAGCAAGCTTGCAAAGGAAATCTGCACTACAATGAAGTCTCACTTCCCCCCGGTCAAAAGGGCCATCTGAAAAAAGTGTAAAATCCAGAAAGGCAGGACAGGCCATGGAGAACTGGGAGCCTTGTTATGCTGATGGGCGGGATGTAAACTGCCAACAGACACTCGGGAGAAGTGTATGGTGTTTCCTGAAACATCTAAAAAACAAAGCAACAGAGCCTAGGCCACTTCCACTTATGGTCCTATAGCTTAGGGAAATTAAAATCAAAAAGACACAGCCACCCCAAAGTTTGGGACGCCTCTGTTTACAAGAACCTCGTTTACCGTACAAGTTCAATATCACAGAAAGTGAAAAATGGATAAAGAACTTGTGGTACTTACGTACAATGCAGTATCACTCAGCAGTGAAATCTATGTCATCAGGCCCGTAGCAGCACAATGAGTGGATTCAGGTACGATGATTCTAACTGAAATAAGTCACACAGAAAAAGAAACATCATAAGATATCAGTAATACACGGAATGTAAACTTGGCTACACAGGAACTGAATTACAGAACAGAACAGGGTCTCAAATTTAGAAAACCAACTTATGCTTGTTTAAGGGTAAAGGTGAGTTGGGGTGCTGCATAAAACCAGAGATTGAAATGAGCACAGATAAAGTTCCTTAAGCCAAATATGGAATAGACAAGAGCTACTCCTTGCTCAACGAAATGGACTCAACACCGCATATTAAACGCCTAAGAATGTACCTGACTCTTAAGTATCTTAAAACCGATGGATTGCTATGTCTCCGAAAGAGAATCAAGCATGTGTACAGGGACATAAACGCAGCAGTGATAGGATTGGAGAGGTTCGGTGAGCAAATGAAGACCCTTTGAAGTCATATTGCATGGTACCCATTCCACGGGTTTCAACTACCCAGGTTTAAGGTATTCTTCCTTCAGCTAAAACATGCATGTGGAACCTAGAGTATGATCAACCATGTGATCGGGAGACGTGTTCAAATATGTCTCAGTTTTCGTACCCTGGTACTCGGGTGCAACATTCCAGACGCTTTACTAACACTCTCCCGACTTGGAGAGTCAGTCCCTTTAACCTCCTGTTTGGCCCAGTTTGCAATTTCTGCGGAAGATGAACAGGAATAGCGAGAACCAATGAGAGACTAGCTGGAGGTGTCTGGACGGGCAAATTTAACTCTCATTTCCCACCAGGAAGAGGAAATAACCAAAGGCTCAGCGTGCCGTGCCGGAACCAGATTAGGGCCTGAAGCCATCCTGCGGTGTTGCGGCCAGCTCACAAGAAAACGAGTTGAAGAAAGGAGCTCAGGGGCACTGTAATTCACAAACCTGCAGAGTTATAAATGACAACTATCGTCCAAAAATATACTGAAGTAAGGCTGCCAAGAGGACTTGAAAGCGGGGCAGAATTGCAGGAAACCGATTTCAGGAGGTAGACTGGAATTGCATTGAAAGCATAGGAAAAGAGGCAGAACGTCCACAATGATGCACTTGGCCAAAAAGTGCGTATGCGTTTTTTCCTGAATATATTCAGGAAAAAACGCATACGCCCTTTTTGGCCAACCAAGCAAGCTTGCAAAGGAAATCTGCACTACAATGAAGTCTCACTTCCCCCCGGTCAAAAGGGCCATCTGAAACAAGTGTAAAATCCAGAAAGGCAGGACAGGCCATGGAGAACTGGGAGCCTTGTTATGCTGATGGGCGGGATGTAAACTGCCAACAGACACTCGGGAGAAGTGTATGGTGTTTCCTGAAACATCTAAAAAACAAAGCAACAGAGCCTAGGGCACTTCCACTTATGGTCCTATAGCTTAGGGAAATTAAAATCAAAAAGACACAGCCACCCCAATGTTTGGGACGCCTCTGTTTACAAGAACCTCGTTTACCGTACAAGTTCAATATCACAGAAAGTGAAAAATGGATAAAGAACTTGTGGTACTTACGTACAATGCAGTATCACTCAGCAGTGAAATCTATGTCATCAGGCCCGTAGCAGCACAATGAGTGGATTCAGGTACGATGATTCTAACTGAAATAAGTCACACAGAAAAAGAAACATCATAAGATATCAGTAATACACGGAATGTAAACTTGGCTACACAGGAACTGAATTACAGAACAGAACAGGGTCTCAAATTTAGAAAACCAACTTATGCTTGTTTAAGGGTAAAGGTGAGTTGGGGTGCTGCATAAAACCAGAGATTGAAATGAGCACAGATAAAGTTCCTTAAGCCAAATATGGAATAGACAAGAGCTACTCCTTGCTCAACGAAATGGACTCAACACCGCATATTAAACGCCTAAGAATGTACCTGACTCTTAAGTATCTTAAAACGTATGGATTGCTATGTCTCCGAAAGAGAATCAAGCATGTGTACAGGGACATAAACGCAGCAGTGATAGGATTGGAGAGGTTCGGTGAGCAAATGAAGACCCTTTGAAGTCATATTGCATGGTACCCATTCCACGGGTTTCAACTACCCAGGTTTAAGGTATTCTTCCTTCAGCTAAAACATGCATGTGGAACCTAGAGTATGATCAACCATGTGATCGGGAGACGTGTTCAAATATGTCTCAGTTTTCGTACCCTGGTACTCGGGTGCAACATTCCAGACGCTTTACTAACACTCTCCCGACTTGGAGAGTCAGTCCCTTTAACCTCCTGTTTGGCCCAGTTTGCAATTTCTGCGGAAGATGAACAGGAATAGCGAGAACCAATGAGAGACTAGCTGGAGGTGTCTGGACGGGCAAATTTAACTCTCATTTCCCACCAGGAAGAGGAAATAACCAAAGGCTCAGCGTGCCGTGCCGGAACCAGATTAGGGCCTGAAGCCATCCTGCGGTGTTGCGGCCAGCTCACAAGAAAGCGAGTTGAAGAAAGGAGCTCAGGGGCACTGTAATTCACAAACCTGCAGAGTTATAAATGACAGCTATCGTCCAAAAATATACTGAAGTAAGGCTGCCAAGAGGACTTGAAAGCGGGGCAGAATTGCAGGAAACCGATTTCAGGAGGTAGACTGGAATTGCATTGAAAGCATAGGAAAAGAGGCAGAACGTCCACAATGATGCACTTGGCCAAAAAGGGCGTATGCGTTTTTTCCTGAATATATTCAGGAAAAAACGCATACGCCCTTTTTGGCCAACCAAGCAAGCTTGCAAAGGAAATCTGCACTACAATGAAGTCTCACTTCCCCCCGGTCAAAAGGGCCATCTGAAAAAAGTGTAAAATCCAGAAAGGCAGGACAGGCCATGGAGAACTGGGAGCCTTGTTATGCTGATGGGCGGGATGTAAACTGCCAACAGACACTCGGGAGAAGTGTATGGTGTTTCCTGAAACATCTAAAAAACAAAGCAACAGAGCCTAGGGCACTTCCACTTATGGTCCTATAGCTTAGGGAAATTAAAATCAAAAAGACACAGCCACCCCAATGTTTGGGACGCCTCTGTTTACAAGAACCTCGTTTACCGTACAAGTTCAATATCACAGAAAGTGAAAAATGGATAAAGAACTTGTGGTACTTACGTACAATGCAGTATCACTCAGCAGTGAAATCTATGTCATCAGGCCCGTAGCAACACAATGAGTGGATTCAGGTACGATGATTCTAACTGAAATAAGTCACACAGAAAAAGAAACATCATAAGATATCAGTAATACACGGAATGTAAACTTGGCTACACAGGAACTGAATTACAGAACAGAACAGGGTCTCAAATTTAGAAAACCAACTTATGCTTGTTTAAGGGTAAAGGTGAGTTGGGGTGCTGCATAAAACCAGAGATTGAAATGAGCACAGATAAAGTTCCTTAAGCCAAATATGGAATAGACAAGAGCTACTCCTTGCTCAACGAAATGGACTCAACACCGCATATTAAACGCCTAAGAATGTACCTGACTCTTAAGTATCTTAAAACCTATGGATTGCTATGTCTCCGAAAGAGAATCAAGCATGTGTACAGGGACATAAACGCAGCAGTGATAGGATTGGAGAGGTTCGGTGAGCAAATGAAGACCCTTTGAAGTCATATTGCATGGTACCCATTCCACGGGTTTCAACTACCCAGGTTTAAGGTATTCTTCCTTCAGCTAAAACATGCATGTGGAACCTAGAGTATGATCAACCATGTGATCGGGAGACGTGTTCAAATATGTCTCAGTTTTCGTACCCTGGTACTCGGGTGCAACATTCCAGACGCTTTACTAACACTCTCCCGACTTGGAGAGTCAGTCCCTTTAACCTCCTGTTTGGCCCAGTTTGCAATTTCTGCGGAAGATGAACAGGAATAGCGAGAACCAATGAGAGACTAGCTGGAGGTGTCTGGACGGGCAAATTTAACTCTCATTTCCCACCAGGAAGAGGAAATAACCAAAGGCTCAGCGTGCCGTGCCGGAACCAGATTAGGGCCTGAAGCCATCCTGCGGTGTTGCGGCCAGCTCACAAGAAAACGAGTTGAAGAAAGGAGCTCAGGGGCACTGTAATTCACAAACCTGCAGAGTTATAAATGACAACTATCGTCCAAAAATATACTGAAGTAAGGCTGCCAAGAGGACTTGAAAGCGGGGCAGAATTGCAGGAAACCGATTTCAGGAGGTAGACTGGAATTGCATTGAAAGCATAGGAAAAGAGGCAGAACGTCCACAATGATGCACTTGGCCAAAAAGGGCGTATGCGTTTTTTCCTGAATATATTCAGGAAAAAACGCATACGCCCTTTTTGGCCAACCAAGCAAGCTTGCAAAGGAAATCTGCACTACAATGAAGTCTCACTTCCCCCCGGTCAAAAGGGCCATCTGAAAAAAGTGTAAAATCCAGAAAGGCAGGACAGGCCATGGAGAACTGGGAGCCTTGTTATGCTGATGGGCGGGATGTAAACTGCCAACAGACACTCGGGAGAAGTGTATGGTGTTTCCTGAAACATCTAAAAAACAAAGCAACAGAGCCTAGGGCTCTTCCACTTATGGTCCTATAGCTTAGGGAAATTAAAATCAAAAAGACACAGCCACCCCAATGTTTGGGACGCCTCTGTTTACAAGAACCTCGTTTACCGTACAAGTTCAATATCACAGAAAGTGAAAAATGGATAAAGAACTTGTGGTACTTACGTACAATGCAGTATCACTCAGCAGTGAAATCTATGTCATCAGGCCCGTAGCAGCACAATGAGTGGATTCAGGTACGATGATTCTAACTGAAATAAGTCACACAGAAAAAGAAACATCATAAGATATCAGTAATACACGGAATGTAAACTTGGCTACACAGGAACTGAATTACAGAACAGAACAGGGTCTCAAATTTAGAAAACCAACTTATGCTTGTTTAAGGGTAAAGGTGAGTTGGGGTGCTGCATAAAACCAGAGATTGAAATGAGCACAGATAAAGTTCCTTAAGCCAAATATGGAATAGACAAGAGCTACTCCTTGCTCAACGAAATGGACTCAACACCGCATATTAAACGCCTAAGAATGTACCTGACTCTTAAGTATCTTAAAACCTATGGATTGCTATGTCTCCGAAAGAGAATCAAGCATGTGTACAGGGACATAAACGCAGCAGTGATAGGATTGGAGAGGTTCGGTGAGCAAATGAAGACCCTTTGAAGTCATATTGCATGGTACCCATTCCACGGGTTTCAACTACCCAGGTTTAAGGTATTCTTCCTTCAGCTAAAACATGCATGTGGAACCTAGAGTATGATCAACCATGTGATCGGGAGACGTGTTCAAATATGTCTCAGTTTTCGTACCCTGGTACTCGGGTGCAACATTCCAGACGCTTTACTAACACTCTCCCGACTTGGAGAGTCAGTCCCTTTAACCTCCTGTTTGGCCCAGTTTGCAATTTCTGCGGAAGATGAACAGGAATAGCGAGAACCAATGAGAGACTAGCTGGAGGTGTCTGGACGGGCAAATTTAACTCTCATTTCCCACCAGGAAGAGGAAATAACCAAAGGCTCAGCGTGCCGTGCCGGAACCAGATTAGGGCCTGAAGCCATCCTGCGGTGTTGCGGCCAGCTCACAAGAAAACGAGTTGAAGAAAGGAGCTCAGGGGCACTGTAATTCACAAACCTGCAGAGTTATAAATGACAGCTATCGTCCAAAAATATACTGAAGTAAGGCTGCCAAGAGGACTTGAAAGCGGGGCAGAATTGCAGGAAACCGATTTCAGGAGGTAGACTGGAATTGCATTGAAAGCATAGGAAAAGAGGCAGAACGTCCACAATGATGCACTTGGCCAAAAAGGGCGTATGCGTTTTTTCCTGAATATATTCAGGAAAAAACGCATACGCCCTTTTTGGCCAACCAAGCAAGCTTGCAAAGGAAATCTGCACTACAATGAAGTCTCACTTCCCCCCCCCCCGGTCAAAAGGGCCATCTGAAAAAAGTGTAAAATCCAGAAAGGCAGGACAGGCCATGGAGAACTGGGAGCCTTGTTATGCTGATGGGCGGGATGTAAATTGCCAACAGACACTCGGGAGAAGTGTATGGTGTTTCCTGAAACATCTAAAAAACAAAGCAACAGAGCCTAGGGCACTTCCACTTATGGTCCTATAGCTTAGGGAAATTAAAATCAAAAAGATACAGCCACCCCAATGTTTGGGACGCCTCTGTTTACAAGAACCTCGTTTACCGTACAAGTTCAATATCACAGAAAGTGAAAAATGGATAAAGAACTTGTGGTACTTACGTACAATGCAGTATCACTCAGCAGTGATATCTATGCCATCAGGCCCGTAGCAGCACAATGAGTGGATTCAGGTACGATGATTCTAACTGAAATAAGTCACACAGAAAAAGAAACATCATAAGATATCAGTAATACACGGAATGTAAACTTGGCTACACAGGAACTGAATTACAGAACAGAACAGGGTCTCAAATTTAGAAAACCAACTTATGCTTGTTTAAGGGTAAAGGTGAGTTGGGGTGCTGCATAAAACCAGAGATTGAAATGAGCACAGATAAAGTTCCTTAAGCCAAATATGGAATAGACAAGAGCTACTCCTTGCTCAACGAAATGGACTCAACACCGCATATTAAACGCCTAAGAATGTACCTGACTCTTAAGTATCTTAAAACCTATGGATTGCTATGTCTCCGAAAGAGAATCAAGCATGTGTACAGGGACATAAACGCAGCAGTGATAGGATTGGAGAGGTTCGGTGAGCAAATGAAGACCCTTTGAAGTCATATTGCATGGTACCCATTCCACGGGTTTCAACTACCCAGGTTTAAGGTATTCTTCCTTCAGCTAAAACATGCATGTGGAACCTAGAGTATGATCAACCATGTGATCGGGAGACGTGTTCAAATATGTCTCAGTTTTCGTACCCTGGTACTCGGGTGCAACATTCCAGACGCTTTACTAACACTCTCCCGACTTGGAGAGTCAGTCCCTTTAACCTCCTGTTTGGCCCAGTTTGCAATTTCTGCGGAAGATGAACAGGAATAGCGAGAACCAATGAGAGACTAGCTGGAGGTGTCTGGACGGGCAAATTTAACTCTCATTTCCCACCAGGAAGAGGAAATAACCAAAAGCTCAGCGTGCCGTGCCGGAACCAGATTAGGGCCTGAAGCCATCCTGCGGTGTTGCGGCCAGCTCACAAGAAAACGAGTTGAAGAAAGGAGCTCAGGGGCACTGTAATTCACAAACCTGCAGAGTTATAAATGACAACTATCGTCCAAAAATATACTGAAGTAAGGCTGCCAAGAGGACTTGAAAGCGGGGCAGAATTGCAGGAAACCGATTTCAGGAGGTAGACTGGAATTGCATTGAAAGCATAGGAAAAGAGGCAGAACGTCCACAATGATGCACTTGGCCAAAAAGGGCGTATGCGTTTTTTCCTGAATATATTCAGGAAAAAACGCATACGCCCTTTTTGGCCAACCAAGCAAGCTTGCAAAGGAAATCTGCACTACAATGAAGTCTCACTTCCCCCCCCCCTCGGTCAAAAGGGCCATCTGAATAAAGTGTAAAATCCAGAAAGGCAGGACAGGCCATGGAGAACTGGGAGCCTTGTTATGCTGATGGGCGGGATGTAAACTGCCAACAGACACTCGGGAGAAGTGTATGGTGTTTCCTGAAACATCTAAAAAACAAAGCAACAGAGCCTAGGGCACTTCCACTTATGGTCCTATAGCTTAGGGAAATTAAAATCAAAAAGATACAGCCACCCCAATGTTTGGGACGCCTCTGTTTACAAGAACCTCGTTTACCGTACAAGTTCAATATCACAGAAACTGAAAAATGGATAAAGAACTTGTGGTACTTACGTACAATGCAGTATCACTCAGCAGTGAAATCTATGCCATCAGGCCCGTAGCAGCACAATGAGTAGATTCAGGTACGATAATTCTAACTGAAATAAGTCACACAGAAAAAGAAACATCATAAGATATCAGTAATACACGGAATGTAAACTTGGCTACACAGGAACTGAATTACAGAACAGAACAGGGTCTCAAATTTAGAAAACCAACTTATGCTTGTTTAAGGGTAAAGGTGAGTTGGGGTGCTGCATAAAACCAGAGATTGAAATGAGCACAGATAAAGTTCCTTAAGCCAAATATGGAATAGACAAGAGCTACTCCTTGCTCAACGAAATGGACTCAACACCGCATATTAAACGCCTAAGAATGTACCTGACTCTTAAGTATCTTAAAACCTATGGATTGCTATGTCTCCGAAAGAGAATCAAGCATGTGTACAGGGACATAAACGCAGCAGTGATAGGATTGGAGAGGTTCGGTGAGCAAATGAAGACCCTTTGAAGTCATATTGCATGGTACCCATTCCACGGGTTTCAACTACCCAGGTTTAAGGTATTCTTCCTTCAGCTAAAACATGCATGTGGAACCTAGAGTATGATCAACCATGTGATCGGGAGACGTGTTCAAATATGTCTCAGTTTTTGTACCCTGGTACTCGGGTGCAACATTCCAGATGCTTTACTAACACTCTCCCGACTTGGAGAGTCAGTCCCTTTAACCTTCTGTTTGGCCCAGTTTGCAATTTCTGCGGAAGATGAACAGGAATAGCGAGAACCAATGAGAGACTAGCTGGAGGTGTCTGGACGGGCAAATTTAACTCTCATTTCCCACCAGGAAGAGGAAATAACCAAAGGCTCAGCGTGCCGTGCCGGAACCAGATTAGGGCCTGAAGCCATCCTGCGGTGTTGCGGCCAGCTCACAAGAAAACGAGTTGAAGAAAGGAGCTCAGCGGCACTGTAATTCACAAACCTGCAGAGTTATAAATGACAGCTATCGTCCAAAAATATACTGAAGTAAGGCTGCCAAGAGGACTTGAAAGCGGGGCAGAATTGCAGGAAACCGATTTCAGGAGGTAGACTGGAATTGCATTGAAAGCATAGGAAAAGAGGCAGAACGTCCACAATGATGCACTTGGCCAAAAAGGGCGTATGCGTTTTTTCCTGAATATATTCAGGAAAAAACGCATACGCCCTTTTTGGCCAACCAAGCAAGCTTGCAAAGGAAATCTGCACTACAATGAAGTCTCACTTCCCCCCGGTCAAAAGGGCCATCTGAAAAAAGTGTAAAATCCAGAAAGGCAGGACAGGCCATGGAGAACTGGGAGCCTTGTTATGCTGATGGGCGGGATGTAAACTGCCAACAGACACTCGGGAGAAGTGTATGGTGTTTCCTGAAACATCTAAAAAACAAAGCAACAGAGCCTAGGGCACTTCCACTTATGGTCCTATAGCTTAGGGAAATTAAAATCAAAAAGACACAGCCACCCCAATGTTTGGGACGCCTCTGTTTACAAGAACCTCGTTTACCGTACAAGTTCAATATCACAGAAAGTGAAAAATGGATAAAGAACTTGTGGTACTTACGGACAATGCAGTATCACTCAGCAGTGAAATCTATGTCATCAGGCCCGTAGCAGCACAATGAGTGGATTCAGGTACGATGATTCTAACTGAAATAAGTCACACAGAGAAAGAAACATCATAAGATATCAGTAATACACGGAATGTAAACTTGGCTACACAGGAACTGAATTACAGAACAGAACAGGGTCTCAAATTTAGAAAACCAACTTATGCTTGTTTAAGGGTAAAGGTGAGTTGGGGTGCTGCATAAAACCAGAGATTGAAATGAGCACAGATAAAGTTCCTTAAGCCAAATATGGAATACACAAGAGCTACTCCTTGCTCAACGAAATGGACTCAACACCGCATATTAAACGCCTAAGAATGTACCTGACTCTTAAGTATCTTAAAACCTATGGATTGCTATGTCTCCGAAAGAGAATCAAGCATGTGTACAGGGACATAAACGCAGCAGTGATAGGATTGGAGAGGTTCGGTGAGCAAATGAAGACCCTTTGAAGTCATATTGCATGGTACCCATTCCACGGGTTTCAACTACCCAGGTTTAAGGTATTCTTCCTTCAGCTAAAACATGCATGTGGAACCTAGAGTATGATCAACCATGTGATCGGGAGACGTGTTCAAATATGTCTCAGTTTTCGTACCCTGGTACTCGGGTGCAACATTCCAGACGCTTTACTAACACTCTCCCGACTTGGAGAGTCAGTCCCTTTAACCTCCTGTTTGGCCCAGTTTGCAATTTCTGCGGAAGATGAACAGGAATAGCGAGAACCAATGAGAGACTAGCTGGAGGTGTCTGGACGGGCAAATTTAACTCTCATTTCCCACCAGGAAGAGGAAATAACCAAAGGCTCAGCGTGCCGTGCCGGAACCAGATTAGGGCCTGAAGCCATCCTGCGGTGTTGCGGCCAGCTCACAAGAAAACGAGTTGAAGAAAGGAGCTCAGGGGCACTGTAATTCACAAACCTGCAGAGTTATAAATGACAGCTATCGTCCAAAAATATACTGAAGTAAGGCTGCCAAGAGGACTTGAAAGCGGGGCAGAATTGCAGGAAACCGATTTCAGGAGGTAGACTGGAATTGCATTGAAAGCATAGGAAAAGAGGCAGAACGTCCACAATGATGCACTTGGCCAAAAAGGGCGTATGCGTTTTTTCCTGAATATATTCAGGAAAAAACGCATACGCCCTTTTTGGCCAACCAAGCAAGCTTGCAAAAGAAATCTGCACTACAATGAAGTCTCACTTCCCCCCCCCCCGGTCAAAAGGGCCATCTGAAAAAAGTGTAAAATCCAGAAAGGCAGGACAGGCCATGGAGAACTGGGAGCCTTGTTATGCTGATGGGCGGGATGTAAACTGCCAACAGACACTCGGGAGAAGTGTATGGTGTTTCCTGAAACATCTAAAAAACAAAGCAACAGAGCCTAGGGCACTTCCACTTATGGTCCTATAGCTTAGGGAAATTAAAATCAAAAAGACACAGCCACCCCAATGTTTGGGACGCCTCTGTTTACAAGAACCTCGTTTACCGTACAAGTTCAATATCACAGAAAGTGAAAAATGGATAAAGAACTTGTGGTACTTACGTACAATGCAGTATCACTCAGCAGTGAAATCTATGTCATCAGGCCCGTAGCAGCACAATGAGTGGATTCAGGTACGATGATTCTAACTGAAATAAGTCACACAGAAAAAGAAACATCATAAGATATCAGTAATACACGGAATGTAAACTTGGCTACACAGGAACTGAATTACAGAACAGAACAGGGTCTCAAATTTAGAAAACCAACTTATGCTTGTTTAAGGGTAAAGGTGAGTTGGGGTGCTGCATAAAACCAGAGATTGAAATGAGCACAGATAAAGTTCCTTAAGCCAAATATGGAATAGACAAGAGCTACTCCTTGCTCAACGAAATGGACTCAACACCGCATATTAAACGCCTAAGTATGTACCTGACTCTTAAGTATCTTAAAACCTATGGATTGCTATGTCTCCGAAAGAGAATCAAGCATGTGTACAGGGACATAAACGCAGCAGTGATAGGATTGGAGAGGTTCGGTGAGCAAATGAAGACCCTTTGAAGTCATATTGCATGGTACCCATTACACGGGTCTCAACTCTCCAGGTTTAAGGTATTCTTCCTTCAGCTAAAACATGCATATGGAACCCAGAGTATGATCAACCGTGTGAACGGGAGACGTGTTCAAATATGTCTCAGTTTTCGTACCCTGGTACTCGGGTGCAACATTCCAGACGCTTTACTAACACTCTCCCCACTTGGAGAGTCAGCGCCTTTAACCTCCTGTTTGGCCCAGCTTGCAATTTCTGCGGAAGATGAACAGGAATAGGGAGAACCAATGAGAGACTAGCTGGAGGTGTCTGGACGGGCAAATTTAACTCTCATTTCCCACCAGGAAGAGGAAATAACCAAAGGCTCAGCGTGCCGTGCCGGAACCAGATTAGGGCCTGAAGCCATCCTGCGGTGTTGCGGCCAGCTCACAAGAAAGCGAGTTGAAGAAAGGAGCTCAGGGGCACTGTAATTCACAAACCTGCAGAGTTATAAATGACAGCTATCGTCCAAAAATATACTGAAGTAAGGCTGCCAAGAGGACTTGAAAGCGGGGCAGAATTGCAGGAAACCGATTTCAGGAGGTAGACTGGAATTGCATTGAAAGCATAGGAAAAGAGGCAGAACGTCCACAATGATGCACTTGGCCCAAAAGGGCGTATGCGTTTTTTCCTGAATATATTCAGGAAAAAGCGCATACGCCCTTTTTGGCCAACCAAGCAAACTTGCAAAGGAAATCTGCACTACAATGAAGTCTCACTTCCCCCCCCCGCCCGGTCAAAAGGGCCATCTGAAAAAAGTGTAAAATCCAGAAAGGCAGGACAGGCCATGGAGAACTGGGAGCCTTGTTATGCTGATGGGCGGGATGTAAACTGCCAACAGACACTCGGGAGAAGTGTATGGTGTTTCCTGAAACATCTAAAAAACAAAGCAACAGAGCCTAGGGCACTTCCACTTATGGTCCTATAGCTTAGGGAAATTAAAATCAAAAAGATACAGCCACCCCAATGTTTGGGACGCCTCTGTTTACAAGAACCTCGTTTACCGTACAAGTTCAATATCACAGAAACTGAAAAATGGATAAAGAACTTGTGGTACTTACGTACAATGCAGTATCACTCAGCAGTGAAATCTATGTCATCAGGCCCGTAGCAGCACAATGAGTGGATTCAGGTACGATGATTCTAACTGAAATAAGTCACACAGAAAAAGAAACATCATAAGATATCAGTAATACACGGAATGTAAACTTGGCTACACAGGAACTGAATTACAGAACAGAACAGGGTCTCAAATTTAGAAAACCAACTTATGCTTGTTTAAGGGTAAAGGTGAGTTGGGGTGCTGCATAAAACCAGAGATTGAAATGAGCACAGATAAAGTTCCTTAAGCCAAATATGGAATAGACAAGAGCTACTCCTTGCTCAACG
This sequence comes from Globicephala melas, assembly GCF_963455315.2. Classification (NCBI taxonomy): domain Eukaryota; kingdom Metazoa; phylum Chordata; class Mammalia; order Artiodactyla; family Delphinidae; genus Globicephala; species Globicephala melas. Next base: position 597,282 of record NW_027207305.1, on the reverse strand, counting down.
AAATGGACTCAACACCGCATATTAAACGCCTAAGAATGTACCTGACTCTTAAGTATCTTAAAACCGATGGATTGCTATGTCTCCGAAAGAGAATCAAGCATGTGTACAGGGACATAAACGCAGCAGTGATAGGATTGGAGAGGTTCGGTGAGCAAATGAAGACCCTTTGAAGTCATATTGCATGGTACCCATTCCACGGGTTTCAACTACCCAGGTTTAAGGTATTCTTCCTTCAGCTAAAACATGCATGTGGAACCTAGAGTATGATCAACCATGTGATCGGGAGACGTGTTCAAATATGTCTCAGTTTTCGTACCTGGTACTCGGGTGCAACATTCCAGACGCTTTACTAACACTCTCCCGACTTGGAGAGTCAGTCCCTTTAACCTCCTGTTTGGCCCAGTTTGCAATTTCTGCGGAAGATGAACAGGAATAGCGAGAACCAATGAGAGACTAGCTGGAGGTGTCTGGACGGGCAAATTTAACTCTCATTTCCCACCAGGAAGAGGAAATAACCAAAGGCTCAGCGTGCCGTGCCGGAACCAGATTAGGGCCTGAAGCCATCCTGCGGTGTTGCGGCCAGCTCACAAGAAAACGAGTTGAAGAAAGGAGCTCAGGGGCACTGTAATTCACAAACCTGCAGAGTTATAAATGACAACTATCGTCCAAAAATATACTGAAGTAAGGCTGCCAAGAGGACTTGAAAGCGGGGCAGAATTGCAGGAAACCGATTTCAGGAGGTAGACTGGAATTGCATTGAAAGCATAGGAAAAGAGGCAGAACGTCCACAATGATGCACTTGGCCAAAAAGGGCGTATGCGTTTTTTCCTGAATATATTCAGGAAAAAACGCATACGCCCTTTTTGGCCAACCAAGCAAGCTTGCAAAGGAAATCTGCACTACAATGAAGTCTCACTTCCCCCCGGTCAAAAGGGCCATCTGAAACAAGTGTAAAATCCAGAAAGGCAGGACAGGCCATGGAGAACTGGGAGCCTTGTTATGCTGATGGGCGGGATGTAAACTGCCAACAGACACTCGGGAGAAGTGTATGGTGTTTCCTGAAACATCTAAAAAACAAAGCAACAGAGCCTAGGGCACTTCCACTTATGGTCCTATAGCTTAGGGAAATTAAAATCAAAAAGACACAGCCACCCCAATGTTTGGGACGCCTCTGTTTACAAGAACCTCGTTTACCGTACAAGTTCAATATCACAGAAAGTGAAAAATGGATAAAGAACTTGTGGTACTTACGTACAATGCAGTATCACTCAGCAGTGAAATCTATGTCATCAGGCCCGTAGCAGCACAATGAGTGGATTCAGGTACGATGATTCTAACTGAAATAAGTCACACAGAAAAAGAAACATCATAAGATATCAGTAATACACGGAATGTAAACTTGGCTACACAGGAACTGAATTACAGAACAGAACAGGGTCTCAAATTTAGAAAACCAACTTATGCTTGTTTAAGGGTAAAGGTGAGTTGGGGTGCTGCATAAAACCAGAGATTGAAATGAGCACAGATAAAGTTCCTTAAGCCAAATATGGAATAGACAAGAGCTACTCCTTGCTCAACGAAATGGACTCAACACCGCATATTAAACGCCTAAGAATGTACCTGACTCTTAAGTATCTTAAAACCTATGGATTGCTATGTCTCCGAAAGAGAATCAAGCATGTGTACAGGGACATAAACGCAGCAGTGATAGGATTGGAGAGGTTCGGTGAGCAAATGAAGACCCTTTGAAGTCATATTGCATGGTACCCATTCCACGGGTTTCAACTACCCAGGTTTAAGGTATTCTTCCTTCAGCTAAAACATGCATGTGGAACCTAGAGTATGATCAACCATGTGATCGGGAGACGTGTTCAAATATGTCTCAGTTTTCGTACCCTGGTACTCGGGTGCAACATTCCAGACGCTTTACTAACACTCTCCCGACTTGGAGAGTCAGTCCCTTTAACCTCCTGTTTGGCCCAGTTTGCAATTTCTGCGGAAGATGAACAGGAATAGCGAGAACCAATGAGAGACTAGCTGGAGGTGTCTGGACGGGCAAATTTAACTCTCATTTCCCACCAGGAAGAGGAGTTAACCAAAGGCTCAGCGTAACATGCCGGAACCAGATTAGGGCCTGAAGCCATCCAGCGGTGTTGCGGCGAGCTCACAAGAAAACGAGTTGAAGAAAGGAGCTCAGGGGCACTGTAATTCACAAACCTGCAGAGTTATAAATGACAGCTATTGTCAAAAAATATACTGAAGTAAGGCTGCCAAGAGGACTTGAAAGTGGGGCAGAATTGCAGGAAACCGATTTCAGGAGGTAGACTGGAATTGCATTGAAAGCATAGGAAAAGAGGCAGAACGTCCACAATGATGCACTTGGCCAAAAAGGGCGTATGCGTTTTTTCCTGAATATATTCAGGAAAAAACGCATACGCCCTTTTTGGCCAACCAAGCAAGCTTGCAAGGGAAATCTCCACTACAATGAAGTCGCACTTCCCCCCGGTCAAAAGGGCCATCTGAAAAAAGTGTAAAATCCAGAAAGGCAGGACAGGCCATGGAGAACTGGGAGCCTTGTTATGCTGATGGGCGGGATGTAAATTGACAACAGACACTCGGGAGAAGTGTATGGTGTTTCCTGAAACATCTAAAAAAAAAAGCAACAGAGCCTAGGGCATTTCCACTTATGGTCCTATAGCTTAGGGAAATTAAAATCAAAAAGACACAGCCACCCCAAAGTTTGGGACACCTCTGTTTACAAGAACCTCGTTTACCGTACAAGTTCAATATCACAGAAAGTGAAAAATGGATAAACAACTTGTGGTACTTACGTACAATGCAGTATCACTCAGCAGTGAAATCTATGTCATCAGGCCCGTAGCAGCATAATGAGTGGATTCAGGTACGTTGATTCTAACTGAAATAAGTCACACAGAAAAAGAAACATCATAAGATATCACTAACACACGGAATGTAAACTTGGCTACACAGGAACTGAATTCCAAAACAGAACAGGGTCTCAAATTTAGAAAACCAACTTATGCTTGCTTAAGGGTAAAAGTGAGTTGGGGTGCTGCATAAAACCAGAGATTGAAATGAGCACAGATAAAGTTCCTTAAGCCAAATATGGAATAGACAAGAGCTACTGCTTGCTCAACAAAATGGACTCAACACCCCACATTAAACGCCTAAGAATGTACTTGACTAGTAAGTATCTTAAAACCTATGGATTGCTATGTCTCCGAAAGAGAATCAAGCGTGTGTACAGGGGCATAAACGCAGCAGTGATAGGATTGGAGAGGTTCGGTGAGCAAATGAAGACCCTTTGAAGTCATATTGCATGGTACCCATTCCACGGGTTTCAACTACCCAGGTTTAAGGTATTCTTCCTTCAGCTAAAACATGCATGTGGAACCTAGAGTATGATCAACCATGTGATCGGGAGACGTGTTCAAATATGTCTCAGTTTTCGTACCCTGGTACTTGGGTGCAACATTCCAGACGCTTTACTAACATTCTCCCGACTTGGAGAGTCAGTCCCTATAACCTCCTGTTTGGCCCAGTTTGCAATTTCTGCGGAAGATGAACAGGAATAGCGAGAACCAATGAGAGACTAGCTGGAGGTGTCTGGACGGGCAAATTTAACTCTCATTTCCCACCAGGAAGAGGAGTTAACCAAAGGCTCAGCGTGCCGTGCCGGAACCAGATTAAGGCCTGAAGCCATCCTGCAGTGTTGCGGCCAGGTCACAAGAAAGCGAGTTGAAGAAAGGAGTTCAGGGGCACTGTAATTCACAAACCTGCAGAGTTATAAATGACAGCTATCGTCCAAAAATATACTGAAGTAAGGCTGCCAAGAGGACTTGAAAGCGGGGCAGAATTGCAGGAAACCGATTTCAGGAGGTAGACTGGAATTGCATTGAAAGCATAGGAAAAGAGGCAGAACGTCCACAATGATGCACTTGGCCAAAAAGGGCGTATGCGTTTTTTTCTGAATATATTCAGGAAAAAACGCATACGCCCTTTTTGGCCAACCAAGCAAGCTTGCAAAGGAAATCTGCACTACAATGAAGTCTCACTTCCCCCCGGTCAAAAGGGCCATCTGAAAAAAGTGTAAAATCCAGCAAGGCAGGACAGGCCATGGAGAACTGGGAGCCTTGTTATGCTGATGGGCGGGATGTACATTGCCAACAGACACTCGGGAGAAGTGTATGGTGTTTCCTGAAACATCTAAAAAACAAAGCAACAGAGCCTAGGGCACTTCCACTTATGGTCCTATAGCTTAGGGAAATTAAAATCAAAGAGACACAGCCACCCCAAAGTTTGGGACGCCTCTGTTTACAAGAACCTCGTTTACCATACAAGTTCAATATCACAGAAAGTGAAAAATGGATAAACAACTTGTGGTACTTACGTACAATGCAGTATCACTCAGCAATGAAATCTATGTCATCAGGCCCGTAGCAGCATAATGAGTGGATTCAGGTACGTTGATTCTAACTGAAATAAGTCACACAGAAAAAGAAACATCATAAGATATCAGTAATACACGGAATGTAAACTTGGCTACACAGGAACTGAATTCCAAAACAGAACAGGGTCTCAAATTTAGAAAACCAACTTATGCTTGCTTAAGGGTAAAGGTGAGTTGGGGTGCTGCATAAAACCAGAGATCGAAATGAGCACAGATAAAGTTCCTTAAGCCAAATATGGTATAGACAAGAGCTACTCCTTGCTCAACAAAATGGACTCAACACCCCATATTAAACGCCTAAGAATGTACCTGACTAGTAAGTATCTTAAAACCTATGGATTGCTATGTCTCCAAAAGAGAATCAAGCGTGTGTACAGGGGCATAAACGCAGCAGTGATAGGATTGGAGAGGTTCGGTGAGCAAATGAAGACCCTTTGAAGTCATATTGCATGGTACCCATTCCACGGGTTTCAACTACCCAGATTTAAGGTATTCTTCCTTCAGCTAAAACATGCATGTGGAACCTAGAGTATGATCAACCATGTGATCGGGAGACGTGTTCAAATATGTCTCAGTTTTCGTACCCTGGTACTCGGGTGCAACATTCCAGACGCTTTACTAACACTCTCCCGACTTGGAGAGTCAGTCCCTTTAACCTCCTGTTTGGCCCAGTTTGCAATTTCTGCGGAAGATGAACAGGAATAGCGAGAACCAATGAGAGACTAGCTGGAGGTGTCTGGACGGGCAAATTTAACTCTCATTTCCCACCAGGAAGAGGAGTTAACCAAAGGCTCAGCGTGCCGTGCCGGAACCAGATTAAGGCCTGAAGCCATCCTGCAGTGTTGCGGCCAGGTCACAAGAAAGCGAGTTGAAGAAAGGAGCTCAGGGACACTGTAATTCACAAACCTGCAGAGTTATAAATGACAGCTATCGTCCAAAAATATACTGAAGTAAGGCTGCCAAGAGGACTTGAAAGCGGGGCAGAATTGCAGGAAACCGATTTCAGGAGGTAGACTGGAATTGTATTGAAAGCATAGGAAAAGAAGCAGAACGTCCACAATGATGCACTTGGCCAAAAAGAGCGTATGCGTTTTTTCCTGAATATATTCAGGAAAAAACGCATACGCACTTTTTGGCCAACCAAGCAAACTTGCAAAGGAAATCTGCACTACAATGAAGTCTCACTTCCCCCCGGTCAAAAGGGCCATCTGAAAAAAGTGTAAAATCCAGCAAGGCAGGACAGACCATGGAGAACTGGGAGCCTTGTTATGCTGATGGGCGGGATGTAAATTGCCAACAGCCACTCGGGAGAAGTGTATGGTGTTTCCTGAAACATCTAAGAAACAAAGCAACAGAGCCTAAGGCACTTTCACATATGCTCCTATAGCTTAGGGAAATAAAAATCAAAAAGACACAGCCACCCCAAAGTTTGGGACGCTTCTGTTTACAAGAACCTCGTTTACCGTACAAGTTCTCTATCACAGAAAGTGAAAAATGCATAAAGAACTTGTGGTACTTACGTACAATGCAGTATCACTCAGCAATGAAATCTATGTCATCAGGCCCGTAGCAGCATAATGAGTGGATTCAGGTACGATGATTCTAACTGAAATAAGTCACACAGAAAAAGAAACATCATAAGATATCACTAATACAAGGAATGTAAACTTGGCTACACAGGAACTGAATTCCAAAACAGAACAGGGTCTCAAATTTAGAAAACCAACTTATGCTTGCTTAAGGGTAAAGGTGAGTTGGGGTGCTGCATAAAACCAGAGATTGAAATGAGCACAGATAAAGTTCCTTAAGCCAAATATGGAATAGACAAGAGCTACTCCTTGCTCAACGAAATGGACTCAACACCGCATATTAAACGCCTAAGAATGTACCTGACTCTTAAGTATCTTAAAACCGATGGATTGCTATGTCTCCGAAAGAGAATCAAGCATGTGTACAGGGACATAAACGCAGCAGTGATAGGATTGGAGAGGTTCGGTGAGCAAATGAAGACCCTTTGAAGTCATATTGTCTGGTACCCATTCCACGGGTCTCAACTCTCCAGGTATAAGGTATTCTTCCTTCAGCTAAAACATGCATGTGGAACCCAGAGTATGATCAACCGTGTGAAAGGGAGACGTGTTCAAATATGTCTCAGTTTTCGTACCCTGGTACTCGGGTGCAACATTCCAGACGCTTTACTAACACTCTCCCGACTTGGAGAGTCAGTCCCTTTAACCTCCTGTTTGGCCCAGTTTGCAATTTCTGCGGAAGATGAACAGGAATAGGGAGAACCAATGAGAGACTAGCTGGAGGTGTCTGGATGGGCAAATTTAACTCTCATTTCCCACCAGGAAGAGGAAATAACCAAAGGCTCAGCGTGCCGTGCCGGAACCAGATTAGGGCCTGAAGCCAGCCTGCGGTGTTGCGGCCAGCTCAAAAGAAAGCGAGTTGAAGAAAGGAGCTCAGGGACACTGTAATTCACAAACCTGCAGAGTTATAAATGACAGCTATAGTCCAAAAATATACTGAAGTAAGGCTGCCAAGAGAACTTGAAAGCGAGGCAGAATTGCAGGAAACCGATTTCAGGAGGTAGACTGGAATTGCATCGAAAGCATAGGAAAAGCGGCAGAGCGTCCACAATGATGCACTTGGCCAAAAAGGGCGTATGCATTTTTTCCTGAATATATTCAGGAAAAAAAGCATACGCCCTTTTTGGCCAACCAAGCAAGCTTGCAAAGGAAATCTGCACTACAATGAAGTCTCACTTCCCCCCGGTCAAAAGGGCCATCTGAAAAAAGTGTAAAATACAGAAAGGCAGGACAGGCCATGGAGAACTGGGAGCCTTGTTATGCTGATGGGCGGGATGTAAATTGCCAACAGACACTCGGGAGAAGTGTATGGTGTTTCCTGAAACATCTAAAAAACAAAGCAACAGAGCCTAGGGCACTTCCACTTATGGTCCTATAGCTTAGGGAAATTAAAATCAAAAAGACACAGCCACCCCAAAGTTTGGGACGCCTCTGTTTACAAGAACCTCGTTTACCGTACAAGTTCAATATCACAAAATGTGAAAAATGGATAAAGAACTTGTCGTACTTACGTACAATGCAGTATCACTCAGCAATGAAATCTATGTCATCAGGCCCGTAGCAGCATAATGAGTGGATTCAGGTACGATGATTCTAACTGAAATAAGTCACACAGAAGAAGAAACATCATAAGATATCAGTAATACACGGAATGTAAACTTGGCTACACAGGAACTGAATTCCAAAACAGAACAGGGTCTCAAATTTAGAAAACCAACTTATGCTTGCTTAAGGGGAAAGGTGAGTTGGGGTGCTGCATAAAACCAGAGATTGAAATGAGCACAGATAACGTTCTATAAGGCAAATATGGAATAGACAAGAGCTACTCCTTGCTCAATGAAATGGACTCAACATCCCATATTCAACGCCTAGGAATATACCTGCCTAGTAAGAATCATAAAAGCAATGGATTTATATATCTCTGTAAGAGAATCAAGAGTGTGTACAGCGGCATTAAAGCAGTGAAAATCAGCTAAATCCCATATTAAAAATAAATTTCTTAAACAAAACACAATGACAGTGAAATAGAGAGCAATACTTAAGTAATTCATTCAAGGCTTCTGATGCAACCTGCATTTACCATATCTACACCCAGAGCTGGGTGACACATAAGGCTGGACACTTGGGGCTCATAAGATTGGTGAGGTTCGGTGAGCAAATGCAGACCCTTTGAAGTCATATTGCATGGTACCCATTCCATGGGTCTCAACTCTCCAGGTTTAAGAGATTCTTCCTTCAGCTAAAACATGCATGTGGAACCCAGAGTATGATCCACCGTGTGATCGAGAAACGTGTTCAAATGTGTCTCACTTTTCGTTCCCTGGTACTCGGGTGCAACATTCCAGACGCTTTACTAACACTCTCCCGACTTGGAGAGTCAGTCCCTTTAACCTCCTGTTTGGCCCAGTTTGCAATTTCTGCGGAAGATGAACAGGAATAGCGAGAACCAATGAGAGACTAGCTGGAGGTGTCTGGACGGGCAAATTTAACTCTCATTTCCCACAGGTAAGAGGAATAAACCAAAGGCTCAGCATGCCGTGCCGGAACCAGATTAGGGCCTGAAGCAATCCTGCGGTGTTGTGGCCAGCTCAAAAGAAAGCGAGTTGAAGAAAGGAGCTCAGGGGCACTGTAATTCACAAACCTGCAGATTTATAAATGACAGCTATTGTCCGAAAATATACTGAAGTAGGGCTGCCAAGAGGACGTGAATGCGGGGCAGAATTGCAGGAAACCGATTTCAGGAGGAATCGGAATTGGATTGCATTTAAAACACAGGAAAAGAGGAAGAACGTCGACAATGATGCACTTGGCCAAAAAGGGCGTATGTGTTTTTTCCTGAATATATTCAGGAATGGATGAAAAATGGAGAAAAGGAACCCTCTTCCACTATTGTTGGGAATATAAATTGATACAGTCATTATGGAGAACAATATGGAATTTCTTAAGAAACTAACAATAGAATTACCATATGATACAGCAATCCCAGTACTGGACATATACCCAGACAAAACCATAAATCAAAAAGAGTCATTCACCGCAATGTTCATTGCATCACTATTTACAATATCGAGGTAATGGAAGCAACCTAAATGCCCACAGACAGACGAATGCATAAAGCTGTGGTACATATATAAAATGGAATATTACTAAGCCATGAAAAGGAATGAAATTGGGTCATTTGTAGAGACGTCGATGGATCTAGAGACTGTCATACAGAGTGAAGTAAGTCAGAAAGAGAAAAACAAATCTTGTATATTCATGCATATATGTGGAACCTAGAAAAACTGTACAGATTAACCATTTTGCAAGGCATAAATAGAGCAACAGATGTAGACAACAAACGTATGGACAACAAGGGGGGAAAGCTGTTGGGGGGGTGGTGGTGGGAGGAGTTGAGAGACTGGGATTGGCATGTATACATTTATATGTATAAAATAGATAACCAATAAGAACCTGCTGTATAAAAATATAAAATAAAATTCAAAATTAAAAAGAAATAAAATTTAAAAAATAAAACAGAAAAAACAATTATTCCCTGCACATACATGTATTTATATGAATAAATTATTTCCATGCTTATATCTGTAAATACAAAAAAGAGGAATAAAATCTACCTTGAACCAAAAACGAAAAAGAGAAAAAAACACAGAACCCACCAGTTACACAGAGGAAAACCGTATCAGGGCACTTGCTCCAGTTGTAAACAATTCTGAAGTTGGTCAGTGGTGGGGAATCGTCTCCCATTCAGCCAGCAGCCCCCACGCAACAAGCGTCCTCATTGCAAAGCTGGGGCACCGTGCCGAGGCATCTGTGAGTAAACGTGAGCTGAGCCCCAGGCCAGTTGCTGCTGAACTATTCCCACCCGTCCCAGGTAAAACACCTGAATATATACAAGGACTTGAAAGCCTAGAGGAAGGGCCATAGAGCCACACGAGTGACAGCATGCCGGCCGACTTGGTGCCTGCAGGCCAGCCAGGATGGTCCTGGCCCTGGGTGCTCTTCTGGAAGATTTCCATTTCCCTGCCTGAGATACCCGTCCTGTCCCTGCCCCCACTGCTTTTTTCCTTCCTCACCTCTGCCCAGGGAGAAATTCCAGCAGCAGGTATGGGTGACACATCCTCTTCTTTAGCAGGTGGCAGCCTGGCAACTGCTGCAGAAAGTCCAGCAGAGCCCCACTCACACTGGGCCACCCACAAAGCCGTGGCCTCTCACTCCCTCCCACCAGCCCAGCCCCGAGACTGCTGACAGGGCAGAGAAAATGGCGTCAGGCACGGCTGCAGGGGCTCTTGCTGCCTGGAGTGGTATTTATATTGATCTCAACCCAGGCACACCTGGGGAGGGCTGGCCGGCACGGTAAGGCTGCCCAGGTCAGCCAATCATCACCCCTCAGGGGCTCACAGTTGCAGAAAATGGAACTTGCTGAACCGGCCAGGTCCAAGGAACAGGTGTGGGCTCCTGAGAGTCAGGATAGACAAGGGGCTGCAGCTTTGGCTTGTTTTCTAATCATTTTATCTGGCCCATGAGTGGGAGACAACTTCAAGAAAACCCTCTCCTAATGAGAGGAACCCAGGAGTCAGGGAGAGGAGGGGTGGGTGGTGGTTGGAGACAGAGGCCTGGTGCCCCGGGTGCAGTGGAAGTCTCTGGAAGACCAGGTGGAGGGAGGCCTCACGGAGTGATGCCCAGGGTCACAGACCTGTCGCAGCTGCTGTTTGTTAGTTCAAGTCCTGCTCTGAGGTGCTCTGTGTCAGCTCTGAGCGACAGGTGAGCTGGGGGTGCTCTGCAATGAGGGCTATGTGCACGGTTCCTGTGTGCCCAGCCCTGCCACGGTACCTGCAAGGGTAGCTCTGTATCCTGGGAGGGGCCTGATCACGAGAGCCCCGTGGGCTGGGGTGGGGGTGGGGTACCTGCCCAGGTGAGCTCCATATTCTGCGATTGGTCTGACCACGAGAGCCCCATGGGCTGCTGGGGACCTGGTAAAGGATGTCAGGACAGTCAGTGAAGCCACCGAGGATATACCTCCAGTTGCTCCTAATTCCTACACCCTGCTGGTCATTCCACCAACCACCAGGACATGGTATTCTGTATTAGTCTTCAATGATGCCTTCTTTTGTATTCCATTAGTCCCAGAGTCACAAGAAATTTTGGCTTGTGAGTGGCAGGACTCAACGTACAACTAAAACAATACTTCCGGGCCGTCTGGCCCCAAGGGTGCAAAACTTCCCACACCGTCTTTGGGGAAAGCTTAGCTAAAGACCTAAAAGTTCTACCTCTGGAAAAGGAAACCCTCCTTCAATATGCAGACGACATTCTGATCGCCAGCCCTACTAAGGAGGCCTCTGAACTACCAAGCCAATAAAGGATAGAAGTTGTCCAAGAAAAAGCTCAAATATCACAGACTGCGGTGACCTGCCTGGGCTTCATTCTCACACAAGGTCAGAGAAGCCCATCCCAGGAAAGGGAAGAAACCATTTTCAGCCTTACCCCTTTCTAAAACTAGAAGACAGCTTAGGGGTTCCTGCGGAGGCCAGGGTTTGCTGCTTCTGGATCCCTAACTACAGTCTACTAGCTGGGCCTCTATATGAAACACTGAAAGGAAAAGATGATGATCCTTTTGAATAGAATCCAGAAGTGGCCTTTCAAGAATGGAAAGAGCAGTCAATTCAGACCCTTGCCCTGGAACTCCCTAATTTAGCTAAACCCTTTGACCTTTACATTCCCGGTGAAAGGTGAATTGCCATTGGAGAATTAGTGCAAAAACTGGGACCACTTGAAATGGAACAATGCAAGAATGCCATCCAGGTAGGATAAACTACGGTCACTAAGGAGCTTGGCCCACTGCCACATCTGGCCAAGATACTGGCGGTATCTAAAAACCTGGAAATCAGCAGCCCAAAAGGCCACCTCCCTCCTACGGGAAAAGGACCCCACGTGGTGATCCTAACCACCAACCATGCCCTGAAGTTGCAGGGTTCGCTCCGTGGGCACACCGACCTCGAGTGAGGAGGCCCTCCAACTCCAACATCCAGAGAGATAACCGGGGGCAACAGGGCACCATGACGACTCGTGTGAACATCACTTGACCTGGAGTTTCTCTCATAAAACAACAAGAGTGTGTCCCAAAAGAGTAGACTACTGCTTGCAGGACTTACTGCACCCAGAGGGGAGCTAATAATCTTGGCGGGGGAACAGTATACCACACTGTCACCATAGAAAAGCCTACAGACACCGTGATGATGGTGGCCAATAAGACCGGCTGGACTCCTGTTTACTTCAAAAGGCTGTTGACTCAGTAGCCATCATGGTCCTTATCACCACTGACCCTGGACTGTCTGGGAGTTGAGCGGGCAGGGCTCTGACACCTGGTGCTGTTTGTACGTTAATTCAGGGGCCTAATTGAAGAAAGCGCAGACTACTGGTCAGAGCATCTAGGCTGGCAGAAACGGTCAGCCTAAGGTGGCCGAACAAATGTGGGGCGGGGTGAAACCGGCCCCCACAGCGTCTCTGCACATCTCTTTCCTGGACCCTTAAAGGTCATTAGAATCTATAACACTTCCAATGCTGGTGCTCAGGTGGACGAGCAGGGAGGCAGGGGTCCTGGGGACAATCAACGTCACCGGGAGGCTGCTGGGGAGAAGCTCTGACCCTCGCCCCAGGGTATGAGGGCTCCCAACTCAGCACTCAGCAGTTACAGAAGAAGGGTCTGCACCCTCAGCACTCCAAGAATGAGGAACGGGACAAAAGGCAGAGGAGGGGTTTGTCCCCAGCAAAGCCCATTAAAAATCCCTGGGAGATAAAAATAGAATCTGGGCAATAAAGTCAAGTCTAACCTTTTTTATCCTTTGTGCTTTGTCTAATTTCACGTGCTCCTAGGGTCCCGCATGCAGAGGTTCCACACCCGGCACTTCAGACCAGATTTCCTAGTGCAGAATGGCTGGGTCGACACCTCAGCTCCTGGGGCCCAGTGCAGACTCCACGATATAGAGCCTGAGCTACAGCCAACCCGGCCCTCGAGAGCTCTGCCGCCTCCCTCCCTCCCACTGACTCTGACAGGATCTCTACACAGCAGCCCAGCCCACAGCCCACGGGGTAGTGCATGCTCTCACCTCTCCATTCTCTGATCAAAATATAAAGTTTCCTTTGCTTGTGAACCAAACTCAGTCTCGATCTGTTGGCCCCAATGACACTGGGCAGGGGGACACTTGTTGGGGTCCACTCTGGAGGATCAGTAACAGAAATTGAGACTATTGTAACCTCAATGAACAGATGTGTGAGCCAAACTGTAGTTAACATAGAACAGTGTATAAGGCTCGGGTAAAATAAGATGTTTCTAACACTTCCATTTGATATTTCCATCACTTTTTATAAGCAAGTTCAGTGAAAAGGTTTGTCTTATTCGTCAGGTCAATATTAGAGAAACGAAGTGATTTCTTTCCAAGGATGTACATCTAATAATCTTGGTTAAACCTTCAATCTTGTTTTAAATGCTTTTCCATTGAAAATGATACCTCTCTTTCAGCTCCCCCATTTCTGAGAAGTATAAAATCTTATAATTTATTATTACCAAAGGGGAAAGGTGGGAGGAGGGATAAATTAACAGTTTGGAATTAACACATACACACTGCTATGTATAAAATAGATCATCAACAAGGAACTACTGTATAGCACAGGGAACTACACTCAACATTTTGCAATAACCTATAAGGGGAAATAATCTGAAAAAGAATAGATATTTTTATTGACATCATCTATCAATGATAGTTAAAGTGTAGCCTAAGGGAAGCTGGTGGTGAGTGCTTCTGACCCTGAAGACTTCAATCATCTAAAGTTTGGACTCTGCCTACTTCCCAAGGCCCTTAATGAACATATGTGTAGCCGTAGCTTAAAAACTTCCCCAGTTTGGGTTTCGGGGAGACACTGATTTTGAAAAAGCCCTGGTGTTCTCCTTACATGAATGGGACTCTTCCTACTGCTAAAACATGTCTGTCACACCCAGAGGATGGTATACCGTCTGATCGGGAAGAGTTTGGAAAAGGCATCTCATCTCCTCATCTCCTGGTGCTCGGGTTCACCCCTCCAGCGTCTTTACTAACAGTCTCCCCACTTGGAGATGTCAGCACTGTCAACATCCTGTTGCGTACAGTTTGGAATTTGTCCAGAGGATGAAGCGGAAGGATGAGGAACAATCAGAGACAAGTCCTAGGTGTTCAGACAGGCACATGTCACTCTAATTTCCAATCAGGAAGACGAATTGACCAAAGGCTAGGGTTGCCCATGGAAACAGTATAGGGCTTGAGGAAATCCCACTGCTTTGTGGCCAGTTCCCATAAACACAAGTTGAACAATGGAACTCAGGGGCAGTAAAATTCACAAAACTGCAGAGTTGAAAATATCCATCACTGAAAAATGTCTTGAGGAAAGTCAGAGAAAAGGACTTGTAAGCAAGGGAGAATGGCAGGAAAGGGATTTGAGGAGGTAGAAAGGACTCGCCATTAAGCACAAGAAAAGGAGCTGAACATTGCCAACATTGCCAACATTGCCAACATTGCGGTTGGCCAAAAAGGGTGTATGCGTTTTTTTCTGTATATATTCAAGAAAAGGGCATACACTTTTTTAGCCAACCAAACAGGTGGGCACTGGAAGTCAATACTACAAAAGATATCACTTCGCATCAGTCAGAAGAGCCATCCTCATAAAGCGTAAACAACAGAAATGCAGGACAGGGCAACGAGAAGAGGGAGCCCTGTGAGACTTATAGTGGAAATGTATATTGCCAACGGCCATTCTGGAGAAGTGTATTGTGTTTACTAAAGCATCTAAAAAATGAGCTACAGAGCATAGGGCACTTGCACTCATGGGCGTATATCTTGGGAAAAACAAAAATCGAGAGGACACAGGCACCCCAATGTTTACCCCCTCTCTGTTTAAAAGATCCTCGACTAGGATATAACTTAAATGTCTCTGGAGGGAAAAAATGGATAGAGATGTGGTACTTAGGTAGAGTGGAATATTATTCAGCCTGGAAATCAATGAAATATGGCCAGTTGTAACAACTCCGGAGGAGTTACGTATGATCATTCTAAGTGACAGAATTCAAAAAGAAAAAGACACATATCATAAGATATCACTTAAAGGTGGAATCCAAAATGGCTACACATGAAATAAATTACAAAACAAAAACATAGTCAAATATGTAGAAAACACGCATAAGGCTGCTAAACGGGAAAGGTGGGGAGGGGTGAGGCATCATCCAGGAGGTTGAAATTAGCAAAGATACCATTCCAAATACCAAACTGATAATCAACAAGGCCTACACGGTAGCTAAAAGAACTGCACTCAGCACACTCAAGTCACCGGAAAAGAATATATACGACTGGTAAGAATCTGAAAAAGAATTTATTGATGACTCTCTGTACGTGAATCAAGTGGATGTACAGCAGCAAGAAACAGAGCTTTGAAAATCAGCTGTAACCAATATAGTAATAAATTGAAAAAAATAAACGACAGAGAGACAGAGAAAACCTCTTACAACTTTTCCTCAGGGACGGTGATGCAACATGGATTGAACACATCTAGACCCACAGCAGGATGAGACATAAGGCTGGAAACTGTTTGCGCTAAGAGAAATGTGAGGTTGGGTGAGGAAATGCACACCCTTTAAAGTAATACTACCTGGTACCCATTCAATGGGTCCCAAATCTGCAGGTGCAAAGGATCTTCCTACAGCTAAAACATGCATGGAAAACCCAGAGGACTGTACACCATGTGATCGGGAGATGTGTCTAATATGCACCTCATTTATCCTCTCCTGGTGCTCCTGTTCACCATTCCAGCCATGTTACTTAGAATCTCCCCACTTGGAGAATCAGCACATTTAAACTTCTGTTTCACACATTTTGCAAATTGTGAGGAGGATGAACGGGAAGAGGGGGAACCAATGAGAGAATAGTTGTAGGGGTTTGGACGGGCACATATCACTCTAATTTCCCATTAAGAATAAGAATTAAAGAAAGGCTCAGCCTGCCTCGCCGGAGCCAAAATAGGGCCTGAAGCAATCCTGCGGGTTTGAGGACAGCTCACAAAAGAGCAACTTAAAAAATGGAGCTCAGGGTCACTGCAATTCACAAACCTGCAGAGTTATAAATGAAAACTAATGTCCAAAAATATGTTGAGGTAAGGCAAAGAAGAGGATCTGAATGCAAGACAGAATTGCAAGAAACAGATTTCAAGAGATAGATTGGACTCGTCTTTAATGCACATGAAAAGCGGCAGAATTTCGACAATGATGCAGTTGGCCCAAAAGGGCGTATGCGTTTTTTCCTGATTATATCCAGGAAAAAACGCATACGCACTTTATGGGCAACGAAGCAAGTAAGCAATGCAAATGTGCACAACAAAGAAGTCTCACTTCCCACCGGTCAAAAGGGCCATCCTAAAAAAGTGTAAAATCCAGAAAGGCAGGACAGGCCATGGAGAACAGGGAGCCTTTATACGCTGATGGGCAGTGTGTGAACTGCCGAGAGCCACTCTGGAGAAGTGTATGGTGGTTCCTAAATCATCTAAAAAACAGAGCTACAGAGCATAGGACACTTCCAATCATGGGAGTATATCTAGGGAAGTCTAAAAATCAACAAGACACAAGCACACCACAGTTTAGGGCTACTCTGTTTACAAGAACCTCAACTTCAGTACACCTTAAATATCCCAGGAAAGAGAACAATGGATAAAGAAGATGTGGTACTTATGTACAATGGAATATCTCTTCACCATGAAATCAATGTAATAAGGCTAGTAGAAGGATAAAGAGTGGATTTAGGTCCGATAATACTACTTGAAATAAGTCAAACAGAAAAAGAAACATATCATAAGATATCACTTATAGAGGGAGGGTAAATATGGCTGCACAAGAAATGAATTACAGAACAGAACAGTGTCTCACATTTAGAAAACACACTTATGTCAGCTTAAGGGGAAAGGAGAGGTGGGGTGATGCATAAAACCAGAGTTTGAAATTAGCACAGATACCGTTCAATAAACCAAATAGGTATTAGACAAGATCTACACCTTGCTCAATGAACTGGCCTCAACACACCCTATACACCGCAGAGAAATATATCTGAGTAATAAGAATCTTAAAACCCATGTATTGATATATCTCCATAAGGGAATCAAGTGTGTGCAGAGCGGCACAAACACAGCAGTGAAAATGAGCTAAACCCCATTATAGAAATAAATTTTAAAAAGAAAACGCTGAAACAATGAAAGAGAGAAAAATTCTTACAAAATTCGCTCAGGGGATGTGATGCAACCTGGATTGACCACATATAAACCCACAGCTGGATAAGACATAAGGCTGGACACTTGGGGCTGAGAGGATTGGTGAGCTTTGGTGAGCAACTGCCAAAAGTTTAATGCAATACTTCATGCTACTCAGTCCAAGGGTCCCAACACTCCAGGTTGAAGGGAATCTTCCTACAGCTAGACCATGCTTGGGAAACCCAGCGACTGGTATACCATATGATCGGGAAAGGTTTCTAAAACGCACCTCATTTTTCCTCTCCTGGGGCTGCGGATCGACATTCCAGCCGCTTTACTAACAACATCCCCACATGGAGTCAATGCCTTTAAGTTCTGGTATCGCACAGTCTGCAGTTAGTGTGGAGGATGAATGGGAATAGGGGGAACCAGTGAGAAACAAGCTGTAGCGGTTAAATGGGCACATGTCACTCTAATGCCACATCAGTAAGAAGAATTAACCAAAGGCACAGCAAGGTGCCCCAGAAGAAAAATAGGGCTTCAAGGAATCCTGTGGTTATGGGGCAAGACCACAAAAATAAGAGCTGAAAAGTGGGGCTAAGGGCCACTGCAATTCAAAAACCTGCAGAGTTATAAAGGCCAACTATTTTCAAAAAATATATTGAGGTAAGGCTATGAAGAGACATTGAAAGCAAGGCAGAATTGCAGGAAACCGATTTCAGGAGGTAGACTGGAATTGCATTGAAAACATATGAAGAGAGTCAGAACCTCGACAATGATGCACTTGGCCAAAAAGGGCGTATGTGTTTTTTCCTGAATATATTCAGGAAAAAACGCATACACACTTTTTGGCCAACCAAGCAAGCTTGCAAAGGAAATGTGCACTACAATGAAGTCTCACTTCCACCTGGTCAAAAGGGCCATCTGAAAAAAGTGTAAAATCCATAAAAGCACGACAGGGCATGGAGAACTGGGAGCCTTCTTATGCTGATGGGCGGGATGTAAATTGCCAACAGCCACTCTGGAGAAGTGTATGGTGTTTCCTGAAACATCTAAAAAACAAAGCAACAGAGCCTAGGGCACTTCCACTTATGGTCCTATAGATTAGGGAAATTAAAATTAAAAAGACACAGCCACCCCAAAGTTTGGGACGGCTCTGTTTACAAGAACCTCGTTTACGGTACAAGTTCAATATCGCAGAAAGTGAAAAATGGATAAAGAAGATGTGGTACTTACATACAAGGCAATATCACTCAGCAATGAAATCTATGTCATCAGGCCCTTAGCAGCACAATGAGTGGATTCAGGTATGATGATTCTAACTGAAATAAGTCACACAGAAAAAGAAACATCATAAGATATCAGTAATACACGGAATGTAAACTTGGCTACACAGGAACTGAATTACAGAACAGAACAGGGTCTCCAATTTAGAAAACCAACTTATGCTTGCTTAAGGGTAAAGGTGAGTTGGGGTGCTGCATAAAACCAGAGATTGAAATGAGCACAGATAAAGTTCCTTAAGCCAAATATGGAATAGACAAGAGCTACTCCTTGCTCAACGAAATGGACTCAACACCCCATATAAAACGCCTAAGAATATACCTGACTAGTAAGAATCTTAAAACGTATGGATGGCTATGTCTGAAAGAGAATCAAGCGTCTGTACAGGGGCATAAACGCAGCAGTGATAGGATTGGAGAGGTTCGGTGAGCAAATGAAGACCCTTTGAAGTCATATTGCATCGTGCCCATTCCACGGGTTTCAACTACCCAGGTTTAAGGTATTCTTCCTTCAGCTAAAACATGCATGTGGAACCTAGAGTATGATCAACCATGTGATCGGGAGACGTGTTCAAATATGTCTCAGTTTTCGTACCCTGGTACTCGGGTGCAACATTCCAGACGCTTTACTAACACTCTCCCGACTTGGAGAGTCAGTCCCTTTAACCTCTTGTTTGGCCCAGGTTGCAATTTCTGCGGAAGATGAACAGGAATAGCGAGAACCAATGAGAGACTAGCTGGAGGTGTCTGGACGGGCAAATTTAACTCTCATTTCCCACCAGGAAGAGGAATTAACCAAAGGCTCAGCGTGCTGTGCCGGAACCAGATTAGGGCCTGAAGCCATCCTGCGGTGTTGCGGCCAGCTCACAAGAAAGCGAGTTGAAGAAAGGAGCTCAGGGGCACTGTAATTCACAAACCTGCAGAGTTATAAATGACAGCTATCGTCCAAAAATATACTGAAGTAAGGCTGCCAAAAGGAGTTGAAGCGGGGCAGAATTGCAGGAAACCGATTTCAGGATGTAGACTGGAATTGCATTGAAAGCATAGGAAAAGAGGTAGAAGGTCCACAAGAATGCACTTGGCCAAAAAGCGCGTATGCGTTTTTTCCTGAATATACAGGAAAAAACGTATACGCCCTTTTTGGCCAACCAAGCAAGCTTGCAAAGGAAATCTGCACTACAATGAAGTCTCACTTCCCCCCGGTCAAAAGGGCCATCTGAAAAAAGTGTAAAATCCAGAAAGGCAGGACAGGCCATGGAGAACTGGGAACCTTGTTATGCTCATGGGCGGGATGTACATTGCCAACAGACACTCGGGAGAAGTGTATGGTGTTTCCTGAAACATCTAAAAAACAAAGCAACAGAGCCTAGGGCACTTCCACTTATGGTCCTATAGCTTAGGGAAATTAAAATCAAAAAGACACAGCCACCCCAAAGTTTGGGACGCCTCTGTTTACAAGAACCTCGTTTACCGTACAAGTTCAATATCACAGAAAGTGAAAAATGGATAAAGAAGTTGTGGTATTTACTTACAAAGCAATATCACTCAGCAAAGAAATCTATGTCATCAGGCCCTTAGCAGCACAATGAGTGGATTCAGGTATGATGATTCTAACTGAAATAAGTCACACAGAAAAAGAAACATCATAAGCTATCAGTAATAAACGGAATGTAAACTTGGCTACACAGGAACAGAATTACAGAACAGAACAGGGTCTCAAATTTAGAAAACCAACTTATGCTTGCGTAAGGGGAAAGGTGAGTTGGGGTGCTGCATAAAACCAGAGATCGAAATGAGCACAGATAAAGTTCCTTAAGCCAAGTATGGAATAGACTAGAGCTACTCCTTGCTCAACAAAATGGACTCAACACCCCATATTAAACGCCTAAGAATGTACCTGACTACTAAGTATCTTAAAACCTATGGATTGCTATGTCTCCAAAAGAGAATCAAGCGTGTGTACAGGGGCATAAACGCAGCAGTGATAGGATTGGAGAGGTTCGGTGAGCAAATGAAGACCCTTTGAAGTCATATTGCATGGTACCCATTCCACGGGTTTCAACTACCCAGGTTTAAGGTATTCTTCCTTCAGCTAAAACATGCATGTGGAACCTAGAGTATGATCAACCATGTGATCGGGAGACGTGTTCAAATATGTCTCAGTTTTCGTACCCTGGTACTTGGGTGCAACATTCCAGACGCTTTACTAACATTCTCCCGACTTGGAGAGTCAGTCCCTATAACCTCCTGTTTGGCCCAGTTTGCAATTTCTGCGGAAGATGAACAGGAATAGCGAGAACCAATGAGAGACTAGCTGGAGGTGTCTGGACGGGCAAATTTAACTCTCATTTCCCACCAGGAAGAGGAGTTAACCAAAGGCTCAGCGTGCCGTGCCGGATCCAGATTAAGGCCTGAAGCCATCCTGCAGTGTTGCGGCCAGGTCACAAGAAAGCGAGTTGAAGAAAGGAGCTCAGGGGCACTGTAATTCACAAACCTGCAGAGTTATAAATGACAGCTATTGTCAAAAAATATACTGAAGTAAGGCTGCCAAGAGGACTTGAAAGCGGGGCAGAATTGCAGGAAACCGATTTCAGGAGGTAGACTGGAATTGCATTGAAAGCATAGGAAAAGAGGCAGAACGTCCACAATGATGCACTTGGCCAAAAAGGGCGTATGCGTTTTTTCCTGAATATATTCAGGAAAAAACGCATACGCCCTTTTTGGCCAACCAAGCAAGCTTGCAAGGGAAATCTGCACTACAATGAAGTCGCACTTCCCCCCGGTCAAAAGGGCCATCTGAAAAAAGTGTAAAATCCAGAAAGGCAGGACAGGCCATGGAGAACTGGGAGCCTTGTTATGCTGATGGGCGGGATGTAAATTGACAACAGACACTCGGGAGAAGTGTATGGTGTTTCCTGAAACATCTAAAAAAAAAAGCAACAGAGCCTAGGGCATTTCCACTTATGGTCCTATAGCTTAGGGAAATTAAAATCAAAAAGACACAGCCACCCCAAAGTTTGGGACACCTCTGTTTACAAGAACCTCGTTTACCGTACAAGTTCAATATCACAGAAAGTGAAAAATGGATAAACAACTTGTGGTACTTACGTACAATGCAGTATCACTCAGCAGTGAAATCTATGTCATCAGGCCCGTAGCAGCATAATGAGTGGATTCAGGTACGTTGATTCTAACTGAAATAAGTCACACAGAAAAAGAAACATCATAAGATATCACTAACACACGGAATGTAAACTTGGCTACACAGGAACTGAATTCCAAAACAGAACAGGGTCTCAAATTTAGAAAACCAACTTATGCTTGCTTAAGGGTAAAGGTGAGTTGGGGTGCTGCATAAAACCAGAGATTGAAATGAGCACAGATAAAGTTCCTTAAGCCAAATATGGAATAGACAAGAGCTACTGCTTGCTCAACAAAATGGACTCAACACCCCATATTAAACGCCTAAGAATGTACTTGACTAGTAAGTATCTTAAAACCTATGGATTGCTATGTCTCCAAAAGAGAATCAAGCGTGTGTACAGGGGCATAAACGCAGCAGTGATAGGATTGGAGAGGTTCGGTGAGCAAATGAAGACCCTTTGAAGTCATATTGCATGGTACCCATTCCACGGGTTTCAACTACCCAGGTTTAAGGTATTCTTCCTTCAGCTAAAACATGCATGTGGAACCTAGAGTATGATCAACCATGTGATCGGGAGACGTGTTCAAATATGTCTCAGTTTTCGTACCCTGGTACTTGGGTGCAACATTCCAGACGCTTTACTAACATTCTCCCGACTTGGAGAGTCAGTCCCTATAACCTCCTGTTTGGCCCAGTTTGCAATTTCTGCGGAAGATGAACAGGAATAGCGAGAACCAATGAGAGACTAGCTGGAGGTGTCTGGACGGGCAAATTTAACTCTCATTTCCCACCAGGAAGAGGAGTTAACCAAAGGCTCAGCGTGCCGTGCCGGATCCAGATTAAGGCCTGAAGCCATCCTGCAGTGTTGCGGCCAGGTCACAAGAAAGCGAGTTGAAGAAAGGAGCTCAGGGGCACTGTAATTCACAAACCTGCAGAGTTATAAATGACAGCTATTGTCAAAAAATATACTGAAGTAAGGCTGCCAAGAGGACTTGAAAGCGGGGCAGAATTGCAGGAAACCGATTTCAGGAGGTAGACTGGAATTGCATTGAAAGCATAGGAAAAGAGGCAGAACGTCCACAATGATGCACTTGGCCAAAAAGGGCGTATGCGTTTTTTCCTGAATATATTCAGGAAAAAACGCATACGCCCTTTTTGGCCAACCAAGCAAGCTTGCAAGGGAAATCTGCACTACAATGAAGTCGCACTTCCCCCCGGTCAAAAGGGCCATCTGAAAAAAGTGTAAAATCCAGAAAGGCAGGACAGGCCATGGAGAACTGGGAGCCTTGTTATGCTGATGGGCGGGATGTAAATTGACAACAGACACTCGGGAGAAGTGTATGGTGTTTCCTGAAACATCTAAAAAAAAAGCAACAGAGCCTAGGGCATTTCCACTTATGGTCCTATAGCTTAGGGAAATTAAAATCAAAAAGACACAGCCACCCCAAAGTTTGGGACACCTCTGTTTACAAGAACCTCGTTTACCGTACAAGTTCAATATCACAGAAAGTGAAAAATGGATAAACAACTTGTGGTACTTACGTACAATGCAGTATCACTCAGCAGTGAAATCTATGTCATCAGGCCCGTAGCAGCATAATGAGTGGATTCAGGTACGTTGATTCTAACTGAAATAAGTCACACAGAAAAAGAAACATCATAAGATATCACTAACACACGGAATGTAAACTTGGCTACACAGGAACTGAATTCCAAAACAGAACAGGGTCTCAAATTTAGAAAACCAACTTATGCTTGCTTAAGGGTAAAGGTGAGTTGGGGTGCTGCATAAAACCAGAGATTGAAATGAGCACAGATAAAGTTCCTTAAGCCAAATATGGAATAGACAAGAGCTACTGCTTGCTCAACAAAATGGACTCAACACCCCATATTAAACGCCTAAGAATGTACTTGACTAGTAAGTATCTTAAAACCTATGGATTGCTATGTCTCCAAAAGAGAATCAAGCGTGTGTACAGGGGCATAAACGCAGCAGTGATAGGATTGGAGAGGTTCGGTGAGCAAATGAAGACCCTTTGAAGTCATATTGCATGGTACCCATTCCACGGGTTTCAACTACCCAGGTTTAAGGTATTCTTCCTTCAGCTAAAACATGCATGTGGAACCTAGAGTATGATCAACCATGTGATCGGGAGACGTGTTCAAATATGTCTCAGTTTTCGTACCCTGGTACTTGGGTGCAACATTCCAGACGCTTTACTAACATTCTCCCGACTTGGAGAGTCAGTCCCTATAACCTCCTGTTTGGCCCAGTTTGCAATTTCTGCGGAAGATGAACAGGAATAGCGAGAACCAATGAGAGACTAGCTGGAGGTGTCTGGACGGGCAAATTTAACTCTCATTTCCCACCAGGAAGAGGAGTTAACCAAAGGCTCAGCGTGCCGTGCCGGAACCAGATTAAGGCCTGAAGCCATCCTGCAGTGTTGCGGCCAGGTCACAAGAAAGCGAGTTGAAGAAAGGAGCTCAGGGGCACTGTAATTCACAAACCTGCAGAGTTATAAATGACAGCTATCGTCCAAAAATATACTGAAGTAAGGCTGCCAAGAGGACTTGAAAGCGGGGCAGAATTGCAGGAAACCGATTTCAGGAGGTAGACTGGAATTGCATTTAAAGCATAGGAAAAGAGGCAGAACGTCCACAATGATGCACTTGGCCAAAAAGGGCGTATGCGTTTTTTCCTGAATATATTCAGGAAAAAACGCATACGCCCTTTTTGGCCAACCAAGCAAGCTTGCAAAGGAAATCTGCACTACAATGAAGTCTCACTTCCCCCCGGTCAAAAGGGCCATCTGAAAAAAGTGTAAAATCCAGAAAGGCAGGACAGGCCATGGAGAACTGGGAGCCTTGTTATGCTGATGAGCGGGATGTAAATTGCCAACAGCCGCTCGGGAGAAGTGTATGGTGTTTCCTGAAACATCTAAAAAACAAAGCAACAGAGCCTAGGGCACTTCCACTTATGGTCCTATAGCTTAGGGAAATTAAAATCAAAAAGACACAGCCACCCCAAAGTTTGGGACGCCTCTGTTTACAAGAACCTCGTTTACAGTACAAGTTCAACATTGCAGAATGTGAAAAATGGATAAAGAACTTGTGGTACTTACGTACAATGCAGTATCACTCAGCAGTGAAATCTATGTCATCAGGCCCGTAGCAGCACAATGAGTGGATTCAGGTACGATGATTCTAACTGAAATAAGTCACACAGAAAAAGAAACATCATAAGATATCAGTAATACACGGAATGTAAACTTGGCTACACAGGAACTGAATTACAGAACAGAACAGGGTCTCAAATTTAGAAAACCAACTTATGCTTGTTTAAGGGTAAAGGTGAGTTGGGGTGCTGCATAAAACCAGAGATTGAAATGAGCACAGATAAAGTTCCTTAAGCCAAATATGGAATAGACAAGAGCTACTCCTTGCTCAACGAAATGGACTCAACACCGCATATTAAACGCCTAAGAATGTACCTGACTCTTAAGTATCTTAAAACCTATGGATTGCTATGTCTCCGAAAGAGAATCAAGCATGTGTACAGGGACATAAACGCAGCAGTGATAGGATTGGAGAGGTTCGGCGAGCAAATGAAGACCCTTTGAAGTCATATTGCATGGTACCCATTCCACGGGTTTCAACTACCCAGGTTTAAGGTATTCTTCCTTCAGCTAAAACATGCATGTGGAACCTAGAGTATGATCAACCATGTGATCGGGAGACGTGTTCAAATATGTCTCAGTTTTCGTACCCTGGTACTCGGGTGCAACATTCCAGACGCTTTACTAACACTCTCCCGACTTGGAGAGTCAGTCCCTTTAACCTCCTGTTTGGCCCAGTTTGCAATTTCTGCGGAAGATGAACAGGAATAGCGAGAACCAATGAGAGACTAGCTGGAGGTGTCTGGACGGGCAAATTTAACTCTCATTTCCCACCAGGAAGAGGAGTTAACCAAAGGCTCAGCGTAACATGCCGGAACCAGATTAGGGCCTGAAGCCATCCAGCGGTGTTGCGGCCAGCTCACAAGAAAACGAGTTGAAGAAAGGAGCTCAGGGGCACTGTAATTCACAAACCTGCAGAGTTATAAATGACAGCTATTGTCAAAAAATATACTGAAGTAAGGCTGCCAAGAGGACTTGAAAGCGGGGCAGAATTGCAGGAAACCGATTTCAGGAGGTAGACTGGAATTGCATTGAAAGCATAGGAAAAGAGGCAGAACGTCCACAATGATGCACTTGGCCAAAAAGGGCGTATGCGTTTTTTCCTGAATATATTCAGGAAAAAATGCATACGCCCTTTTTGGCCAACCAAGCAAGCTTGCAAGGGAAATCTGCACTACAATGAAGTCGCACTTCCCCCCGGTCAAAAGGGCCATCTGAAAAAAGTGTAAAATCCAGAAAGGCAGGACAGGCCATGGAGAACTGGGAGCCTTGTTATGCTGATGGGCGGGATGTAAATTGCCAACAGACACTCCGGAGAAGTGTATGGTGTTTCCTGAAACATCTAAAAAACAAAGCAACAGAGCCTAGGGCACTTCCACTTATGGTCCTATAGCTTAGGGAAATTAAAATCAAAAAGACACAGCCACCCCAATGTTTGGGACGCCTCTGTTTACAAGAACCTCGTTTACCGTACAAGTTCAATATCACAGAAAGTGAAAAATGGATAAACAACTTGTGGTACTTACGTACAATGCAGTATCACTCAGCAATAAAATCTATGTCATCAGGCCCGTAGCAGCATAATGAGTGGATTCAGGTACGTTGATTCTAACTGAAATAAGTCACACAGAAAAAGAAACATCATAAGATATCAGTAATACACGGAATGTAAACTTGGCTACACAGGAACTGAATTCCAAAACAGAACAGGGTCTCAAATTTAGAAAACCAACTTATGCTTGCTTAAGGGGAAAGGTGAGTTGGGGTGCTGCATAAAACAAGAGATTGAAATGAGCACAGATAAAGTTCCTTAAGCCAAATATGGAATAGACAAGAGCTACTGCTTGGTCAACAAAATGGACTCAACACCCCATATTAAACGCCTAAGAATGTACTTGACTAGTAAGTATCTTAAAACCTATGGATTGCTATGTCTCCAAAAGAGAATCAAGCATGTGTACAGGGGCATAAACGCAGCAGTGATAGGATTGGAGAGGTTCGGTGAGCAAATGAAGACCCTTTGAAGTCATATTGCATGGTACCCATTCCACGGGTTTCAACTACCCAGGTTTAAGGTATTCTTCCTTCAGCTAAAACATGCATGTGGAACCTAGAGTATGATCAACCATGTGATCGGGAGACGTGTTCAAATATGTCTCAGTTTTCGTACCCTGGTACTTGGGTGCAACATTCCAGACGCTTTACTAACATTCTCCCGACTTGGAGAGTCAGTCCCTAAACCTCCTGTTTGGCCCAGTTTGCAATTTCTGCGGAAGATGAACAGGAATAGCGAGAACCAATGAGAGACTAGCTGGAGGTGTCTGGACGGGCAAATTTAACTCTCATTTCCCACCAGGAAGAGGAATTAACCAAAGGCTCAGCGTGCTGTGCCGGAACCAGATTAGGGCCTGAAGCCATCCTGTGGTGTTGCGGCCAGCTCACAAGAAAGCGAGTTGAAGAAAGGAGCTCAGGGGCACTGTAATTCACAAACCTGCAGAGTTATAAATGACAGCTATCGTCCAAAAATATACTGAAGTAGGGCTGCCAAGAGGACTTGAAAGCGGGGCAGAATTGCAGGAAACCGATTTCAGGAGGTAGACTGGAATTGCATTGAAAGCATAGGAAAAGAGGCAGAACGTCCACAATGATGCACTTGGCCAAAAAGGGCGTATGCGTGTTTTCCTGAATATATTCAGGAAAAAAAGCATACGCCCTTTTTGGCCAACCAAGCAAGCTTGCAAAGGAAATCTGCACTACAATGAAGTCTCACTTCCCCCCGGTCAAAAGGGCCATCTGAAAAAAGTGTAAAATCCAGAAAGGCAGGACAGGCCATGGAGAACTGGGAGCCTTGTTATGCTGATGGGCGGGATGTAAACTGCCAACAGACACTCGGGAGAAGTGTATGGTGTTTCCTGAAACATCTAAAAAACAAAGCAACAGAGCCTAGGGCACTTCCACTTATGGTCCTATAGCTTAGGGAAATTAAAATCAAAGAGACACAGCCACCCCAAAGTTTGGGACGCCTCTGTTTACAAGAACCTCGTTTACCATACAAGTTCAATATCACAGAAAGTGAAAAATGGATAAACAACTTGTGGTACTTACGTACAATGCAGTATCACTCAGCAATGAAATCTATGTCATCAGGCCCGTAGCAGCATAATGAGTGGATTCAGGTACGTTGATTCTAACTGAAATAAGTCACACAGAAAAAGAAACATCATAAGATATCAGTAATACACGGAATGTAAACTTGGCTACACAGGAACTGAATTCCAAAACAGAACAGGGTCTCAAATTTAGAAAACCAACTTATGCTTGCTTAAGGGTAAAGGTGAGTTGGGGTGCTGCATAAAACCAGAGATCGAAATGAGCACAGATAAAGTTCCTTAAGCCAAATATGGTATAGACAAGAGATACTCCTTGCTCAACAAAATGGACTCAACACCCCATATTAAACGCCTAAGAATGTACCTGACTAGTAAGTATCTTAAAACCTATGGATTGCTATGTCTCCAAAAGAGAATCAAGCGTGTGTACAGGGGCATAAACGCAGCAGTGATAGGATTGGAGAGGTTCGGTGAGCAAATGAAGACCCTTTGAAGTCATATTGCATGGTACCCATTCCACGGGTTTCAACTACCCAGATTTAAGGTATTCTTCCTTCAGCTAAAACATGCATGTGGAACCTAGAGTATGATCAACCATGTGATCGGGAGACGTGTTCAAATATGTCTCAGTTTTCGTACCCTGGTACTCGGGTGCAACATTCCAGACGCTTTACTAACACTCTCCCGACTTGGAGAGTCAGTCCCTTTAACCTCCTGTTTGGCCCAGTTTGCAATTTCTGCGGAAGATGAACAGGAATAGCGAGAACCAATGAGAGACTAGCTGGAGGTGTCTGGACGGGCAAATTTAACTCTCATTTCCCACCAGGAAGAGGAGTTAACCAAAGGCTCAGCGTGCCGTGCCGGAACCAGATTAAGGCCTGAAGCCATCCTGCAGTGTTGCGGCCAGGTCACAAGAAAGCGAGTTGAAGAAAGGAGCTCAGGGACACTGTAATTCACAAACCTGCAGAGTTATAAATGACAGCTATCGTCCAAAAATATACTGAAGTAAGGCTGCCAAGAGGACTTGAAAGCGGGGCAGAATTGCAGGAAACCGATTTCAGGAGGTAGACTGGAATTGTATTGAAAGCATAGGAAAAGAGGCAGAACGTCCACAATGATGCACTTGGCCAAAAAGGGCGTATGCGTTTTTTCCTGAATATATTCAGGAAAAAACGCATACGCCCTTTTTGACCAACCAAGCAAACTTGCAAAGGAAATCTGCACTACAATGAAGTCTCACTTCCCCCCAGTCAAAAGGGCCATCTGAAAAAAGTGTAAAATCCAGCAAGGCAGGACAGACCATGGAGAACTGGGAGCCTTGTTATGCTGATGGGCGGGATGTAAATTGCCAACAGCCACTCGGGAGAAGTGTATGGTGTTTCCTGAAACATCTAAGAAACAAAGCAACAGAGCCTAGGGCACTTTCACATATGCTCCTATAGCTTAGGGAAATAAAAATCA
The DNA here is from genome assembly GCF_963455315.2 of Globicephala melas. Taxonomy (NCBI): domain Eukaryota; kingdom Metazoa; phylum Chordata; class Mammalia; order Artiodactyla; family Delphinidae; genus Globicephala; species Globicephala melas. The sequence continues at coordinate 567,794 of NW_027207305.1, read as the reverse complement.
AAAAGACACAGCCACCCCAAAGTTTGGGACGCTTCTGTTTACAAGAACCTCGTTTACCGTACAAGTTCTCTATCAGAGAAAGTGAAAAATGCATAAAGAACTTGTGGTACTTACGTACAATGCAGTATCACTCAGCAATGAAATCTATGTCATCAGGCCTGTAGCAGCATAATGAGTGGATTCAGGTACGATGATTCTAACTGAAATAAGTCACACAGAAAAAGAAACATCATAAGATATCACTAATACAAGGAATGTAAACTTGGCTACACAGGAACTGAATTCCAAAACAGAACAGGGTCTCAAATTTAGAAAACCAACTTATGCTTGCTTAAGGGGAAAGGTGAGTTGGGGTGCTGCATAAAACCAGAGATTGAAATGAGCACAGATAAAGTTCCTTAAGCCAAATATGGAATAGACAAGAGCTACTCCTTGCTCAACGAAATGGACTCAACACCGCATATTAAACGCCTAAGAATGTACCTGACTCTTAAGTATCTTAAAACCGATGGATTGCTATGTCTCCGAAAGAGAATCAAGCATGTGTACAGGGACATAAACGCAGCAGTGATAGGATTGGAGAGGTTCGGTGAGCAAATGAAGACCCTTTGAAGTCATATTGTCTGGTACCCATTCCACGGGTCTCAACTCTCCAGGTATAAGGTATTCTTCCTTCAGCTAAAACATGCATGTGGAACCCAGAGTATGATCAACCGTGTGAAAGGGAGACGTGTTCAAATATGTCTCAGTTTTCCTCCCCTGGTACTCGGGTGCAACATTCCAGACGCTTTACTAACACTCTCCCGACTTGGAGAGTCAGTCCCTTTAACCTCCTGTTTGGCCCAGTTTGCAATTTCTGCGGAAGATGAACAGGAATAGGGAGAACCAATGAGAGACTAGCTGGAGGTGTCTGGATGGGCAAATTTAACTCTCATTTCCCACCAGGAAGAGGAAATAACCAAAGGCTCAGCGTGCCGTGCCGGAACCAGATTAGGGCCTGAAGCCAGCCTGCGGTGTTGCGGCCAGCTCAAAAGAAAGCGAGTTGAAGAAAGGAGCTCAGGGACACTGTAATTCACAAACCTGCAGAGTTATAAATGACAGCTATAGTCCAAAAATATACTGAAGTAAGGCTGCCAAGAGAACTTGAAAGCGAGGCAGAATTGCAGGAAACCGATTTCAGGAGGTAGACTGGAATTGCATCGAAAGCATAGGAAAAGCGGCAGAGCGTCCACAATGATGCACTTGGCCAAAAAGGGCGTATGCATTTTTTCCTGAATATATTCAGGAAAAAAAGCATACGCCCTTTTTGGCCAACCAAGCAAGCTTGCAAAGGAAATCTGCACTACAATGAAGTCTCACTTCCCCCCGTCAAAAGGGCCATCTGAATAAAGTGTAAAATACAGAAAGGCAGGACAGGCCATGGAGAACTGGGAGCCTTGTTATGCTGATGGGCGGGATGTAAATTGCCAACAGACACTCGGGAGAAGTGTATGGTGTTTCCTGAAACATCTAAAAAACAAAGCAACAGAGCCTAGGGCACTTCCACTTATGGTCCTATAGCTTAGGGAAATTAAAATCAAAAAGACACAGCCACCCCAAAGTTTGGGACGCCTCTGTTTACAAGAACCTCGTTTACCGTACAAGTTCAATATCACAGAATGTGAAAAATGGATAAAGAACTTGTCGTACTTACGTACAATGCAGTATCACTCAGCAATGAAATCTATGTCATCAGGCCCGTAGCAGCATAATGAGTGGATTCAGGTACGATGATTCTAACTGAAATAAGTCACACAGAAGAAGAAACATCATAAGATATCAGTAATACACGGAATGTAAACTTGGCTACACAGGAACTGAATTCCAAAACAGAACAGGGTCTCAAATTTAGAAAACCAACTTATGCTTGCTTAAGGGGAAAGGTGAGTTGGGGTGCTGCATAAAACCAGAGATTGAAATGAGCACAGATAACGTTCTATAAGGCAAATATGGAATAGACAAGAGCTACTCCTTGCTCAATGAAATGGACTCAACACCCCATATTCAACGCCTAGGAATATACCTGCCTAGTAAGAATCATAAAAGCAATGGATTTATATATCTCTGTAAGAGAATCAAGAGTGTGTACAGCGGCATTAAAGCAGTGAAAATCAGCTAAATCCCATATTAAAAATAAATTTCTTAAACAAAACACAATGACAGTGAAATAGAGAGCAATACTTAAGTAATTCATTCAAGGCTTCTGATGCAACCTGCATTTACCATATCTACACCCAGAGCTGGGTGACACATAAGGCTGGACACTTGGGGCTCATAAGATTGGTGAGGTTCGGTGAGCAAATGCAGACCCTTTGAAGTCATATTGCATGGTACCCATTCCATGGGTCTCAACTCTCCAGGTTTAAGAGATTCTTCCTTCAGCTAAAACATGCATGTGGAACCCAGAGTATGATCCACCGTGTGATCGAGAAACGTGTTCAAATGTGTCTCACTTTTCGTTCCCTGGTACTCGGGTGCAACATTCCAGACGCTTTACTAACACTCTCCCGACTTGGAGAGTCAGTCCCTTTAACCTCCTGTTTGGCCCAGTTTGCAATTTCTGCGGAAGATGAACAGGAATAGCGAGAACCAATGAGAGACTAGCTGGAGGTGTCTGGACGGGCAAATTTAACTCTCATTTCCCACAGGTAAGAGGAATAAACCAAAGGCTCAGCATGCCGTGCCGGAACCAGATTAGGGCCTGAAGCAATCCTGCGGTGTTGTGGCCAGCTCAAAAGAAAGCGAGTTGAAGAAAGGAGCTCAGGGGCACTGTAATTCACAAACCTGCAGATTTATAAATGACAGCTATTGTCCGAAAATATACTGAAGTAGGGCTGCCAAGAGGACGTGAATGCGGGGCAGAATTGCAGGAAACCGATTTCAGGAGGAATCGGAATTGGATTGCATTTAAAACACAGGAAAAGAGGAAGAACGTCGACAATGATGCACTTGGCCAAAAAGGGCGTATGTGTTTTTTCCTGAATATATTCAGGAATGGATGAAAAATGGAGAAAAGGAACCCTCTTCCACTATTGTTGGGAATATAAATTGATACAGTCATTATGGAGAACAATATGGAATTTCTTAAGAAACTAACAATAGAATTACCATATGATACAGCAATCCCAGTACTGGACATATACCCAGACAAAACCATAAATCAAAAAGAGTCATTCACCGCAATGTTCATTGCATCACTATTTACAATATCGAGGTAATGGAAGCAACCTAAATGCCCACAGACAGACGAATGCATAAAGCTGTGGTACATATATAAAATGGAATATTACTAAGCCATGAAAAGGAATGAAATTGGGTCATTTGTAGAGACGTCGATGGATCTAGAGACTGTCATACAGAGTGAAGTAAGTCAGAAAGAGAAAAACAAATCTTGTATATTCATGCATATATGTGGAACCTAGAAAAACTGTACAGATTAACCATTTTGCAAGGCATAAATAGAGCAACAGATGTAGACAACAAACGTATGGACAACAAGGGGGGAAAGCTGTTGGGGGGGTGGTGGTGGGAGGAGTTGAGAGACTGGGATTGGCATGTATACATTTATATGTATAAAATAGATAACCAATAAGAACCTGCTGTATAAAAATATAAAATAAAATTCAAAATTAAAAAGAAATAAAATTTAAAAAATAAAACAGAAAAAACAATTATTCCCTGCACATACATGTATTTATATGAATAAATTATTTCCATGCTTATATCTGTAAATACAAAAAAGAGGAATAAAATCTACCTTGAACCAAAAACGAAAAAGAGAAAAAAACACAGAACCCACCAGTTACACAGAGGAAAACCGTATCAGGGCACTTGCTCCAGTTGTAAACAATTCTGAAGTTGGTCAGTGGTGGGGAATCGTCTCCCATTCAGCCAGCAGCCCCCACGCAACAAGCGTCCTCATTGCAAAGCTGGGGCACCGTGCCGAGGCATCTGTGAGTAAACGTGAGCTGAGCCCCAGGCCAGTTGCTGCTGAACTATTCCCACCCGTCCCAGGTAAAACACCTGAATATATACAAGGACTTGAAAGCCTAGAGGAAGGGCCATAGAGCCACACGAGTGACAGCATGCCGGCCGACTTGGTGCCTGCAGGCCAGCCAGGATGGTCCTGGCCCTGGGTGCTCTTCTGGAAGATTTCCATTTCCCTGCCTGAGATACCCGTCCTGTCCCTGCCCCCACTGCTTTTTTCCTTCCTCACCTCTGCCCAGGGAGAAATTCCAGCAGCAGGTATGGGTGACACATCCTCTTCTTTAGCAGGTGGCAGCCTGGCAACTGCTGCAGAAAGTCCAGCAGAGCCCCACTCACACTGGGCCACCCACAAAGCCGTGGCCTCTCACTCCCTCCCACCAGCCCAGCCCCGAGACTGCTGACAGGGCAGAGAAAATGGCGTCAGGCACGGCTGCAGGGGCTCTTGCTGCCTGGAGTGGTATTTATATTGATCTCAACCCAGGCACACCTGGGGAGGGCTGGCCGGCACGGTAAGGCTGCCCAGGTCAGCCAATCATCACCCCTCAGGGGCTCACAGTTGCAGAAAATGGAACTTGCTGAACCGGCCAGGTCCAAGGAACAGGTGTGGGCTCCTGAGAGTCAGGATAGACAAGGGGCTGCAGCTTTGGCTTGTTTTCTAATCATTTTATCTGGCCCATGAGTGGGAGACAACTTCAAGAAAACCCTCTCCTAATGAGAGGAACCCAGGAGTCAGGGAGAGGAGGGGTGGGTGGTGGTTGGAGACAGAGGCCTGGTGCCCCGGGTGCAGTGGAAGTCTCTGGAAGACCAGGTGGAGGGAGGCCTCACGGAGTGATGCCCAGGGTCACAGACCTGTCGCAGCTGCTGTTTGTTAGTTCAAGTTCTGCTCTGAGGTGCTCTGTGTCAGCTCTGAGCGACAGGTGAGCTGGGGGTGCTCTGCAATGAGGGCTATGTGCACGGTTCCTGTGTGCCCAGCCCTGCCACGGTACCTGCAAGGGTAGCTCTGTATCCTGGGAGGGGCCTGATCACGAGAGCCCCGTGGGCTGGGGTGGGGGTGGGGTACCTGCCCAGGTGAGCTCCATATTCTGCGATTGGTCTGACCACGAGAGCCCCATGGGCTGCTGGGGACCTGGTAAAGGATGTCAGGACAGTCAGTGAAGCCACCGAGGATATACCTCCAGTTGCTCCTAATTCCTACACCCTGCTGGTCATTCTACCAACCACCAGGACATGGTATTCTGTATTAGTCTTCAATGATGCCTTCTTTTGTATTCCATTAGTCCCAGAGTCACAAGAAATTTTGGCTTGTGAGTGGCAGGACTCAACGTACAACTAAAACAATACTTCCGGGCCGTCTGGCCCCAAGGGTGCAAAACTTCCCACACCGTCTTTGGGGAAAGCTTAGCTAAAGACCTAAAAGTTCTACCTCTGGAAAAGGAAACCCTCCTTCAATATGCAGACGACATTCTGATCGCCAGCCCTACTAAGGAGGCCTCTGAACTACCAAGCCAATAAAGGATAGAAGTTGTCCAAGAAAAAGCTCAAATATCACAGACTGCGGTGACCTGCCTGGGCTTCATTCTCACACAAGGTCAGAGAAGCCCATCCCAGGAAAGGGAAGAAACCATTTTCAGCCTTACCCCTTTCTAAAACTAGAAGACAGCTTAGGGGTTCCTGCGGAGGCCAGGGTTTGCTGCTTCTGGATCCCTAACTACAGTCTACTAGCTGGGCCTCTATATGAAACACTGAAAGGAAAAGATGATGATCCTTTTGAATAGAATCCAGAAGTGGCCTTTCAAGAATGGAAAGAGCAGTCAATTCAGACCCTTGCCCTGGAACTCCCTAATTTAGCTAAACCCTTTGACCTTTACATTCCCGGTGAAAGGTGAATCGCCATTGGAGAATTAGTGCAAAAACTGGGACCACTTGAAATGGAACAATGCAAGAATGCCATCCAGGTAGGATAAACTACGGTCACTAAGGAGCTTGGCCCACTGCCACATCTGGCCAAGATACTGGCGGTATCTAAAAACCTGGAAATCAGCAGCCCAAAAGGCCACCTCCCTCCTACGGGAAAAGGACCCCACGTGGTGATCCTAACCACCAACCATGCCCTGAAGTTGCAGGGTTCGCTCCGTGGGCACACCGACCTCGAGTGAGGAGGCCCTCCAACTCCAACATCCAGAGAGATAACCGGGGGCAACAGGGCACCATGACGACTCGTGTGAACATCACTTGACCTGGAGTTTCTCTCATAAAACAACAAGAGTGTGTCCCAAAAGAGTAGACTACTGCTTGCAGGACTTACTGCACCCAGAGGGGAGCTAATAATCTTGGCGGGGGAACAGTATACCACACTGTCACCATAGAAAAGCCTACAGACACCGTGATGATGGTGGCCAATAAGACCGGCTGGACTCCTGTTTACTTCAAAAGGCTGTTGACTCAGTAGCCATCATGGTCCTTATCACCACTGACCCTGGACTGTCTGGGAGTTGAGCGGGCAGGGCTCTGACACCTGGTGCTGTTTGTACGTTAATTCAGGGGCCTAATTGAAGAAAGCGCAGACTACTGGTCAGAGCATCTAGGCTGGCAGAAACGGTCAGCCTAAGGTGGCCGAACAAATGTGGGGCGGGGTGAAACCGGCCCCCACAGCGTCTCTGCACATCTCTTTCCTGGACCCTTAAAGGTCATTAGAATCTATAACACTTCCAATGCTGGTGCTCAGGTGGACGAGCAGGGAGGCAGGGGTCCTGGGGACAATCAACGTCACCGGGAGGCTGCTGGGGAGAAGCTCTGACCCTCGCCCCAGGGTATGAGGGCTCCCAACTCAGCACTCAGCAGTTACAGAAGAAGGGTCTGCACCCTCAGCACTCCAAGAATGAGGAACGGGACAAAAGGCAGAGGAGGGGTTTGTCCCCAGCAAAGCCCATTAAAAATCCCTGGGAGATAAAAATAGAATCTGGGCAATAAAGTCAAGTCTAACCTTTTTTATCCTTTGTGCTTTGTCTAATTTCACGTGCTCCTAGGGTCCCGCATGCAGAGGTTCCACACCCGGCACTTCAGACCAGATTTCCTAGTGCAGAATGGCTGGGTCGACACCTCAGCTCCTGGGGCCCAGTGCAGACTCCACGATATAGAGCCTGAGCTACAGCCAACCCGGCCCTCGAGAGCTCTGCCGCCTCCCTCCCTCCCACTGACTCTGACAGGATCTCTACACAGCAGCCCAGCCCACAGCCCACGGGGTAGTGCATGCTCTCACCTCTCCATTCTCTGATCAAAATATAAAGTTTCCTTTGCTTGTGAACCAAACTCAGTCTCGATCTGTTGGCCCCAATGACACTGGGCAGGGGGACACTTGTTGGGGTCCACTCTGGAGGATCAGTAACAGAAATTGAGACTATTGTAACCTCAATGAACAGATGTGTGAGCCAAACTGTAGTTAACATAGAACAGTGTATAAGGCTCGGGTAAAATAAGATGTTTCTAACACTTCCATTTGATATTTCCATCACTTTTTATAAGCAAGTTCAGTGAAAAGGTTTGTCTTATTCGTCAGGTCAATATTAGAGAAACGAAGTGATTTCTTTCCAAGGATGTACATCTAATAATCTTGGTTAAACCTTCAATCTTGTTTTAAATGCTTTTCCATTGAAAATGATACCTCTCTTTCAGCTCCCCCATTTCTGAGAAGTATAAAATCTTATAATTTATTATTACCAAAGGGGAAAGGTGGGAGGAGGGATAAATTAACAGTTTGGAATTAACACATACACACTGCTATGTATAAAATAGATCATCAACAAGGAACTACTGTATAGCACAGGGAACTACACTCAACATTTTGCAATAACCTATAAGGGGAAATAATCTGAAAAAGAATAGATATTTTTATTGACATCATCTATCAATGATAGTTAAAGTGTAGCCTAAGGGAAGCTGGTGGTGAGTGCTTCTGACCCTGAAGACTTCAATCATCTAAAGTTTGGACTCTGCCTACTTCCCAAGGCCCTTAATGAACATATGTGTAGCCGTAGCTTAAAAACTTCCCCAGTTTGGGTTTCGGGGAGACACTGATTTTGAAAAAGCCCTGGTGTTCTCCTTACATGAATGGGACTCTTCCTACTGCTAAAACATGTCTGTCACACCCAGAGGATGGTATACCGTCTGATCGGGAAGAGTTTGGAAAAGGCATCTCATCTCCTCATCTCCTGGTGCTCGGGTTCACCCCTCCAGCGTCTTTACTAACAGTCTCCCCACTTGGAGATGTCAGCACTGTCAACATCCTGTTGCGTACAGTTTGGAATTTGTCCAGAGGATGAAGCGGAAGGATGAGGAACAATCAGAGACAAGTCCTAGGTGTTCAGACAGGCACATGTCACTCTAATTTCCAATCAGGAAGACGAATTGACCAAAGGCTAGGGTTGCCCATGGAAACAGTATAGGGCTTGAGGAAATCCCACTGCTTTGTGGCCAGTTCCCATAAACACAAGTTGAACAATGGAACTCAGGGGCAGTAAAATTCACAAAACTGCAGAGTTGAAAATATCCATCACTGAAAAATGTCTTGAGGAAAGTCAGAGAAAAGGACTTGTAAGCAAGGGAGAATGGCAGGAAAGGGATTTGAGGAGGTAGAAAGGACTCGCCATTAAGCACAAGAAAAGGAGCTGAACATTGCCAACATTGCCAACATTGCCAACATTGCGGTTGGCCAAAAAGGGTGTATGCGTTTTTTTCTGTATATATTCAAGAAAAGGGCATACACTTTTTTAGCCAACCAAACAGGTGGGCACTGGAAGTCAATACTACAAAAGATATCACTTCGCATCAGTCAGAAGAGCCATCCTCATAAAGCGTAAACAACAGAAATGCAGGACAGGGCAACGAGAAGAGGGAGCCCTGTGAGACTTATAGTGGAAATGTATATTGCCAACGGCCATTCTGGAGAAGTGTATTGTGTTTACTAAAGCATCTAAAAAATGAGCTACAGAGCATAGGGCACTTGCACTCATGGGCGTATATCTTGGGAAAAACAAAAATCGAGAGGACACAGGCACCCCAATGTTTACCCCCTCTCTGTTTAAAAGATCCTCGACTAGGATATAACTTAAATGTCTCTGGAGGGAAAAAATGGATAGAGATGTGGTACTTAGGTAGAGTGGAATATTATTCAGCCTGGAAATCAATGAAATATGGCCAGTTGTAACAACTCCGGAGGAGTTACGTATGATCATTCTAAGTGACAGAATTCAAAAAGAAAAAGACACATATCATAAGATATCACTTAAAGGTGGAATCCAAAATGGCTACACATGAAATAAATTACAAAACAAAAACATAGTCAAATATGTAGAAAACACGCATAAGGCTGCTAAACGGGAAAGGTGGGGAGGGGTGAGGCATCATCCAGGAGGTTGAAATTAGCAAAGATACCATTCCAAATACCAAACTGATAATCAACAAGGCCTACACGGTAGCTAAAAGAACTGCACTCAGCACACTCAAGTCACCGGAAAAGAATATATACGACTGGTAAGAATCTGAAAAAGAATTTATTGATGACTCTCTGTACGTGAATCAAGTGGATGTACAGCAGCAAGAAACAGAGCTTTGAAAATCAGCTGTAACCAATATAGTAATAAATTGAAAAAAATAAACGACAGAGAGACAGAGAAAACCTCTTACAACTTTTCCTCAGGGACGGTGATGCAACATGGATTGAACACATCTAGACCCACAGCAGGATGAGACATAAGGCTGGAAACTGTTTGCGCTAAGAGAAATGTGAGGTTGGGTGAGGAAATGCACACCCTTTAAAGTAATACTACCTGGTACCCATTCAATGGGTCCCAAATCTGCAGGTGCAAAGGATCTTCCTACAGCTAAAACATGCATGGAAAACCCAGAGGACTGTACACCATGTGATCGGGAGATGTGTCTAATATGCACCTCATTTATCCTCTCCTGGTGCTCCTGTTCACCATTCCAGCCATGTTACTTAGAATCTCCCCACTTGGAGAATCAGCACATTTAAACTTCTGTTTCACACATTTTGCAAATTGTGAGGAGGATGAACGGGAAGAGGGGGAACCAATGAGAGAATAGTTGTAGGGGTTTGGACGGGCACATATCACTCTAATTTCCCATTAAGAATAAGAATTAAAGAAAGGCTCAGCCTGCCTCGCCGGAGCCAAAATAGGGCCTGAAGCAATCCTGCGGGTTTGAGGACAGCTCACAAAAGAGCAACTTAAAAAATGGAGCTCAGGGTCACTGCAATTCACAAACCTGCAGAGTTATAAATGAAAACTAATGTCCAAAAATATGTTGAGGTAAGGCAAAGAAGAGGATCTGAATGCAAGACAGAATTGCAAGAAACAGATTTCAAGAGATAGATTGGACTCGTCTTTAATGCACATGAAAAGCGGCAGAATTTCGACAATGATGCAGTTGGCCCAAAAGGGCGTATGCGTTTTTTCCTGATTATATCCAGGAAAAAACGCATACGCACTTTATGGGCAACGAAGCAAGTAAGCAATGCAAATGTGCACAACAAAGAAGTCTCACTTCCCACCGGTCAAAAGGGCCATCCTAAAAAAGTGTAAAATCCAGAAAGGCAGGACAGGCCATGGAGAACAGGGAGCCTTTATACGCTGATGGGCAGTGTGTGAACTGCCGAGAGCCACTCTGGAGAAGTGTATGGTGGTTCCTAAATCATCTAAAAAACAGAGCTACAGAGCATAGGACACTTCCAATCATGGGAGTATATCTAGGGAAGTCTAAAAATCAACAAGACACAAGCACACCACAGTTTAGGGCTACTCTGTTTACAAGAACCTCAACTTCAGTACACCTTAAATATCCCAGGAAAGAGAACAATGGATAAAGAAGATGTGGTACTTATGTACAATGGAATATCTCTTCACCATGAAATCAATGTAATAAGGCTAGTAGAAGGATAAAGAGTGGATTTAGGTCCGATAATACTACTTGAAATAAGTCAAACAGAAAAAGAAACATATCATAAGATATCACTTATAGAGGGAGGGTAAATATGGCTGCACAAGAAATGAATTACAGAACAGAACAGTGTCTCACATTTAGAAAACACACTTATGTCAGCTTAAGGGGAAAGGAGAGGTGGGGTGATGCATAAAACCAGAGTTTGAAATTAGCACAGATACCGTTCAATAAACCAAATAGGTATTAGACAAGATCTACACCTTGCTCAATGAACTGGCCTCAACACACCCTATACACCGCAGAGAAATATATCTGAGTAATAAGAATCTTAAAACCCATGTATTGATATATCTCCATAAGGGAATCAAGTGTGTGCAGAGCGGCACAAACACAGCAGTGAAAATGAGCTAAACCCCATTATAGAAATAAATTTTAAAAAGAAAACGCTGAAACAATGAAAGAGAGAAAAATTCTTACAAAATTCGCTCAGGGGATGTGATGCAACCTGGATTGACCACATATAAACCCACAGCTGGATAAGACATAAGGCTGGACACTTGGGGCTGAGAGGATTGGTGAGCTTTGGTGAGCAACTGCCGAAAGTTTAATGCAATACTTCATGCTACTCAGTCCAAGGGTCCCAACACTCCAGGTTGAAGGGAATCTTCCTACAGCTAGACCATGCTTGGGAAACCCAGCGACTGGTATACCATATGATCGGGAAAGGTTTCTAAAACGCACCTCATTTTTCCTCTCCTGGGGCTGCGGATCGACATTCCAGCCGCTTTACTAACAACATCCCCACATGGAGTCAATGCCTTTAAGTTCTGGTATCGCACAGTCTGCAGTTAGTGTGGAGGATGAATGGGAATAGGGGGAACCAGTGAGAAACAAGCTGTAGCGGTTAAATGGGCACATGTCACTCTAATGCCACATCAGTAAGAAGAATTAACCAAAGGCACAGCAAGGTGCCCCAGAAGAAAAATAGGGCTTCAAGGAATCCTGTGGTTATGGGGCAAGACCACAAAAATAAGAGCTGAAAAGTGGGGCTAAGGGCCACTGCAATTCAAAAACCTGCAGAGTTATAAAGGCCAACTATTTTCAAAAAATATATTGAGGTAAGGCTATGAAGAGACATTGAAAGCAAGGCAGAATTGCAGGAAACCGATTTCAGGAGGTAGACTGGAATTGCATTGAAAACATATGAAGAGAGTCAGAACCTCGACAATGATGCACTTGGCCAAAAAGGGCGTATGTGTTTTTTCCTGAATATATTCAGGAAAAAACGCATACACACTTTTTGGCCAACCAAGCAAGCTTGCAAAGGAAATGTGCACTACAATGAAGTCTCACTTCCACCTGGTCAAAAGGGCCATCTGAAAAAAGTGTAAAATCCATAAAAGCACGACAGGGCATGGAGAACTGGGAGCCTTCTTATGCTGATGGGCGGGATGTAAATTGCCAACAGCCACTCTGGAGAAGTGTATGGTGTTTCCTGAAACATCTAAAAAACAAAGCAACAGAGCCTAGGGCACTTCCACTTATGGTCCTATAGATTAGGGAAATTAAAATTAAAAAGACACAGCCACCCCAAAGTTTGGGACGGCTCTGTTTACAAGAACCTCGTTTACGGTACAAGTTCAATATCGCAGAAAGTGAAAAATGGATAAAGAAGATGTGGTACTTACATACAAGGCAATATCACTCAGCAATGAAATCTATGTCATCAGGCCCTTAGCAGCACAATGAGTGGATTCAGGTATGATGATTCTAACTGAAATAAGTCACACAGAAAAAGAAACATCATAAGATATCAGTAATACACGGAATGTAAACTTGGCTACACAGGAACTGAATTACAGAACAGAACAGGGTCTCCAATTTAGAAAACCAACTTATGCTTGTTTAAGGGTAAAGGTGAGTTGGGGTGCTGCATAAAACCAGAGATTGAAATGAGCACAGATAAAGTTCCTTAAGCCAAATATGGAATAGACAAGAGCTACTCCTTGCTCAACGAAATGGACTCAACACCCCATATAAAACGCCTAAGAATATACCTGACTAGTAAGAATCTTAAAACGTATGGATGGCTATGTCTGAAAGAGAATCAAGCGTCTGTACAGGGGCATAAACGCAGCAGTGATAGGATTGGAGAGGTTCGGTGAGCAAATGAAGACCCTTTGAAGTCATATTGCATGGTGCCCATTCCACGGGTTTCAACTACCCAGGTTTAAGGTATTCTTCCTTCAGCTAAAACATGCATGTGGAACCTAGAGTATGATCAACCATGTGATCGGGAGACGTGTTCAAATATGTCTCAGTTTTCGTACCCTGGTACTCGGGTGCAACATTCCAGACGCTTTACTAACACTCTCCCGACTTGGAGAGTCAGTCCCTTTAACCTCCTGTTTGGCCCAGGTTGCAATTTCTGCGGAAGATGAACAGGAATAGCGAGAACCAATGAGAGACTAGCTGGAGGTGTCTGGACGGGCAAATTTAACTCTCATTTCCCACCAGGAAGAGGAATTAACCAAAGGCTCAGCGTGCTGTGCCGGAACCAGATTAGGGCCTGAAGCCATCCTGCGGTGTTGCGGCCAGCTCACAAGAAAGCGAGTTGAAGAAAGGAGCTCAGGGGCACTGTAATTCACAAACCTGCAGAGTTATAAATGACAGCTATCGTCCAAAAATATACTGAAGTAAGGCTGCCAAAAGGAGTTGAAGCGGGGCAGAATTGCAGGAAACCGATTTCAGGATGTAGACTGGAATTGCATTGAAAGCATAGGAAAAGAGGTAGAAGGTCCACAAGAATGCACTTGGCCAAAAAGCGCGTATGCGTTTTTTCCTGAATATACAGGAAAAAACGTATACGCCCTTTTTGGCCAACCAAGCAAGCTTGCAAAGGAAATCTGCACTACAATGAAGTCTCACTTCCCCCCGGTCAAAAGGGCCATCTGAAAAAAGTGTAAAATCCAGAAAGGCAGGACAGGCCATGGAGAACTGGGAACCTTGTTATGCTCATGGGCGGGATGTACATTGCCAACAGACACTCGGGAGAAGTGTATGGTGTTTCCTGAAACATCTAAAAAACAAAGCAACAGAGCCTAGGGCACTTCCACTTATGGTCCTATAGCTTAGGGAAATTAAAATCAAAAAGACACAGCCACCCCAAAGTTTGGGACGCCTCTGTTTACAAGAACCTCGTTTACCGTACAAGTTCAATATCACAGAAAGTGAAAAATGGATAAAGAAGTTGTGGTATTTACTTACAAAGCAATATCACTCAGCAAAGAAATCTATGTCATCAGGCCCTTAGCAGCACAATGAGTGGATTCAGGTATGATGATTCTAACTGAAATAAGTCACACAGAAAAAGAAACATCATAAGCTATCAGTAATAAACGGAATGTAAACTTGGCTACACAGGAACAGAATTACAGAACAGAACAGGGTCTCAAATTTAGAAAACCAACTTATGCTTGCGTAAGGGGAAAGGTGAGTTGGGGTGCTGCATAAAACCAGAGATCGAAATGAGCACACATAAAGTTCCTTAAGCCAAGTATGGAATAGACTAGAGCTACTCCTTGCTCAACAAAATGGACTCAACACCCCATATTAAACGCCTAAAAATGTACCTGACTAGTAAGTATCTTAAAACCTATGGATTGCTATGTCTCCAAAAGAGAATCAAGCGTGTGTACAGGGGCATAAACGCAGCAGTGATAGGATTGGAGAGGTTCGGTGAGCAAATGAAGACCCTTTGAAGTCATATTGCATGGTACCCATTCCACGGGTTTCAACTACCCAGGTTTAAGGTATTCTTCCTTCAGCTAAAACATGCATGTGGAACCTAGAGTATGATCAACCATGTGATCGGGAGACGTGTTCAAATATGTCTCAGTTTTCGTACCCTGGTACTTGGGTGCAACATTCCAGACGCTTTACTAACATTCTCCCGACTTGGAGAGTCAGTCCCTATAACCTCCTGTTTGGCCCAGTTTGCAATTTCTGCGGAAGATGAACAGGAATAGCGAGAACCAATGAGAGACTAGCTGGAGGTGTCTGGACGGGCAAATTTAACTCTCATTTCCCACCAGGAAGAGGAGTTAACCAAAGGCTCAGCGTGCCGTGCCGGATCCAGATTAAGGCCTGAAGCCATCCTGCAGTGTTGCGGCCAGGTCACAAGAAAGCGAGTTGAAGAAAGGAGCTCAGGGGCACTGTAATTCACAAACCTGCAGAGTTATAAATGACAGCTATTGTCAAAAAATATACTGAAGTAAGGCTGCCAAGAGGACTTGAAAGCGGGGCAGAATTGCAGGAAACCGATTTCAGGAGGTAGACTGGAATTGCATTGAAAGCATAGGAAAAGAGGCAGAACGTCCACAATGATGCACTTGGCCAAAAAGGGCGTATGCGTTTTTTCCTGAATATATTCAGGAAAAAACGCATACGCCCTTTTTGGCCAACCAAGCAAGCTTGCAAGGGAAATCTGCACTACAATGAAGTCGCACTTCCCCCCGGTCAAAAGGGCCATCTGAAAAAAGTGTAAAATCCAGAAAGGCAGGACAGGCCATGGAGAACTGGGAGCCTTGTTATGCTGATGGGCGGGATGTAAATTGACAACAGACACTCGGGAGAAGTGTATGGTGTTTCCTGAAACATCTAAAAAAAAAAGCAACAGAGCCTAGGGCATTTCCTCTTATGGTCCTATAGCTTAGGGAAATTAAAATCAAAAAGACACAGCCACCCCAAAGTTTGGGACACCTCTGTTTACAAGAACCTCGTTTACCGTACAAGTTCAATATCACAGAAAGTGAAAAATGGATAAACAACTTGTGGTACTTACGTACAATGCAGTATCACTCAGCAGTGAAATCTATGTCATCAGGCCCGTAGCAGCATAATGAGTGGATTCAGGTACGTTGATTCTAACTGAAATAAGTCACACAGAAAAAGAAACATCATAAGATATCACTAACACACGGAATGTAAACTTGGCTACACAGGAACTGAATTCCAAAACAGAACAGGGTCTCAAATTTAGAAAACCAACTTATGCTTGCTTAAGGGTAAAGGTGAGTTGGGGTGCTGCATAAAACCAGAGATTGAAATGAGCACAGATAAAGTTCCTTAAGCCAAATATGGAATAGACAAGAGCTACTGCTTGCTCAACAAAATGGACTCAACACCCCATATTAAACGCCTAAGAATGTACTTGACTAGTAAGTATCTTAAAACCTATGGATTGCTATGTCTCCAAAAGAGAATCAAGCGTGTGTACAGGGGCATAAACGCAGCAGTGATAGGATTGGAGAGGTTCGGTGAGCAAATGAAGACCCTTTGAAGTCATATTGCATGGTACCCATTCCACGGGTTTCAACTACCCAGGTTTAAGGTATTCTTCCTTCAGCTAAAACATGCATGTGGAACCTAGAGTATGATCAACCATGTGATCGGGAGACGTGTTCAAATATGTCTCAGTTTTCGTACCCTGGTACTTGGGTGCAACATTCCAGACGCTTTACTAACATTCTCCCGACTTGGAGAGTCAGTCCCTATAACCTCCTGTTTGGCCCAGTTTGCAATTTCTGCGGAAGATGAACAGGAATAGCGAGAACCAATGAGAGACTAGCTGGAGGTGTCTGGACGGGCAAATTTAACTCTCATTTCCCACCAGGAAGAGGAGTTAACCAAAGGCTCAGCGTGCCGTGCCGGAACCAGATTAAGGCCTGAAGCCATCCTGCAGTGTTGCGGCCAGGTCACAAGAAAGCGAGTTGAAGAAAGGAGCTCAGGGGCACTGTAATTCACAAACCTGCAGAGTTATAAATGACAGCTATCGTCCAAAAATATACTGAAGTAAGGCTGCCAAGAGGACTTGAAAGCGGGGCAGAATTGCAGGAAACCGATTTCAGGAGGTAGACTGGAATTGCATTGAAAGCATAGGAAAAGAGGCAGAACGTCCACAATGATGCACTTGGCCAAAAAGGGCGTATGGGTTTTTTTCTGAATATATTCAGGAAAAAACGCATACGCCCTTTTTGGCCAACCAAGCAAGCTTGCAAAGGAAATCTGCACTACAATGAAGTCTCACTTCCCCCCGGTCAAAAGGGCCATCTGAAAAAAGTGTAAAATCCAGCAAGGCAGGACAGGCCATGGAGAACTGGGAGCCTTGTTATGCTGATGGGCGGGATGTACATTGCCAACAGACACTCGGGAGAAGTGTATGGTGTTTCCTGAAACATCTAAAAAACAAAGCAACAGAGCCTAGGGCACTTCCACTTATGGTCCTATAGCTTAGGGAAATTAAAATCAAAAAGACACAGCCACCCCAAAGTTTGGGACGCCTCTGTTTACAAGAACCTCGTTTACAGTACAAGTTCAACATTGCAGAAAGTGAAAAATGGATAAAGAACTTGTGGTACTTACGTACAATGCAGTATCACTCAGCAGTGAAATCTATGTCATCAGGCCCGTAGCAGCACAATGAGTGGATTCAGGTACGATGATTCTAACTGAAATAAGTCACACAGAAAAAGAAACATCATAAGATATCAGTAATACACGGAATGTAAACTTGGCTACACAGGAACTGAATTACAGAACAGAACAGGGTCTCAAATTTAGAAAACCAACTTATGCTTGTTTAAGGGTAAAGGTGAGTTGGGGTGCTGCATAAAACCAGAGATTGAAATGAGCACAGATAAAGTTCCTTAAGCCAAATATGGAATAGACAAGAGCTACTCCTTGCTCAACGAAATGGACTCAACACCGCATATTAAACGCCTAAGAATGTACCTGACTCTTAAGTATCTTAAAACCTATGGATTGCTATGTCTCCGAAAGAGAATCAAGCATGTGTACAGGGACATAAACGCAGCAGTGATAGGATTGGAGAGGTTCGGCGAGCAAATGAAGACCCTTTGAAGTCATATTGCATGGTACCCATTCCACGGGTTTCAACTACCCAGGTTTAAGGTATTCTTCCTTCAGCTAAAACATGCATGTGGAACCTAGAGTATGATCAACCATGTGATCGGGAGACGTGTTCAAATATGTCTCAGTTTTCGTACCCTGGTACTCGGGTGCAACATTCCAGACGCTTTACTAACACTCTCCCGACTTGGAGAGTCAGTCCCTTTAACCTCCTGTTTGGCCCAGTTTGCAATTTCTGCGGAAGATGAACAGGAATAGCGAGAACCAATGAGAGACTAGCTGGAGGTGTCTGGACGGGCAAATTTAACTCTCATTTCCCACCAGGAAGAGGAGTTAACCAAAGGCTCAGCGTAACATGCCGGAACCAGATTAGGGCCTGAAGCCATCCAGCGGTGTTGCGGCCAGCTCAGAAGAAAACGAGTTGAAGAAAGGAGCTCAGGGGCACTGTAATTCACAAACCTGCAGAGTTATAAATGACAGCTATTGTCAAAAAATATACTGAAGTAAGGCTGCCAAGAGGACTTGAAAGCAGGGCAGAATTGCAGGAAACCGATTTCAGGAGGTAGACTGGAATTGCATTGAAAGCATAGGAAAAGAGGCAGAACGTCCACAATGATGCACTTGGCCAAAAAGGGCGTATGCGTTTTTTCCTGAATATATTCAGGAAAAAATGCATACGCCCTTTTTGGCCAACCAAGCAAGCTTGCAAGGGAAATCTGCACTACAATGAAGTCGCACTTCCCCCCGGTCAAAAGGGCCATCTGAAAAAAGTGTAAAATCCAGAAAGGCAGGACAGGCCATGGAGAACTGGGAGCCTTGTTATGCTGATGGGCGGGATGTAAATTGCCAACAGACACTCGGGAGAAGTGTATGGTGTTTCCTGAAACATCTAAAAAACAAAGCAACAGAGCCTAGGGCACTTCCACTTATGGTCCTATAGCTTAGGGAAATTAAAATCAAAAAGACACAGCCACCCCAATGTTTGGGACGCCTCTGTTTACAAGAACCTCGTTTACCGTACAAGTTCAATATCACAGAAAGTGAAAAATGGATAAACAACTTGTGGTACTTACGTACAATGCAGTATCACTCAGCAATGAAATCTATGTCATCAGGCCCGTAGCAGCATAATGAGTGGATTCAGGTACGTTGATTCTAACTGAAATAAGTCACACAGAAAAAGAAACATCATAAGATATCAGTAATACACGGAATGTAAACTTGGCTACACAGGAACTGAATTCCAAAACAGAACAGGGTCTCAAATTTAGAAAACCAACTTATGCTTGCTTAAGGGGAAAGGTGAGTTGGGGTGCTGCATAAAACCAGAGATTGAAATGAGCACAGATAAAGTTCCTTAAGCCAAATATGGAATAGACAAGAGCTACTGCTTGGTCAACAAAATGGACTCAACACCCCATATTAAACGCCTAAGAATGTACTTGACTAGTAAGTATCTTAAAACCTATGGATTGCTATGTCTCCAAAAGAGAATCAAGCATGTGTACAGGGGCATAAACGCAGCAGTGATAGGATTGGAGAGGTTCGGTGAGCAAATGAAGACCCTTTGAAGTCATATTGCATGGTACCCATTCCACGGGTTTCAACTACCCAGGTTTAAGGTATTCTTCCTTCAGCTAAAACATGCATGTGGAACCTAGAGTATGATCAACCATGTGATCGGGAGACGTGTTCAAATATGTCTCAGTTTTCGTACCCTGGTACTTGGGTGCAACATTCCAGACGCTTTACTAACATTCTCCCGACTTGGAGAGTCAGTCCCTAAACCTCCTGTTTGGCCCAGTTTGCAATTTCTGCGGAAGATGAACAGGAATAGCGAGAACCAATGAGAGACTAGCTGGAGGTGTCTGGACGGGCAAATTTAACTCTCATTTCCCACCAGGAAGAGGAATTAACCAAAGGCTCAGCGTGCTGTGCCGGAACCAGATTAGGGCCTGAAGCCATCCTGCGGTGTTGCGGCCAGCTCACAAGAAAGCGAGTTGAAGAAAGGAGCTCAGGGGCACTGTAATTCACAAACCTGCAGAGTTATAAATGACAGCTATCGTCCAAAAATATACTGAAGTAGGGCTGCCAAGAGGACTTGAAAGCGGGGCAGAATTGCAGGAAACCGATTTCAGGAGGTAGACTGGAATTGCATTGAAAGCATAGGAAAAGAGGCAGAACGTCCACAATGATGCACTTGGCCAAAAAGGGCGTATGCGTGTTTTCCTGAATATATTCAGGAAAAAAAGCATACGCCCTTTTTGGCCAACCAAGCAAGCTTGCAAAGGAAATCTGCACTACAATGAAGTCTCACTTCCCCCCGGTCAAAAGGGCCATCTGAAAAAAGTGTAAAATCCAGAAAGGCAGGACAGGCCATGGAGAACTGGGAGCCTTGTTATGCTGATGGGCGGGATGTAAATTGCCAACAGCCACTCCGGAGAAGTGTATGGTGTTTCCTGAAACATCTAAAAAACAAAGCAACAGAGCCTAGGGCACTTCCACTTATGGTCCTATAGCGTAGGGAAATTAAAATCAAAGAGACACAGCCACCCCAAAGTTTGGGACGCCTCTGTTTACAAGAACCTCGTTTACCATACAAGTTCAATATCACAGAAAGTGAAAAATGGATAAACAACTTGTGGTACTTACGTACAATGCAGTATCACTCAGCAATGAAATCTATGTCATCAGGCCCGTAGCAGCATAATGAGTGGATTCAGGTACGTTGATTCTAACTGAAATAAGTCACACAGAAAAAGAAACATCATAAGATATCAGTAATACACGGAATGTAAACTTGGCTACACAGGAACTGAATTCCAAAACAGAACAGGGTCTCAAATTTAGAAAACCAACTTATGCTTGCTTAAGGGTAAAGGTGAGTTGGGGTGCTGCATAAAACCAGAGATCGAAATGAGCACAGATAAAGTTCCTTAAGCCAAATATGGTATAGACAAGAGCTACTCCTTGCTCAACAAAATGGACTCAACACCCCATATTAAACGCCTAAGAATGTACCTGACTAGTAAGTATCTTAAAACCTATGGATTGCTATGTCTCCAAAAGAGAATCAAGCGTGTGTACAGGGGCATAAACGCAGCAGTGATAGGATTGGAGAGGTTCGGTGAGCAAATGAAGACCCTTTGAAGTCATATTGCATGGTACCCATTCCACGGGTTTCAACTACCCAGATTTAAGGTATTCTTCCTTCAGCTAAAACATGCATGTGGAACCTAGAGTATGATCAACCATGTGATCGGGAGACGTGTTCAAATATGTCTCAGTTTTCGTACCCTGGTACTCGGGTGCAACATTCCAGACGCTTTACTAACACTCTCCCGACTTGGAGAGTCAGTCCCTTTAACCTCCTGTTTGGCCCAGTTTGCAATTTCTGCGGAAGATGAACAGGAATAGCGAGAACCAATGAGAGACTAGCTGGAGGTGTCTGGACGGGCAAATTTAACTCTCATTTCCCACCAGGAAGAGGAGTTAACCAAAGGCTCAGCGTGCCGTGCCGGAACCAGATTAAGGCCTGAAGCCATCCTGCAGTGTTGCGGCCAGGTCACAAGAAAGCGAGTTGAAGAAAGGAGCTCAGGGACACTGTAATTCACAAACCTGCAGAGTTATAAATGACAGCTATCGTCCAAAAATATACTGAAGTAAGGCTGCCAAGAGGACTTGAAAGCGGGGCAGAATTGCAGGAAACCGATTTCAGGAGGTAGACTGGAATTGTATTGAAAGCATAGGAAAAGAGGCAGAACGTCCACAATGATGCACTTGGCCAAAAAGGGCGTATGCGTTTTTTCCTGAATATATTCAGGAAAAAACGCATACGCCCTTTTTGGCCAACCAAGCAAACTTGCAAAGGAAATCTGCACTACAATGAAGTCTCACTTCCCCCCAGTCAAAAGGGCCATCTGAAAAAAGTGTAAAATCCAGCAAGGCAGGACAGACCATGGAGAACTGGGAGCCTTGTTATGCTGATGGGCGGGATGTAAATTGCCAACAGCCACTCGGGAGAAGTGTATGGTGTTTCCTGAAACATCTAAGAAACAAAGCAACAGAGCCTAGGGCACTTTCACATATGCTCCTATAGCTTAGGGAAATAAAAATCAAAAAGACACAGCCACCCCAAAGTTTGGGACGCTTCTGTTTACAAGAACCTCGTTTACCGTACAAGTTCTCTATCAGAGAAAGTGAAAAATGCATAAAGAACTTGTGGTACTTACGTACAATGCAGTATCACTCAGCAATGAAATCTATGTCATCAGGCCCGTAGCAGCATAATGAGTGGATTCAGGTACGATGATTCTAACTGAAATAAGTCACACAGAAAAAGAAACATCATAAGATATCACTAATACAAGGAATGTAAACTTGGCTACACAGGAACTGAATTCCAAAACAGAACAGGGTCTCAAATTTAGAAAACCAACTTATGCTTGCTTAAGGGGAAAGGTGAGTTGGGGTGCTGCATAAAACCAGAGATTGAAATGAGCACAGATAAAGTTCCTTAAGCCAAATATGGAATAGACAAGAGCTACTCCTTGCTCAACGAAATGGACTCAACACCGCATATTAAACGCCTAAGAATGTACCTGACTCTTAAGTATCTTAAAACCGATGGATTGCTATGTCTCCGAAAGAGAATCAAGCATGTGTACAGGGACATAAACGCAGCAGTGATAGGATTGGAGAGGTTCGGTGAGCAAATGAAGACCCTTTGAAGTCATATTGTCTGGTACCCATTCCACGGGTCTCAACTCTCCAGGTATAAGGTATTCTTCCTTCAGCTAAAACATGCATGTGGAACCCAGAGTATGATCAACCGTGTGAAAGGGAGACGTGTTCAAATATGTCTCAGTTTTCCTCCCCTGGTACTCGGGTGCAACATTCCAGACGCTTTACTAACACTCTCCCGACTTGGAGAGTCAGTCCCTTTAACCTCCTGTTTGGCCCAGTTTGCAATTTCTGCGGAAGATGAACAGGAATAGGGAGAACCAATGAGAGACTAGCTGGAGGTGTCTGGATGGGCAAATTTAACTCTCATTTCCCACCAGGAAGAGGAAATAACCAAAGGCTCAGCGTGCCGTGCCGGAACCAGATTAGGGCCTGAAGCCAGCCTGCGGTGTTGCGGCCAGCTCAAAAGAAAGCGAGTTGAAGAAAGGAGCTCAGGGACACTGTAATTCACAAACCTGCAGAGTTATAAATGACAGCTATAGTCCAAAAATATACTGAAGTAAGGCTGCCAAGAGAACTTGAAAGCGAGGCAGAATTGCAGGAAACCGATTTCAGGAGGTAGACTGGAATTGCATCGAAAGCATAGGAAAAGCGGCAGAGCGTCCACAATGATGCACTTGGCCAAAAAGGGCGTATGAATTTTTTCCTGAATATATTCAGGAAAAAAAGCATACGCCCTTTTTGGCCAACCAAGCAAGCTTGCAAAGGAAATCTGCACTACAATGAAGTCTCACTTCCCCCCGGTCAAAAGGGCCATCTGAAAAAAGTGTAAAATACAGAAAGGCAGGACAGGCCATGGAGAACTGGGAGCCTTGTTATGCTGATGGGCGGGATGTAAATTGCCAACAGACACTCGGGAGAAGTGTATGGTGTTTCCTGAAACATCTAAAAAACAAAGCAACAGAGCCTAGGGCACTTCCACTTATGGTCCTATAGCTTAGGGAAATTAAAATCAAAAAGACACAGCCACCCCAAAGTTTGGGACGCCTCTGTTTACAAGAACCTCGTTTACCGTACAAGTTCAATATCACAGAATGTGAAAAATGGATAAAGAACTTGTCGTACTTACGTACAATGCAGTATCACTCAGCAATGAAATCTATGTCATCAGGCCCGTAGCAGCATAATGAGTGGATTCAGGTACGATGATTCTAACTGAAATAAGTCACACAGAAGAAGAAACATCATAAGATATCAGTAATACACGGAATGTAAACTTGGCTACACAGGAACTGAATTCCAAAACAGAACAGGGTCTCAAATTTAGAAAACCAACTTATGCTTGCTTAAGGGGAAAGGTGAGTTGGGGTGCTGCATAAAACCAGAGATTGAAATGAGCACAGATAACGTTCTATAAGGCAAATATGGAATAGACAAGAGCTACTCCTTGCTCAATGAAATGGACTCAACACCCCATATTCAACGCCTAGGAATATACCTGCCTAGTAAGAATCATAAAAGCAATGGATTTATATATCTCTGTAAGAGAATCAAGAGTGTGTACAGCGGCATTAAAGCAGTGAAAATCAGCTAAATCCCATATTAAAAATAAATTTCTTAAACAAAACACAATGACAGTGAAATAGAGAGCAATACTTAAGTAATTCATTCAAGGCTTCTGATGCAACCTGCATTTACCATATCTACACCCAGAGCTGGGTGACACATAAGGCTGGACACTTGGGGCTCATAAGATTGGTGAGGTTCGGTGAGCAAATGCAGACCCTTTGAAGTCATATTGCATGGTACCCATTCCATGGGTCTCAACTCTCCAGGTTTAAGAGATTCTTCCTTCAGCTAAAACATGCATGTGGAACCCAGAGTATGATCCACCGTGTGATCGAGAAACGTGTTCAAATGTGTCTCACTTTTCGTTCCCTGGTACTCGGGTGCAACATTCCAGACGCTTTACTAACACTCTCCCGACTTGGAGAGTCAGTCCCTTTAACCTCCTGTTTGGCCCAGTTTGCAATTTCTGCGGAAGATGAACAGGAATAGCGAGAACCAATGAGAGACTAGCTGGAGGTGTCTGGACGGGCAAATTTAACTCTCATTTCCCACAGGTAAGAGGAATAAACCAAAGGCTCAGCATGCCGTGCCGGAACCAGATTAGGGCCTGAAGCAATCCTGCGGTGTTGTGGCCAGCTCAAAAGAAAGCGAGTTGAAGAAAGGAGCTCAGGGGCACTGTAATTCACAAACCTGCAGATTTATAAATGACAGCTATTGTCCGAAAATATACTGAAGTAGGGCTGCCAAGAGGACGTGAATGCGGGGCAGAATTGCAGGAAACCGATTTCAGGAGGAATCGGAATTGGATTGCATTTAAAACACAGGAAAAGAGGAAGAACGTCGACAATGATGCACTTGGCCAAAAAGGGCGTATGTGTTTTTTCCTGAATATATTCAGGAATGGATGAAAAATGGAGAAAAGGAACCCTCTTCCACTATTGTTGGGAATATAAATTGATACAGTCATTATGGAGAACAATATGGAATTTCTTAAGAAACTAACAATAGAATTACCATATGATACAGCAATCCCAGTACTGGACATATACCCAGACAAAACCATAAATCAAAAAGAGTCATTCACCGCAATGTTCATTGCATCACTATTTACAATATCGAGGTAATGGAAGCAACCTAAATGCCCACAGACAGACGAATGCATAAAGCTGTGGTACATATATAAAATGGAATATTACTAAGCCATGAAAAGGAATGAAATTGGGTCATTTGTAGAGACGTCGATGGATCTAGAGACTGTCATACAGAGTGAAGTAAGTCAGAAAGAGAAAAACAAATCTTGTATATTCATGCATATATGTGGAACCTAGAAAAACTGTACAGATTAACCATTTTGCAAGGCATAAATAGAGCAACAGATGTAGACAACAAACGTATGGACAACAAGGGGGGAAAGCTGTTGGGGGGGTGGTGGTGGGAGGAGTTGAGAGACTGGGATTGGCATGTATACATTTATATGTATAAAATAGATAACCAATAAGAACCTGCTGTATAAAAATATAAAATAAAATTCAAAATTAAAAAGAAATAAAATTTAAAAAATAAAACAGAAAAAACAATTATTCCCTGCACATACATGTATTTATATGAATAAATTATTTCCATGCTTATATCTGTAAATACAAAAAAGAGGAATAAAATCTACCTTGAACCAAAAACGAAAAAGAGAAAAAAACACAGAACCCACCAGTTACACAGAGGAAAACCGTATCAGGGCACTTGCTCCAGTTGTAAACAATTCTGAAGTTGGTCAGTGGTGGGGAATCGTCTCCCATTCAGCCAGCAGCCCCCACGCAACAAGCGTCCTCATTGCAAAGCTGGGGCACCGTGCCGAGGCATCTGTGAGTAAACGTGAGCTGAGCCCCAGGCCAGTTGCTGCTGAACTATTCCCACCCGTCCCAGGTAAAACACCTGAATATATACAAGGACTTGAAAGCCTAGAGGAAGGGCCATAGAGCCACACGAGTGACAGCATGCCGGCCGACTTGGTGCCTGCAGGCCAGCCAGGATGGTCCTGGCCCTGGGTGCTCTTCTGGAAGATTTCCATTTCCCTGCCTGAGATACCCGTCCTGTCCCTGCCCCCACTGCTTTTTTCCTTCCTCACCTCTGCCCAGGGAGAAATTCCAGCAGCAGGTATGGGTGACACATCCTCTTCTTTAGCAGGTGGCAGCCTGGCAACTGCTGCAGAAAGTCCAGCAGAGCCCCACTCACACTGGGCCACCCACAAAGCCGTGGCCTCTCACTCCCTCCCACCAGCCCAGCCCCGAGACTGCTGACAGGGCAGAGAAAATGGCGTCAGGCACGGCTGCAGGGGCTCTTGCTGCCTGGAGTGGTATTTATATTGATCTCAACCCAGGCACACCTGGGGAGGGCTGGCCGGCACGGTAAGGCTGCCCAGGTCAGCCAATCATCACCCCTCAGGGGCTCACAGTTGCAGAAAATGGAACTTGCTGAACCGGCCAGGTCCAAGGAACAGGTGTGGGCTCCTGAGAGTCAGGATAGACAAGGGGCTGCAGCTTTGGCTTGTTTTCTAATCATTTTATCTGGCCCATGAGTGGGAGACAACTTCAAGAAAACCCTCTCCTAATGAGAGGAACCCAGGAGTCAGGGAGAGGAGGGGTGGGTGGTGGTTGGAGACAGAGGCCTGGTGCCCCGGGTGCAGTGGAAGTCTCTGGAAGACCAGGTGGAGGGAGGCCTCACGGAGTGATGCCCAGGGTCACAGACCTGTCGCAGCTGCTGTTTGTTAGTTCAAGTCCTGCTCTGAGGTGCTCTGTGTCAGCTCTGAGCGACAGGTGAGCTGGGGGTGCTCTGCAATGAGGGCTATGTGCACGGTTCCTGTGTGCCCAGCCCTGCCACGGTACCTGCAAGGGTAGCTCTGTATCCTGGGAGGGGCCTGATCACGAGAGCCCCGTGGGCTGGGGTGGGGGTGGGGTACCTGCCCAGGTGAGCTCCATATTCTGCGATTGGTCTGACCACGAGAGCCCCATGGGCTGCTGGGGACCTGGTAAAGGATGTCAGGACAGTCAGTGAAGCCACCGAGGATATACCTCCAGTTGCTCCTAATTCCTACACCCTGCTGGTCATTCTACCAACCACCAGGACATGGTATTCTGTATTAGTCTTCAATGATGCCTTCTTTTGTATTCCATTAGTCCCAGAGTCACAAGAAATTTTGGCTTGTGAGTGGCAGGACTCAACGTACAACTAAAACAATACTTCCGGGCCGTCTGGCCCCAAGGGTGCAAAACTTCCCACACCGTCTTTGGGGAAAGCTTAGCTAAAGACCTAAAAGTTCTACCTCTGGAAAAGGAAACCCTCCTTCAATATGCAGACGACATTCTGATCGCCAGCCCTACTAAGGAGGCCTCTGAACTACCAAGCCAATAAAGGATAGAAGTTGTCCAAGAAAAAGCTCAACTATCACAGACTGCGGTGACCTGCCTGGGCTTCATTCTCACACAAGGTCAGAGAAGCCCATCCCAGGAAAGGGAAGAAACCATTTTCAGCCTTACCCCTTTCTAAAACTAGAAGACAGCTTAGGGGTTCCTGCGGAGGCCAGGGTTTGCTGCTTCTGGATCCCTAACTACAGTCTACTAGCTGGGCCTCTATATGAAACACTGAAAGGAAAAGATGATGATCCTTTTGAATAGAATCCAGAAGTGGCCTTTCAAGAATGGAAAGAGCAGTCAATTCAGACCCTTGCCCTGGAACTCCCTAATTTAGCTAAACCCTTTGACCTTTACATTCCCGGTGAAAGGTGAATCGCCATTGGAGAATTAGTGCAAAAACTGGGACCACTTGAAATGGAACAATGCAAGAATGCCATCCAGGTAGGATAAACTACGGTCACTAAGGAGCTTGGCCCACTGCCACATCTGGCCAAGATACTGGCGGTATCTAAAAACCTGGAAATCAGCAGCCCAAAAGGCCACCTCCCTCCTACGGGAAAAGGACCCCACGTGGTGATCCTAACCACCAACCATGCCCTGAAGTTGCAGGGTTCGCTCCGTGGGCACACCGACCTCGAGTGAGGAGGCCCTCCAACTCCAACATCCAGAGAGATAACCGGGGGCAACAGGGCACCATGACGACTCGTGTGAACATCACTTGACCTGGAGTTTCTCTCATAAAACAACAAGAGTGTGTCCCAAAAGAGTAGACTACTGCTTGCAGGACTTACTGCACCCAGAGGGGAGCTAATAATCTTGGCGGGGGAACAGTATACCACACTGTCACCATAGAAAAGCCTACAGACACCGTGATGATGGTGGCCAATAAGACCGGCTGGACTCCTGTTTACTTCAAAAGGCTGTTGACTCAGTAGCCATCATGGTCCTTATCACCACTGACCCTGGACTGTCTGGGAGTTGAGCGGGCAGGGCTCTGACACCTGGTGCTGTTTGTACGTTAATTCAGGGGCCTAATTGAAGAAAGCGCAGACTACTGGTCAGAGCATCTAGGCTGGCAGAAACGGTCAGCCTAAGGTGGCCGAACAAATGTGGGGCGGGGTGAAACCGGCCCCCACAGCGTCTCTGCACATCTCTTTCCTGGACCCTTAAAGGTCATTAGAATCTATAACACTTCCAATGCTGGTGCTCAGGTGGACGAGCAGGGAGGCAGGGGTCCTGGGGACAATCAACGTCACCGGGAGGCTGCTGGGGAGAAGCTCTGACCCTCGCCCCAGGGTATGAGGGCTCCCAACTCAGCACTCAGCAGTTACAGAAGAAGGGTCTGCACCCTCAGCACTCCAAGAATGAGGAACGGGACAAAAGGCAGAGGAGGGGTTTGTCCCCAGCAAAGCCCATTAAAAATCCCTGGGAGATAAAAATAGAATCTGGGCAATAAAGTCAAGTCTAACCTTTTTTATCCTTTGTGCTTTGTCTAATTTCACGTGCTCCTAGGGTCCCGCATGCAGAGGTTCCACACCCGGCACTTCAGACCAGATTTCCTAGTGCAGAATGGCTGGGTCGACACCTCAGCTCCTGGGGCCCAGTGCAGACTCCACGATATAGAGCCTGAGCTACAGCCAACCCGGCCCTCGAGAGCTCTGCCGCCTCCCTCCCTCCCACTGACTCTGACAGGATCTCTACACAGCAGCCCAGCCCACAGCCCACGGGGTAGTGCATGCTCTCACCTCTCCATTCTCTGATCAAAATATAAAGTTTCCTTTGCTTGTGAACCAAACTCAGTCTCGATCTGTTGGCCCCAATGACACTGGGCAGGGGGACACTTGTTGGGGTCCACTCTGGAGGATCAGTAACAGAAATTGAGACTATTGTAACCTCAATGAACAGATGTGTGAGCCAAACTGTAGTTAACATAGAACAGTGTATAAGGCTCGGGTAAAATAAGATGTTTCTAACACTTCCATTTGATATTTCCATCACTTTTTATAAGCAAGTTCAGTGAAAAGGTTTGTCTTATTCGTCAGGTCAATATTAGAGAAACGAAGTGATTTCTTTCCAAGGATGTACATCTAATAATCTTGGTTAAACCTTCAATCTTGTTTTAAATGCTTTTCCATTGAAAATGATACCTCTCTTTCAGCTCCCCCATTTCTGAGAAGTATAAAATCTTATAATTTATTATTACCAAAGGGGAAAGGTGGGAGGAGGGATAAATTAACAGTTTGGAATTAACACATACACACTGCTATGTATAAAATAGATCATCAACAAAGAACTACTGTATAGCACAGGGAACTACACTCAACATTTTGCAATAACCTATAAGGGGAAATAATCTGAAAAAGAATAGATATTTTTATTGACATCATCTATCAATGATAGTTAAAGTGTAGCCTAAGGGAAGCTGGTGGTGAGTGCTTCTGACCCTGAAGACTTCAATCATCTAAAGTTTGGACTCTGCCTACTTCCCAAGGCCCTTAATGAACATATGTGTAGCCGTAGCTTAAAAACTTCCCCAGTTTGGGTTTCGGGGAGACACTGATTTTGAAAAAGCCCTGGTGTTCTCCTTACATGAATGGGACTCTTCCTACTGCTAAAACATGTCTGTCACACCCAGAGGATGGTATACCGTCTGATCGGGAAGAGTTTGGAAAAGGCATCTCATCTCCTCATCTCCTGGTGCTCGGGTTCACCCCTCCAGCGTCTTTACTAACAGTCTCCCCACTTGGAGATGTCAGCACTGTCAACATCCTGTTGCGTACAGTTTGGAATTTGTCCAGAGGATGAAGCGGAAGGATGAGGAACAATCAGAGACAAGTCCTAGGTGTTCAGACAGGCACATGTCACTCTAATTTCCAATCAGGAAGACGAATTGACCAAAGGCTAGGGTTGCCCATGGAAACAGTATAGGGCTTGAGGAAATCCCACTGCTTTGTGGCCAGTTCCCATAAACACAAGTTGAACAATGGAACTCAGGGGCAGTAAAATTCACAAAACTGCAGAGTTGAAAATATCCATCACTGAAAAATGTCTTGAGGAAAGTCAGAGAAAAGGACTTGTAAGCAAGGGAGAATGGCAGGAAAGGGATTTGAGGAGGTAGAAAGGACTCGCCATTAAGCACAAGAAAAGGAGCTGAACATTGCCAACATTGCCAACATTGCCAACATTGCGGTTGGCCAAAAAGGGTGTATGCGTTTTTTTCTGTATATATTCAAGAAAAGGGCATACACTTTTTTAGCCAACCAAACAGGTGGGCACTGGAAGTCAATACTACAAAAGATATCACTTCGCATCAGTCAGAAGAGCCATCCTCATAAAGCGTAAACAACAGAAATGCAGGACAGGGCAACGAGAAGAGGGAGCCCTGTGAGACTTATAGTGGAAATGTATATTGCCAACGGCCATTCTGGAGAAGTGTATTGTGTTTACTAAAGCATCTAAAAAATGAGCTACAGAGCATAGGGCACTTGCACTCATGGGCGTATATCTTGGGAAAAACAAAAATCGAGAGGACACAGGCACCCCAATGTTTACCCCCTCTCTGTTTAAAAGATCCTCGACTAGGATATAACTTAAATGTCTCTGGAGGGAAAAAATGGATAGAGATGTGGTACTTAGGTAGAGTGGAATATTATTCAGCCTGGAAATCAATGAAATATGGCCAGTTGTAACAACTCCGGAGGAGTTACGTATGATCATTCTAAGTGACAGAATTCAAAAAGAAAAAGACACATATCATAAGATATCACTTAAAGGTGGAATCCAAAATGGCTACACATGAAATAAATTACAAAACAAAAACATAGTCAAATATGTAGAAAACACGCATAAGGCTGCTAAACGGGAAAGGTGGGGAGGGGTGAGGCATCATCCAGGAGGTTGAAATTAGCAAAGATACCATTCCAAATACCAAACTGATAATCAACAAGGCCTACACGGTAGCTAAAAGAACTGCACTCAGCACACTCAAGTCACCGGAAAAGAATATATACGACTGGTAAGAATCTGAAAAAGAATTTATTGATGACTCTCTGTACGTGAATCAAGTGGATGTACAGCAGCAAGAAACAGAGCTTTGAAAATCAGCTGTAACCAATATAGTAATAAATTGAAAAAAATAAACGACAGAGAGACAGAGAAAACCTCTTACAACTTTTCCTCAGGGACGGTGATGCAACATGGATTGAACACATCTAGACCCACAGCAGGATGAGACATAAGGCTGGAAACTGTTTGCGCTAAGAGAAATGTGAGGTTGGGTGAGGAAATGCACACCCTTTAAAGTAATACTACCTGGTACCCATTCAATGGGTCCCAAATCTGCAGGTTCAAGGGATCTTCCTACAGCTAAAACATGCATGGAAAACCCAGAGGACTGTACACCATGTGATCGGGAGATGTGTCTAAAATGCACCTCATTTATCCTCTCCTGGTGCTCCTGTTCACCATTCCAGCCATGTTACTTAGAATCTCCCCACTTGGAGAATCAGCACATTTAAACTTCTGTTTCACACATTTTGCAAATTGTGAGGAGGATGAACGGGAAGAGGGGGAACCAATGAGAGAATAGTTGTAGGGGTTTGGACGGGCACATATCACTCTAATTTCCCATTAAGAATAAGAATTAAAGAAAGGCTCAGCCTGCCTCGCCGGAGCCAAAATAGGGCCTGAAGCAATCCTGCGGGTTTGAGGACAGCTCACAAAAGAGCAACTTAAAAAATGGAGCTCAGGGTCACTGCAATTCACAAACCTGCAGAGTTATAAATGAAAACTAACGTCCAAAAATATGTTGAGGTAAGGCAAAGAAGAGGATCTGAATGCAAGACAGAATTGCAAGAAACAGATTTCAAGAGATAGATTGGACTCGTCTTTAATGCACATGAAAAGCGGCAGAATTTCGACAATGATGCAGTTGGCCCAAAAGGGCGTATGCGTTTTTTCCTGATTATATCCAGGAAAAAACGCATACACACTTTATGGGCAATGAAGCAAGTAAGCAATGCAAATGTGCACAACAAAGAAGTCTCACTTCCCACCGGTCAAAAGGGCCATCCTAAAAAAGTGTAAAATCCAGAAATGCAGGACAGGCCATGGAGAACAGGGAGCCTTTATACGCTGATGGGCAGTGTGTGAACTGCCAAGAGCCACTCTGGAGAAGTGTATGGTGGTTCCTAAATCATCTAAAAAACAGAGCTACAGAGCATAGGACACTTCCAATCATGGGAGTATATCTAGGGAAGTCTAAAAATCAACAAGACACAAGCACACCACAGTTTAGGGCTACTCTGTTTACAAGAACCTCAACTTCAATACACCTTAAATATCCCAGCAAAGAGAACAATGGATAAAGAAGATGTGGTACTTATGTACAATGGAATATCTCTTCACCATGAAATCAATGTAATAAGGCTAGTAGAAAGATAAAGAGTGGATTTAGGTCCGATAATACTACTTGAAATAAGTCAAACAGAAAAAGAAACATATCATAAGATATCACTTATAGAGGGAGGGTAAATATGGCTGCACAAGAAATGAATTACAGAACAGAACAGTGTCTCACATTTAGAAAACACACTTATGTCAGCTTAAGGGGAAAGGAGAGGTGGGGTGATGCATAAAACCAGAGTTTGAAATTAGCACAGATACTGTTCAATAAACCAAATAGGTATTAGACAAGATCTACACCTTGCTCAATGAACTGGCCTCAACACACCCTATACACCGCAGAGAAATATATCTGAGTAATAAGAATCTTAAAACCCATGTATTGATATATCTCCGTAAGGGAATCAAGTGTGTGCAGAGCGGCACAAACACAGCAGTGAAAATGAGCTAAACCCCATTATAGAAATAAATTTTAAAAAGAAAACGCTGAAACAATGAAAGAGAAAAATTCTTACAAAATTCGCTCAGGGGCTGTGATGCAACCTGGATTGCAACCTGGATTGACCACATATAAACCCACAGCTGGATAAGACATAAGGCTGGACACTTGGGGCTGAGAGGATTGGTGAGCTTTGGTGAGCAACTGCCGAAAGTTTAATGCAATACTTCATGCTACTCAGTCCAAGGGTCCCAACACTCCAGGTTGAAGGGAATCTTCCTACAGCTAAACCATGCTTGGGAAACCCAGCGACTGGTATACCATATGATCGGGAAAGGTTTCTAAAACGCACCTCATTTTTCCTCTCCTGGGGCTGCGGATCGACATTCCAGCCGCTTTACTAACAACATCCCCACATGGAGTCAATGCCTTTAAGTTCTGGTATCGCACAGTCTGCAGTTAGTGTGGAGGATGAATGGGAATAGGGGGAACCAGTGAGAAACAAGCTGTAGCGGTTTCAATGGGCACATGTCACTCTAATGCCACATCAGTAAGAAGAATTAACCAAAGGCACAGCAAGGTGCCCCAGAAGAAAAATAGGGCTTCAAGGAATCCTGTGGTTATGGGGCAAGACCACAAAAATAAGAGCTGAAAAGTGGGGCTAAGGGCCACCGCAATTCAAAAACCTGCAGAGTTATAAAGGCCAACTATTTTCAAAAAATATATTGAGGTAAGGCTATGAAGAGACATAGAAAGCAAGGCAGAATTGCAGGAAACCGATTTCAGGAGGTAGACTGGAATTGCATTGAAAACATATGAAGAGAGTCAGAACCTCGACAATGATGCACTTGGCCAAAAAGGGCGTATGTGTTTATTCCTGAATATATTCAGGAAAAAACGCATACACACTTTTTGGCCAACCAAGCAAGCTTGCAAAGGAAATCTGCACTACAATGAAGTCTCACTTCCACCTGGTCAAAAGGGCCATCTGAAAAAAGTGTAAAATCCATAAAGGCACGACAGGGCATGGAGAACTGGGAGCCTTCTTATGCTGATGGGCGGGATGTAAATTGCCAACAGCCACTCTGGAGAAGTGTATGGTGTTTCCTGAAACATCTAAAAAACAAAGCAACAGAGCCTAGGGCACTTCCACTTATGGTCCTATAGATTAGGGAAATTAAAATTAAAAAGACACAGCCACCCCAAAGTTTGGGACGGCTCTGTTTACAAGAACCTCGTTTACGGTACAAGTTCAATATCGCAGAAAGTGAAAAATGGATAAAGAAGTTGTGGTACTTACGTACAATGAAATATCACTCAGCAATGAAATCTATGTCATCAGGCCCATAGCAGCACAATGAGTGGATTCAGGTATGATGATTCTAACTGAAATAAGTCACACAGAAAAAGAAACATCATAAGATATCAGTAATACACGGAATGTAAACTTGGCTACTCAGGAACTGAATTACAGAACAGAACAGGGTCTCCAATTTAGAAAACCAACTTATGCTTGCTTAAGGGTAAAGGTGAGTTGGGGTGCTGCATAAAACCAGAGATTGAAATGAGCACAGATAAAGTTCCTTAAGCCAAATATGGAATAGACAAGAGCTACTCCTTGCTCAACGAAATGGACTCAACACCCCATATTAAACGCCTAAGAATATACCTGACTAGTAAGAATCTTAAAACGTACGGATGGCTATGTCTGAAAGAGAATCAAGCGTGTGTACAGGGGCATAAACGCAGCAGTGCTAGGATTGGAGAGGTTCGGTGAGCAAATGAAGACCCTTTGAAGTCATATTGCATGGTACCCATTCCACGGGTTTCAACTACCCAGGTTTAAGGTATTCTTCCTTCAGCTAAAACATGCATGTGGAACCTAGAGTATGATCAACCATGTGATCGGGGGACGTGTTCAAATATGTCTCAGTTTTCGTACCCTGGTACTCGGGTGCAACATTCCAGACGCTTTACTAACACTCTCCCGACTTGGAGAGTCAGTCCCTTTAACCTCCTGTTTGGCCCAGTTTGCAATTTCTGCGGAAGATGAACAGGAATAGCGAGAACCAATGAGAGACTAGCTGGAGGTGTCTGGACGGGCAAATTTAACTCTCATTTCCCACCAGGAAGAGGAGTTAACCAAAGGCTCAGCGTGCTGTGCCGGAACCAGATTAGGGCCTGAAGCCATCCTGCGGTGTTGCGGCCAGGTCACAAGAAAGCGAGTTGAAGAAAGGAGCTCAGGGGCACTGTAATTCACAAACCTGCAGAGTTATAAATGACAGCTATCGTCCAAAAATATACTGAAGTAAGGCTGTCAAGAGGACTTGAAAGCGGGGCAGAATTGCAGGAAACCGATTTCAGGAGGTAGACTGGAATTGCATTGAAAGCATAGGAAAAGAGGCAGAACGTCCACAATGATGTACTTGGCCAAAAAGGGCGTATGCGTGTTTTCCTGAATATATTCAGGAAAATACGCATACGCCCTTTTTGGCCAACCAAGCAAGCTTGCAAAGGAAATCTGCACTACAATGAAGTCTCACTTCCCCCCGGTCAAAAGGGCCATCTGAAAAAAGTGTAAAATCCAGAAAGGCAGGACAGGCCATGGAGAACTGGGAGCCTTGTTATGCTGATGGGCGGGATGTAAATTGCCAACAGACACTCGGGAGAAGTGTATGGTGTTTCCTGAAACATCTAAAAAACAAAGCAACAGAGCCTAGGGCACTTCCACTTATGGTCCTATAGCTTAGGGAAATTAAAATCAAAAAGACACAGCCACCCCAAAGTTTGGGACGCCTCTGTTTACAAAACCTCGTTTACCGTACAAGTTCAATATCACAGAATGTGAAAAATGGATAAAGAACTTGTGGTACTTACGTAGAATGCAGTATCACTCAGCAATGAAATCTATGTCATCAGGCCCGTAGCAGCATAATGAGTGGATTAAGGTACGATGATTCTAACTGAAATAAGTCACACAGAAGAAGAAACATCATAAGATATCAGTAATACACGGAATGTAAACTTGGCTACACAGGAACTGAATTCCAAAACAGAACAGGGTCTCAAATTTAGAAAATCAACTTATGCTTGCTTAAGGGTAAAGGTGAGTTGGGGTGCTGCATAAAACCAGAGATTGAAATGAGCACAGATAAAGTTCCTTAAGCCAAATATGGAATAGACAAGAGCTACTGCTTGCTCAACAAAATGGACTCAACACCCCATATTAAACGCCTAAGAATGTACTTGACTAGAAAGTATCTTAAAACCTATGGATTGCTATGTCTCCAAAAGAGAATCAAGCGTGTGTACAGGGGCATAAACGCAGCAGTGATAGGATTGGAGAGGTTCGGTGAGCAAATGAAGACCCTTTGAAGTCATATTGCATGGTACCCATTCCACGGGTTTCAACTACCCAGGTTTAATGTATTCTTCCTTCAGCTAAAACATGCATGTGGAACCTAGAGTATGATCAACCATGTGATCGGGAGACGTGTTCAAATATGTCTCAGTTTTCGTACCCTGGTACTTGGGTGCAACATTCCAGACGCTTTACTAACATTCTCCCGACTTGGAGAGTCAGTCCCTATAACCTCCAGTTTGGCCCAGTTTGCAATTTCTGCGGAAGATGAACAGGAATAGCGAGAACCAATGAGAGACTAGCTGGAGGTGTCTGGACGGGCAAATTTAACTCTCATTTCCCACCAGGAAGAGGAGTTAACCAAAGGCTCAGCGTGCCGTGCCGGAACCAGATTAAGGCCTGAAGCCATCCTGCAGTGTTGCGGCCAGGTCACAAGAAAGCGAGTTGAAGAAAGGAGCTCAGGGACACTGTAATTCACAAACCTGCAGAGTTATAAATGACAGCTATCGTCCAAAAATATACTGAAGTAAGGCTGCCAAGAGGACTTGAAAGCGGGGCAGAATTGCAGGAAACCAATTTCAGGAGGTAGACTGGAATTGTATTGAAAGCATAGGAAAAGAGGCAGAACGTCCACAATGATGCACTTGGCCAAAAAGGGCGTATGCGTTTTTTCCTGAATATATTCAGGAAAAAACGCATACGCCCTTTTTGGCCAACCAAGCAAGCTTGCAAAGGAAATCTGCACTACAATGAAGTCTCACTTCCCCCCGGTCAAAAGGGCCATCTGAAAAAAGTGTAAAATCCAGCAAGGCAGGACAGGCCATGGAGAACTGGGAGCCTTGTTATGCTGATGGGCGGGATGTAAATTGCCAACAGACACTCGGGAGAAGTGTATGGTGTTTCCTGAAACATCTAAGAAACAAAGCAACAGAGCCTAGGGCACTTTCACATATGGTCCTATAGCTTAGGGAAATAAAAATCAAAAAGACACAGCCACCCCAAAGTTTGGGACGCCTCTGTTTACAAGAACCTCGTTTACCGTACAAGTTCTCTATCACAGAAAGTGAAAAATGGATAAAGAACTTGTGGTACTTACGTACAATGCAGTATCACTCAGCAGTGAAATCTATGTCATCAGGCCCGTAGCAGCACAATGAGTGGATTCAGGTACGATGATTCTAACTGAAATAAGTCACACAGAAAAAGAAACATCATAAGATATCAGTAATACACGGAATGTAAACTTGGCTACACAGGAACTGAATTACAGAACAGAACAGGGTCTCAAATTTAGAAAACCAACTTATGCTTGTTTAAGGGTAAAGGTGAGTTGGGGTGCTGCATAAAACCAGAGATTGAAATGAGCACAGATAAAGTTCCTTAAGCCAAATATGGAATAGACAAGAGCTACTCCTTGCTCAACGAAATGGACTCAACACCGCATATTAAACGCCTAAGAATGTACCTGACTCTTAAGTATCTTAAAACCTATGGATTGCTATGTCTCCGAAAGAGAATCAAGCATGTGTACAGGGACATAAACGCAGCAGTGATAGGATTGGAGAGGTTCGGTGAGCAAATGAAGACCCTTTGAAGTCATATTGCATGGTACCCATTCCACGGGTTTCAACTACCCAGGTTTAAGGTATTCTTCCTTCAGCTAAAACATGCATGTGGAACCTAGAGTATGATCAACCATGTGATCGGGAGACGTGTTCAAATATGTCTCAGTTTTCGTACCCTGGTACTCGGGTGCAACATTCCAGACGCTTTACTAACACTCTCCCGACTTGGAGAGTCAGTCCCTTTAACCTCCTGTTTGGCCCAGTTTGCAATTTCTGCGGAAGATGAACAGGAATAGCGAGAACCAATGAGAGACTAGCTGGAGGTGTCTGGACGGGCAAATTTAACTCTCATTTCCCACCAGGAAGAGGAAATAACCAAAGGCTCAGCGTGCCGTGCCGGAACCAGATTAGGGCCTGAAGCCATCCTGCGGTGTTGCGGCCAGCTCACAAGAAAACGAGTTGAAGAAAGGAGCTCAGGGGCACTGTAATTCACAAACCTGCAGAGTTATAAATGACAGCTATCGTCCAAAAATATACTGAAGTAAGGCTGTCAAGAGGACTTGAAAGCGGGGCAGAATTGCAGGAAACCGATTTCAGGAGGTAGACTGGAATTGCATTGAAAGCATAGGAAAAGAGGCAGAACGTCCACAATGATGTACTTGGCCAAAAAGGGCGTATGCGTGTTTTCCTGAATATATTCAGGAAAAAACGCATACGCCCTTTTTGGCCAACCAAGCAAGCTTGCAAAGGAAATCTGCACTACAATGAAGTCTCACTTCCCCCCGGTCAAAAGGGCCATCTGAAAAAAGTGTAAAATCCAGAAAGGCAGGAC
Organism: Globicephala melas; assembly: GCF_963455315.2. Classification (NCBI taxonomy): domain Eukaryota; kingdom Metazoa; phylum Chordata; class Mammalia; order Artiodactyla; family Delphinidae; genus Globicephala; species Globicephala melas. The sequence continues at coordinate 528,622 of NW_027207305.1, read as the reverse complement.
AGGCCATGGAGAACTGGGAGCCTTGTTATGCTGATGGGCGGGATGTAAATTGCCAACAGACACTCGGGAGAAGTGTATGGTGTTTCCTGAAACATCTAAAAAACAAAGCAACAGAGCCTAGGGCACTTCCACTTATGGTCCTATAGCTTAGGGAAATTAAAATCAAAAAGACACAGCCACCCCAAAGTTTGGGACGCCTCTGTTTACAAAACCTCGTTTACCGTACAAGTTCAATATCACAGAATGTGAAAAATGGATAAAGAACTTGTGGTACTTACGTAGAATGCAGTATCACTCAGCAATGAAATCTATGTCATCAGGCCCGTAGCAGCATAATGAGTGGATTAAGGTACGATGATTCTAACTGAAATAAGTCACACAGAAGAAGAAACATCATAAGATATCAGTAATACACGGAATGTAAACTTGGCTACACAGGAACTGAATTCCAAAACAGAACAGGGTCTCAAATTTAGAAAATCAACTTATGCTTGCTTAAGGGTAAAGGTGAGTTGGGGTGCTGCATAAAACCAGAGATTGAAATGAGCACAGATAAAGTTCCTTAAGCCAAATATGGAATAGACAAGAGCTACTGCTTGCTCAACAAAATGGACTCAACACCCCATATTAAACGCCTAAGAATGTACTTGACTAGAAAGTATCTTAAAACCTATGGATTGCTATGTCTCCAAAAGAGAATCAAGCGTGTGTACAGGGGCATAAACGCAGCAGTGATAGGATTGGAGAGGTTCGGTGAGCAAATGAAGACCCTTTGAAGTCATATTGCATGGTACCCATTCCACGGGTTTCAACTACCCAGGTTTAATGTATTCTTCCCTCAGCTAAAACATGCATGTGGAACCTAGAGTATGATCAACCATGTGATCGGGAGACGTGTTCAAATATGTCTCAGTTTTCGTACCCTGGTACTTGGGTGCAACATTCCAGACGCTTTACTAACATTCTCCCGACTTGGAGAGTCAGTCCCTATAACCTCCAGTTTGGCCCAGTTTGCAATTTCTGCGGAAGATGAACAGGAATAGCGAGAACCAATGAGAGACTAGCTGGAGGTGTCTGGACGGGCAAATTTAACTCTCATTTCCCACCAGGAAGAGGAGTTAACCAAAGGCTCAGCGTGCCGTGCCGGAACCAGATTAAGGCCTGAAGCCATCCTGCAGTGTTGCGGCCAGGTCACAAGAAAGCGAGTTGAAGAAAGGAGCTCAGGGACACTGTAATTCACAAACCTGCAGAGTTATAAATGACAGCTATCGTCCAAAAATATACTGAAGTAAGGCTGCCAAGAGGACTTGAAAGCGGGGCAGAATTGCAGGAAACCAATTTCAGGAGGTAGACTGGAATTGTACTGAAAGCATAGGAAAAGAGGCAGAACGTCCACAATGATGCACTTGGCCAAAAAGGGCGTATGCGTTTTTTCCTGAATATATTCAGGAAAAAACGCATACACCGTTTTTGGCCAACCAAGCAAGCTTGCAAAGGAAATCTGCACTACAATGAAGTCTCACTTCCCCCCGGTCAAAAGGGCCATCTGAAAAAAGTGTAAAATCCAGCAAGGCAGGACAGGCCATGGAGAACTGGGAGCCTTGTTATGCTGATGGGCGGGATGTAAATTGCCAACAGACACTCGGGAGAAGTGTATGGTGTTTCCTGAAACATCTAAGAAACAAAGCAACAGAGCCTAGGGCACTTTCACATATGGTCCTATAGCTTAGGGAAATAAAAATCAAAAAGACACAGCCACCCCAAAGTTTGGGACGCCTCTGTTTACAAGAACCTCGTTTACCGTACAAGTTCTCTATCACAGAAAGTGAAAAATGGATAAAGAACTTGTGGTACTTACGTACAATGCAGTATCACTCAGCAGTGAAATCTATGTCATCAGGCCCGTAGCAGCACAATGAGTGGATTCAGGTACGATGATTCTAACTGAAATAAGTCACACAGAAAAAGAAACATCATAAGATATCAGTAATACACGGAATGTAAACTTGGCTACACAGGAACTGAATTACAGAACAGAACAGGGTCTCAAATTTAGAAAACCAACTTATGCTTGTTTAAGGGTAAAGGTGAGTTGGGGTGCTGCATAAAACCAGAGATTGAAATGAGCACAGATAAAGTTCCTTAAGCCAAATATGGAATAGACAAGAGCTACTCCTTGCTCAACGAAATGGACTCAACACCGCATATTAAACGCCTAAGAATGTACCTGACTCTTAAGTATCTTAAAACCTATGGATTGCTATGTCTCCGAAAGAGAATCAAGCATGTGTACAGGGACATAAACGCAGCAGTGATAGGATTGGAGAGGTTCGGTGAGCAAATGAAGACCCTTTGAAGTCATATTGCATGGTACCCATTCCACGGGTTTCAACTACCCAGGTTTAAGGTATTCTTCCTTCAGCTAAAACATGCATGTGGAACCTAGAGTATGATCAACCATGTGATCGGGAGACGTGTTCAAATATGTCTCAGTTTTCGTACCCTGGTACTCGGGTGCAACATTCCAGACGCTTTACTAACACTCTCCCGACTTGGAGAGTCAGTCCCTTTAACCTCCTGTTTGGCCCAGTTTGCAATTTCTGCGGAAGATGAACAGGAATAGCGAGAACCAATGAGAGACTAGCTGGAGGTGTCTGGACGGGCAAATTTAACTCTCATTTCCCACCAGGAAGAGGAAATAACCAAAGGCTCAGCGTGCCGTGCCGGAACCAGATTAGGGCCTGAAGCCATCCTGCGGTGTTGCGGCCAGCTCACAAGAAAACGAGTTGAAGAAAGGAGCTCAGGGGCACTGTAATTCACAAACCTGCAGAGTTATAAATGACAGCTATCGTCCAAAAATATACTGAAGTAAGGCTGCCAAGAGGACTTGAAAGCGGGGCAGAATTGCAGGAAACCAATTTCAGGAGGTAGACTGGAATTGTATTGAAAGCATAGGAAAAGAGGCAGAACGTCCACAATGATGCACTTGGCCAAAAAGGGCGTATGCGTTTTTTCCTGAATATATTCAGGAAAAAACGCATACGCCGTTTTTGGCCAACCAAGCAAACTTGCAAAGGAAATCTGCACTACAATGAAGTCTCACTTCCCCCCGGTCAAAAGGGCCATCTGAAAAAAGTGTAAAATCCAGCAAGGCAGGACAGGCCATGGAGAACTGGGAGCCTTGTTATGCTGATGGGCGGGATGTAAATTGCCAACAGACACTCGGGAGAAGTGTATGGTGTTTCCTGAAACATCTAAGAAACAAAGCAACAGAGCCTAGGGCACTTTCACATATGGTCCTATAGCTTAGGGAAATAAAAATCAAAAAGACACAGCCACCCCAAAGTTTGGGACGCCTCTGTTTACAAGAACCTCGTTTACCGTACAAGTTCTCTATCACAGAAAGTGAAAAATGGATAAAGAACTTGTGGTACTTACGTACAATGCAGTATCACTCAGCAGTGAAATCTATGTCATCAGGCCCGTAGCAGCACAATGAGTGGATTCAGGTACGATGATTCTAACTGAAATAAGTCACACAGAAAAAGAAACATCATAAGATATCAGTAATACACGGAATGTAAACTTGGCTACACAGGAACTGAATTACAGAACAGAACAGGGTCTCAAATTTAGAAAACCAACTTATGCTTGTTTAAGGGTAAAGGTGAGTTGGGGTGCTGCATAAAACCAGAGATTGAAATGAGCACAGATAAAGTTCCTTAAGCCAAATATGGAATAGACAAGAGCTACTCCTTGCTCAACGAAATGGACTCAACACCGCATATTAAACGCCTAAGAATGTACCTGACTCTTAAGTATCTTAAAACCGATGGATTGCTATGTCTCCGAAAGAGAATCAAGCATGTGTACAGGGACATAAACGCAGCAGTGATAGGATTGGAGAGGTTCGGTGAGCAAATGAAGACCCTTTGAAGTCATATTGCATGGTACCCATTCCACGGGTTTCAACTACCCAGGTTTAAGGTATTCTTCCTTCAGCTAAAACATGCATGTGGAACCTAGAGTATGATCAACCATGTGATCGGGAGACGTGTTCAAATATGTCTCAGTTTTCGTACCCTGGTACTCGGGTGCAACATTCCAGACGCTTTACTAACACTCTCCCGACTTGGAGAGTCAGTCCCTTTAACCTCCTGTTTGGCCCAGTTTGCAATTTCTGCGGAAGATGAACAGGAATAGCGAGAACCAATGAGAGACTAGCTGGAGGTGTCTGGACGGGCAAATTTAACTCTCATTTCCCACCAGGAAGAGGAAATAACCAAAGGCTCAGCATGCCGTGCCGGAACCAGATTAGGGCCTGAAGCCATCCTGCGGTGTTGCGGCCAGCTCACAAGAAAACGAGTTGAAGAAAGGAGCTCAGGGGCACTGTAATTCACAAACCTGCAGAGTTATAAATGACAACTATCGTCCAAAAATATACTGAAGTAAGGCTGCCAAGAGGACTTGAAAGCGGGGCAGAATTGCAGGAAACCGATTTCAGGAGGTAGACTGGAATTGCATTGAAAGCATAGGAAAAGAGGCAGAACGTCCACAATGATGCACTTGGCCAAAAAGGGCGTATGCGTTTTTTCCTGAATATATTCAGGAAAAAACGCATACGCCCTTTTTGGCCAACCAAGCAAGCTTGCAAAGGAAATCTGCACTACAATGAAGTCTCACTTCACCCCGGTCAAAAGGGCCATCTGAAAAAAGTGTAAAATCCAGAAAGGCAGGACAGGCCATGGAGAACTGGGAGCCTTGTTATGCTGATGGGCGGGATGTAAACTGCCAACAGACACTCGGGAGAAGTGTATGGTGTTTCCTGAAACATCTAAAAAACAAAGCAACAGAGCCTAGGGCACTTCCACTTATGGTCCTATAGCTTAGGGAAATTAAAATCAAAAAGACACAGCCACCCCAATGTTTGGGACGCCTCTGTTTACAAGAACCTCGTTTACCGTACAAGTTCAATATCACAGAAAGTGAAAAATGGATAAAGAACTTGTGGTACTTACGTACAATGCAGTATCACTCAGCAGTGAAATCTATGTCATCAGGCCCGTAGCAGCACAATGAGTGGATTCAGGTACGATGATTCTAACTGAAATAAGTCACACAGAAAAAGAAACATCATAAGATATCAGTAATACACGGAATGTAAACTTGGCTACACAGGAACTGAATTACAGAACAGAACAGGGTCTCAAATTTAGAAAACCAACTTATGCTTGTTTAAGGGTAAAGGTGAGTTGGGGTGCTGCATAAAACCAGAGATTGAAATGAGCACAGATAAAGTTCCTTAAGCCAAATATGGAATAGACAAGAGCTACTCCTTGCTCAACGAAATGGACTCAACACCGCATATTAAACGCCTAAGAATGTACCTGACTCTTAAGTATCTTAAAACCGATGGATTGCTATGTCTCCGAAAGAGAATCAAGCATGTGTACAGGGACATAAACGCAGCAGTGATAGGATTGGAGAGGTTCGGTGAGCAAATGAAGACCCTTTGAAGTCATATTGCATGGTACCCATTCCACGGGTTTCAACTACCCAGGTTTAAGGTATTCTTCCTTCAGCTAAAACATGCATGTGGAACCTAGAGTATGATCAACCATGTGATCGGGAGACGTGTTCAAATATGTCTCAGTTTTCGTACCCTGGTACTCGGGTGCAACATTCCAGACGCTTTACTAACACTCTCCCGACTTGGAGAGTCAGTCCCTTTAACCTCCTGTTTGGCCCAGTTTGCAATTTCTGCGGAAGATGAACAGGAATAGCGAGAACCAATGAGAGACTAGCTGGAGGTGTCTGGACGGGCAAATTTAACTCTCATTTCCCACCAGGAAGAGGAAATAACCAAAGGCTCAGCGTGCCGTGCCGGAACCAGATTAGGGCCTGAAGCCATCCTGCGGTGTTGCGGCCAGCTCACAAGAAAACGAGTTGAAGAAAGGAGCTCAGGGGCACTGTAATTCACAAACCTGCAGAGTTATAAATGACAACTATCGTCCAAAAATATACTGAAGTAAGGCTGCCAAGAGGACTTGAAAGCGGGGCAGAATTGCAGGAAACCGATTTCAGGAGGTAGACTGGAATTGCATTGAAAGCATAGGAAAAGAGGCAGAACGTCCACAATGATGCACTTGGCCAAAAAGGGCGTATGCGTTTTTTCCTGAATATATTCAGGAAAAAACGCATACGCCCTTTTTGGCCAACCAAGCAAGCTTGCAAAGGAAATCTGCACTACAATGAAGTCTCACTTCCCCCCGGTCAAAAGGGCCATCTGAAAAAAGTGTAAAATCCAGAAAGGCAGGACAGGCCATGGAGAACTGGGAGCCTTGTTATGCTGATGGGCGGGATGTAAACTGCCAACAGACACTCGGGAGAAGTGTATGGTGTTTCCTGAAACATCTAAAAAACAAAGCAACAGAGCCTAGGCCACTTCCACTTATGGTCCTATAGCTTAGGGAAATTAAAATCAAAAAGACACAGCCACCCCAAAGTTTGGGACGCCTCTGTTTACAAGAACCTCGTTTACCGTACAAGTTCAATATCACAGAAAGTGAAAAATGGATAAAGAACTTGTGGTACTTACGTACAATGCAGTATCACTCAGCAGTGAAATCTATGTCATCAGGCCCGTAGCAGCACAATGAGTGGATTCAGGTACGATGATTCTAACTGAAATAAGTCACACAGAAAAAGAAACATCATAAGATATCAGTAATACACGGAATGTAAACTTGGCTACACAGGAACTGAATTACAGAACAGAACAGGGTCTCAAATTTAGAAAACCAACTTATGCTTGTTTAAGGGTAAAGGTGAGTTGGGGTGCTGCATAAAACCAGAGATTGAAATGAGCACAGATAAAGTTCCTTAAGCCAAATATGGAATAGACAAGAGCTACTCCTTGCTCAACGAAATGGACTCAACACCGCATATTAAACGCCTAAGAATGTACCTGACTCTTAAGTATCTTAAAACCTATGGATTGCTATGTCTCCGAAAGAGAATCAAGCATGTGTACAGGGACATAAACGCAGCAGTGATAGGATTGGAGAGGTTCGGTGAGCAAATGAAGACCCTTTGAAGTCATATTGCATGGTACCCATTCCACGGGTTTCAACTACCCAGGTTTAAGGTATTCTTCCTTCAGCTAAAACATGCATGTGGAACCTAGAGTATGATCAACCATGTGATCGGGAGACGTGTTCAAATATGTCTCAGTTTTCGTACCCTGGTACTCGGGTGCAACATTCCAGACGCTTTACTAACACTCTCCCGACTTGGAGAGTCAGTCCCTTTAACCTCCTGTTTGGCCCAGTTTGCAATTTCTGCGGAAGATGAACAGGAATAGCGAGAACCAATGAGAGACTAGCTGGAGGTGTCTGGACGGGCAAATTTAACTCTCATTTCCCACCAGGAAGAGGAAATAACCAAAGGCTCAGCGTGCCGTGCCGGAACCAGATTAGGGCCTGAAGCCATCCTGCGGTGTTGCGGCCAGCTCACAAGAAAACGAGTTGAAGAAAGGAGCTCAGGGGCACTGTAATTCACAAACCTGCAGAGTTATAAATGACAACTATCGTCCAAAAATATACTGAAGTAAGGCTGCCAAGAGGACTTGAAAGCGGGGCAGAATTGCAGGAAACCGATTTCAGGAGGTAGACTGGAATTGCATTGAAAGCATAGGAAAAGAGGCAGAACGTCCACAATGATGCACTTGGCCAAAAAGGGCGTATGCGTTTTTTCCTGAATATATTCAGGAAAAAACGCATACGCCCTTTTTGGCCAACCAAGCAAGCTTGCAAAGGAAATCTGCACTACAATGAAGTCTCACTTCACCCCGGTCAAAAGGGCCCTCTGAAACAAGTGTAAAATCCAGAAAGGCAGGACAGGCCATGGAGAACTGGGAGCCTTGTTATGCTGATGGGCGGGATGTAAACTGCCAACAGACACTCGGGAGAAGTGTATGGTGTTTCCTGAAACATCTAAAAAACAAAGCAACAGAGCCTAGGGCACTTCCACTTATGGTCCTATAGCTTAGGGAAAATAAAATCAAAAAGACACAGCCACCCCAAAGTTTGGGACGCCTCTGTTTACAAGAACCTCATTTACCGTACAAGTTCAATATCACAGAAAGTGAAAAATGGATAAAGAACTTGTGGTACTTACGTACAATGCAGTATCACTCAGCAGTGAAATCTATGTCATCAGGCCCGTAGCAGCACAATGAGTGGATTCAGGTACGATGATTCTAACTGAAATAAGTCACACAGAAAAAGAAACATCATAAGATATCAGTAATACACGGAATGTAAACTTGGCTACACAGGAACTGAATTACAGAACAGAACAGGGTCTCAAATTTAGAAAACCAACTTATGCTTGTTTAAGGGTAAAGGTGAGTTGGGGTGCTGCATAAAACCAGAGATTGAAATGAGCACAGATAAAGTTCCTTAAGCCAAATATGGAATAGACAAGAGCTACTCCTTGCTCAACGAAATGGACTCAACACCGCATATTAAACGCCTAAGAATGTACCTGACTCTTAAGTATCTTAAAACCTATGGATTGCTATGTCTCCGAAAGAGAATCAAGCATGTGTACAGGGACATAAACGCAGCAGTGATAGGATTGGAGAGGTTCGGTGAGCAAATGAAGACCCTTTGAAGTCATATTGCATGGTACCCATTCCACGGGTTTCAACTACCCAGGTTTAAGGTATTCTTCCTTCAGCTAAAACATGCATGTGGAACCTAGAGTATGATCAACCATGTGATCGGGAGACGTGTTCAAATATGTCTCAGTTTTCGTACCCTGGTACTCGGGTGCAACATTCCAGACGCTTTACTAACACTCTCCCGACTTGGAGAGTCAGTCCCTTTAACCTCCTGTTTGGCCCAGTTTGCAATTTCTGCGGAAGATGAACAGGAATAGCGAGAACCAATGAGAGACTAGCTGGAGGTGTCTGGACGGGCAAATTTAACTCTCATTTCTCACCAGGAAGAGGAAATAACCAAAGGCTCAGCGTGCCGTGCCGGAACCAGATTAGGGCCTGAAGCCATCCTGCGGTGTTGCGGCCAGCTCACAAGAAAACGAGTTGAAGAAAGGAGCTCAGGGGCACTGTAATTCACAAACCTGCAGAGTTATAAATGACAACTATCGTCCAAAAATATACTGAAGTAAGGCTGCCAAGAGGACTTGAAAGCGGGGCAGAATTGCAGGAAACCGATTTCAGGAGGTAGACTGGAATTGCATTGAAAGCATAGGAAAAGAGGCAGAACGTCCACAATGATGCACTTGGCCAAAAAGGGCGTATGCGTTTTTTCCTGAATATATTCAGGAAAAAACGCATACGCCCTTTTTGGCCAACCAAGCAAGCTTGCAAAGGAAATCTGCACTACAATGAAGTCTCACTTCCCCCCGGTCAAAAGGGCCATCTGAAAAAAGTGTAAAATCCAGAAAGGCAGGACAGGCCATGGAGAACTGGGAGCCTTGTTATGCTGATGGGCGGGATGTAAATTGCCAACAGACACTCGGGAGAAGTGTATGGTGTTTCCTGAAACATCTAAAAAACAAAGCAACAGAGCCTAGGGCACTTCCACTTATGGTCCTATAGCTTAGGGAAATTAAAATAAAAAAGACACAGCCACCCCAATGTTTGGGACGCCTCTGTTTACAAGAACCTCGTTGACCGTACAAGTTCAATATCACAGAAAGTGAAAAATGGATAAAGAACTTGTGGTACTTACGTACAATGCAGTATCACTCAGCAGTGAAATCTATGTCATCAGGCCCGTAGCAGCACAATGAGTGGATTCAGGTACGATGATTCTAACTGAAATAAGTCACACAGAAAAAGAAACATCATAAGATATCAGTAATACACGGAATGTAAACTTGGCTACACAGGAACTGAATTACAGAACAGAACAGGGTCTCAAATTTAGAAAACCAACTTATGCTTGTTTAAGGGTAAAGGTGAGTTGGGGTGCTGCATAAAACCAGAGATTGAAATGAGCACAGATAAAGTTCCTTAAGCCAAATATGGAATAGACAAGAGCTACTCCTTGCTCAACGAAATGGACTCAACACCGCATACTAAACGCCTAAGAATGTACCTGACTCTTAAGTATCTTAAAACCTATGGATTGCTATGTCTCCGAAAGAGAATCAAGCATGTGTACAGGGACATAAACGCAGCAGTGATAGGATTGGAGAGGTTCAGTGAGCAAATGAAGACCCTTTGAAGTCATATTGCATGGTACCCATTCCACGGGTTTCAACTACCCAGGTTTAAGGTATTCTTCCTTCAGCTAAAACATGCATGTGGAACCTAGAGTATGATCAACCATGTGATCGGGAGACGTGTTCAAATATGTCTCAGTTTTCGTACCCTGGTACTCGGGTGCAACATTCCAGACGCTTTACTAACACTCTCCCGACTTGGAGAGTCAGTCCCTTTAACCTCCTGTTTGGCCCAGTTTGCAATTTCTGCAGAAGATGAACAGGAATAGCGAGAACCAATGAGAGACTAGCTGGAGGTGTCTGGACGGGCAAATTTAACTCTCATTTCCCACCAGGAAGAGGAAATAACCAAAGGCTCAGCGTGCCGTGCCGGAACCAGATTAGGGCCTGAAGCCATCCTGCGGTGTTGCGGCCAGCTCACAAGAAAACGAGTTGAAGAAAGGAGCTCAGGGGCACTGTAATTCACAAACCTGCAGAGTTATAAATGACAACTATCGTCCAAAAATATACTGAAGTAAGGCTGCCAAGAGGACTTGAAAGCGGGGCAGAATTGCAGGAAACCGATTTCAGGAGGTAGACTGGAATTGCATTGAAAGCATAGGAAAAGAGGCAGAACGTCCACAATGATGCACTTGGCCAAAAAGGGCGTATGCGTTTTTTCCTGAATATATTCAGGAAAGAACGCATACGCCCTTTTTGGCCAACCAAGCAAGCTTGCAAAGGAAATCTGCACTACAATGAAGTCTCACTTCCCCCCGGTCAAAAGGGCCATCTGAAAAAAGTGTAAAATCCAGAAAGGCAGGACAGGCCATGGAGAACTGGGAGCCTTGTTATGCTGATGGGCGGGATGTAAACTGCCAACAGACACTCGGGAGAAGTGTATGGTGTTTCCTGAAACATCTAAAAAACAAAGCAACAGAGCCTAGGCCACTTCCACTTATGGTCCTATAGCTTAGGGAAATTAAAATCAAAAAGACACAGCCACCCCAAAGTTTGGGACGCCTCTGTTTACAAGAACCTCGTTTACCGTACAAGTTCAATATCACAGAAAGTGAAAAATGGATAAAGAACTTGTGGTACTTACGTACAATGCAGTATCACTCAGCAGTGAAATCTATGTCATCAGGCCCGTAGCAGCACAATGAGTGGATTCAGGTACGATGATTCTAACTGAAATAAGTCACACAGAAAAAGAAACATCATAAGATATCAGTAATACACGGAATGTAAACTTGGCTACACAGGAACTGAATTCCAGAACAGAACAGGGTCTCAAATTTAGAAAACCAACTTATGCTTGTTTAAGGGTAAAGGTGAGTTGGGGTGCTGCATAAAACCAGAGATTGAAATGAGCACAGATAAAGTTCCTTAAGCCAAATATGGAATAGACAAGAGCTACTCCTTGCTCAACGAAATGGACTCAACACCGCATATTAAACGCCTAAGAATGTACCTGACTCTTAAGTATCTTAAAACCTATGGATTGCTATGTCTCCGAAAGAGAATCAAGCATGTGTACAGGGACATAAACGCAGCAGTGATAGGATTGGAGAGGTTCGGTGAGCAAATGAAGACCCTTTGAAGTCATATTGCATGGTACCCATTCCACGGGTTTCAACTACCCAGGTTTAAGGTATTCTTCCTTCAGCTAAAACATGCATGTGGAACCTAGAGTATGATCAACCATGTGATCGGGAGACGTGTTCAAATATGTCTCAGTTTTCGTACCCTGGTACTCGGGTGCAACATTCCAGACGCTTTACTAACACTCTCCCGACTTGGAGAGTCAGTCCCTTTAACCTCCTGTTTGGCCCAGTTTGCAATTTCTGCGGAAGATGAACAGGAATAGCGAGAACCAATGAGAGACTAGCTGGAGGTGTCTGGACGGGCAAATTTAACTCTCATTTCTCACCAGGAAGAGGAAATAACCAAAGGCTCAGCGTGCCGTGCCGGAAGCAGATTAGGGCCTGAAGCCATCCTGCGGTGTTGCGGCCAGCTCACAAGAAAACGAGTTGAAGAAAGGAGCTCAGGGGCACTGTAATTCACAAACCTGCAGAGTTATAAATGACAACTATCGTCCAAAAATATACTGAAGTAAGGCTGCCAAGAGGACTTGAAATCAGGGCAGAATTGCAGGAAACCGATTTCAGGAGGTAGACTGGAATTGCATTGAAAGCATAGGAAAAGAGGCAGAACGTCCACAATGATGCACTTGGCCAAAAAGGGCGTATGCGTTCTTTCCTGAATATATTCAGGAAAGAACGCATACGCCCTTTTTGGCCAACCAAGCAAGCTTGCAAAGGAAATCTGCACTACAATGAAGTCTCACTTCCCCCCGGTCAAAAGGGCCATCTGAAAAAAGTGTAAAATCCAGAAAGGCAGGACAGGCCATGGAGAACTGGGAGCCTTGTTATGCTGATGGGCGGGATGTAAACTGCCAACAGACACTCGGGAGAAGTGTATGGTGTTTCCTGAAACATCTAAAAAACAAAGCAACAGAGCCTAGGGCACTTCCACTTATGGTCCTATAGCTTAGGGAAATTAAAATCAAAAAGACACAGCCACCCCAATGTTTGGGACGCCTCTGTTTACAAGAACCTCGTTTACCGTACAAGTTCAATATCACAGAAAGTGAAAAATGGATAAAGAACTTGTGGTACTTACGTACAATGCAGTATCACTCAGAAGTGAAATCTATGTCATCAGGCCCGTAGCAGCACAATGAGTGGATTCAGGTACGATGATTCTAACTGAAATAAGTCACACAGAAAAAGAAACATCATAAGATATCAGTAATACACGGAATGTAAACTTGGCTACACAGGAACTGAATTCCAGAACAGAACAGGGTCTCAAATTTAGAAAACCAACTTATGCTTGTTTAAGGGTAAAGGTGAGTTGGGGTGCTGCATAAAACCAGAGATTGAAATGAGCACAGATAAAGTTCCTTAAGCCAAATATGGAATAGACAAGAGCTACTCCTTGCTCAACGAAATGGACTCAACACCGCATATTAAACGCCTAAGAATGTACCTGACTCTTAAGTATCTTAAAACCTATGGATTGCTATGTCTCCGAAAGAGAATCAAGCATGTGTACAGGGACATAAACGCAGCAGTGATAGGATTGGAGAGGTTCGGTGAGCAAATGAAGACCCTTTGAAGTCATATTGCATGGTACCCATTCCACGGGTTTCAACTACCCAGGTTTAAGGTATTCTTCCTTCAGCTAAAACATGCATGTGGAACCTAGAGTATGATCAACCATGTGATCGGGAGACGTGTTCAAATATGTCTCAGTTTTCGTACCCTGGTACTCGGGTGCAACATTCCAGACGCTTTACTAACACTCTCCCGACTTGGAGAGTCAGTCCCTTTAACCTCCTGTTTGGCCCAGTTTGCAATTTCTGCGGAAGATGAACAGGAATAGCGAGAACCAATGAGAGACTAGCTGGAGGTGTCTGGACGGGCAAATTTAACTCTCATTTCCCACCAGGAAGAGGAAATAACCAAAGGCTCAGCGTGCCGTGCCGGAACCAGATTAGGGCCTGAAGCCATCCTGCGGTGTTGCGGCCAGCTCACAAGAAAACGAGTTGAAGAAAGGAGCTCAGGGTCACTGTAATTCACAAACCTGCAGAGTTATAAATGACAACTATCGTCCAAAAATATACTGAAGTAAGGCTGCCAAGAGGACTTGAAAGCGGGGCAGAATTGCAGGAAACCGATTTCAGGAGGTAGACTGGAATTGCATTGAAAGCATAGGAAAAGAGGCAGAACGTCCACAATGATGCACTTGGGCAAAAAGGGCGTATGCGTTTTTTCCTGAATATATTCAGGAAAAAACGCATACGCCCTTTTTGGCCAACCAAGCAAGCTTGCAAAGGAAATCTGCACTACAATGAAGTCTCACTTCCCCCCGGTCAAAAGGGCCATCTGAAACAAGTGTAAAATCCAGAAAGGCAGGACAGGCCATGGAGAACTGGGAGCCTTGTTATGCTGATGGGCGGGATGTAAACTGCCAACAGACACTCGGGAGAAGTGTATGGTGTTTCCTGAAACATCTAAAAAACAAAGCAACAGAGCCTAGGCCACTTCCACTTATGGTCCTATAGCTTAGGGAAATTAAAATCAAAAAGACACAGCCACCCCAAAGTTTGGGACGCCTCTGTTTACAAGAACCTCGTTTACCGTACAAGTTCAATATCACAGAAAGTGAAAAATGGATAAAGAACTTGTGGTACTTACGTACAATGCAGTATCACTCAGCAGTGAAATCTATGTCATCAGGCCCGTAGCAGCACAATGAGTGGATTCAGGTACGATGATTCTAACTGAAATAAGTCACACAGAAAAAGAAACATCATAAGATATCAGTAATACACGGAATGTAAACTTGGCTACACAGGAACTGAATTACAGAACAGAACAGGGTCTCAAATTTAGAAAACCAACTTATGCTTGTTTAAGGGTAAAGGTGAGTTGGGGTGCTGCATAAAACCAGAGATTGAAATGAGCACAGATAAAGTTCCTTAAGCCAAATATGGAATAGACAAGAGCTACTCCTTGCTCAACGAAATGGACTCAACACCGCATATTAAACGCCTAAGAATGTACCTGACTCTTAAGTATCTTAAAACCTATGGATTGCTATGTCTCTGAAAGAGAATCAAGCATGTGTACAGGGACATAAACGCAGCAGTGATAGGATTGGAGAGGTTCGGTGAGCAAATGAAGACCCTTTGAAGTCATATTGCATGGTACCCATTCCACGGGTTTCAACTACCCAGGTTTAAGGTATTCTTCCTTCAGCTAAAACATGCATGTGGAACCTAGAGTATGATCAACCATGTGATCGGGAGACGTGTTCAAATATGTCTCAGTTTTCGTACCCTGGTACTCGGGTGCAACATTCCAGACGCTTTACTAACACTCTCCCGACTTGGAGAGTCAGTCCCTTTAACCTCCTGTTTGGCCCAGTTTGCAATTTCTGCGGAAGATGAACAGGAATAGCGAGAACCAATGAGAGACTAGCTGGAGGTGTCTGGACGGGCAAATTTAACTCTCATTTCCCACCAGGAAGAGGAAATAACCAAAGGCTCAGCGTGCCGTGCCGGAACCAGATTAGGGCCTGAAGCCATCCTGCGGTGTTGCGGCCAGCTCACAAGAAAACGAGTTGAAGAAAGGAGCTCAGGGGCACTGTAATTCACAAACCTGCAGAGTTATAAGTGACAACTATCGTCCAAAAATATACTGAAGTAAGGCTGCCAAGAGGACTTGAAAGCGGGGCAGAATTGCAGGAAACCGATTTCAGGAGGTAGACTGGAATTGCATTGAAAGCATAGGAAAAGAGGCAGAACGTCCACAATGATGCACTTGGCCAAAAAGGGCGTATGCGTTTTTTCCTGAATATATTCAGGAAAGAACGCATACGCCCTTTTTGGCCAACCAAGCAAGCTTGCAAAGGAAATCTGCACTACAATGAAGTCTCACTTCCCCCCGGTCAAAAGGGCCATCTGAAAAAAGTGTAAAATCCAGAAAGGCAGGACAGGCCATGGAGAACTGGGAGCCTTGTTATGCTGATGGGCGGGATGTAAACTGCCAACAGACACTCGGGAGAAGTGTATGGTGTTTCCTGAAACATCTAAAAAACAAAGCAACAGAGCCTAGGGCACTTCCACTTATGGTCCTATAGCTTAGGGAAATTAAAATCAAAAAGACACAGCCACCCCAATGTTTGGGACGCCTCTGTTTACAAGAACCTCGTTTACCGTACAAGTTCAATATCACAGAAAGTGAAAAATGGATAAAGAACTTGTGGTACTTACGTACAATGCAGTATCACTCAGCAGTGAAATCTATGTCATCAGGCCCGTAGCAGCACAATGAGTGGATTCAGGTACGATGATTCTAACTGAAATAAGTCACACAGAAAAAGAAACATCATAAGATATCAGTAATACACGGAATGTAAACTTGGCTACACAGGAACTGAATTACAGAACAGAACAGGGTCTCAAATTTAGAAAACCAACTTATGCTTGTTTAAGGGTAAAGGTGAGTTGGGGTGCTGCATAAAACCAGAGATTGAAATGAGCACAGATAAAGTTCCTTAAGCCAAATATGGAATAGACAAGAGCTACTCCTTGCTCAACGAAATGGACTCAACACCGCATATTAAACGCCTAAGAATGTACCTGACTCTTAAGTATCTTAAAACCTATGGATTGCTATGTCTCCGAAAGAGAATCAAGCATGTGTACAGGGACATAAACGCAGCAGTGATAGGATTGGAGAGGTTCGGTGAGCAAATGAAGACCCTTTGAAGTCATATTGCATGGTACCCATTCCACGGGTTTCAACTACCCAGGTTTAAGGTATTCTTCCTTCAGCTAAAACATGCATGTGGAACCTAGAGTATGATCAACCATGTGATCGGGAGACGTGTTCAAATATGTCTCAGTTTTCGTACCCTGGTACTCGGGTGCAACATTCCAGACGCTTTACTAACACTCTCCCGACTTGGAGAGTCAGTCCCTTTAACCTCCTGTTTGGCCCAGTTTGCAATTTCTGCGGAAGATGAACAGGAATAGCGAGAACCAATGAGAGACTAGCTGGAGGTGTCTGGACGGGCAAATTTAACTCTCATTTCCCACCAGGAAGAGGAAATAACCAAAGGCTCAGCGTGCCGTGCCGGAACCAGATTAGGGCCTGAAGCCATCCTGCGGTGTTGCGGCCAGCTCACAAGAAAACGAGTTGAAGAAAGGAGCTCAGGGGCACTGTAATTCACAAACCTGCAGAGTTATAAATGACAACTATCGTCCAAAAATATACTGAAGTAAGGCTGCCAAGAGGACTTGAAAGCGGGGCAGAATTGCAGGAAACCGATTTCAGGAGGTAGACTGGAATTGCATTGAAAGCATAGGAAAAGAGGCAGAACGTCCACAATGATGCACTTGGCCAAAAAGGGCGTATGCGTTTTTTCCTGAATATATTCAGGAAAGAACGCATACGCCCTTTTTGGCCAACCAAGCAAGCTTGCAAAAGAAATCTGCACTACAATGAAGTCTCACTTCCCCCCGGTCAAAAGGGTCATCTGAAAAAAGTGTAAAATCCAGAAAGGCAGGACAGGCCATGGAGAACTGGGAGCCTTGTTATGCTGATGGGCGGGATGTAAACTGCCAACAGACACTCGGGAGAAGTGTATGGTGTTTCCTGAAACATCTAAAAAACAAAGCAACAGAGCCTAGGGCACTTCCACTTATGGTCCTATAGCTTAGGGAAATTAAAATCAAAAAGACACAGCCACCCCAATGTTTGGGACGCCTCTGTTTACAAGAACCTCGTTTACCGTACAAGTTCAATATCACAGAAAGTGAAAAATGGATAAAGAACTTGTGGTACTTACGTACAATGCAGTATCACTCAGCAGTGAAATCTATGTCATCAGGCCCGTAGCAGCACAATGAGTGGATTCAGGTACGATGATTCTAACTGAAATAAGTCACACAGAAAAAGAAACATCATAAGATATCAGTAATACACGGAATGTAAACTTGGCTACACAGGAACTGAATTACAGAACAGAACAGGGTCTCAAATTTAGAAAACCAACTTATGCTTGTTTAAGGGTAAAGGTGAGTTGGGGTGCTGCATAAAACCAGAGATTGAAATGAGCACAGATAAAGTTCCTTAAGCCAAATATGGAATAGACAAGAGCTACTCCTTGCTCAACGAAATGGACTCAACACCGCATACTAAACGCCTAAGAATGTACCTGACTCTTAAGTATCTTAAAACCGATGGATTGCTATGTCTCCGAAAGAGAATCAAGCATGTGTACAGGGACATAAACGCAGCAGTGATAGGATTGGAGAGGTTCGGTGAGCAAATGAAGACCCTTTGAAGTCATATTGCATGGTACCCATTCCACGGGTTTCAACTACCCAGGTTTAAGGTATTCTTCCTTCAGCTAAAACATGCATGTGGAACCTAGAGTATGATCAACCATGTGATCGGGAGACGTGTTCAAATATGTCTCAGTTTTCGTACCCTGGTACTCGGGTGCAACATTCCAGATGCTTTACTAACACTCTCCCGACTTGGAGAGTCAGTCCCTTTAACCTCCTGTTTGGCCCAGTTTGCAATTTCTGCGGAAGATGAACAGGAATAGCGAGAACCAATGAGAGACTAGCTGGAGGTGTCTGGACGGGCAAATTTAACTCTCATTTCCCACCAGGAAGAGGAAATAACCAAAGGCTCAGCGTGCCGTGCCGGAACCAGATTAGGGCCTGAAGCCATCCTGCGGTGTTGCGGCCAGCTCACAAGAAAACGAGTTGAAGAAAGGAGCTCAGGGGCACTGTAATTCACAAACCTGCAGAGTTATAAATGACAACTATCGTCCAAAAATATACTGAAGTAAGGCTGCCAAGAGGACTTGAAAGCGGGGCAGAATTGCAGGAAACCGATTTCAGGAGGTAGACTGGAATTGCATTGAAAGCATAGGAAAAGAGGCAGAACGTCCACAATGATGCACTTGGCCAAAAAGGGCGTATGCGTTTTTTCCTGAATATATTCAGGAAAGAACGCATACGCCCTTTTTGGCCAACCAAGCAAGCTTGCAAAGGAAATCTGCACTACAATGAAGTCTCACTTCCCCCCGGTCAAAAGGGCCATCTGAAAAAAGTGTAAAATCCAGAAAGGCAGGACAGGCCATGGAGAACTGGGAGCCTTGTTATGCTGATGGGCGGGATGTAAACTGCCAACAGACACTCGGGAGAAGTGTATGGTGTTTCCTGAAACATCTAAAAAACAAAGCAACAGAGCCTAGGGCACTTCCACTTATGGTCCTATAGCTTAGGGAAATTAAAATAAAAAAGACACAGCCACCCCAATGTTTGGGACGCCTCTGTTTACAAGAACCTCGTTTACCGTACAAGTTCAATATCACAGAAAGTGAAAAATGGATAAAGAACTTGTGGTACTTACGTACAATGCAGTATCACTCAGCAGTGAAATCTATGTCATCAGGCCCGTCGCAGCACAATGAGTGGATTCAGGTACGATGATTCTAACTGAAATAAGTCACACAGAAAAAGAAACATCATAAGATATCAGTAATACACGGAATGTAAACTTGGCTACACAGGAACTGAATTACAGAACAGAACAGGGTCTCAAATTTAGAAAACCAACTTATGCTTGTTTAAGGGTAAAGGTGAGTTGGGGTGCTGCATAAAACCAGAGATTGAAATGAGCACAGATAAAGTTCCTTAAGCCAAATATGGAATAGACAAGAGCTACTCCTTGCTCAACGAAATGGACTCAACACCGCATACTAAACGCCTAAGAATGTACCTGACTCTTAAGTATCTTAAAACCTATGGATTGCTATGTCTCCGAAAGAGAATCAAGCATGTGTACAGGGACATAAACGCAGCAGTGATAGGATTGGAGAGGTTCGGTGAGCAAATGAAGACCCTTTGAAGTCATATTGCATGGTACCCATTCCACGGGTTTCAACTACCCAGGTTTAAGGTATTCTTCCTTCAGCTAAAACATGCATGTGGAACCTAGAGTATGATCAACCATGTGATCGGGAGACGTGTTCAAATATGTCTCAGTTTTCGTACCCTGGTACTCGGGTGCAACATTCCAGACGCTTTACTAACACTCTCCCGACTTGGAGAGTCAGTCCCTTTAACCTCCTGTTTGGCCCAGTTTGCAATTTCTGCAGAAGATGAACAGGAATAGCGAGAACCAATGAGAGACTAGCTGGAGGTGTCTGGATGGGCAAATTTAACTCTCATTTCCCACCAGGAAGAGGAAATAACCAAAGGCTCAGCGTGCCGTGCCGGAACCAGATTAGGGCCTGAAGCCATCCTGCGGTGTTGCGGCCAGCTCACAAGAAAACGAGTTGAAGAAAGGAGCTCAGGGGCACTGTAATTCACAAACCTGCAGAGTTATAAATGACAACTATCGTCCAAAAATATACTGAAGTAAGGCTGCCAAGAGGACTTGAAAGCGGGGCAGAATTGCAGGAAACCGATTTCAGGAGGTAGACTGGAATTGCATTGAAAGCATAGGAAAAGAGGCAGAACGTCCACAATGATGCACTTGGCCAAAAAGGGCGTATGCGTTTTTTCCTGAATATATTCAGGAAAAAACGCATACGCCCTTTTTGGCCAACCAAGCAAGCTTGCAAAGGAAATCTGCACTACAATGAAGTCTCACTTCCCCCCGGTCAAAAGGGCCATCTGAAAAAAGTGTAAAATCCAGAAAGGCAGGACAGGCCATGGAGAACTGGGAGCCTTGTTATGCTGATGGGCGGGATGTAAACTGCCAACAGACACTCGGGAGAAGTGTATGGTGTTTCCTGAAACATCTAAAAAACAAAGCAACAGAGCCTAGGGCACTTCCACTTATGGTCCTATAGCTTAGGGAAATTAAAATCAAAAAGACACAGCCACCCCAATGTTTGGGACGCCTCTGTTTACAAGAACCTCGTTTACCGTACAAGTTCAATATCACAGAAAGTGAAAAATGGATAAAGAACTTGTGGTACTTACGTACAATGCAGTATCACTCAGCAGTGAAATCTATGTCATCAGGCCCGTAGCAGCACAATGAGTGGATTCAGGTACGATGATTCTAACTGAAATAAGTCACACAGAAAAAGAAACATCATAAGATATCAGTAATACACGGAATGTAAACTTGGCTACACAGGAACTGAATTACAGAACAGAACAGGGTCTCAAATTTAGAAAACCAACTTATGCTTGTTTAAGGGTAAAGGTGAGTTGGGGTGCTGCATAAAACCAGAGATTGAAATGAGCACAGATAAAGTTCCTTAAGCCAAATATGGAATAGACAAGAGCTACTCCTTGCTCAACGAAATGGACTCAACACCGCATATTAAACGCCTAAGAATGTACCTGACTCTTAAGTATCTTAAAACCTATGGATTGCTATGTCTCCGAAAGAGAATCAAGCATGTGTACAGGGACATAAACGCAGCAGTGATAGGATTGGAGAGGTTCGGTGAGCAAATGAAGACCCTTTGAAGTCATATTGCATGGTACCCATTCCACGGGTTTCAACTACCCAGGTTTAAGGTATTCTTCCTTCAGCTAAAACATGCATGTGGAACCTAGAGTATGATCAACCATGTGATCGGGAGACGTGTTCAAATATGTCTCAGTTTTCGTACCCTGGTACTCGGGTGCAACATTCCAGACGCTTTACTAACACTCTCCCGACTTGGAGAGTCAGTCCCTTTAACCTCCTGTTTGGCCCAGTTTGCAATTTCTGCAGAAGATGAACAGGAATAGCGAGAACCAATGAGAGACTAGCTGGAGGTGTCTGGACGGGCAAATTTAACTCTCATTTCCCACCAGGAAGAGGAAATAACCAAAGGCTCAGCGTGCCGTGCCGGAACCAGATTAGGGCCTGAAGCCATCCTGCGGTGTTGCGGCCAGCTCACAAGAAAACGAGTTGAAGAAAGGAGCTCAGGGGCACTGTAATTCACAAACCTGCAGAGTTATAAATGACAACTATCGTCCAAAAATATACTGAAGTAAGGCTGCCAAGAGGACTTGAAAGCGGGGCAGAATTGCAGGAAACCGATTTCAGGAGGTAGACTGGAATTGCATTGAAAGCATAGGAAAAGAGGCAGAACGTCCACAATGATGCACTTGGCCAAAAAGGGCGTATGCGTTTTTTCCTGAATATATTCAGGAAAAAACGCATACGCCCTTTTTGGCCAACCAAGCAAGCTTGCAAAGGAAATCTGCACTACAATGAAGTCTCACTTCCCCCCCGGTCAAAAGGGCCATCTGAAAAAAGTGTAAAATCCAGAAAGGCAGGACAGGCCATGGAGAACTGGGAGCCTTGTTATGCTGATGGGCGGGATGTAAACTGCCAACAGACACTCGGGAGAAGTGTATGGTGTTTCCTGAAACATCTAAAAAACAAAGCAACAGAGCCTAGGGCACTTCCACTTATGGTCCTATAGCTTAGGGAAATTAAAATAAAAAAGACACAGCCACCCCAATGTTTGGGACGCCTCTGTTTACAAGAACCTCGTTTACCGTACAAGTTCAATATCACAGAAAGTGAAAAATGGATAAAGAACTTGTGGTACTTACGTACAATGCAGTATCACTCAGCAGTGAAATCTATGTCATCAGGCCCGTAGCAGCACAATGAGTGGATTCAGGTACGATGATTCTAACTGAAATAAGTCACACAGAAAAAGAAACATCATAAGATATCAGTAATACACGGAATGTAAACTTGGCTACACAGGAACTGAATTCCAGAACAGAACAGGGTCTCAAATTTAGAAAACCAACTTATGCTTGTTTAAGGGTAAAGGTGAGTTGGGGTGCTGCATAAAACCAGAGATTGAAATGAGCACAGATAAAGTTCCTTAAGCCAAATATGGAATAGACAAGAGCTACTCCTTGCTCAACGAAATGGACTCAACACCGCATATTAAACGCCTAAGAATGTACCTGACTCTTAAGTATCTTAAAACCTATGGATTGCTATGTCTCCGAAAGAGAATCAAGCATGTGTACAGGGACATAAACGCAGCAGTGATAGGATTGGAGAGGTTCGGTGAGCAAATGAAGACCCTTTGAAGTCATATTGCATGGTACCCATTCCACGGGTTTCAACTACCCAGGTTTAAGGTATTCTTCCTTCAGCTAAAACATGCATGTGGAACCTAGAGTATGATCAACCATGTGATCGGGAGACGTGTTCAAATATGTCTCAGTTTTCGTACCCTGGTACTCGGGTGCAACATTCCAGACGCTTTACTAACACTCTCCCGACTTGGAGAGTCAGTCCCTTTAACCTCCTGTTTGGCCCAGTTTGCAATTTCTGCGGAAGATGAACAGGAATAGCGAGAACCAATGAGAGACTAGCTGGAGGTGTCTGGACGGGCAAATTTAACTCTCATTTCCCACCAGGAAGAGGAAATAACCAAAGGCTCAGCGTGCCGTGCCGGAACCAGATTAGGGCCTGAAGCCATCCTGCGGTGTTGCGGCCAGCTCACAAGAAAACGAGTTGAAGAAAGGAGCTCAGGGGCACTGTAATTCACAAACCTGCAGAGTTATAAGTGACAACTATCGTCCAAAAATATACTGAAGTAAGGCTGCCAAGAGGACTTGAAAGCGGGGCAGAATTGCAGGAAACCGATTTCAGGAGGTAGACTGGAATTGCATTGAAAGCATAGGAAAAGAGGCAGAACGTCCACAATGATGCACTTGGCCAAAAAGGGCGTATGCGTTTTTTCCTGAATATATTCAGGAAAGAACGCATACGCCCTTTTTGGCCAACCAAGCAAGCTTGCAAAGGAAATCTGCACTACAATGAAGTCTCACTTGCCCCCGGTCAAAAGGGCCATCTGAAACAAGTGTAAAATCCAGAAAGGCAGGACAGGCCATGGAGAACTGGGAGCCTTGTTATGCTGATGGGCGGGATGTAAACTGCCAACAGACACTCGGGAGAAGTGTATGGTGTTTCCTGAAACATCTAAAAAACAAAGCAACAGAGCCTAGGCCACTTCCACTTATGGTCCTATAGCTTAGGGAAATTAAAATCAAAAAGACACAGCCACCCCAAAGTTTGGGACGCCTCTGTTTACAAGAACCTCGTTTACCGTACAAGTTCAATATCACAGAAAGTTAAAAAATGGATAAAGAACTTGTGGTACTTACGTACAATGCAGTATCACTCAGCAGTGAAATCTATGCCATCAGGCCCGTAGCAGCACAATGAGTGTATTCAGGTACGATGATTCTAACTGAAATAAGTCACACAGAAAAAGAAACATCATAAGATATCAGTAATACACGGAATGTAAACTTGGCTACACAGGAACTGAATTACAGAACAGAACAGGGTCTCAAATTTAGAAAACCAACTTATGCTTGTTTAAGGGTAAAGGTGAGTTGGGGTGCTGCATAAAACCAGAGATTGAAATGAGCACAGATAAAGTTCCTTAAGCCAAATATGGAATAGACAAGAGCTACTCCTTGCTCAACGAAATGGACTCAACACCGCATATTAAACGCCTAAGAATGTACCTGACTCTTAAGTATCTTAAAACCTATGGATTGCTATGTCTCTGAAAGAGAATCAAGCATGTGTACAGGGACATAAACGCAGCAGTGATAGGATTGGAGAGGTTCGGTGAGCAAATGAAGACCCTTTGAAGTCATATTGCATGGTACCCATTCCACGGGTTTCAACTACCCAGGTTTAAGGTATTCTTCCTTCAGCTAAAACATGCATGTGGAACCTAGAGTATGATCAACCATGTGATCGGGAGACGTGTTCAAATATGTCTCAGTTTTCGTACCCTGGTACTCGGGTGCAACATTCCAGACGCTTTACTAACACTCTCCCGACTTGGAGAGTCAGTCCCTTTAACCTCCTGTTTGGCCCAGTTTGCAATTTCTGCGGAAGATGAACAGGAATAGCGAGAACCAATGAGAGACTAGCTGGAGGTGTCTGGACGGGCAAATTTAACTCTCATTTCCCACCAGGAAGAGGAAATAACCAAAGGCTCAGCGTGCCGTGCCGGAACCAGATTAGGGCCTGAAGCCATCCTGCGGTGTTGCGGCCAGCTCACAAGAAAACGAGTTGAAGAAAGGAGCTCAGGGGCACTGTAATTCACAAACCTGCAGAGTTATAAGTGACAACTATCGTCCAAAAATATACTGAAGTAAGGCTGCCAAGAGGACTTGAAAGCGGGGCAGAATTGCAGGAAACCGATTTCAGGAGGTAGACTGGAATTGCATTGAAAGCATAGGAAAAGAGGCAGAACGTCCACAATGATGCACTTGGCCAAAAAGGGCGTATGCGTTTTTTCCTGAATATATTCAGGAAAGAACGCATACGCCCTTTTTGGCCAACCAAGCAAGCTTGCAAAGGAAATCTGCACTACAATGAAGTCTCACTTCCCCCCGGTCAAAAGGGCCATCTGAAAAAAGTGTAAAATCCAGAAAGGCAGGACAGGCCATGGAGAACTGGGAGCCTTGTTATGCTGATGGGCGGGATGTAAACTGCCAACAGACACTCGGGAGAAGTGTATGGTGTTTCCTGAAACATCTAAAAAACAAAGCAACAGAGCCTAGGGCACTTCCACTTATGGTCCTATAGCTTAGGGAAATTAAAATCAAAAAGACACAGCCACCCCAATGTTTGGGACGCCTCTGTTTACAAGAACCTCGTTTACCGTACAAGTTCAATATCACAGAAAGTGAAAAATGGATAAAGAACTTGTGGTACTTACGTACAATGCAGTATCACTCAGCAGTGAAATCTATGTCATCAGGCCCGTAGCAGCACAATGAGTGGATTCAGGTACGATGATTCTAACTGAAATAAGTCACACAGAAAAAGAAACATCATAAGATATCAGTAATACACGGAATGTAAACTTGGCTACACAGGAACTGAATTACAGAACAGAACAGGGTCTCAAATTTAGAAAACCAACTTATGCTTGTTTAAGGGTAAAGGTGAGTTGGGGTGCTGCATAAAACCAGAGATTGAAATGAGCACAGATAAAGTTCCTTAAGCCAAATATGGAATAGACAAGAGCTACTCCTTGCTCAACGAAATGGACTCAACACCGCATATTAAACGCCTAAGAATGTACCTGACTCTTAAGTATCTTAAAACCTATGGATTGCTATGTCTCCGAAAGAGAATCAAGCATGTGTACAGGGACATAAACGCAGCAGTGATAGGATTGGAGAGGTTCGGTGAGCAAATGAAGACCCTTTGAAGTCATATTGCATGGTACCCATTCCACGGGTTTCAACTACCCAGGTTTAAGGTATTCTTCCTTCAGCTAAAACATGCATGTGGAACCTAGAGTATGATCAACCATGTGATCGGGAGACGTGTTCAAATATGTCTCAGTTTTCGTACCCTGGTACTCGGGTGCAACATTCCAGACGCTTTACTAACACTCTCCCGACTTGGAGAGTCAGTCCCTTTAACCTCCTGTTTGGCCCAGTTTGCAATTTCTGCGGAAGATGAACAGGAATAGCGAGAACCAATGAGAGACTAGCTGGAGGTGTCTGGACGGGCAAATTTAACTCTCATTTCCCACCAGGAAGAGGAAATAACCAAAGGCTCAGCGTGCCGTGCCGGAACCAGATTAGGGCCTGAAGCCATCCTGCGGTGTTGCGGCCAGCTCACAAGAAAACGAGTTGAAGAAAGGAGCTCAGGGGCACTGTAATTCACAAACCTGCAGAGTTATAAATGACAACTATCGTCCAAAAATATACTGAAGTAAGGCTGCCAAGAGGACTTGAAAGCGGGGCAGAATTGCAGGAAACCGATTTCAGGAGGTAGACTGGAATTGCATTGAAAGCATAGGAAAAGAGGCAGAACGTCCACAATGATGCACTTGGCCAAAAAGGGCGTATGCGTTTTTTCCTGAATATATTCAGGAAAGAACGCATACGCCCTTTTTGGCCAACCAAGCAAGCTTGCAAAAGAAATCTGCACTACAATGAAGTCTCACTTCCCCCCGGTCAAAAGGGTCATCTGAAAAAAGTGTAAAATCCAGAAAGGCAGGACAGGCCATGGAGAACTGGGAGCCTTGTTATGCTGATGGGCGGGATGTAAACTGCCAACAGACACTCGGGAGAAGTGTATGGTGTTTCCTGAAACATCTAAAAAACAAAGCAACAGAGCCTAGGGCACTTCCACTTATGGTCCTATAGCTTAGGGAAATTAAAATCAAAAAGACACAGCCACCCCAATGTTTGGGACGCCTCTGTTTACAAGAACCTCGTTTACCGTACAAGTTCAATATCACAGAAAGTGAAAAATGGATAAAGAACTTGTGGTACTTACGTACAATGCAGTATCACTCAGCAGTGAAATCTATGTCATCAGGCCCGTAGCAGCACAATGAGTGGATTCAGGTACGATGATTCTAACTGAAATAAGTCACACAGAAAAAGAAACATCATAAGATATCAGTAATACACGGAATGTAAACTTGGCTACACAGGAACTGAATTACAGAACAGAACAGGGTCTCAAATTTAGAAAACCAACTTATGCTTGTTTAAGGGTAAAGGTGAGTTGGGGTGCTGCATAAAACCAGAGATTGAAATGAGCACAGATAAAGTTCCTTAAGCCAAATATGGAATAGACAAGAGCTACTCCTTGCTCAACGAAATGGACTCAACACCGCATACTAAACGCCTAAGAATGTACCTGACTCTTAAGTATCTTAAAACCGATGGATTGCTATGTCTCCGAAAGAGAATCAAGCATGTGTACAGGGACATAAACGCAGCAGTGATAGGATTGGAGAGGTTCGGTGAGCAAATGAAGACCCTTTGAAGTCATATTGCATGGTACCCATTCCACGGGTTTCAACTACCCAGGTTTAAGGTATTCTTCCTTCAGCTAAAACATGCATGTGGAACCTAGAGTATGATCAACCATGTGATCGGGAGACGTGTTCAAATATGTCTCAGTTTTCGTACCCTGGTACTCGGGTGCAACATTCCAGATGCTTTACTAACACTCTCCCGACTTGGAGAGTCAGTCCCTTTAACCTCCTGTTTGGCCCAGTTTGCAATTTCTGCGGAAGATGAACAGGAATAGCGAGAACCAATGAGAGACTAGCTGGAGGTGTCTGGACGGGCAAATTTAACTCTCATTTCCCACCAGGAAGAGGAAATAACCAAAGGCTCAGCGTGCCGTGCCGGAACCAGATTAGGGCCTGAAGCCATCCTGCGGTGTTGCGGCCAGCTCACAAGAAAACGAGTTGAAGAAAGGAGCTCAGGGGCACTGTAATTCACAAACCTGCAGAGTTATAAATGACAACTATCGTCCAAAAATATACTGAAGTAAGGCTGCCAAGAGGACTTGAAAGCGGGGCAGAATTGCAGGAAACCGATTTCAGGAGGTAGACTGGAATTGCATTGAAAGCATAGGAAAAGAGGCAGAACGTCCACAATGATGCACTTGGCCAAAAAGGGCGTATGCGTTTTTTCCTGAATATATTCAGGAAAGAACGCATACGCCCTTTTTGGCCAACCAAGCAAGCTTGCAAAGGAAATCTGCACTACAATGAAGTCTCACTTCCCCCCGGTCAAAAGGGCCATCTGAAAAAAGTGTAAAATCCAGAAAGGCAGGACAGGCCATGGAGAACTGGGAGCCTTGTTATGCTGATGGGCGGGATGTAAACTGCCAACAGACACTCGGGAGAAGTGTATGGTGTTTCCTGAAACATCTAAAAAACAAAGCAACAGAGCCTAGGGCACTTCCACTTATGGTCCTATAGCTTAGGGAAATTAAAATAAAAAAGACACAGCCACCCCAATGTTTGGGACGCCTCTGTTTACAAGAACCTCGTTTACCGTACAAGTTCAATATCACAGAAAGTGAAAAATGGATAAAGAACTTGTGGTACTTACGTACAATGCAGTATCACTCAGCAGTGAAATCTATGTCATCAGGCCCGTAGCAGCACAATGAGTGGATTCAGGTACGATGATTCTAACTGAAATAAGTCACACAGAAAAAGAAACATCATAAGATATCAGTAATACACGGAATGTAAACTTGGCTACACAGGAACTGAATTACAGAACAGAACAGGGTCTCAAATTTAGAAAACCAACTTATGCTTGTTTAAGGGTAAAGGTGAGTTGGGGTGCTGCATAAAACCAGAGATTGAAATGAGCACAGATAAAGTTCCTTAAGCCAAATATGGAATAGACAAGAGCTACTCCTTGCTCAACGAAATGGACTCAACACCGCATATTAAACGCCTAAGAATGTACCTGACTCTTAAGTATCTTAAAACCTGCTATGTCTCCGAAAGAGAATCAAGCATGTGTACAGGGACATAAACGCAGCAGTGATAGGATTGGAGAGGTTCGGTGAGCAAATGAAGACCCTTTGAAGTCATATTGCATGGTACCCATTCCACGGGTTTCAACTACCCAGGTTTAAGGTATTCTTCCTTCAGCTAAAACATGCATGTGGAACCTAGAGTATGATCAACCATGTGATCGGGAGACGTGTTCAAATATGTCTCAGTTTTCGTACCCTGGTACTCGGGTGCAACATTCCAGACGCTTTACTAACACTCTCCCGACTTGGAGAGTCAGTCCCTTTAACCTCCTGTTTGGCCCAGTTTGCAATTTCTGCGGAAGATGAACAGGAATAGCGAGAACCAATGAGAGACTAGCTGGAGGTGTCTGGACGGGCAAATTTAACTCTCATTTCCCACCAGGAAGAGGAAATAACCAAAGGCTCAGCGTGCCGTGCCAGAACCAGATTAGGGCCTGAAGCCATCCTGCGGTGTTGCGGCCAGCTCACAAGAAAACGAGTTGAAGAAAGGAGCTCAGGGGCACTGTAATTCACAAACCTGCAGAGTTATAAATGACAACTATCGTCCAAAAATATACTGAAGTAAGGCTGCCAAGAGGACTTGAAAGCGGGGCAGAATTGCAGGAAACCGATTTCAGGAGGTAGACTGGAATTGCATTGAAAGCATAGGAAAAGAGGCAGAACGTCCACAATGATGCACTTGGCCAAAAAGGGCGTATGCGTTTTTTCCTGAATATATTCAGGAAAAAACGCATACGCCCTTTTTGGCCAACCAAGCAAGCTTGCAAAGGAAATCTGCACTACAATGAAGTCTCACTTCCCCCCGGTCAAAAGGGCCATCTGAAAAAAGTGTAAAATCCAGAAAGGCAGGACAGGCCATGGAGAACTGGGAGCCTTGTTATGCTGATGGGCGGGATGTAAACTGCCAACAGACACTCGGGAGAAGTGTATGGTGTTTCCTGAAACATCTAAAAAACAAAGCAACAGAGCCTAGGCCACTTCCACTTATGGTCCTATAGCTTAGGGAAATTAAAATCAAAAAGACACAGCCACCCCAATGTTTGGGACGCCTCTGTTTACAAGAACCTCGTTTACCGTACAAGTTCAATATCACAGAAAGTGAAAAATGCATAAAGAACTTGTGGTACTTACGTACAATGCAGTATCACTCAGCAGTGAAATCTATGTCATCAGGCCCATAGCAGCACAATGAGTGGATTCAGGTACGATGATTCTAACTGAAATAAGTCACACAGAAAAAGAAACATCATAAGATATCAGTAATACACGGAATGTAAACTTGGCTACACAGGAACTGAATTACAGAACAGAACAGGGTCTCAAATTTAGAAAACCAACTTATGCTTGTTTAAGGGTAAAGGTGAGTTGGGGTGCTGCATAAAACCAGAGATTGAAATGAGCACAGATAAAGTTCCTTAAGCCAAATATGGAATAGACAAGAGCTACTCCTTGCTCAACGAAATGGACTCAACACCGCATATTAAACGCCTAAGAATGTACCTGACTCTTAAGTATCTTAAAACCTATGGATTGCTATGTCTCCGAAAGAGAATCAAGCATGTGTACAGGGACATAAACGCAGCAGTGATAGGATTGGAGAGGTTCGGTGAGCAAATGAAGACCCTTTGAAGTCATATTGCATGGTACCCATTCCACGGGTTTCAACTACCCAGGTTTAAGGTATTCTTCCTTCAGCTAAAACATGCATGTGGAACCTAGAGTATGATCAACCATGTGATCGGGAGACGTGTTCAAATATGTCTCAGTTTTCGTACCCTGGTACTCGGGTGCAACATTCCAGACGCTTTACTAACACTCTCCCGACTTGGAGAGTCAGTCCCTTTAACCTCCTGTTTGGCCCAGTTTGCAATTTCTGCGGAAGATGAACAGGAATAGCGAGAACCAATGAGAGACTAGCTGGAGGTGTCTGGACGGGCAAATTTAACTCTCATTTCCCACCAGGAAGAGGAAATAACCAAAGGCTCAGCGTGCCGTGCCAGAACCAGATTAGGGCCTGAAGCCATCCTGCGGTGTTGCGGCCAGCTCACAAGAAAACGAGTTGAAGAAAGGAGCTCAGGGGCACTGTAATTCACAAACCTGCAGAGTTATAAATGACAACTATCGTCCAAAAATATACTGAAGTAAGGCTGCCAAGAGGACTTGAAAGCGGGGCAGAATTGCAGGAAACCGATTTCAGGAGGTAGACTGGAATTGCATTGAAAGCATAGGAAAAGAGGCAGAACGTCCACAATGATGCACTTGGCCAAAAAGGGCGTATGCGTTTTTTCCTGAATATATTCAGGAAAAAACGCATACGCCCTTTTTGGCCAACCAAGCAAGC
Organism: Globicephala melas; assembly: GCF_963455315.2. Classification (NCBI taxonomy): domain Eukaryota; kingdom Metazoa; phylum Chordata; class Mammalia; order Artiodactyla; family Delphinidae; genus Globicephala; species Globicephala melas. The sequence continues at coordinate 497,119 of NW_027207305.1, read as the reverse complement.
TTGCAAAGGAAATCTGCACTACAATGAAGTCTCACTTCCCCCCGGTCAAAAGGGCCATCTGAAAAAAGTGTAAAATCCAGAAAGGCAGGACAGGCCATGGAGAACTGGGAGCCTTGTTATGCTGATGGGCGGGATGTAAACTGCCAACAGACACTCGGGAGAAGTGTATGGTGTTTCCTGAAACATCTAAAAAACAAAGCAACAGAGCCTAGGCCACTTCCACTTATGGTCCTATAGCTTAGGGAAATTAAAATCAAAAAGACACAGCCACCCCAATGTTTGGGACGCCTCTGTTTACAAGAACCTCGTTTACCGTACAAGTTCAATATCACAGAAAGTGAAAAATGCATAAAGAACTTGTGGTACTTACGTACAATGCAGTATCACTCAGCAGTGAAATCTATGTCATCAGGCCCATAGCAGCACAATGAGTGGATTCAGGTACGATGATTCTAACTGAAATAAGTCACACAGAAAAAGAAACATCATAAGATATCAGTAATACACGGAATGTAAACTTGGCTACACAGGAACTGAATTACAGAACAGAACAGGGTCTCAAATTTAGAAAACCAACTTATGCTTGTTTAAGGGTAAAGGTGAGTTGGGGTGCTGCATAAAACCAGAGATTGAAATGAGCACAGATAAAGTTCCTTAAGCCAAATATGGAATACACAAGAGCTACTCCTTGCTCAACGAAATGGACTCAACACCGCATATTAAACGCCTAAGAATGTACCTGACTCTTAAGTATCTTAAAACCTATGGATTGCTATGTCTCCGAAAGAGAATCAAGCATGTGTACAGGGACATAAACGCAGCAGTGATAGGATTGGAGAGGTTCGGTGAGCAAATGAAGACCCTTTGAAGTCATATTGCATGGTACCCATTCCACGGGTTTCAACTACCCAGGTTTAAGGTATTCTTCCTTCAGCTAAAACATGCATGTGGAACCTAGAGTATGATCAACCATGTGATCGGGAGACGTGTTCAAATATGTCTCAGTTTTCGTACCCTGGTACTCGGGTGCAACATTCCAGACGCTTTACTAACACTCTCCCGACTTGGAGAGTCAGTCCCTTTAACCTCCTGTTTGGCCCAGTTTGCAATTTCTGCGGAAGATGAACAGGAATAGCGAGAACCAATGAGAGACTAGCTGGAGGTGTCTGGACGGGCAAATTTAACTCTCATTTCCCACCAGGAAGAGGAAATAACCAAAGGCTCAGCGTGCCGTGCCGGAACCAGATTAGGGCCTGAAGCCATCCTGCGGTGTTGCGGCCAGCTCACAAGAAAACGAGTTGAAGAAAGGAGCTCAGGGGCACTGTAATTCACAAACCTGCAGAGTTATAAATGACAACTATCGTCCAAAAATATACTGAAGTAAGGCTGCCAAGAGGACTTGAAAGCGGGGCAGAATTGCAGGAAACCGATTTCAGGAGGTAGACTGGAATTGCATTGAAAGCATAGGAAAAGAGGCAGAACGTCCACAATGATGCACTTGGCCAAAAAGGGCGTATGCGTTTTTTCCTGAATATATTCAGGAAAAAACGCATACGCCCTTTTTGGCCAACCAAGCAAGCTTGCAAAGGAAATCTGCACTACAATGAAGTCTCACTTCCCCCCGGTCAAAAGGGCCATCTGAAAAAAGTGTAAAATCCAGAAAGGCAGGACAGGCCATGGAGAACTGGGAGCCTTGTTATGCTGATGGGCGGGATGTAAATTGCCAACAGACACTCGGGAGAAGTGTATGGTGTTTCCTGAAACATCTAAAAAACAAAGCAACAGAGCCTAGGGCACTTCCACTTATGGTCCTATAGCTTAGGGAAATTAAAATCAAAAAGACACAGCCACCCCAATGTTTGGGACGCCTCTGTTTACAAGAACCTCGTTTACCGTACAAGTTCAATATCACAGAAAGTGAAAAATGGATAAAGAACTTGTGGTACTTACGTACAATGCAGTATCACTCAGCAGTGAAATCTATGTCATCAGGCCCGTAGCAGCACAATGAGTGGATTCAGGTACGATGATTCTAACTGAAATAAGTCACACAGAAAAAGAAACATCATAAGATATCAGTAATACACGGAATGTAAACTTGGCTACACAGGAACTGAATTCCAGAACAGAACAGGGTCTCAAATTTAGAAAACCAACTTATGCTTGTTTAAGGGTAAAGGTGAGTTGGGGTGCTGCATAAAACCAGAGATTGAAATGAGCACAGATAAAGTTCCTTAAGCCAAATATGGAATACACAAGAGCTACTCCTTGCTCAACGAAATGGACTCAACACCGCATATTAAACGCCTAAGAATGTACCTGACTCTTAAGTATCTTAAAACCTATGGATTGCTATGTCTCCGAAAGAGAATCAAGCATGTGTACAGGGACATAAACGCAGCAGTGATAGGATTGGAGAGGTTCGGTGAGCAAATGAAGACCCTTTGAAGTCATATTGCATGGTACCCATTCCACGGGTTTCAACTACCCAGGTTTAAGGTATTCTTCCTTCAGCTAAAACATGCATGTGGAACCTAGAGTATGATCAACCATGTGATCGGGAGACGTGTTCAAATATGTCTCAGTTTTCGTACCCTGGTACTCGGGTGCAACATTCCAGACGCTTTACTAACACTCTCCCGACTTGGAGAGTCAGTCCCTTTAACCTCCTGTTTGGCCCAGTTTGCAATTTCTGCGGAAGATGAACAGGAATAGCGAGAACCAATGAGAGACTAGCTGGAGGTGTCTGGACGGGCAAATTTAACTCTCATTTCCCACCAGGAAGAGGAAATAACCAAAGGCTCAGCGTGCCGTGCCGGAACCAGATTAGGGCCTGAAGCCATCCTGCGGTGTTGCGGCCAGCTCACAAGAAAACGAGTTGAAGAAAGGAGCTCAGGGGCACTGTAATTCACAAACCTGCAGAGTTATAAATGACAACTATCGTCCAAAAATATACTGAAGTAAGGCTGCCAAGAGGACTTGAAAGCGGGGCAGAATTGCAGGAAACCGATTTCAGGAGGTAGACTGGAATTGCATTGAAAGCATAGGAAAAGAGGCAGAACGTCCACAATGATGCACTTGGCCAAAAAGGGCGTATGCGTTTTTTCCTGAATATATTCAGGAAAGAACGCATACGCCCTTTTTGGCCAACCAAGCAAGCTTGCAAAGGAAATCTGCACTACAATGAAGTCTCACTTCCCCCCGGTCAAAAGGGCCATCTGAAAAAAGTGTAAAATCCAGAAAGGCAGGACAGGCCATGGAGAACTGGGAGCCTTGTTATGCTGATGGGCGGGATGTAAACTGCCAACAGACACTCGGGAGAAGTGTATGGTGTTTCCTGAAACATCTAAAAAACAAAGCAACAGAGCCTAGGGCACTTCCACTTATGGTCCTATAGCTTAGGGAAATTAAAATCAAAAAGACACAGCCACCCCAAAGTTTGGGACGCCTCTGTTTACAAGAACCTCGTTTACCATACAAGTTCAATATCACAGAAAGTTAAAAAATGGATAAAGAACTTGTGGTACTTACGTACAATGCAGTATCACTCAGCAGTGAAATCTATGTCATCAGGCCCGTAGCAGCACAATGAGTGGATTCAGGTACGATGATTCTAACTGAAATAAGTCACACAGAAAAAGAAACATCATAAGATATCAGTAATACACGGAATGTAAACTTGGCTACACAGGAACTGAATTACAGAACAGAACAGGGTCTCAAATTTAGAAAACCAACTTATGCTTGTTTAAGGGTAAAGGTGAGTTGGGGTGCTGCATAAAACCAGAGATTGAAATGAGCACAGATAAAGTTCCTTAAGCCAAATATGGAATAGACAAGAGCTACTCCTTGCTCAACGAAATGGACTCAACACCGCATATTAAACGCCTAAGAATGTACCTGACTCTTAAGTATCTTAAAACGTATGGATTGCTATGTCTCCGAAAGAGAATCAAGCATGTGTACAGGGACATAAACGCAGCAGTGATAGGATTGGAGAGGTTCGGTGAGCAAATGAAGACCCTTTGAAGTCATATTGCATGGTACCCATTCCACAGGTTTCAACTACCCAGGTTTAAGGTATTCTTCCTTCAGCTAAAACATGCATGTGGAACCTAGAGTATGATCAACCATGTGATCGGGAGACGTGTTCAAATATGTCTCAGTTTTCGTACCCTGGTACTCGGGTGCAACATTCCAGACGCTTTACTAACACTCTCCCGACTTGGAGAGTCAGTCCCTTTAACCTCCTGTTTGGCCCAGTTTGCAATTTCTGCGGAAGATGAACAGGAATAGCGAGAACCAATGAGAGACTAGCTGGAGGTGTCTGGACGGGCAAATTTAACTCTCATTTCCCACCAGGAAGAGGAAATAACCAAAGGCTCAGCGTGCCGTGCCGGAACCAGATTAGGGCCTGAAGCCATCCTGCGGTGTTGCGGCCAGCTCACAAGAAAACGAGTTGAAGAAAGGAGCTCAGGGCCACTGTAATTCACAAACCTGCAGAGTTATAAATGACAACTATCGTCCAAAAATATACTGAAGTAAGGCTGCCAAGAGGACTTGAAAGCGGGGCAGAATTGCAGGAAACCGATTTCAGGAGGTAGACTGGAATTGCATTGAAAGCTTAGGAAAAGAGGCAGAACGTCCACAATGATGCACTTGGCCAAAAAGTGCGTATGCGTTTTTTCCTGAATATATTCAGGAAAAAACGCATACGCCCTTTTTGGCCAACCAAGCAAGCTTGCAAAGGAAATCTGCACTACAATGAAGTCTCACTTCCCCCCGGTCAAAAGGGCCATCTGAAAAAAGTGTAAAATCCAGAAAGGCAGGACAGGCCATGGAGAACTGGGAGCCTTGTTATGCTGATGGGCGGGATGTAAACTGCCAACAGACACTCGGGAGAAGTGTATGGTGTTTCCTGAAACATCTAAAAAACAAAGCAACAGAGCCTAGGGCACTTCCACTTATGGTCCTATAGCTTAGGGAAATTAAAATCAAAAAGACACAGCCACCCCAAAGTTTGGGACGCCTCTGTTTACAAGAACCTCGTTTACCGTACAAGTTCAATATCACAGAAAGTGAAAAATGGATAAAGAACTTGTGGTACTTACGTACAATGCAGTATCACTCAGCAGTGAAATCTATGCCATCAGGCCCGTAGCAGCACAATGAGTGGATTCAGGTACGATGATTCTAACTGAAATAAGTCACACAGAAAAAGAAACATCATAAGATATCAGTAATACACGGAATGTAAACTTGGCTACACAGGAACTGAATTCCAGAACAGAACAGGGTCTCAAATTTAGAAAACCAACTTATGCTTGTTTAAGGGTAAAGGTGAGTTGGGGTGCTGCATAAAACCAGAGATTGAAATGAGCACAGATAAAGTTCCTTAAGCCAAATATGGAATAGACAAGAGCTACTCCTTGCTCAACGAAATGGACTCAACACCGCATATTAAACGCCTAAGAATGTACCTGACTCTTAAGTATCTTAAAACCTATGGATTGCTATGTCTCCGAAAGAGAATCAAGCATGTGTACAGGGACATAAACGCAGCAGTGATAGGATTGGAGAGGTTCGGTGAGCAAATGAAGACCCTTTGAAGTCATATTGCATGGTACCCATTCCACGGGTTTCAACTACCCAGGTTTAAGGTATTCTTCCTTCAGCTAAAACATGCATGTGGAACCTAGAGTATGATCAACCATGTGATCGGGAGACGTGTTCAAATATGTCTCAGTTTTCGTACCCTGGTACTCGGGTGCAACATTCCAGACGCTTTACTAACACTCTCCCGACTTGGAGAGTCAGTCCCTTTAACCTCCTGTTTGGCCCAGTTTGCAATTTCTGCGGAAGATGAACAGGAATAGCGAGAACCAATGAGAGACTAGCTGGAGGTGTCTGGACGGGCAAATTTAACTCTCATTTCCCACCAGGAAGAGGAAATAACCAAAGGCTCAGCGTGCCGTGCCGGAACCAGATTAGGGCCTGAAGCCATCCTGCGGTGTTGCGGCCAGCTCACAAGAAAACGAGTTGAAGAAAGGAGCTCAGGGGCACTGTAATTCACAAACCTGCAGAGTTATAAGTGACAACTATCGTCCAAAAATATACTGAAGTAAGGCTGCCAAGAGGACTTGAAAGCGGGGCAGAATTGCAGGAAACCGATTTCAGGAGGTAGACTGGAATTGCATTGAAAGCATAGGAAAAGAGGCAGAACGTCCACAATGATGCACTTGGCCAAAAAGGGCGTATGCGTTTTTTCCTGAATATATTCAGGAAAGAACGCATACGCCCTTTTTGGCCAACCAAGCAAGCTTGCAAAGGAAATCTGCACTACAATAAAGTCTCACTTGCCCCCGGTCAAAAGGGCCATCTGAAACAAGTGTAAAATCCAGAAAGGCAGGACAGGCCATGGAGAACTGGGAGCCTTGTTATGCTGATGGGCGGGATGTAAACTGCCAACAGACACTCGGGAGAAGTGTATGGTGTTTCCTGAAACATCTAAAAAACAAAGCAACAGAGCCTAGGGCACTTCCACTTATGGTCCTATAGCTTAGGGAAATTAAAATCAAAAAGACACAGCCACCCCAAAGTTTGGGACGCCTCTGTTTACAAGAACCTCGTTTACCGTACAAGTTCAATATCACAGAAAGTTAAAAAATGGATAAAGAACTTGTGGTACTTACGTACAATGCAGTATCACTCAGCAGTGAAATCTATGCCATCAGGCCCGTAGCAGCACAATGAGTGTATTCAGGTACGATGATTCTAACTGAAATAAGTCACACAGAAAAAGAAACATCATAAGATATCAGTAATACACGGAATGTAAACTTGGCTACACAGGAACTGAATTACAGAACAGAACAGGGTCTCAAATTTAGAAAACCAACTTATGCTTGTTTAAGGGTAAAGGTGAGTTGGGGTGCTGCATAAAACCAGAGATTGAAATGAGCACAGATAAAGTTCCTTAAGCCAAATATGGAATAGACAAGAGCTACTCCTTGCTCAACGAAATGGACTCAACACCGCATATTAAACGCCTAAGAATGTACCTGACTCTTAAGTATCTTAAAACCTATGGATTGCTATGTCTCCGAAAGAGAATCAAGCATGTGTACAGGGACATAAACGCAGCAGTGATAGGATTGGAGAGGTTCGGTGAGCAAATGAAGACCCTTTGAAGTCATATTGCATGGTACCCATTCCACGGGTTTCAACTACCCAGGTTTAAGGTATTCTTCCTTCAGCTAAAACATGCATGTGGAACCTAGAGTATGATCAACCATGTGATCGGGAGACGTGTTCAAATATGTCTCAGTTTTCGTACCCTGGTACTCGGGTGCAACATTCCAGACGCTTTACTAACACTCTCCCGACTTGGAGAGTCAGTCCCTTTAACCTCCTGTTTGGCCCAGTTTGCAATTTCTGCGGAAGATGAACAGGAATAGCGAGAACCAATGAGAGACTAGCTGGAGGTGTCTGGACGGGCAAATTTAACTCTCATTTCCCACCAGGAAGAGGAAATAACCAAAGGCTCAGCGTGCCGTGCCGGAACCAGATTAGGGCCTGAAGCCATCCTGCGGTGTTGCGGCCAGCTCACAAGAAAACGAGTTGAAGAAAGGAGCTCAGGGGCACTGTAATTCACAAACCTGCAGAGTTATAAGTGACAACTATCGTCCAAAAATATACTGAAGTAAGGCTGCCAAGAGGACTTGAAAGCGGGGCAGAATTGCAGGAAACCGATTTCAGGAGGTAGACTGGAATTGCATTGAAAGCATAGGAAAAGAGGCAGAACGTCCACAATGATGCACTTGGCCAAAAAGGGCGTATGCGTTTTTTCCTGAATATATTCAGGAAAGAACGCATACGCCCTTTTTGGCCAACCAAGCAAGCTTGCAAAGGAAATCTGCACTACAATGAAGTCTCACTTCCCCCCGGTCAAAAGGGCCATCTGAAAAAAGTGTAAAATCCAGAAAGGCAGGACAGGCCATGGAGAACTGGGAGCCTTGTTATGCTGATGGGCGGGATGTAAACTGCCAACAGACACTCGGGAGAAGTGTATGGTGTTTCCTGAAACATCTAAAAAACAAAGCAACAGAGCCTAGGGCACTTCCACTTATGGTCCTATAGCTTAGGGAAATTAAAATCAAAAAGACACAGCCACCCCAATGTTTGGGACGCCTCTGTTTACAAGAACCTCGTTTACCGTACAAGTTCAATATCACAGAAAGTGAAAAATGGATAAAGAACTTGTGGTACTTACGTACAATGCAGTATCACTCAGCAGTGAAATCTATGTCATCAGGCCCGTAGCAGCACAATGAGTGGATTCAGGTACGATGATTCTAACTGAAATAAGTCACACAGAAAAAGAAACATCATAAGATATCAGTAATACACGGAATGTAAACTTGGCTACACAGGAACTGAATTACAGAACAGAACAGGGTCTCAAATTTAGAAAACCAACTTATGCTTGTTTAAGGGTAAAGGTGAGTTGGGGTGCTGCATAAAACCAGAGATTGAAATGAGCACAGATAAAGTTCCTTAAGCCAAATATGGAATAGACAAGAGCTACTCCTTGCTCAACGAAATGGACTCAACACCGCATATTAAACGCCTAAGAATGTACCTGACTCTTAAGTATCTTAAAACCTATGGATTGCTATGTCTCCGAAAGAGAATCAAGCATGTGTACAGGGACATAAACGCAGCAGTGATAGGATTGGAGAGGTTCGGTGAGCAAATGAAGACCCTTTGAAGTCATATTGCATGGTACCCATTCCACGGGTTTCAACTACCCAGGTTTAAGGTATTCTTCCTTCAGCTAAAACATGCATGTGGAACCTAGAGTATGATCAACCATGTGATCGGGAGACGTGTTCAAATATGTCTCAGTTTTCGTACCCTGGTACTCGGGTGCAACATTCCAGACGCTTTACTAACACTCTCCCGACTTGGAGAGTCAGTCCCTTTAACCTCCTGTTTGGCCCAGTTTGCAATTTCTGCGGAAGATGAACAGGAATAGCGAGAACCAATGAGAGACTAGCTGGAGGTGTCTGGACGGGCAAATTTAACTCTCATTTCCCACCAGGAAGAGGAAATAACCAAAGGCTCAGCGTGCCGTGCCGGAACCAGATTAGGGCCTGAAGCCATCCTGCGGTGTTGCGGCCAGCTCACAAGAAAACGAGTTGAAGAAAGGAGCTCAGGGGCACTGTAATTCACAAACCTGCAGAGTTATAAATGACAACTATCGTCCAAAAATATACTGAAGTAAGGCTGCCAAGAGGACTTGAAAGCGGGGCAGAATTGCAGGAAACCGATTTCAGGAGGTAGACTGGAATTGCATTGAAAGCATAGGAAAAGAGGCAGAACGTCCACAATGATGCACTTGGCCAAAAAGGGCGTATGCGTTTTTTCCTGAATATATTCAGGAAAGAACGCATACGCCCTTTTTGGCCAACCAAGCAAGCTTGCAAAAGAAATCTGCACTACAATGAAGTCTCACTTCCCCCCGGTCAAAAGGGTCATCTGAAAAAAGTGTAAAATCCAGAAAGGCAGGACAGGCCATGGAGAACTGGGAGCCTTGTTATGCTGATGGGCGGGATGTAAACTGCCAACAGACACTCGGGAGAAGTGTATGGTGTTTCCTGAAACATCTAAAAAACAAAGCAACAGAGCCTAGGGCACTTCCACTTATGGTCCTATAGCTTAGGGAAATTAAAATCAAAAAGACACAGCCACCCCAATGTTTGGGACGCCTCTGTTTACAAGAACCTCGTTTACCGTACAAGTTCAATATCACAGAAAGTGAAAAATGGATAAAGAACTTGTGGTACTTACGTACAATGCAGTATCACTCAGCAGTGAAATCTATGTCATCAGGCCCGTAGCAGCACAATGAGTGGATTCAGGTACGATGATTCTAACTGAAATAAGTCACACAGAAAAAGAAACATCATAAGATATCAGTAATACACGGAATGTAAACTTGGCTACACAGGAACTGAATTACAGAACAGAACAGGGTCTCAAATTTAGAAAACCAACTTATGCTTGTTTAAGGGTAAAGGTGAGTTGGGGTGCTGCATAAAACCAGAGATTGAAATGAGCACAGATAAAGTTCCTTAAGCCAAATATGGAATAGACAAGAGCTACTCCTTGCTCAACGAAATGGACTCAACACCGCATACTAAACGCCTAAGAATGTACCTGACTCTTAAGTATCTTAAAACCGATGGATTGCTATGTCTCCGAAAGAGAATCAAGCATGTGTACAGGGACATAAACGCAGCAGTGATAGGATTGGAGAGGTTCGGTGAGCAAATGAAGACCCTTTGAAGTCATATTGCATGGTACCCATTCCACGGGTTTCAACTACCCAGGTTTAAGGTATTCTTCCTTCAGCTAAAACATGCATGTGGAACCTAGAGTATGATCAACCATGTGATCGGGAGACGTGTTCAAATATGTCTCAGTTTTCGTACCCTGGTACTCGGGTGCAACATTCCAGATGCTTTACTAACACTCTCCCGACTTGGAGAGTCAGTCCCTTTAACCTCCTGTTTGGCCCAGTTTGCAATTTCTGCGGAAGATGAACAGGAATAGCGAGAACCAATGAGAGACTAGCTGGAGGTGTCTGGACGGGCAAATTTAACTCTCATTTCCCACCAGGAAGAGGAAATAACCAAAGGCTCAGCGTGCCGTGCCGGAACCAGATTAGGGCCTGAAGCCATCCTGCGGTGTTGCGGCCAGCTCACAAGAAAACGAGTTGAAGAAAGGAGCTCAGGGGCACTGTAATTCACAAACCTGCAGAGTTATAAATGACAACTATCGTCCAAAAATATACTGAAGTAAGGCTGCCAAGAGGACTTGAAAGCGGGGCAGAATTGCAGGAAACCGATTTCAGGAGGTAGACTGGAATTGCATTGAAAGCATAGGAAAAGAGGCAGAACGTCCACAATGATGCACTTGGCCAAAAAGGGCGTATGCGTTTTTTCCTGAATATATTCAGGAAAGAACGCATACGCCCTTTTTGGCCAACCAAGCAAGCTTGCAAAGGAAATCTGCACTACAATGAAGTCTCACTTCCCCCCGGTCAAAAGGGCCATCTGAAAAAAGTGTAAAATCCAGAAAGGCAGGACAGGCCATGGAGAACTGGGAGCCTTGTTATGCTGATGGGCGGGATGTAAACTGCCAACAGACACTCGGGAGAAGTGTATGGTGTTTCCTGAAACATCTAAAAAACAAAGCAACAGAGCCTAGGGCACTTCCACTTATGGTCCTATAGCTTAGGGAAATTAAAATAAAAAAGACACAGCCACCCCAATGTTTGGGACGCCTCTGTTTACAAGAACCTCGTTTACCGTACAAGTTCAATATCACAGAAAGTGAAAAATGGATAAAGAACTTGTGGTACTTACGTACAATGCAGTATCACTCAGCAGTGAAATCTATGTCATCAGGCCCGTAGCAGCACAATGAGTGGATTCAGGTACGATGATTCTAACTGAAATAAGTCACACAGAAAAAGAAACATCATAAGATATCAGTAATACACGGAATGTAAACTTGGCTACACAGGAACTGAATTACAGAACAGAACAGGGTCTCAAATTTAGAAAACCAACTTATGCTTGTTTAAGGGTAAAGGTGAGTTGGGGTGCTGCATAAAACCAGAGATTGAAATGAGCACAGATAAAGTTCCTTAAGCCAAATATGGAATAGACAAGAGCTACTCCTTGCTCAACGAAATGGACTCAACACCGCATATTAAACGCCTAAGAATGTACCTGACTCTTAAGTATCTTAAAACCTGCTATGTCTCCGAAAGAGAATCAAGCATGTGTACAGGGACATAAACGCAGCAGTGATAGGATTGGAGAGGTTCGGTGAGCAAATGAAGACCCTTTGAAGTCATATTGCATGGTACCCATTCCACGGGTTTCAACTACCCAGGTTTAAGGTATTCTTCCTTCAGCTAAAACATGCATGTGGAACCTAGAGTATGATCAACCATGTGATCGGGAGACGTGTTCAAATATGTCTCAGTTTTCGTACCCTGGTACTCGGGTGCAACATTCCAGACGCTTTACTAACACTCTCCCGACTTGGAGAGTCAGTCCCTTTAACCTCCTGTTTGGCCCAGTTTGCAATTTCTGCGGAAGATGAACAGGAATAGCGAGAACCAATGAGAGACTAGCTGGAGGTGTCTGGACGGGCAAATTTAACTCTCATTTCCCACCAGGAAGAGGAAATAACCAAAGGCTCAGCGTGCCGTGCCGGAACCAGATTAGGGCCTGAAGCCATCCTGCGGTGTTGCGGCCAGCTCACAAGAAAACGAGTTGAAGAAAGGAGCTCAGGGGCACTGTAATTCACAAACCTGCAGAGTTATAAATGACAACTATCGTCCAAAAATATACTGAAGTAAGGCTGCCAAGAGGACTTGAAAGCGGGGCAGAATTGCAGGAAACCGATTTCAGGAGGTAGACTGGAATTGCATTGAAAGCATAGGAAAAGAGGCAGAACGTCCACAATGATGCACTTGGCCAAAAAGGGCGTATGCGTTTTTTCCTGAATATATTCAGGAAAAAACGCATACGCCCTTTTTGGCCAACCAAGCAAGCTTGCAAAGGAAATCTGCACTACAATGAAGTCTCACTTCCCCCCGGTCAAAAGGGCCATCTGAAAAAAGTGTAAAATCCAGAAAGGCAGGACAGGCCATGGAGAACTGGGAGCCTTGTTATGCTGATGGGCGGGATGTAAACTGCCAACAGACACTCGGGAGAAGTGTATGGTGTTTCCTGAAACATCTAAAAAACAAAGCAACAGAGCCTAGGGCACTTCCACTTATGGTCCTATAGCTTAGGGAAATTAAAATCAAAAAGACACAGCCACCCCAATGTTTGGGACGCCTCTGTTTACAAGAACCTCGTTTACCGTACAAGTTCAATATCACAGAAAGTGAAAAATGCATAAAGAACTTGTGGTACTTACGTACAATGCAGTATCACTCAGCAGTGAAATCTATGTCATCAGGCCCGTAGCAGCACAATGAGTGGATTCAGGTACGATGATTCTAACTGAAATAAGTCACACAGAAAAAGAAACATCATAAGATATCAGTAATACACGGAATGTAAACTTGGCTACACAGGAACTGAATTACAGAACAGAACAGGGTCTCAAATTTAGAAAACCAACTTATGCTTGTTTAAGGGTAAAGGTGACTTGGGGTGCTGCATAAAACCAGAGATTGAAATGAGCACAGATAAAGTTCCTTAAGCCAAATATGGAATAGACAAGAGCTACTCCTTGCTCAACGAAATGGACTCAACACCGCATATTAAACGCCTAAGAATGTACCTGACTCTTAAGTATCTTAAAACCTATGGATTGCTATGTCTCTGAAAGAGAATCAAGCATGTGTACAGGGACATAAACGCAGCAGTGATAGGATTGGAGAGGTTCGGTGAGCAAATGAAGACCCTTTGAAGTCATATTGCATGGTACCCATTCCACGGGTTTCAACTACCCAGGTTTAAGGTATTCTTCCTTCAGCTAAAACATGCATGTGGAACCTAGAGTATGATCAACCATGTGATCGGGAGACGTGTTCAAATATGTCTCAGTTTTCGTACCCTGGTACTCGGGTGCAACATTCCAGACGCTTTACTAACACTCTCCCGACTTGGAGAGTCAGTCCCTTTAACCTCCTGTTTGGCCCAGTTTGCAATTTCTGCGGAAGATGAACAGGAATAGCGAGAACCAATGAGAGACTAGCTGGAGGTGTCTGGACGGGCAAATTTAACTCTCATTTCCCACCAGGAAGAGGAAATAACCAAAGGCTCAGCGTGCCGTGCCGGAACCAGATTAGGGCCTGAAGCCATCCTGCGGTGTTGCGGCCAGCTCACAAGAAAACGAGTTGAAGAAAGGAGCTCAGGGGCACTGTAATTCACAAACCTGCAGAGTTATAAATGACAACTATCGTCCAAAAATATACTGAAGTAAGGCTGCCAAGAGGACTTGAAAGCGGGGCAGAATTGCAGGAAACCAATTTCAGGAGGTAGACTGGAATTGCATTGAAAGCATAGGAAAAGAGGCAGAACGTCCACAATGATGCACTTGGCCAAAAAGGGCGTATGCGTTTTTTCCTGAATATATTCAGGAAAGAACGCATACGCCCTTTTTGGCCAACCAAGCAAGCTTGCAAAGGAAATCTGCACTACAATGAAGTCTCACTTCCCCCCGGTCAAAAGGGCCATCTGAAAAAAGTGTAAAATCCAGAAAGGCAGGACAGGCCATGGAGAACTGGGAGCCTTGTTATGCTGATGGGCGGGATGTAAACTGCCAACAGACACTCGGGAGAAGTGTATGGTGTTTCCTGAAACATCTAAAAAACAAAGCAACAGAGCCTAGGGCACTTCCACTTATGGTCCTATAGCTTAGGGAAATTAAAATCAAAAAGACACAGCCACCCCAATGTTTGGGACGCCTCTGTTTACAAGAACCTCGTTTACCGTACAAGTTCAATATCACAGAAAGTGAAAAATGGATAAAGAACTTGTGGTACTTACGTACAATGCAGTATCACTCAGCAGTGAAATCTATGTCATCAGGCCCGTAGCAGCACAATGAGTGGATTCAGGTACGATGATTCTAACTGAAATAAGTCACACAGAAAAAGAAACATCATAAGATATCAGTAATACACGGAATGTAAACTTGGCTACACAGGAACTGAATTACAGAACAGAACAGGGTCTCAAATTTAGAAAACCAACTTATGCTTGTTTAAGGGTAAAGGTGAGTTGGGGTGCTGCATAAAACCAGAGATTGAAATGAGCACAGATAAAGTTCCTTAAGCCAAATATGGAATAGACAAGAGCTACTCCTTGCTCAACGAAATGGACTCAACACCGCATATTAAACGCCTAAGAATGTACCTGACTCTTAAGTATCTTAAAACCTATGGATTGCTATGTCTCCGAAAGAGAATCAAGCATGTGTACAGGGACATAAACGCAGCAGTGATAGGATTGGAGAGGTTCGGTGAGCAAATGAAGACCCTTTGAAGTCATATTGCATGGTACCCATTCCACGGGTTTCAACTACCCAGGTTTAAGGTATTCTTCCTTCAGCTAAAACATGCATGTGGAACCTAGAGTATGATCAACCATGTGATCGGGAGACGTGTTCAAATATGTCTCAGTTTTCGTACCCTGGTACTCGGGTGCAACATTCCAGACGCTTTACTAACACTCTCCCGACTTGGAGAGTCAGTCCCTTTAACCTCCTGTTTGGCCCAGTTTGCAATTTCTGCGGAAGATGAACAGGAATAGCGAGAACCAATGAGAGACTAGCTGGAGGTGTCTGGACGGGCAAATTTAACTCTCATTTCCCACCAGGAAGAGGAAATAACCAAAGGCTCAGCGTGCCGTGCCGGAACCAGATTAGGGCCTGAAGCCATCCTGCGGTGTTGCGGCCAGCTCACAAGAAAACGAGTTGAAGAAAGGAGCTCAGGGGCACTGTAATTCACAAACCTGCAGAGTTATAAATGACAACTATCGTCCAAAAATATACTGAAGTAAGGCTGCCAAGAGGACTTGAAAGCGGGGCAGAATTGCAGGAAACCGATTTCAGGAGGTAGACTGGAATTGCATTGAAAGCATAGGAAAAGAGGCAGAACGTCCACAATGATGCACTTGGCCAAAAAGGGCGTATGCGTTTTTTCCTGAATATATTCAGGAAAGAACGCATACGCCCTTTTTGGCCAACCAAGCAAGCTTGCAAAGGAAATCTGCACTACAATGAAGTCTCACTTCCCCCCGGTCAAAAGGGCCATCTGAAAAAAGTGTAAAATCCAGAAAGGCAGGACAGGCCATGGAGAACTGGGAGCCTTGTTATGCTGATGGGCGGGATGTAAACTGCCAACAGACACTCGGGAGAAGTGTATGGTGTTTCCTGAAACATCTAAAAAACAAAGCAACAGAGCCTAGGGCACTTCCACTTATGGTCCTATAGCTTAGGGAAATTAAAATCAAAAAGACACAGCCACCCCAATGTTTGGGACGCCTCTGTTTACAAGAACCTCGTTTACCGTACAAGTTCAATATCACAGAAAGTGAAAAATGGATAAAGAACTTGTGGTACTTACGTACAATGCAGTATCACTCAGCAGTGAAATCTATGTCATCAGGCCCGTAGCAGCACAATGAGTGGATTCAGGTACGATGATTCTAACTGAAATAAGTCACACAGAAAAAGAAACATCATAAGATATCAGTAATACACGGAATGTAAACTTGGCTACACAGGAACTGAATTACAGAACAGAACAGGGTCTCAAATTTAGAAAACCAACTTATGCTTGTTTAAGGGTAAAGGTGAGTTGGGGTGCTGCATAAAACCAGAGATTGAAATGAGCACAGATAAAGTTCCTTAAGCCAAATATGGAATAGACAAGAGCTACTCCTTGCTCAACGAAATGGACTCAACACCGCATATTAAACGCCTAAGAATGTACCTGACTCTTAAGTATCTTAAAACCTATGGATTGCTATGTCTCCGAAAGAGAATCAAGCATGTGTACAGGGACATAAACGCAGCAGTGATAGGATTGGAGAGGTTCGGTGAGCAAATGAAGACCCTTTGAAGTCATATTGCATGGTACCCATTCCACGGGTTTCAACTACCCAGGTTTAAGGTATTCTTCCTTCAGCTAAAACATGCATGTGGAACCTAGAGTATGATCAACCATGTGATCGGGAGACGTGTTCAAATATGTCTCAGTTTTCGTACCCTGGTACTCGGGTGCAACATTCCAGACGCTTTACTAACACTCTCCCGACTTGGAGAGTCAGTCCCTTTAACCTCCTGTTTGGCCCAGTTTGCAATTTCTGCGGAAGATGAACAGGAATAGCGAGAACCAATGAGAGACTAGCTGGAGGTGTCTGGACGGGCAAATTTAACTCTCATTTCCCACCAGGAAGAGGAAATAACCAAAGGCTCAGCGTGCCGTGCCGGAACCAGATTAGGGCCTGAAGCCATCCTGCGGTGTTGCGGCCAGCTCACAAGAAAACGAGTTGAAGAAAGGAGCTCAGGGGCACTGTAATTCACAAACCTGCAGAGTTATAAATGACAACTATCGTCCAAAAATATACTGAAGTAAGGCTGCCAAGAGGACTTGAAAGCGGGGCAGAATTGCAGGAAACCGATTTCAGGAGGTAGACTGGAATTGCATTGAAAGCATAGGAAAAGAGGCAGAACGTCCACAATGATGCACTTGGCCAAAAAGGGCGTATGCGTTTTTTCCTGAATATATTCAGGAAAGAACGCATACGCCCTTTTTGGCCAACCAAGCAAGCTTGCAAAGGAAATCTGCACTACAATGAAGTCTCACTTCCCCCCGGTCAAAAGGGCCATCTGAAAAAAGTGTAAAATCCAGAAAGGCAGGACAGGCCATGGAGAACTGGGAGCCTTGTTATGCTGATGGGCGGGATGTAAACTGCCAACAGACACTCGGGAGAAGTGTATGGTGTTTCCTGAAACATCTAAAAAACAAAGCAACAGAGCCTAGGGCACTTCCACTTATGGTCCTATAGCTTAGGGAAATTAAAATAAAAAAGACACAGCCACCCCAATGTTTGGGACGCCTCTGTTTACAAGAACCTCGTTTACCGTACAAGTTCAATATCACAGAAAGTGAAAAATGGATAAAGAACTTGTGGTACTTACGTACAATGCAGTATCACTCAGCAGTGAAATCTATGTCATCAGGCCCGTAGCAGCACAATGAGTGGATTCAGGTACGATGATTCTAACTGAAATAAGTCACACAGAAAAAGAAACATCATAAGATATCAGTAATACACGGAATGTAAACTTGGCTACACAGGAACTGAATTCCAGAACAGAACAGGGTCTCAAATTTAGAAAACCAACTTATGCTTGTTTAAGGGTAAAGGTGAGTTGGGGTGCTGCATAAAACCAGAGATTGAAATGAGCACAGATAAAGTTCCTTAAGCCAAATATGGAATAGACAAGAGCTACTCCTTGCTCAACGAAATGGACTCAACACCGCATATTAAACGCCTAAGAATGTACCTGACTCTTAAGTATCTTAAAACCTGCTATGTCTCCGAAAGAGAATCAAGCATGTGTACAGGGACATAAACGCAGCAGTGATAGGATTGGAGAGGTTCGGTGAGCAAATGAAGACCCTTTGAAGTCATATTGCATGGTACCCATTCCACGGGTTTCAACTACCCAGGTTTAAGGTATTCTTCCTTCAGCTAAAACATGCATGTGGAACCTAGAGTATGATCAACCATGTGATCGGGAGACGTGTTCAAATATGTCTCAGTTTTCGTACCCTGGTACTCGGGTGCAACATTCCAGACGCTTTACTAACACTCTCCCGACTTGGAGAGTCAGTCCCTTTAACCTCCTGTTTGGCCCAGTTTGCAATTTCTGCGGAAGATGAACAGGAATAGCGAGAACCAATGAGAGACTAGCTGGAGGTGTCTGGACGGGCAAATTTAACTCTCATTTCCCACCAGGAAGAGGAAATAACCAAAGGCTCAGCGTGCCGTGCCGGAACCAGATTAGGGCCTGAAGCCATCCTGCGGTGTTGTGGCCAGCTCACAAGAAAACGAGTTGAAGAAAGGAGCTCAGGGGCACTGTAATTCACAAACCTGCAGAGTTATAAATGACAACTATCGTCCAAAAATATACTGAAGTAAGGCTGCCAAGAGGACTTGAAAGCGGGGCAGAATTGCAGGAAACCGATTTCAGGAGGTAGACTGGAATTGCATTGAAAGCATAGGAAAAGAGGCAGAACGTCCACAATGATGCACTTGGCCAAAAAGGGCGTATGCGTTTTTTCCTGAATATATTCAGGAAAAAACGCATACGCCCTTTTTGGCCAACCAAGCAAGCTTGCAAAGGAAATCTGCACTACAATGAAGTCTCACTTCCCCCCGGTCAAAAGGGCCATCTGAAAAAAGTGTAAAATCCAGAAAGGCAGGACAGGCCATGGAGAACTGGGAGCCTTGTTATGCTGATGGGCGGGATGTAAACTGCCAACAGACACTCGGGAGAAGTGTATGGTGTTTCCTGAAACATCTAAAAAACAAAGCAACAGAGCCTAGGGCACTTCCACTTATGGTCCTATAGCTTAGGGAAATTAAAATCAAAAAGACACAGCCACCCCAATGTTTGGGACGCCTCTGTTTACAAGAACCTCGTTTACCGTACAAGTTCAATATCACAGAAAGTGAAAAATGGATAAAGAACTTGTGGTACTTACGTACAATGCAGTATCACTCAGCAGTGAAATCTATGTCATCAGGCCCGTAGCAGCACAATGAGTGGATTCAGGTACGATGATTCTAACTGAAATAAGTCACACAGAAAAAGAAACATCATAAGATATCAGTAATACACGGAATGTAAACTTGGCTACACAGGAACTGAATTACAGAACAGAACAGGGTCTCAAATTTAGAAAACCAACTTATGCTTGTTTAAGGGTAAAGGTGAGTTGGGGTGCTGCATAAAACCAGAGATTGAAATGAGCACAGATAAAGTTCCTTAAGCCAAATATGGAATAGACAAGAGCTACTCCTTGCTCAACGAAATGGACTCAACACCGCATATTAAACGCCTAAGAATGTACCTGACTCTTAAGTATCTTAAAACCTATGGATTGTTATGTCTCCGAAAGAGAATCAAGCATGTGTACAGGGACATAAACGCAGCAGTGATAGGATTGGAGAGGTTCGGTGAGCAAATGAAGACCCTTTGAAGTCATATTGCATGGTACCCATTCCACGGGTTTCAACTACCCAGGTTTAAGGTATTCTTCCTTCAGCTAAAACATGCATGTGGAACCTAGAGTATGATCAACCATGTGATCGGGAGACGTGTTCAAATATGTCTCAGTTTTCGTACCCTGGTACTCGGGTGCAACATTCCAGACGCTTTACTAACACTCTCCCGACTTGGAGAGTCAGTCCCTTTAACCTCCTGTTTGGCCCAGTTTGCAATTTCTGCGGAAGATGAACAGGAATAGCGAGAACCAATGAGAGACTAGCTGGAGGTGTCTGGACGGGCAAATTTAACTCTCATTTCCCACCAGGAAGAGGAAATAACCAAAGGCTCAGCGTGCCGTGCCGGAACCAGATTAGGGCCTGAAGCCATCCTGCGGTGTTGCGGCCAGCTCACAAGAAAACGAGTTGAAGAAAGGAGCTCAGGGGCACTGTAATTCACAAACCTGCAGAGTTATAAATGACAACTATCGTCCAAAAATATACTGAAGTAAGGCTGCCAAGAGGACTTGAAAGCGGGGCAGAATTGCAGGAAACCGATTTCAGGAGGTAGACTGGAATTGCATTGAAAGCATAGGAAAAGAGGCAGAACGTCCACAATGATGCACTTGGCCAAAAAGGGCGTATGCGTTTTTTCCTGAATATATTCAGGAAAAAACGCATACGCCCTTTTTGGCCAACCAAGCAAGCTTGCAAAGGAAATCTGCACTACAATGAAGTCTCACTTCCCCCCGGTCAAAAGGGCCATCTGAAAAAAGTGTAAAATCCAGAAAGGCAGGACAGGCCATGGAGAACTGGGAGCCTTGTTATGCTGATGGGCGGGATGTAAACTGCCAACAGACACTCGGGAGAAGTGTATGGTGTTTCCTGAAACATCTAAAAAACAAAGCAACAGAGCCTAGGGCACTTCCACTTATGGTCCTATAGCTTAGGGAAATTAAAATCAAAAAGACACAGCCACCCCAATGTTTGGGACGCCTCTGTTTACAAGAACCTCGTTTACCGTACAAGTTCAATATCACAGAAAGTGAAAAATGGATAAAGAACTTGTGGTACTTACGTACAATGCAGTATCACTCAGCAGTGAAATCTATGTCATCAGGCCCGTAGCAGCACAATGAGTGGATTCAGGTACGATGATTCTAACTGAAATAAGTCACACAGAAAAAGAAACATCATAAGATATCAGTAATACACGGAATGTAAACTTGGCTACACAGGAACTGAATTACAGAACAGAACAGGGTCTCAAATTTAGAAAACCAACTTATGCTTGTTTAAGGGTAAAGGTGAGTTGGGGTGCTGCATAAAACCAGAGATTGAAATGAGCACAGATAAAGTTCCTTAAGCCAAATATGGAATAGACAAGAGCTACTCCTTGCTCAACGAAATGGACTCAACACCGCATATTAAACGCCTAAGAATGTACCTGACTCTTAAGTATCTTAAAACCTATGGATTGCTATGTCTCCGAAAGAGAATCAAGCATGTGTACAGGGACATAAACGCAGCAGTGATAGGATTGGAGAGGTTCGGTGAGCAAATGAAGACCCTTTGAAGTCATATTGCATGGTACCCATTCCACGGGTTTCAACTACCCAGGTTTAAGGTATTCTTCCTTCAGCTAAAACATGCATGTGGAACCTAGAGTATGATCAACCATGTGATCGGGAGACGTGTTCAAATATGTCTCAGTTTTCGTACCCTGGTACTCGGGTGCAACATTCCAGACGCTTTACTAACACTCTCCCGACTTGGAGAGTCAGTCCCTTTAACCTCCTGTTTGGCCCAGTTTGCAATTTCTGCGGAAGATGAACAGGAATAGCGAGAACCAATGAGAGACTAGCTGGAGGTGTCTGGACGGGCAAATTTAACTCTCATTTCCCACCAGGAAGAGGAAATAACCAAAGGCTCAGCGTGCCGTGCCGGAACCAGATTAGGGCCTGAAGCCATCCTGCGGTGTTGCGGCCAGCTCACAAGAAAACGAGTTGAAGAAAGGAGCTCAGGGGCACTGTAATTCACAAACCTGCAGAGTTATAAATGACAACTATCGTCCAAAAATATACTGAAGTAAGGCTGCCAAGAGGACTTGAAAGCGGGGCAGAATTGCAGGAAACCGATTTCAGGAGGTAGACTGGAATTGCATTGAAAGCATAGGAAAAGAGGCAGAACGTCCACAATGATGCACTTGGCCAAAAAGGGCATATGCGTTTTTTCCTGAATATATTCAGGAAAAAACGCATACGCCCTTTTTGGCCAACCAAGCAAGCTTGCAAAGGAAATCTGCACTACAATGAAGTCTCACTTCCCCCCGGTCAAAAGGGCCATCTGAAAAAAGTGTAAAATCCAGAAAGGCAGGACAGGCCATGGAGAACTGGGAGCCTTGTTATGCTGATGGGCGGGATGTAAACTGCCAACAGACACTCGGGAGAAGTGTATGGTGTTTCCTGAAACATCTAAAAAACAAAGCAACAGAGCCTAGGGCACTTCCACTTATGGTCCTATAGCTTAGGGAAATTAAAATCAAAAAGACACAGCCACCCCAATGTTTGGGACGCCTCTGTTTACAAGAACCTCGTTTACCGTACAAGTTCAATATCACAGAAAGTGAAAAATGGATAAAGAACTTGTGGTACTTACGTACAATGCAGTATCACTCAGCAGTGAAATCTATGTCATCAGGCCCGTCGCAGCACAATGAGTGGATTCAGGTACGATGATTCTAACTGAAATAAGTCACACAGAAAAAGAAACATCATAAGATATCAGTAATACACGGAATGTAAACTTGGCTACACAGGAACTGAATTACAGAACAGAACAGGGTCTCAAATTTAGAAAACCAACTTATGCTTGTTTAAGGGTAAAGGTGAGTTGGGGTGCTGCATAAAACCAGAGATTGAAATGAGCACAGATAAAGTTCCTTAAGCCAAATATGGAATAGACAAGAGCTACTCCTTGCTCAACGAAATGGACTCAACACCGCATATTAAACGCCTAAGAATGTACCTGACTCTTAAGTATCTTAAAACCTATGGATTGCTATGTCTCCGAAAGAGAATCAAGCATGTGTACAGGGACATAAACGCAGCAGTGATAGGATTGGAGAGGTTCGGTGAGCAAATGAAGACCCTTTGAAGTCATATTGCATGGTACCCATTCCACGGGTTTCAACTACCCAGGTTTAAGGTATTCTTCCTTCAGCTAAAACATGCATGTGGAACCTAGAGTATGATCAACCATGTGATCGGGAGACGTGTTCAAATATGTCTCAGTTTTCGTACCCTGGTACTCGGGTGCAACATTCCAGACGCTTTACTAACACTCTCCCGACTTGGAGAGTCAGTCCCTTTAACCTCCTGTTTGGCCCAGTTTGCAATTTCTGCGGAAGATGAACAGGAATAGCGAGAACCAATGAGAGACTAGCTGGAGGTGTCTGGACGGGCAAATTTAACTCTCATTTCCCACCAGGAAGAGGAAATAACCAAAGGCTCAGCGTGCCGTGCCGGAACCAGATTAGGGCCTGAAGCCATCCTGCGGTGTTGCGGCCAGCTCACAAGAAAACGAGTTGAAGAAAGGAGCTCAGGGGCACTGTAATTCACAAACCTGCAGAGTTATAAATGACAACTATCGTCCAAAAATATACTGAAGTAAGGCTGCCAAGAGGACTTGAAAGCGGGGCAGAATTGCAGGAAACCGATTTCAGGAGGTAGACTGGAATTGCATTGAAAGCATAGGAAAAGAGGCAGAACGTCCACAATGATGCACTTGGCCAAAAAGGGCGTATGCGTTTTTTCCTGAATATATTCAGGAAAAAACGCAAACGCCCTTTTTGGCCAACCAAGCAAGCTTGCAAAGGAAATCTGCACTACAATGAAGTCTCACTTCTCCCCGGTCAAAAGGGCCATCTGAAACAAGTGTAAAATCCAGAAAGGCAGGACAGGCCATGGAGAACTGGGAGCCTTGTTATGCTGATGGGCGGGATGTAAATTGCCAACAGACACTCGGGAGAAGTGTATGGTGTTTCCTGAAACATCTAAAAAACAAAGCAACAGAGCCTAGGCCACTTCCACTTATGGTCCTATAGCTTAGGGAAATTAAAATCAAAAAGACACAGCCACCCCAATGTTTGGGACGCCTCTGTTTACAAGAACCTCGTTTACCGTACAAGTTCAATATCACAGAAAGTGAAAAATGGATAAAGAACTTGTGGTACTTACGTACAATGCAGTATCACTCAGCAGTGAAATCTATGTCATCAGGCCCGTAGCAGCACAATGAGTGGATTCAGGTACGATGATTCTAACTGAAATAAGTCACACAGAAAAAGAAACATCATAAGATATCAGTAATACACGGAATGTAAACTTGGCTACACAGGAACTGAATTACAGAACAGAACAGGGTCTCAAATTTAGAAAACCAACTTATGCTTGTTTAAGGGTAAAGGTGAGTTGGGGTGCTGCATAAAACCAGAGATTGAAATGAGCACAGATAAAGTTCCTTAAGCCAAATATGGAATACACAAGAGCTACTCCTTGCTCAACGAAATGGACTCAACACCGCATATTAAACGCCTAAGAATGTACCTGACTCTTAAGTATCTTAAAACCTATGGATTGCTATGTCTCCGAAAGAGAATCAAGCATGTGTACAGGGACATAAACGCAGCAGTGATAGGATTGGAGAGGTTCGGTGAGCAAATGAAGACCCTTTGAAGTCATATTGCATGGTACCCATTCCACGGGTTTCAACTACCCAGGTTTAAGGTATTCTTCCTTCAGCTAAAACATGCATGTGGAACCTAGAGTATGATCAACCATGTGATCGGGAGACGTGTTCAAATATGTCTCAGTTTTCGTACCCTGGTACTCGGGTGCAACATTCCAGACGCTTTACTAACACTCTCCCGACTTGGAGAGTCAGTCCCTTTAACCTCCTGTTTGGCCCAGTTTGCAATTTCTGCGGAAGATGAACAGGAATAGCGAGAACCAATGAGAGACTAGCTGGAGGTGTCTGGACGGGCAAATTTAACTCTCATTTCCCACCAGGAAGAGGAAATAACCAAAGGCTCAGCGTGCCGTGCCGGAACCAGATTAGGGCCTGAAGCCATCCTGCGGTGTTGCGGCCAGCTCACAAGAAAACGAGTTGAAGAAAGGAGCTCAGGGGCACTGTAATTCACAAACCTGCAGAGTTATAAATGACAACTATCGTCCAAAAATATACTGAAGTAAGGCTGCCAAGAGGACTTGAAAGCGGGGCAGAATTGCAGGAAACCGATTTCAGGAGGTAGACTGGAATTGCATTGAAAGCATAGGAAAAGAGGCAGAACGTCCACAATGATGCACTTGGCCAAAAAGGGCGTATGCGTTTTTTCCTGAATATATTCAGGAAAAAACGCATACGCCCTTTTTGGCCAACCAAGCAAGCTTGCAAAGGAAATCTGCACTACAATGAAGTCTCACTTCCCCCCGGTCAAAAGGGCCATCTGAAAAAAGTGTAAAATCCAGAAAGGCAGGACAGGCCATGGAGAACTGGGAGCCTTGTTATGCTGATGGGCGGGATGTAAACTGCCAACAGACACTCGGGAGAAGTGTATGGTGTTTCCTGAAACATCTAAAAAACAAAGCAACAGAGCCTAGGGCACTTCCACTTATGGTCCTATAGCTTAGGGAAATTAAAATCAAAAAGACACAGCCACCCCAATGTTTGGGACGCCTCTGTTTACAAGAACCTCGTTTACCGTACAAGTTCAATATCACAGAAAGTGAAAAATGGATAAAGAACTTGTGGTACTTACGTACAATGCAGTATCACTCAGCAGTGAAATCTATGTCATCAGGCCCGTAGCAGCACAATGAGTGGATTCAGGTACGATGATTCTAACTGAAATAAGTCACACAGAAAAAGAAACATCATAAGATATCAGTAATACACGGAATGTAAACTTGGCTACACAGGAACTGAATTACAGAACAGAACAGGGTCTCAAATTTAGAAAACCAACTTATGCTTGTTTAAGGGTAAAGGTGAGTTGGGGTGCTGCATAAAACCAGAGATTGAAATGAGCACAGATAAAATTCCTTAAGCCAAATATGGAATACACAAGAGCTACTCCTTGCTCAACGAAATGGACTCAACACCGCATATTAAACGCCTAAGAATGTACTTGACTCTTAAGTATCTTAAAACCTATGGATTGCTATGTCTCCGAAAGAGAATCAAGCATGTGTACAGGGACATAAACGCAGCAGTGATAGGATTGGAGAGGTTCGGTGAGCAAATGAAGACCCTTTGAAGTCATATTGCATGGTACCCATTCCACGGGTTTCAACTACCCAGGTTTAAGGTATTCTTCCTTCAGCTAAAACATGCATGTGGAACCTAGAGTATGATCAACCATGTGATCGGGAGACGTGTTCAAATATGTCTCAGTTTTCGTACCCTGGTACTCGGGTGCAACATTCCAGACGCTTTACTAACACTCTCCCGACTTGGAGAGTCAGTCCCTTTAACCTCCTGTTTGGCCCAGTTTGCAATTTCTGCGGAAGATGAACAGGAATAGCGAGAACCAATGAGAGACTAGCTGGAGGTGTCTGGACGGGCAAATTTAACTCTCATTTCCCATCAGGAAGAGGAAATAACCAAAGGCTCAGCGTGCCGTGCCGGAACCAGATTAGGGCCTGAAGCCATCCTGCGGTGTTGCGGCCAGCTCACAAGAAAACGAGTTGAAGAAAGGAGCTCAGGGGCACTGTAATTCACAAACCTGCAGAGTTATAAATGACAACTATCGTCCAAAAATATACTGAAGTAAGGCTGCCAAGAGGACTTGAAAGCGGGGCAGAATTGCAGGAAACCGATTTCAGGAGGTAGACTGGAATTGCATTGAAAGCATAGGAAAAGAGGCAGAACGTCCACAATGATGCACTTGGCCAAAAAGGGCGTATGCGTTTTTTCCTGAATATATTCAGGAAAGAACGCATACGCCCTTTTTGGCCAACCAAGCAAGCTTGCAAAGGAAATCTGCACTACAATGAAGTCTCACTTCCCCCCGGTCAAAAGGGCCATCTGAAAAAAGTGTAAAATCCAGAAAGGCAGGACAGGCCATGGAGAACTGGGAGCCTTGTTATGCTGATGGGCGGGATGTAAACTGCCAACAGACACTCGGGAGAAGTGTATGGTGTTTCCTGAAACATCTAAAAAACAAAGCAACAGAGCCTAGGCCACTTCCACTTATGGTCCTATAGCTTAGGGAAATTAAAATCAAAAAGACACAGCCACCCCAATGTTTGGGACGCCTCTGTTTACAAGAACCTCGTTTACCGTACAAGTTCAATATCACAGAAAGTGAAAAATGGATAAAGAACTTGTGGTACTTACGTACAATGCAGTATCACTCAGCAGTGAAATCTATGTCATCAGGCCCGTAGCAGCACAATGAGTGGATTCAGGTACGATGATTCTAACTGAAATAAGTCACACAGAAAAAGAAACATCATAAGATATCAGTAATACACGGAATGTAAACTTGGCTACACAGGAACTGAATTACAGAACAGAACAGGGTCTCAAATTTAGAAAACCAACTTATGCTTGTTTAAGGGTAAAGGTGAGTTGGGGTGCTGCATAAAACCAGAGATTGAAATGAGCACAGATAAAGTTCCTTAAGCCAAATATGGAATAGACAAGAGCTACTCCTTGCTCAACGAAATGGACTCAACACCGCATATTAAACGCCTAAGAATGTACCTGACTCTTAAGTATCTTAAAACCTATGGATTGCTATGTCTCCGAAAGAGAATCAAGCATGTGTACAGGGACATAAACGCAGCAGTGATAGGATTGGAGAGGTTCGGTGAGCAAATGAAGACCCTTTGAAGTCATATTGCATGGTACCCATTCCACGGGTTTCAACTACCCAGGTTTAAGGTATTCTTCCTTCAGCTAAAACATGCATGTGGAACCTAGAGTATGATCAACCATGTGATCGGGAGACGTGTTCAAATATGTCTCAGTTTTCGTACCCTGGTACTCGGGTGCAACATTCCAGACGCTTTACTAACACTCTCCCGACTTGGAGAGTCAGTCCCTTTAACCTCCTGTTTGGCCCAGTTTGCAATTTCTGCGGAAGATGAACAGGAATAGCGAGAACCAATGAGAGACTAGCTGGAGGTGTCTGGACGGGCAAATTTAACTCTCATTTCCCACCAGGAAGAGGAAATAACCAAAGGCTCAGCGTGCCGTGCCGGAACCAGATTAGGGCCTGAAGCCATCCTGCGGTGTTGCGGCCAGCTCACAAGAAAACGAGTTGAAGAAAGGAGCTCAGGGGCACTGTAATTCACAAACCTGCAGAGTTATAAATGACAACTATCGTCCAAAAATATACTGAAGTAAGGCTGCCAAGAGGACTTGAAAGCGGGGCAGAATTGCAGGAAACCGATTTCAGGAGGTAGACTGGAATTGCATTGAAAGCATAGGAAAAGAGGCAGAACGTCCACAATGATGCACTTGGCCAAAAAGGGCATATGCGTTTTTTCCTGAATATATTCAGGAAAAAACGCATACGCCCTTTTTGGCCAACCAAGCAAGCTTGCAAAGGAAATCTGCACTACAATGAAGTCTCACTTCCCCCCGGTCAAAAGGGCCATCTGAAAAAAGTGTAAAATCCAGAAAGGCAGGACAGGCCATGGAGAACTGGGAGCCTTGTTATGCTGATGGGCGGGATGTAAACTGCCAACAGACACTCGGGAGAAGTGTATGGTGTTTCCTGAAACATCTAAAAAACAAAGCAACAGAGCCTAGGGCACTTCCACTTATGGTCCTATAGCTTAGGGAAATTAAAATCAAAAAGACACAGCCACCCCAATGTTTGGGACGCCTCTGTTTACAAGAACCTCGTTTACCGTACAAGTTCAATATCACAGAAAGTGAAAAATGGATAAAGAACTTGTGGTACTTACGTACAATGCAGTATCACTCAGCAGTGAAATCTATGTCATCAGGCCCGTCGCAGCACAATGAGTGGATTCAGGTACGATGATTCTAACTGAAATAAGTCACACAGAAAAAGAAACATCATAAGATATCAGTAATACACGGAATGTAAACTTGGCTACACAGGAACTGAATTACAGAACAGAACAGGGTCTCAAATTTAGAAAACCAACTTATGCTTGTTTAAGGGTAAAGGTGAGTTGGGGTGCTGCATAAAACCAGAGATTGAAATGAGCACAGATAAAGTTCCTTAAGCCAAATATGGAATAGACAAGAGCTACTCCTTGCTCAACGAAATGGACTCAACACCGCATATTAAACGCCTAAGAATGTACCTGACTCTTAAGTATCTTAAAACCTATGGATTGCTATGTCTCCGAAAGAGAATCAAGCATGTGTACAGGGACATAAACGCAGCAGTGATAGGATTGGAGAGGTTCGGTGAGCAAATGAAGACCCTTTGAAGTCATATTGCATGGTACCCATTCCACGGGTTTCAACTACCCAGGTTTAAGGTATTCTTCCTTCAGCTAAAACATGCATGTGGAACCTAGAGTATGATCAACCATGTGATCGGGAGACGTGTTCAAATATGTCTCAGTTTTCGTACCCTGGTACTCGGGTGCAACATTCCAGACGCTTTACTAACACTCTCCCGACTTGGAGAGTCAGTCCCTTTAACCTCCTGTTTGGCCCAGTTTGCAATTTCTGCGGAAGATGAACAGGAATAGCGAGAACCAATGAGAGACTAGCTGGAGGTGTCTGGACGGGCAAATTTAACTCTCATTTCCCACCAGGAAGAGGAAATAACCAAAGGCTCAGCGTGCCGTGCCGGAACCAGATTAGGGCCTGAAGCCATCCTGCGGTGTTGCGGCCAGCTCACAAGAAAACGAGTTGAAGAAAGGAGCTCAGGGGCACTGTAATTCACAAACCTGCAGAGTTATAAATGACAACTATCGTCCAAAAATATACTGAAGTAAGGCTGCCAAGAGGACTTGAAAGCGGGGCAGAATTGCAGGAAACCGATTTCAGGAGGTAGACTGGAATTGCATTGAAAGCATAGGAAAAGAGGCAGAACGTCCACAATGATGCACTTGGCCAAAAAGGGCGTATGCGTTTTTTCCTGAATATATTCAGGAAAAAACGCAAACGCCCTTTTTGGCCAACCAAGCAAGCTTGCAAAGGAAATCTGCACTACAATGAAGTCTCACTTCTCCCCGGTCAAAAGGGCCATCTGAAACAAGTGTAAAATCCAGAAAGGCAGGACAGGCCATGGAGAACTGGGAGCCTTGTTATGCTGATGGGCGGGATGTAAATTGCCAACAGACACTCGGGAGAAGTGTATGGTGTTTCCTGAAACATCTAAAAAACAAAGCAACAGAGCCTAGGCCACTTCCACTTATGGTCCTATAGCTTAGGGAAATTAAAATCAAAAAGACACAGCCACCCCAATGTTTGGGACGCCTCTGTTTACAAGAACCTCGTTTACCGTACAAGTTCAATATCACAGAAAGTGAAAAATGGATAAAGAACTTGTGGTACTTACGTACAATGCAGTATCACTCAGCAGTGAAATCTATGTCATCAGGCCCGTAGCAGCACAATGAGTGGATTCAGGTACGATGATTCTAACTGAAATAAGTCACACAGAAAAAGAAACATCATAAGATATCAGTAATACACGGAATGTAAACTTGGCTACACAGGAACTGAATTACAGAACAGAACAGGGTCTCAAATTTAGAAAACCAACTTATGCTTGTTTAAGGGTAAAGGTGAGTTGGGGTGCTGCATAAAACCAGAGATTGAAATGAGCACAGATAAAGTTCCTTAAGCCAAATATGGAATACACAAGAGCTACTCCTTGCTCAACGAAATGGACTCAACACCGCATATTAAACGCCTAAGAATGTACCTGACTCTTAAGTATCTTAAAACCTATGGATTGCTATGTCTCCGAAAGAGAATCAAGCATGTGTACAGGGACATAAACGCAGCAGTGATAGGATTGGAGAGGTTCGGTGAGCAAATGAAGACCCTTTGAAGTCATATTGCATGGTACCCATTCCACGGGTTTCAACTACCCAGGTTTAAGGTATTCTTCCTTCAGCTAAAACATGCATGTGGAACCTAGAGTATGATCAACCATGTGATCGGGAGACGTGTTCAAATATGTCTCAGTTTTCGTACCCTGGTACTCGGGTGCAACATTCCAGACGCTTTACTAACACTCTCCCGACTTGGAGAGTCAGTCCCTTTAACCTCCTGTTTGGCCCAGTTTGCAATTTCTGCGGAAGATGAACAGGAATAGCGAGAACCAATGAGAGACTAGCTGGAGGTGTCTGGACGGGCAAATTTAACTCTCATTTCCCACCAGGAAGAGGAAATAACCAAAGGCTCAGCGTGCCGTGCCGGAACCAGATTAGGGCCTGAAGCCATCCTGCGGTGTTGCGGCCAGCTCACAAGAAAACGAGTTGAAGAAAGGAGCTCAGGGGCACTGTAATTCACAAACCTGCAGAGTTATAAATGACAACTATCGTCCAAAAATATACTGAAGTAAGGCTGCCAAGAGGACTTGAAAGCGGGGCAGAATTGCAGGAAACCGATTTCAGGAGGTAGACTGGAATTGCATTGAAAGCATAGGAAAAGAGGCAGAACGTCCACAATGATGCACTTGGCCAAAAAGGGCGTATGCGTTTTTTCCTGAATATATTCAGGAAAAAACGCATACGCCCTTTTTGGCCAACCAAGCAAGCTTGCAAAGGAAATCTGCACTACAATGAAGTCTCACTTCCCCCCGGTCAAAAGGGCCATCTGAAAAAAGTGTAAAATCCAGAAAGGCAGGACAGGCCATGGAGAACTGGGAGCCTTGTTATGCTGATGGGCGGGATGTAAACTGCCAACAGACACTCGGGAGAAGTGTATGGTGTTTCCTGAAACATCTAAAAAACAAAGCAACAGAGCCTAGGGCACTTCCACTTATGGTCCTATAGCTTAGGGAAATTAAAATCAAAAAGACACAGCCACCCCAATGTTTGGGACGCCTCTGTTTACAAGAACCTCGTTTACCGTACAAGTTCAATATCACAGAAAGTGAAAAATGGATAAAGAACTTGTGGTACTTACGTACAATGCAGTATCACTCAGCAGTGAAATCTATGTCATCAGGCCCGTAGCAGCACAATGAGTGGATTCAGGTACGATGATTCTAACTGAAATAAGTCACACAGAAAAAGAAACATCATAAGATATCAGTAATACACGGAATGTAAACTTGGCTACACAGGAACTGAATTACAGAACAGAACAGGGTCTCAAATTTAGAAAACCAACTTATGCTTGTTTAAGGGTAAAGGTGAGTTGGGGTGCTGCATAAAACCAGAGATTGAAATGAGCACAGATAAAATTCCTTAAGCCAAATATGGAATACACAAGAGCTACTCCTTGCTCAACGAAATGGACTCAACACCGCATATTAAACGCCTAAGAATGTACTTGACTCTTAAGTATCTTAAAACCTATGGATTGCTATGTCTCCGAAAGAGAATCAAGCATGTGTACAGGGACATAAACGCAGCAGTGATAGGATTGGAGAGGTTCGGTGAGCAAATGAAGACCCTTTGAAGTCATATTGCATGGTACCCATTCCACGGGTTTCAACTACCCAGGTTTAAGGTATTCTTCCTTCAGCTAAAACATGCATGTGGAACCTAGAGTATGATCAACCATGTGATCGGGAGACGTGTTCAAATATGTCTCAGTTTTCGTACCCTGGTACTCGGGTGCAACATTCCAGACGCTTTACTAACACTCTCCCGACTTGGAGAGTCAGTCCCTTTAACCTCCTGTTTGGCCCAGTTTGCAATTTCTGCGGAAGATGAACAGGAATAGCGAGAACCAATGAGAGACTAGCTGGAGGTGTCTGGACGGGCAAATTTAACTCTCATTTCCCATCAGGAAGAGGAAATAACCAAAGGCTCAGCGTGCCGTGCCGGAACCAGATTAGGGCCTGAAGCCATCCTGCGGTGTTGCGGCCAGCTCACAAGAAAACGAGTTGAAGAAAGGAGCTCAGGGGCACTGTAATTCACAAACCTGCAGAGTTATAAATGACAACTATCGTCCAAAAATATACTGAAGTAAGGCTGCCAAGAGGACTTGAAAGCGGGGCAGAATTGCAGGAAACCGATTTCAGGAGGTAGACTGGAATTGCATTGAAAGCATAGGAAAAGAGGCAGAACGTCCACAATGATGCACTTGGCCAAAAAGGGCGTATGCGTTTTTTCCTGAATATATTCAGGAAAGAACGCATACGCCCTTTTTGGCCAACCAAGCAAGCTTGCAAAGGAAATCTGCACTACAATGAAGTCTCACTTCCCCCCGGTCAAAAGGGCCATCTGAAAAAAGTGTAAAATCCAGAAAGGCAGGACAGGCCATGGAGAACTGGGAGCCTTGTTATGCTGATGGGCGGGATGTAAACTGCCAACAGACACTCGGGAGAAGTGTATGGTGTTTCCTGAAACATCTAAAAAACAAAGCAACAGAGCCTAGGCCACTTCCACTTATGGTCCTATAGCTTAGGGAAATTAAAATCAAAAAGACACAGCCACCCCAATGTTTGGGACGCCTCTGTTTACAAGAACCTCGTTTACCGTACAAGTTCAATATCACAGAAAGTGAAAAATGGATAAAGAACTTGTGGTACTTACGTACAATGCAGTATCACTCAGCAGTGAAATCTATGTCATCAGGCCCGTAGCAGCACAATGAGTGGATTCAGGTACGATGATTCTAACTGAAATAAGTCACACAGAAAAAGAAACATCATAAGATATCAGTAATACACGGAATGTAAACTTGGCTACACAGGAACTGAATTACAGAACAGAACAGGGTCTCAAATTTAGAAAACCAACTTATGCTTGTTTAAGGGTAAAGGTGAGTTGGGGTGCTGCATAAAACCAGAGATTGAAATGAGCACAGATAAAGTTCCTTAAGCCAAATATGGAATAGACAAGAGCTACTCCTTGCTCAACGAAATGGACTCAACACCGCATATTAAACGCCTAAGAATGTACCTGACTCTTAAGTATCTTAAAACCTATGGATTGCTATGTCTCCGAAAGAGAATCAAGCATGTGTACAGGGACATAAACGCAGCAGTGATAGGATTGGAGAGGTTCGGTGAGCAAATGAAGACCCTTTGAAGTCATATTGCATGGTACCCATTCCACGGGTTTCAACTACCCAGGTTTAAGGTATTCTTCCTTCAGCTAAAACATGCATGTGGAACCTAGAGTATGATCAACCATGTGATCGGGAGACGTGTTCAAATATGTCTCAGTTTTCGTACCCTGGTACTCGGGTGCAACATTCCAGACGCTTTACTAACACTCTCCCGACTTGGAGAGTCAGTCCCTTTAACCTCCTGTTTGGCCCAGTTTGCAATTTCTGCGGAAGATGAACAGGAATAGCGAGAACCAATGAGAGACTAGCTGGAGGTGTCTGGACGGGCAAATTTAACTCTCATTTCCCACCAGGAAGAGGAAATAACCAAAGGCTCAGCGTGCCGTGCCGGAACCAGATTAGGGCCTGAAGCCATCCTGCGGTGTTGCGGCCAGCTCACAAGAAAACGAGTTGAAGAAAGGAGCTCAGGGGCACTGTAATTCACAAACCTGCAGAGTTATAAATGACAACTATCGTCCAAAAATATACTGAAGTAAGGCTGCCAAGAGGACTTGAAAGCGGGGCAGAATTGCAGGAAACCGATTTCAGGAGGTAGACTGGAATTGCATTGAAAGCATAGGAAAAGAGGCAGAACGTCCACAATGATGCACTTGGCCAAAAAGGGCGTATGCGTTTTTTCCTGAATATATTCAGGAAAAAACGCATACGCCCTTTTTGGCCAACCAAGCAAGCTTGCAAAGGAAATCTGCACTACAATGAAGTCTCACTTCCCCCCGGTCAAAAGGGCCATCTGAAAAAAGTGTAAAATCCAGAAAGGCAGGACAGGCCATGGAGAACTGGGAGCCTTGTTATGCTGATGGGCGGGATGTAAACTGCCAACAGACACTCGGGAGAAGTGTATGGTGTTTCCTGAAACATCTAAAAAACAAAGCAACAGAGCCTAGGGCACTTCCACTTATGGTCCTATAGCTTAGGGAAATTAAAATCAAAAAGACACAGCCACCCCAATGTTTGGGACGCCTCTGTTTACAAGAACCTCGTTTACCGTACAAGTTCAATATCACAGAAAGTGAAAAATGGATAAAGAACTTGTGGTACTTACGTACAATGCAGTATCACTCAGCAGTGAAATCTATGTCATCAGGCCCGTAGCAGCACAATGAGTGGATTCAGGTACGATGATTCTAACTGAAATAAGTCACACAGAAAAAGAAACATCATAAGATATCAGTAATACACGGAATGTAAACTTGGCTACACAGGAACTGAATTACAGAACAGAACAGGGTCTCAAATTTAGAAAACCAACTTATGCTTGTTTAAGGGTAAAGGTGAGTTGGGGTGCTGCATAAAACCAGAGATTGAAATGAGCACAGATAAAGTTCCTTAAGCCAAATATGGAATAGACAAGAGCTACTCCTTGCTCAACGAAATGGACTCAACACCGCATATTAAACGCCTAAGAATGTACCTGACTCTTAAGTATCTTAAAACCTATGGATTGCTATGTCTCCGAAAGAGAATCAAGCATGTGTACAGGGACATAAACGCAGCAGTGATAGGATTGGAGAGGTTCGGTGAGCAAATGAAGACCCTTTGAAGTCATATTGCATGGTACCCATTCCACGGGTTTCAACTACCCAGGTTTAAGGTATTCTTCCTTCAGCTAAAACATGCATGTGGAACCTAGAGTATGATCAACCATGTGATCGGGAGACGTGTTCAAATATGTCTCAGTTTTCGTACCCTGGTACTCGGGTGCAACATTCCAGACGCTTTACTAACACTCTCCCGACTTGGAGAGTCAGTCCCTTTAACCTCCTGTTTGGCCCAGTTTGCAATTTCTGCGGAAGATGAACAGGAATAGCGAGAACCAATGAGAGACTAGCTGGAGGTGTCTGGACGGGCAAATTTAACTCTCATTTCCCACCAGGAAGAGGAAATAACCAAAGGCTCAGCGTGCCGTGCCGGAACCAGATTAGGGCCTGAAGCCATCCTGCGGTGTTGCGGCCAGCTCACAAGAAAACGAGTTGAAGAAAGGAGCTCAGGGGCACTGTAATTCACAAACCTGCAGAGTTATAAATGACAACTATCGTCCAAAAATATACTGAAGTAAGGCTGCCAAGAGGACTTGAAAGCGGGGCAGAATTGCAGGAAACCGATTTCAGGAGGTAGACTGGAATTGCATTGAAAGCATAGGAAAAGAGGCAGAACGTCCACAATGATGCACTTGGCCAAAAAGGGCGTATGCGTTTTTTCCTGAATATATTCAGGAAAAAACGCATACGCCCTTTTTGGCCAACCAAGCAAGCTTGCAAAGGAAATCTGCACTACAATGAAGTCTCACTTCCCCCCGGTCAAAAGGGCCATCTGAAACAAGTGTAAAATCCAGAAAGGCAGGACAGGCCATGGAGAACTGGGAGCCTTGTTATGCTGATGGGCGGGATGTAAATTGCCAACAGACACTCGGGAGAAGTGTATGGTGTTTCCTGAAACATCTAAAAAACAAAGCAACAGAGCCTAAGGCACTTCCACTTATGGTCCTATAGCTTAGGGAAATTAAAATCAAAAAGACACAGCCACCCCAATGTTTGGGACGCCTCTGTTTACAAGAACCTCGTTTACCGTACAAGTTCAATATCACAGAAAGTGAAAAATGGATAAAGAACTTGTGGTACTTACGTACAATGCAGTATCACTCAGCAGTGAAATCTATGTCATCAGGCCCGTAGCAGCACAATGAGTGGATTCAGGTACGATGATTCTAACTGAAATAAGTCACACAGAAAAAGAAACATCATAAGATATCAGTAATACACGGAATGTAAACTTGGCTACACAGGAACTGAATTACAGAACAGAACAGGGTCTCAAATTTAGAAAACCAACTTATGCTTGTTTAAGGGTAAAGGTGAGTTGGGGTGCTGCATAAAACCAGAGATTGAAATGAGCACAGATAAAGTTCCTTAAGCCAAATATGGAATACACAAGAGCTACTCCTTGCTCAACGAAATGGACTCAACACCGCATATTAAACGCCTAAGAATGTACCTGACTCTTAAGTATCTTAAAACCTATGGATTGCTATGTCTCCGAAAGAGAATCAAGCATGTGTACAGGGACATAAACGCAGCAGTGATAGGATTGGAGAGGTTCGGTGAGCAAATGAAGACCCTTTGAAGTCATATTGCATGGTACCCATTCCACGGGTTTCAACTACCCAGGTTTAAGGTATTCTTCCTTCAGCTAAAACATGCATGTGGAACCTAGAGTATGATCAACCATGTGATCGGGAGACGTGTTCAAATATGTCTCAGTTTTCGTACCCTGGTACTCGGGTGCAACATTCCAGACGCTTTACTAACACTCTCCCGACTTGGAGAGTCAGTCCCTTTAACCTCCTGTTTGGCCCAGTTTGCAATTTCTGCGGAAGATGAACAGGAATAGCGAGAACCAATGAGAGACTAGCTGGAGGTGTCTGGACGGGCAAATTTAACTCTCATTTCCCACCAGGAAGAGGAAATAACCAAAGGCTCAGCGTGCCGTGCCGGAACCAGATTAGGGCCTGAAGCCATCCTGCGGTGTTGCGGCCAGCTCACAAGAAAACGAGTTGAAGAAAGGAGCTCAGGGGCACTGTAATTCACAAACCTGCAGAGTTATAAATGACAACTATCGTCCAAAAATATACTGAAGTAAGGCTGCCAAGAGGACTTGAAAGCGGGGCAGAATTGCAGGAAACCGATTTCAGGAGGTAGACTGGAATTGCATTGAAAGCATAGGAAAAGAGGCAGAACGTCCACAATGATGCACTTGGCCAAAAAGGGCGTATGCGTTCTTTCCTGAATATATTCAGTAAAGAACGCATACGCCCTTTTTGGCCAACCAAGCAAGCTTGCAAAGGAAATCTGCACTACAATGAAGTCTCACTTCCCCCCGGTCAAAAGGGCCATCTGAAAAAAGTGTAAAATCCAGAAAGGCAGGACAGGCCATGGAGAACTGGGAGCCTTGTTATGCTGATGGGCGGGATGTAAACTGCCAACAGACACTCGGGAGAAGTGTATGGTGTTTCCTGAAACATCTAAAAAACAAAGCAACAGAGCCTAGGCCACTTCCACTTATGGTCCTATAGCTTAGGGAAATTAAAATCAAAAAGACACAGCCACCCCAAAGTTTGGGACGCCTCTGTTTACAAGAACCTCGTTTACCGTACAAGTTCAATATCACAGAAAGTTAAAAAATGGATAAAGAACTTGTGGTACTTACGTACAATGCAGTATCACTCAGCAGTGAAATCTATGTCATCAGGCCCGTAGCAGCACAATGAGTGGATTCAGGTACGATGATTCTAACTGAAATAAGTCACACAGAAAAAGAAACATCATAAGATATCAGTAATACACGGAATGTAAACTTGGCTACACAGGAACTGAATTACAGAACAGAACAGGGTCTCAAATTTAGAAAACCAACTTATGCTTGTTTAAGGGTAAAGGTGAGTTGGGGTGCTGCATAAAACCAGAGATTGAAATGAGCACAGATAAAGTTCCTTAAGCCAAATATGGAATAGACAAGAGCTACTCCTTGCTCAACGAAATGGACTCAACACCGCATATTAAACGCCTAAGAATGTACCTGACTCTTAAGTATCTTAAAACGTATGGATTGCTATGTCTCCGAAAGAGAATCAAGCATGTGTACAGGGACATAAACGCAGCAGTGATAGGATTGGAGAGGTTCGGTGAGCAAATGAAGACCCTTTGAAGTCATATTGCATGGTACCCATTCCACAGGTTTCAACTACCCAGGTTTAAGGTATTCTTCCTTCAGCTAAAACATGCATGTGGAACCTAGAGTATGATCAACCATGTGATCGGGAGACGTGTTCAAATATGTCTCAGTTTTCGTACCCTGGTACTCGGGTGCAACATTCCAGACGCTTTACTAACACTCTCCCGACTTGGAGAGTCAGTCCCTTTAACCTCCTGTTTGGCCCAGTTTGCAATTTCTGCGGAAGATGAACAGGAATAGCGAGAACCAATGAGAGACTAGCTGGAGGTGTCTGGACGGGCAAATTTAACTCTCATTTCCCACCAGGAAGAGGAAATAACCAAAGGCTCAGCGTGCCGTGCCGGAACCAGATTAGGGCCTGAAGCCATCCTGCGGTGTTGCGGCCAGCTCACAAGAAAACGAGTTGAAGAAAGGAGCTCAGGGGCACTGTAATTCACAAACCTGCAGAGTTATAAGTGACAACTATCGTCCAAAAATATACTGAAGTAAGGCTGCCAAGAGGACTTGAAAGCGGGGCAGAATTGCAGGAAACCGATTGCAGGAGGTAGACTGGAATTGCATTGAAAGCATAGGAAAAGAGGCAGAACGTCCACAATGATGCACTTGGCCAAAAAGGGCGTATGCGTTTTTTCCTGAATATATTCAGGAAAGAACGCATACGCCCTTTTTGGCCAACCAAGCAAGCTTGCAAAGGAAATCTGCACTACAATGAAGTCTCACTTCCCCCCGGTCAAAAGGGCCATCTGAAAAAAGTGTAAAATCCAGAAAGGCAGGACAGGCCATGGAGAACTGGGAGCCTTGTTATGCTGATGGGCGGGATGTAAACTGCCAACAGACACTCGGGAGAAGTGTATGGTGTTTCCTGAAACATCTAAAAAACAAAGCAACAGAGCCTAGGCCACTTCCACTTATGGTCCTATAGCTTAGGGAAATTAAAATCAAAAAGACACAGCCACCCCAAAGTTTGGGACGCCTCTGTTTACAAGAACCTCGTTTACCGTACAAGTTCAATATCACAGAAAGTTAAAAAATGGATAAAGAACTTGTGGTACTTACGTACAATGCAGTATCACTCAGCAGTGAAATCTATGCCATCAGGCCCGTAGCAGCACAATGAGTGGATTCAGGTACGATGATTCTAACTGAAATAAGTCACACAGAAAAAGAAACATCATAAGATATCAGTAATACACGGAATGTAAACTTGGCTACACAGGAACTGAATTACAGAACAGAACAGGGTCTCAAATTTAGAAAACCAACTTATGCTTGTTTAAGGGTAAAGGTGAGTTGGGGTGCTGCATAAAACCAGAGATTGAAATGAGCACAGATAAAGTTCCTTAAGCCAAATATGGAATAGACAAGAGCTACTCCTTGCTCAACGAAATGGACTCAACACCGCATATTAAACGCCTAAGAATGTACCTGACTCTTAAGTATCTTAAAACCTATGGATTGCTATGTCTCCGAAAGAGAATCAAGCATGTGTACAGGGACATAAACGCAGCAGTGATAGGATTGGAGAGGTTCGGTGAGCAAATGAAGACCCTTTGAAGTCATATTGCATGGTACCCATTCCACGGGTTTCAACTACCCAGGTTTAAGGTATTCTTCCTTCAGCTAAAACATGCATGTGGAACCTAGAGTATGATCAACCATGTGATCGGGAGACGTGTTCAAATATGTCTCAGTTTTCGTACCCTGGTACTCGGGTGCAACATTCCAGACGCTTTACTAACACTCTCCCGACTTGGAGAGTCAGTCCCTTTAACCTCCTGTTTGGCCCAGTTTGCAATTTCTGCGGAAGATGAACAGGAATAGCGAGAACCAATGAGAGACTAGCTGGAGGTGTCTGGACGGGCAAATTTAACTCTCATTTCCCACCAGGAAGAGGAAATAACCAAAGGCTCAGCGTGCCGTGCCGGAACCAGATTAGGGCCTGAAGCCATCCTGCGGTGTTGCGGCCAGCTCACAAGAAAACGAGTTGAAGAAAGGAGCTCAGGGGCACTGTAATTCACAAACCTGCAGAGTTATAAGTGACAACTATCGTCCAAAAATATACTGAAGTAAGGCTGCCAAGAGGACTTGAAAGCGGGGCAGAATTGCAGGAAACCGATTTCAGGAGGTAGACTGGAATTGCATTGAAAGCATAGGAAAAGAGGCAGAACGTCCACAATGATGCACTTGGCCAAAAAGGGCGTATGCGTTTTTTCCTGAATATATTCAGGAAAGAACGCATACGCCCTTTTTGGCCAACCAAGCAAGCTTGCAAAGGAAATCTGCACTACAATGAAGTCTCACTTCCCCCCGGTCAAAAGGGCCATCTGAAAAAAGTGTAAAATCCAGAAAGGCAGGACAGGCCATGGAGAACTGGGA
This sequence comes from Globicephala melas, assembly GCF_963455315.2. NCBI lineage: Eukaryota > Metazoa > Chordata > Mammalia > Artiodactyla > Delphinidae > Globicephala > Globicephala melas. The sequence goes on along the minus strand of NW_027207305.1, from coordinate 455,939 downwards.
GCCTTGTTATGCTGATGGGCGGGATGTAAACTGCCAACAGACACTCGGGAGAAGTGTATGGTGTTTCCTGAAACATCTAAAAAACAAAGCAACAGAGCCTAGGGCACTTCCACTTATGGTCCTATAGCTTAGGGAAATTAAAATCAAAAAGACACAGCCACCCCAATGTTTGGGACGCCTCTGTTTACAAGAACCTCGTTTACCGTACAAGTTCAATATCACAGAAAGTGAAAAATGGATAAAGAACTTGTGGTACTTACGTACAATGCAGTATCACTCAGCAGTGAAATCTATGCCATCAGGCCCGTAGCAGCACAATGAGTGGATTCAGGTACGATGATTCTAACTGAAATAAGTCACACAGAAAAAGAAACATCATAAGATATCAGTAATACACGGAATGTAAACTTGGCTACACAGGAACTGAATTACAGAACAGAACAGGGTCTCAAATTTAGAAAACCAACTTATGCTTGTTTAAGGGTAAAGGTGAGTTGGGGTGCTGCATAAAACCAGAGATTGAAATGAGCACAGATAAAGTTCCTTAAGCCAAATATGGAATAGACAAGAGCTACTCCTTGCTCAACGAAATGGACTCAACACCGCATATTAAACGCCTAAGAATGTACCTGACTCTTAAGTATCTTAAAACCTATGGATTGCTATGTCTCCGAAAGAGAATCAAGCATGTGTACAGGGACATAAACGCAGCAGTGATAGGATTGGAGAGGTTCGGTGAGCAAATGAAGACCCTTTGAAGTCATATTGCATGGTACCCATTCCACGGGTTTCAACTACCCAGGTTTAAGGTATTCTTCCTTCAGCTAAAACATGCATGTGGAACCTAGAGTATGATCAACCATGTGATCGGGAGACGTGTTCAAATATGTCTCAGTTTTCGTACCCTGGTACTCGGGTGCAACATTCCAGACGCTTTACTAACACTCTCCCGACTTGGAGAGTCAGTCCCTTTAACCTCCTGTTTGGCCCAGTTTGCAATTTCTGCGGAAGATGAACAGGAATAGCGAGAACCAATGAGAGACTAGCTGGAGGTGTCTGGACGGGCAAATTTAACTCTCATTTCCCACCAGGAAGAGGAAATAACCAAAGGCTCAGCGTGCCGTGCCGGAACCAGATTAGGGCCTGAAGCCATCCTGCGGTGTTGCGGCCAGCTCACAAGAAAACGAGTTGAAGAAAGGAGCTCAGGGGCACTGTAATTCACAAACCTGCAGAGATATAAATGAAAACTATCGTCCAAAAATATACTGAAGTAAGGCTGCCAAGAGGACTTGAAAGCGGGGCAGAATTGCAGGAAACCGATTTCAGGAGGTAGACTGGAATTGCATTGAAAGCATAGGAAAAGAGGCAGAACGTCCACAATGATGCACTTGGCCAAAAAGGGCGTATGCGTTTTTTCCTGAATATATTCAGGAAAGAACGCATACGCCCTTTTTGGCCAACCAAGCAAGCTTGCAAAGGAAATCTGCACTACAATGAAGTCTCACTTCCCCCCGGTCAAAAGGGCCATCTGAAAAAAGTGTAAAATCCAGAAAGGCAGGACAGGCCATGGAGAACTGGGAGCCTTGTTATGCTGATGGGCGGGATGTAAACTGCCAACAGACACTCGGGAGAAGTGTATGGTGTTTCCTGAAACATCTAAAAAACAAAGCAACAGAGCCTAGGCCACTTCCACTTATGGTCCTATAGCTTAGGGAAATTAAAATCAAAAAGACACAGCCACCCCAAAGTTTGGGACGCCTCTGTTTACAAGAACCTCGTTTACCGTACAAGTTCAATATCACAGAAAGTGAAAAATGGATAAAGAACTTGTGGTACTTACGTACAATGCAGTATCACTCAGCAGTGAAATCTATGTCATCAGGCCCGTAGCAGCACAATGAGTGGATTCAGGTACGATGATTCTAACTGAAATAAGTCACACAGAAAAAGAAACATCATAAGATATCAGTAATACACGGAATGTAAACTTGGCTACACAGGAACTGAATTACAGAACAGAACAGGGTCTCAAATTTAGAAAACCAACTTATGCTTGTTTAAGGGTAAAGGTGAGTTGGGGTGCTGCATAAAACCAGAGATTGAAATGAGCACAGATAAAGTTCCTTAAGCCAAATATGGAATAGACAAGAGCTACTCCTTGCTCAACGAAATGGACTCAACACCGCATATTAAACGCCTAAGAATGTACCTGACTCTTAAGTATCTTAAAACCTATGGATTGCTATGTCTCCGAAAGAGAATCAAGCATGTGTACAGGGACATAAACGCAGCAGTGATAGGATTGGAGAGGTTCGGTGAGCAAATGAAGACCCTTTGAAGTCATATTGCATGGTACCCATTCCACGGGTTTCAACTACCCAGGTTTAAGGTATTCTTCCTTCAGCTAAAACATGCATGTGGAACCTAGAGTATGATCAACCATGTGATCGGGAGACGTGTTCAAATATGTCTCAGTTTTCGTACCCTGGTACTCGGGTGCAACATTCCAGACGCTTTACTAACACTCTCCCGACTTGGAGAGTCAGTCCCTTTAACCTCCTGTTTGGCCCAGTTTGCAATTTCTGCGGAAGATGAACAGGAATAGCGAGAACCAATGAGAGACTAGCTGGAGGTGTCTGGACGGGCAAATTTAACTCTCATTTCCCACCAGGAAGAGGAAATAACCAAAGGCTCAGCGTGCCGTGCCGGAACCAGATTAGGGCCTGAAGCCATCCTGCGGTGTTGCGGCCAGCTCACAAGAAAACGAGTTGAAGAAAGGAGCTCAGGGGCACTGTAATTCACAAACCTGCAGAGTTATAAGTGACAACTATCGTCCAAAAATATACTGAAGTAAGGCTGCCAAGAGGACTTGAAAGCGGGGCAGAATTGCAGGAAACCGATTTCAGGAGGTAGACTGGAATTGCATTGAAAGCATAGGAAAAGAGGCAGAACGTCCACAATGATGCACTTGGCCAAAAAGGGCGTATGCGTTTTTTCCTGAATATATTCAGGAAAGAACGCATACGCCCTTTTTGGCCAACCAAGCAAGCTTGCAAAGGAAATCTGCACTACAATGAAGTCTCACTTCCCCCCGGTCAAAAGGGCCATCTGAAAAAAGTGTAAAATCCAGAAAGGCAGGACAGGCCATGGAGAACTGGGAGCCTTGTTATGCTGATGGGCGGGATGTAAACTGCCAACAGACACTCGGGAGAAGTGTATGGTGTTTCCTGAAACATCTAAAAAACAAAGCAACAGAGCCTAGGGCACTTCCACTTATGGTCCTATAGCTTAGGGAAATTAAAATCAAAAAGACACAGCCACCCCAATGTTTGGGACGCCTCTGTTTACAAGAACCTCGTTTACCGTACAAGTTCAATATCACAGAAAGTGAAAAATGGATAAAGAACTTGTGGTACTTACGTACAATGCAGTATCACTCAGCAGTGAAATCTATGCCATCAGGCCCGTAGCAGCACAATGAGTGGATTCAGGTACGATGATTCTAACTGAAATAAGTCACACAGAAAAAGAAACATCATAAGATATCAGTAATACACGGAATGTAAACTTGGCTACACAGGAACTGAATTACAGAACAGAACAGGGTCTCAAATTTAGAAAACCAACTTATGCTTGTTTAAGGGTAAAGGTGAGTTGGGGTGCTGCATAAAACCAGAGATTGAAATGAGCACAGATAAAGTTCCTTAAGCCAAATATGGAATAGACAAGAGCTACTCCTTGCTCAACGAAATGGACTCAACACCGCATATTAAACGCCTAAGAATGTACCTGACTCTTAAGTATCTTAAAACCTATGGATTGCTATGTCTCCGAAAGAGAATCAAGCATGTGTACAGGGACATAAACGCAGCAGTGATAGGATTGGAGAGGTTCGGTGAGCAAATGAAGACCCTTTGAAGTCATATTGCATGGTACCCATTCCACGGGTTTCAACTACCCAGGTTTAAGGTATTCTTCCTTCAGCTAAAACATGCATGTGGAACCTAGAGTATGATCAACCATGTGATCGGGAGACGTGTTCAAATATGTCTCAGTTTTCGTACCCTGGTACTCGGGTGCAACATTCCAGACGCTTTACTAACACTCTCCCGACTTGGAGAGTCAGTCCCTTTAACCTCCTGTTTGGCCCAGTTTGCAATTTCTGCGGAAGATGAACAGGAATAGCGAGAACCAATGAGAGACTAGCTGGAGGTGTCTGGACGGGCAAATTTAACTCTCATTTCCCACCAGGAAGAGGAAATAACCAAAGGCTCAGCGTGCCGTGCCGGAACCAGATTAGGGCCTGAAGCCATCCTGCGGTGTTGCGGCCAGCTCACAAGAAAACGAGTTGAAGAAAGGAGCTCAGGGGCACTGTAATTCACAAACCTGCAGAGTTATAAGTGACAACTATCGTCCAAAAATATACTGAAGTAAGGCTGCCAAGAGGACTTGAAAGCGGGGCAGAATTGCAGGAAACCGATTTCAGGAGGTAGACTGGAATTGCATTGAAAGCATAGGAAAAGAGGCAGAACGTCCACAATGATGCACTTGGCCAAAAAGGGCGTATGCGTTTTTTCCTGAATATATTCAGGAAAGAACGCATACGCCCTTTTTGGCCAACCAAGCAAGCTTGCAAAGGAAATCTGCACTACAATGAAGTCTCACTTCCCCCCGGTCAAAAGGGCCATCTGAAAAAAGTGTAAAATCCAGAAATGCAGGACAGGCCATGGAGAACTGGGAGCCTTGTTATGCTGATGGGCGGGATGTAAACTGCCAACAGACACTCGGGAGAAGTGTATGGTGTTTCCTGAAACATCTAAAAAACAAAGCAACAGAGCCTAGGCCACTTCCACTTATGGTCCTATAGCTTAGGGAAATTAAAATCAAAAAGACACAGCCACCCCAAAGTTTGGGACGCCTCTGTTTACAAGAACCTCGTTTACCGTACAAGTTCAATATCACAGAAAGTGAAAAATGGATAAAGAACTTGTGGTACTTACGTACAATGCAGTATCACTCAGCAGTGAAATCTATGCCATCAGGCCCGTAGCAGCACAATGAGTGGATTCAGGTACGATGATTCTAACTGAAATAAGTCACACAGAAAAAGAAACATCATAAGATATCAGTAATACACGGAATGTAAACTTGGCTACACAGGAACTGAATTACAGAACAGAACAGGGTCTCAAATTTAGAAAACCAACTTATGCTTGTTTAAGGGTAAAGGTGAGTTGGGGTGCTGCATAAAACCAGAGATTGAAATGAGCACAGATAAAGTTCCTTAAGCCAAATATGGAATAGACAAGAGCTACTCCTTGCTCAACGAAATGGACTCAACACCGCATATTAAACGCCTAAGAATGTACCTGACTCTTAAGTATCTTAAAACCTATGGATTGCTATGTCTCCGAAAGAGAATCAAGCATGTGTACAGGGACATAAACGCAGCAGTGATAGGATTGGAGAGGTTCGGTGAGCAAATGAAGACCCTTTGAAGTCATATTGCATGGTACCCATTCCACGGGTTTCAACTACCCAGGTTTAAGGTATTCTTCCTTCAGCTAAAACATGCATGTGGAACCTAGAGTATGATCAACCATGTGATCGGGAGACGTGTTCAAATATGTCTCAGTTTTCGTACCCTGGTACTCGGGTGCAACATTCCAGACGCTTTACTAACACTCTCCCGACTTGGAGAGTCAGTCCCTTTAACCTCCTGTTTGGCCCAGTTTGCAATTTCTGCGGAAGATGAACAGGAATAGCGAGAACCAATGAGAGACTAGCTGGAGGTGTCTGGACGGGCAAATTTAACTCTCATTTCCCACCAGGAAGAGGAAATAACCAAAGGCTCAGCGTGCCGTGCCGGAACCAGATTAGGGCCTGAAGCCATCCTGCGGTGTTGCGGCCAGCTCACAAGAAAACGAGTTGAAGAAAGGAGCTCAGGGGCACTGTAATTCACAAACCTGCAGAGTTATAAATGACAACTATCGTCCAAAAATATACTGAAGTAAGGCTGCCAAGAGGACTTGAAAGCGGGGCAGAATTGCAGGAAACCGATTTCAGGAGGTAGACTGGAATTGCATTGAAAGCATAGGAAAAGAGGCAGAACGTCCACAATGATGCACTTGGCCAAAAAGGGCGTATGCGTTTTTTCCTGAATATATTCAGGAAAGAACGCATACGCCCTTTTTGGCCAACCAAGCAAGCTTGCAAAGGAAATCTGCACTACAATGAAGTCTCACTTCCCCCCGGTCAAAAGGGCCATCTGAAAAAAGTGTAAAATCCAGAAAGGCAGGACAGGCCATGGAGAACTGGGAGCCTTGTTATGCTGATGGGCGGGATGTAAACTGCCAACAGACACTTGGGAGAAGTGTATGGTGTTTCCTGAAACATCTAAAAAACAAAGCAACAGAGCCTAGGGCACTTCCACTTATGGTCCTATAGCTTAGGGAAATTAAAATCAAAAAGACACAGCCACCCCAATGTTTGGGACGCCTCTGTTTACAAGAACCTCGTTTACCGTACAAGTTCAATATCACAGAAAGTGAAAAATGGATAAAGAACTTGTGGTACTTACGTACAATGCAGTATCACTCAGCAGTGAAATCTATGCCATCAGGCCCGTAGCAGCACAATGAGTGGATTCAGGTACGATGATTCTAACTGAAATAAGTCACACAGAAAAAGAAACATCATAAGATATCAGTAATACACGGAATGTAAACTTGGCTACACAGGAACTGAATTACAGAACAGAACAGGGTCTCAAATTTAGAAAACCAACTTATGCTTGTTTAAGGGTAAAGGTGAGTTGGGGTGCTGCATAAAACCAGAGATTGAAATGAGCACAGATAAAGTTCCTTAAGCCAAATATGGAATAGACAAGAGCTACTCCTTGCTCAACGAAATGGACTCAACACCGCATATTAAACGCCTAAGAATGTACCTGACTCTTAAGTATCTTAAAACCTATGGATTGCTATGTCTCCGAAAGAGAATCAAGCATGTGTACAGGGACATAAACGCAGCAGTGATAGGATTGGAGAGGTTCGGTGAGCAAATGAAGACCCTTTGAAGTCATATTGCATGGTACCCATTCCACGGGTTTCAACTACCCAGGTTTAAGGTATTCTTCCTTCAGCTAAAACATGCATGTGGAACCTAGAGTATGATCAACCATGTGATCGGGAGACGTGTTCAAATATGTCTCAGTTTTTGTACCCTGGTACTCGGGTGCAACATTCCAGACGCTTTACTAACACTCTCCCGACTTGGAGAGTCAGTCCCTTTAACCTCCTGTTTGGCCCAGTTTGCAATTTCTGCGGAAGATGAACAGGAATAGCGAGAACCAATGAGAGACTAGCTGGAGATGTCTGGACGGGCAAATTTAACTCTCATTTCCCACCAGGAAGAGGAAATAACCAAAGGCTCAGCGTGCCGTGCCGGAACCAGATTAGGGCCTGAAGCCATCCTGCGGTGTTGCGGCCAGCTCACAAGAAAACGAGTTGAAGAAAGGAGCTCAGGGGCACTGTAATTCACAAACCTGCAGAGTTATAAATGACAACTATCGTCCAAAAATATACTGAAGTAAGGCTGCCAAGAGGACTTGAAAGCGGGGCAGAATTGCAGGAAACCGATTTCAGGAGGTAGACTGGAATTGCATTGAAAGCATAGGAAAAGAGGCAGAACGTCCACAATGATGCACTTGGCCAAAAAGGGCGTATGCGTTTTTTCCTGAATATATTCAGGAAAGAACGCATACGCCCTTTTTGGCCAACCAAGCAAGCTTGCAAAGGAAATCTGCACTACAATGAAGTCTCACTTCCCCCCGGTCAAAAGGGCCATCTGAAAAAAGTGTAAAATCCAGAAAGGCAGGACAGGCCATGGAGAACTGGGAGCCTTGTTATGCTGATGGGCGGGATGTAAACTGCCAACAGACACTCGGGAGAAGTGTATGCTGTTTCCTGAAACATCTAAAAAACAAAGCAACAGAGCCTAGGGCACTTCCACTTATGGTCCTATAGCTTAGGGAAATTAAAATCAAAAAGACACAGCCACCCCAAAGTTTGGGACGCCTCTGTTTACAAGAACCTCGTTTACCGTACAAGTTCAATATCACAGAAAGTGAAAAATGGATAAAGAACTTGTGGTACTTACGTACAATGCAGTATCACTCAGCAGTGAAATCTATGTCATCAGGCCCGTAGCAGCACAATGAGTGGATTCAGGTACGATGATTCTAACTGAAATAAGTCACACAGAAAAAGAAACATCATAAGATATCAGTAATACACGGAATGTAAACTTGGCTACACAGGAACTGAATTACAGAACAGAACAGGGTCTCAAATTTAGAAAACCAACTTATGCTTGTTTAAGGGTAAAGTTGAGTTGGGGTGCTGCATAAAACCAGAGATTGAAATGAGCACAGATAAAGTTCCTTAAGCCAAATATGGAATAGACAAGAGCTACTCCTTGCTCAACGAAATGGACTCAACACCGCATATTAAACGCCTAAGAATGTACCTGACTCTTAAGTATCTTAAAACGTATGGATTGCTATGTCTCCGAAAGAGAATCAAGCATGTGTACAGGGACATAAACGCAGCAGTGATAGGATTGGAGAGGTTCGGTGAGCAAATGAAGACCCTTTGAAGTCATATTGCATGGTACCCATTCCACAGGTTTCAACTACCCAGGTTTAAGGTATTCTTCCTTCAGCTAAAACATGCATGTGGAACCTAGAGTATGATCAACCATGTGATCGGGAGACGTGTTCAAATATGTCTCAGTTTTCGTACCCTGGTACTCGGGTGCAACATTCCAGACGCTTTACTAACACTCTCCCGACTTGGAGAGTCAGTCCCTTTAACCTCCTGTTTGGCCCAGTTTGCAATTTCTGCGGAAGATGAACAGGAATAGCGAGAACCAATGAGAGACTAGCTGGAGGTGTCTGGACGGGCAAATTTAACTCTCATTTCCCACCAGGAAGAGGAAATAACCAAAGGCTCAGCGTGCCGTGCCGGAACCAGATTAGGGCCTGAAGCCATCCTGCGGTGTTGCGGCCAGCTCACAAGAAAACGAGTTGAAGAAAGGAGCTCAGGGGCACTGTAATTCACAAACCTGCAGAGTTATAAATGACAACTATCGTCCAAAAATATACTGAAGTAAGGCTGCCAAGAGGACTTGAAAGCGGGGCAGAATTGCAGGAAACCGATTTCAGGAGGTAGACTGGAATTGCATTGAAAGCATAGGAAAAGAGGCAGAACGTCCACAATGATGCACTTGGCCAAAAAGGGCGTATGCGTTTTTTCCTGAATATATTCAGGAAAGAACGCATACGCCCTTTTTGGCCAACCAAGCAAGCTTGCAAAGGAAATCTGCATGACAATGAAGTCTCACTTCCCCCCGGTCAAAAGGGCCATCTGAAAAAAGTGTAAAATCCAGAAAGGCAGGACAGGCCATGGAGAACTGGGAGCCTTGTTATGCTGATGGGCGGGATGTAAACTGCCAACAGACACTCGGGAGAAGTGTATGGTGTTTCCTGAAACATCTAAAAAACAAAGCAACAGAGCCTAGGGCACTTCCACTTATGGTCCTATAGCTTAGGGAAATTAAAATCAAAAAGACACAGCCACCCCAATGTTTGGGACGCCTCTGTTTACAAGAACCTCGTTTACCGTACAAGTTCAATATCACAGAAAGTGAAAAATGGATAAAGAACTTGTGGTACTTACGTACAATGCAGTATCACTCAGCAGTGAAATCTATGCCATCAGGCCCGTAGCAGCACAATGAGTGGATTCAGGTACGATGATTCTAACTGAAATAAGTCACACAGAAAAAGAAACATCATAAGATATCAGTAATACACGGAATGTAAACTTGGCTACACAGGAACTGAATTACAGAACAGAACAGGGTCTCAAATTTAGAAAACCAACTTATGCTTGTTTAAGGGTAAAGGTGAGTTGGGGTGCTGCATAAAACCAGAGATTGAAATGAGCACAGATAAAGTTCCTTAAGCCAAATATGGAATAGACAAGAGCTACTCCTTGCTCAACGAAATGGACTCAACACCGCATATTAAACGCCTAAGAATTTACCTGACTCTTAAGTATCTTAAAACCTATGGATTGCTATGTCTCCGAAAGAGAATCAAGCATGTGTACAGGGACATAAACGCAGCAGTGATAGGATTGGAGAGGTTCGGTGAGCAAATGAAGACCCTTTGAAGTCATATTGCATGGTACCCATTCCACAGGTTTCAACTACCCAGGTTTAAGGTATTCTTCCTTCAGCTAAAACATGCATGTGGAACCTAGAGTATGATCAACCATGTGATCGGGAGACGTGTTCAAATATGTCTCAGTTTTCGTACCCTGGTACTCGGGTGCAACATTCCAGATGCTTTACTAACACTCTCCCGACTTGGAGAGTCAGTCCCTTTAACCTCCTGTTTGGCCCAGTTTGCAATTTCTGCGGAAGATGAACAGGAATAGCGAGAACCAATGAGAGACTAGCTGGAGGTGTCTGGACGGGCAAATTTAACTCTCATTTCCCACCAGGAAGAGGAAATAACCAAAGGCTCAGCGTGCCGTGCCGGAACCAGATTAGGGCCTGAAGCCATCCTGCGGTGTTGCGGCCAGCTCACAAGAAAACGAGTTGAAGAAAGGAGCTCAGGGGCACTGTAATTCACAAACCTGCAGAGTTATAAATGAAAACTATCGTCCAAAAATATACTGAAGTAAGGCTGCCAAGAGGACTTGAAAGCGGGGCAGAATTGCAGGAAACCGATTTCAGGAGGTAGACTGGAATTGCATTGAAAGCATAGGAAAAGAGGCAGAACGTCCACAATGATGCACTTGGCCAAAAAGGGCGTATGCGTTTTTTCCTGAATATATTCAGGAAAGAACGCATACGCCCTTTTTGGCCAACCAAGCAAGCTTGCAAAGGAAATCTGCACTACAATGAAGTCTCACTTCCCCCCGGTCAAAAGGGCCATCTGAAAAAAGTGTAAAATCCAGAAAGGCAGGACAGGCCATGGAGAACTGGGAGCCTTGTTATGCTGATGGGCGGGATGTAAACTGCCAACAGACACTCGGGAGAAGTGTATGCTGTTTCCTGAAACATCTAAAAAACAAAGCAACAGAGCCTAGGGCACTTCCACTTATGGTCCTATAGCTTAGGGAAATTAAAATCAAAAAGACACAGCCACCCCAAAGTTTGGGACGCCTCTGTTTACAAGAACCTCGTTTACCGTACAAGTTCAATATCACAGAAAGTGAAAAATGGATAAAGAACTTGTGGTACTTACGTACAATGCAGTATCACTCAGCAGTGAAATCTATGTCATCAGGCCCGTAGCAGCACAATGAGTGGATTCAGGTACGATGATTCTAACTGAAATAAGTCACACAGAAAAAGAAACATCATAAGATATCAGTAATACACGGAATGTAAACTTGGCTACACAGGAACTGAATTACAGAACAGAACAGGGTCTCAAATTTAGAAAACCAACTTATGCTTGTTTAAGGGTAAAGTTGAGTTGGGGTGCTGCATAAAACCAGAGATTGAAATGAGCACAGATAAAGTTCCTTAAGCCAAATATGGAATAGACAAGAGCTACTCCTTGCTCAACGAAATGGACTCAACACCGCATATTAAACGCCTAAGAATGTACCTGACTCTTAAGTATCTTAAAACCTATGGATTGCTATGTCTCCGAAAGAGAATCAAGCATGTGTACAGGGACATAAACGCAGCAGTGATAGGATTGGAGAGGTTCGGTGAGCAAATGAAGACCCTTTGAAGTCATATTGCATGGTACCCATTCCACGGGTTTCAACTACCCAGGTTTAAGGTATTCTTCCTTCAGCTAAAACATGCATGTGGAACCTAGAGTATGATCAACCATGTGATCGGGAGACGTGTTCAAATATGTCTCAGTTTTCGTACCCTGGTACTCGGGTGCAACATTCCAGACGCTTTACTAACACTCTCCCGACTTGGAGAGTCAGTCCCTTTAACCTCCTGTTTGGCCCAGTTTGCAATTTCTGCGGAAGATGAACAGGAATAGCGAGAACCAATGAGAGACTAGCTGGAGGTGTCTGGACGGGCAAATTTAACTCTCATTTCCCACCAGGAAGAGGAAATAACCAAAGGCTCAGCGTGCCGTGCCGGAACCAGATTAGGGCCTGAAGCCATCCTGCGGTGTTGCGGCCAGCTCACAAGAAAACGAGTTGAAGAAAGGAGCTCAGGGGCACTGTAATTCACAAACCTGCAGAGTTATAAGTGACAACTATCGTCCAAAAATATACTGAAGTAAGGCTGCCAAGAGGACTTGAAAGCGGGGCAGAATTGCAGGAAACCGATTTCAGGAGGTAGACTGGAATTGCATTGAAAGCATAGGAAAAGAGGCAGAACGTCCACAATGATGCACTTGGCCAAAAAGGGCGTATGCGTTTTTTCCTGAATATATTCAGGAAAGAACGCATACGCCCTTTTTGGCCAACCAAGCAAGCTTGCAAAGGAAATCTGCACTACAATGAAGTCTCACTTCCCCCCGGTCAAAAGGGCCATCTGAAAAAAGTGTAAAATCCAGAAAGGCAGGACAGGCCATGGAGAACTGGGAGCCTTGTTATGCTGATGGGCGGGATGTAAACTGCCAACAGACACTCGGGAGAAGTGTATGGTGTTTCCTGAAACATCTAAAAAACAAAGCAACAGAGCCTAGGCCACTTCCACTTATGGTCCTATAGCTTAGGGAAATTAAAATCAAAAAGACACAGCCACCCCAAAGTTTGGGACGCCTCTGTTTACAAGAACCTCGTTTACCGTACAAGTTCAATATCACAGAAAGTGAAAAATGGATAAAGAACTTGTGGTACTTACGTACAATGCAGTATCACTCAGCAGTGAAATCTATGCCATCAGGCCCGTAGCAGCACAATGAGTGGATTCAGGTACGATGATTCTAACTGAAATAAGTCACACAGAAAAAGAAACATCATAAGATATCAGTAATACACGGAATGTAAACTTGGCTACACAGGAACTGAATTACAGAACAGAACAGGGTCTCAAATTTAGAAAACCAACTTATGCTTGTTTAAGGGTAAAGGTGAGTTGGGGTGCTGCATAAAACCAGAGATTGAAATGAGCACAGATAAAGTTCCTTAAGCCAAATATGGAATAGACAAGAGCTACTCCTTGCTCAACGAAATGGACTCAACACCGCATATTAAACGCCTAAGAATGTACCTGACTCTTAAGTATCTTAAAACCTATGGATTGCTATGTCTCCGAAAGAGAATCAAGCATGTGTACAGGGACATAAACGCAGCAGTGATAGGATTGGAGAGGTTCGGTGAGCAAATGAAGACCCTTTGAAGTCATATTGCATGGTACCCATTCCACGGGTTTCAACTACCCAGGTTTAAGGTATTCTTCCTTCAGCTAAAACATGCATGTGGAACCTAGAGTATGATCAACCATGTGATCGGGAGACGTGTTCAAATATGTCTCAGTTTTCGTACCCTGGTACTCGGGTGCAACATTCCAGACGCTTTACTAACACTCTCCCGACTTGGAGAGTCAGTCCCTTTAACCTCCTGTTTGGCCCAGTTTGCAATTTCTGCGGAAGATGAACAGGAATAGCGAGAACCAATGAGAGACTAGCTGGAGGTGTCTGGACGGGCAAATTTAACTCTCATTTCCCACCAGGAAGAGGAAATAACCAAAGGCTCAGCGTGCCGTGCCGGAACCAGATTAGGGCCTGAAGCCATCCTGCGGTGTTGCGGCCAGCTCACAAGAAAACGAGTTGAAGAAAGGAGCTCAGGGGCACTGTAATTCACAAACCTGCAGAGTTATAAATGACAACTATCGTCCAAAAATATACTGAAGTAAGGCTGCCAAGAGGACTTGAAAGCGGGGCAGAATTGCAGGAAACCGATTTCAGGAGGTAGACTGGAATTGCATTGAAAGCATAGGAAAAGAGGCAGAACGTCCACAATGATGCACTTGGCCAAAAAGGGCGTATGCGTTTTTTCCTGAATATATTCAGGAAAGAACGCATACGCCCTTTTTGGCCAACCAAGCAAGCTTGCAAAGGAAATCTGCACTACAATGAAGTCTCACTTCCCCCCGGTCAAAAGGGCCATCTGAAAAAAGTGTAAAATCCAGAAAGGCAGGACAGGCCATGGAGAACTGGGAGCCTTGTTATGCTGATGGGCGGGATGTAAACTGCCAACAGACACTTGGGAGAAGTGTATGGTGTTTCCTGAAACATCTAAAAAACAAAGCAACAGAGCCTAGGGCACTTCCACTTATGGTCCTATAGCTTAGGGAAATTAAAATCAAAAAGACACAGCCACCCCAATGTTTGGGACGCCTCTGTTTACAAGAACCTCGTTTACCGTACAAGTTCAATATCACAGAAAGTGAAAAATGGATAAAGAACTTGTGGTACTTACGTACAATGCAGTATCACTCAGCAGTGAAATCTATGCCATCAGGCCCGTAGCAGCACAATGAGTGGATTCAGGTACGATGATTCTAACTGAAATAAGTCACACAGAAAAAGAAACATCATAAGATATCAGTAATACACGGAATGTAAACTTGGCTACACAGGAACTGAATTACAGAACAGAACAGGGTCTCAAATTTAGAAAACCAACTTATGCTTGTTTAAGGGTAAAGGTGAGTTGGGGTGCTGCATAAAACCAGAGATTGAAATGAGCACAGATAAAGTTCCTTAAGCCAAATATGGAATAGACAAGAGCTACTCCTTGCTCAACGAAATGGACTCAACACCGCATATTAAACGCCTAAGAATGTACCTGACTCTTAAGTATCTTAAAACCTATGGATTGCTATGTCTCCGAAAGAGAATCAAGCATGTGTACAGGGACATAAACGCAGCAGTGATAGGATTGGAGAGGTTCGGTGAGCAAATGAAGACCCTTTGAAGTCATATTGCATGGTACCCATTCCACGGGTTTCAACTACCCAGGTTTAAGGTATTCTTCCTTCAGCTAAAACATGCATGTGGAACCTAGAGTATGATCAACCATGTGATCGGGAGACGTGTTCAAATATGTCTCAGTTTTTGTACCCTGGTACTCGGGTGCAACATTCCAGACGCTTTACTAACACTCTCCCGACTTGGAGAGTCAGTCCCTTTAACCTCCTGTTTGGCCCAGTTTGCAATTTCTGCGGAAGATGAACAGGAATAGCGAGAACCAATGAGAGACTAGCTGGAGATGTCTGGACGGGCAAATTTAACTCTCATTTCCCACCAGGAAGAGGAAATAACCAAAGGCTCAGCGTGCCGTGCCGGAACCAGATTAGGGCCTGAAGCCATCCTGCGGTGTTGCGGCCAGCTCACAAGAAAACGAGTTGAAGAAAGGAGCTCAGGGGCACTGTAATTCACAAACCTGCAGAGTTATAAATGACAACTATCGTCCAAAAATATACTGAAGTAAGGCTGCCAAGAGGACTTGAAAGCGGGGCAGAATTGCAGGAAACCGATTTCAGGAGGTAGACTGGAATTGCATTGAAAGCATAGGAAAAGAGGCAGAACGTCCACAATGATGCACTTGGCCAAAAAGGGCGTATGCGTTTTTTCCTGAATATATTCAGGAAAGAACGCATACGCCCTTTTTGGCCAACCAAGCAAGCTTGCAAAGGAAATCTGCACTACAATGAAGTCTCACTTCCCCCCGGTCAAAAGGGCCATCTGAAAAAAGTGTAAAATCCAGAAAGGCAGGACAGGCCATGGAGAACTGGGAGCCTTGTTATGCTGATGGGCGGGATGTAAACTGCCAACAGACACTCGGGAGAAGTGTATGCTGTTTCCTGAAACATCTAAAAAACAAAGCAACAGAGCCTAGGGCACTTCCACTTATGGTCCTATAGCTTAGGGAAATTAAAATCAAAAAGACACAGCCACCCCAAAGTTTGGGACGCCTCTGTTTACAAGAACCTCGTTTACCGTACAAGTTCAATATCACAGAAAGTGAAAAATGGATAAAGAACTTGTGGTACTTACGTACAATGCAGTATCACTCAGCAGTGAAATCTATGTCATCAGGCCCGTAGCAGCACAATGAGTGGATTCAGGTACGATGATTCTAACTGAAATAAGTCACACAGAAAAAGAAACATCATAAGATATCAGTAATACACGGAATGTAAACTTGGCTACACAGGAACTGAATTACAGAACAGAACAGGGTCTCAAATTTAGAAAACCAACTTATGCTTGTTTAAGGGTAAAGTTGAGTTGGGGTGCTGCATAAAACCAGAGATTGAAATGAGCACAGATAAAGTTCCTTAAGCCAAATATGGAATAGACAAGAGCTACTCCTTGCTCAACGAAATGGACTCAACACCGCATATTAAACGCCTAAGAATGTACCTGACTCTTAAGTATCTTAAAACGTATGGATTGCTATGTCTCCGAAAGAGAATCAAGCATGTGTACAGGGACATAAACGCAGCAGTGATAGGATTGGAGAGGTTCGGTGAGCAAATGAAGACCCTTTGAAGTCATATTGCATGGTACCCATTCCACAGGTTTCAACTACCCAGGTTTAAGGTATTCTTCCTTCAGCTAAAACATGCATGTGGAACCTAGAGTATGATCAACCATGTGATCGGGAGACGTGTTCAAATATGTCTCAGTTTTCGTACCCTGGTACTCGGGTGCAACATTCCAGACGCTTTACTAACACTCTCCCGACTTGGAGAGTCAGTCCCTTTAACCTCCTGTTTGGCCCAGTTTGCAATTTCTGCGGAAGATGAACAGGAATAGCGAGAACCAATGAGAGACTAGCTGGAGGTGTCTGGACGGGCAAATTTAACTCTCATTTCCCACCAGGAAGAGGAAATAACCAAAGGCTCAGCGTGCCGTGCCGGAACCAGATTAGGGCCTGAAGCCATCCTGCGGTGTTGCGGCCAGCTCACAAGAAAACGAGTTGAAGAAAGGAGCTCAGGGGCACTGTAATTCACAAACCTGCAGAGTTATAAATGACAACTATCGTCCAAAAATATACTGAAGTAAGGCTGCCAAGAGGACTTGAAAGCGGGGCAGAATTGCAGGAAACCGATTTCAGGAGGTAGACTGGAATTGCATTGAAAGCATAGGAAAAGAGGCAGAACGTCCACAATGATGCACTTGGCCAAAAAGGGCGTATGCGTTTTTTCCTGAATATATTCAGGAAAAAACGCATACGCCCTTTTTGGCCAACCAAGCAAGCTTGCAAAGGAAATCTGCACGACAATGAAGTCTCACTTCCCCCCGGTCAAAAGGGCCATCTGAAAAAAGTGTAAAATCCAGAAAGGCAGGACAGGCCATGGAGAACTGGGAGCCTTGTTATGCTGATGGGCGGGATGTAAACTGCCAACAGACACTCGGGAGAAGTGTATGGTGTTTCCTGAAACATCTAAAAAACAAAGCAACAGAGCCTAGGGCACTTCCACTTATGGTCCTATAGCTTAGGGAAATTAAAATCAAAAAGACACAGCCACCCCAATGTTTGGGACGCCTCTGTTTACAAGAACCTCGTTTACCGTACAAGTTCAATATCACAGAAAGTGAAAAATGGATAAAGAACTTGTGGTACTTACGTACAATGCAGTATCACTCAGCAGTGAAATCTATGCCATCAGGCCCGTAGCAGCACAATGAGTGGATTCAGGTACGATGATTCTAACTGAAATAAGTCACACAGAAAAAGAAACATCATAAGATATCAGTAATACACGGAATGTAAACTTGGCTACACAGGAACTGAATTACAGAACAGAACAGGGTCTCAAATTTAGAAAACCAACTTATGCTTGTTTAAGGGTAAAGGTGAGTTGGGGTGCTGCATAAAACCAGAGATTGAAATGAGCACAGATAAAGTTCCTTAAGCCAAATATGGAATAGACAAGAGCTACTCCTTGCTCAACGAAATGGACTCAACACCGCATATTAAACGCCTAAGAATGTACCTGACTCTTAAGTATCTTAAAACCTATGGATTGCTATGTCTCCGAAAGAGAATCAAGCATGTGTACAGGGACATAAACGCAGCAGTGATAGGATTGGAGAGGTTCGGTGAGCAAATGAAGACCCTTTGAAGTCATATTGCATGGTACCCATTCCACAGGTTTCAACTACCCAGGTTTAAGGTATTCTTCCTTCAGCTAAAACATGCATGTGGAACCTAGAGTATGATCAACCATGTGATCGGGAGACGTGTTCAAATATGTCTCAGTTTTCGTACCCTGGTACTCGGGTGCAACATTCCAGATGCTTTACTAACACTCTCCCGACTTGGAGAGTCAGTCCCTTTAACCTCCTGTTTGGCCCAGTTTGCAATTTCTGCGGAAGATGAACAGGAATAGCGAGAACCAATGAGAGACTAGCTGGAGGTGTCTGGACGGGCAAATTTAACTCTCATTTCCCACCAGGAAGAGGAAATAACCAAAGGCTCAGCGTGCCGTGCCGGAACCAGATTAGGGCCTGAAGCCATCCTGCGGTGTTGCGGCCAGCTCACAAGAAAACGAGTTGAAGAAAGGAGCTCAGGGGCACTGTAATTCACAAACCTGCAGAGTTATAAATGAAAACTATCGTCCAAAAATATACTGAAGTAAGGCTGCCAAGAGGACTTGAAAGCGGGGCAGAATTGCAGGAAACCGATTTCAGGAGGTAGACTGGAATTGCATTGAAAGCATAGGAAAAGAGGCAGAACATCCACAATGATGCACTTGGCCAAAAAGGGCGTATGCGTTTTTTCCTGAATATATTCAGGAAAGAACGCATACGCCCTTTTTGGCCAACCAAGCAAGCTTGCAAAGGAAATCTGCACTACAATGAAGTCTCACTTCCCCCCGGTCAAAAGGGCCATCTGAAAAAAGTGTAAAATCCAGAAAGGCAGGACAGGCCATGGAGAACTGGGAGCCTTGTTATGCTGATGGGCGGGATGTAAACTGCCAACAGACACTCGGGAGAAGTGTATGGTGTTTCCTGAAACATCTAAAAAACAAAGCAACAGAGCCTAGGGCACTTCCACTTATGGTCCTATAGCTTAGGGAAATTAAAATCAAAAAGACACAGCCACCCCAAAGTTTGGGACGCCTCTGTTTACAAGAACCTCGTTTACCGTACAAGTTCAATATCACAGAAAGTGAAAAATGGATAAAGAACTTGTGGTACTTACGTACAATGCAGTATCACTCAGCAGTGAAATCTATGTCATCAGGCCCGTAGCAGCACAATGAGTGGATTCAGGTACGATGATTCTAACTGAAATAAGTCACACAGAAAAAGAAACATCATAAGATATCAGTAATACACGGAATGTAAACTTGGCTACACAGGAACTGAATTACAGAACAGAACAGGGTCTCAAATTTAGAAAACCAACTTATGCTTGTTTAAGGGTAAAGTTGAGTTGGGGTGCTGCATAAAACCAGAGATTGAAATGAGCACAGATAAAGTTCCTTAAGCCAAATATGGAATAGACAAGAGCTACTCCTTGCTCAACGAAATGGACTCAACACCGCATATTAAACGCCTAAGAATGTACCTGACTCTTAAGTATCTTAAAACCTATGGATTGCTATGTCTCCGAAAGAGAATCAAGCATGTGTACAGGGACATAAACGCAGCAGTGATAGGATTGGAGAGGTTCGGTGAGCAAATGAAGACCCTTTGAAGTCATATTGCATGGTACCCATTCCACAGGTTTCAACTACCCAGGTTTAAGGTATTCTTCCTTCAGCTAAAACATGCATGTGGAACCTAGAGTATGATCAACCATGTGATCGGGAGACGTGTTCAAATATGTCTCAGTTTTCGTACCCTGGTACTCGGGTGCAACATTCCAGACGCTTTACTAACACTCTCCCGACTTGGAGAGTCAGTCCCTTTAACCTCCTGTTTGGCCCAGTTTGCAATTTCTGCGGAAGATGAACAGGAATAGCGAGAACCAATGAGAGACTAGCTGGAGGTGTCTGGACGGGCAAATTTAACTCTCATTTCCCACCAGGAAGAGGAAATAACCAAAGGCTCAGCGTGCCGTGCCGGAACCAGATTAGGGCCTGAAGCCATCCTGCGGTGTTGCGGCCAGCTCACAAGAAAACGAGTTGAAGAAAGGAGCTCAGGGGCACTGTAATTCACAAACCTGCAGAGTTATAAATGACAACTATCGTCCAAAAATATACTGAAGTAAGGCTGCCAAGAGGACTTGAAAGCGGGGCAGAATTGCAGGAAACCGATTTCAGGAGGTAGACTGGAATTGCATTGAAAGCATAGGAAAAGAGGCAGAACGTCCACTATGATGCACTTGGCCAAAAAGGGCGTATGCGTTTTTTCCTGAATATATTCAGGAAAAAACGCATACGCCCTTTTTGGCCAACCAAGCAAGCTTGCAAAGGAAATCTGCACGACAATGAAGTCTCACTTCCCCCCGGTCAAAAGGGCCATCTGAAAAAAGTGTAAAATCCAGAAAGGCAGGACAGGCCATGGAGAACTGGGAGCCTTGTTATGCTGATGGGCGGGATGTAAACTGCCAACAGACACTCGGGAGAAGTGTATGGTGTTTCCTGAAACATCTAAAAAACAAAGCAACAGAGCCTAGGGCACTTCCACTTATGGTCCTATAGCTTAGGGAAATTAAAATCAAAAAGACACAGCCACCCCAATGTTTGGGACGCCTCTGTTTACAAGAACCTCGTTTACCGTACAAGTTCAATATCACAGAAAGTGAAAAATGGATAAAGAACTTGTGGTACTTACGTACAATGCAGTATCACTCAGCAGTGAAATCTATGCCATCAGCCCCGTAGCAGCACAATGAGTGGATTCAGGTACGATGATTCTAACTGAAATAAGTCACACAGAAAAAGAAACATCATAAGATATCAGTAATACACGGAATGTAAACTTGGCTACACAGGAACTGAATTACAGAACAGAACAGGGTCTCAAATTTAGAAAACCAACTTATGCTTGTTTAAGGGTAAAGGTGAGTTGGGGTGCTGCATAAAACCAGAGATTGAAGTGAGCACAGATAAAGTTCCTTAAGCCAAATATGGAATAGACAAGAGCTACTCCTTGCTCAACGAAATGGACTCAACACCGCATATTAAACGCCTAAGAATGTACCTGACTCTTAAGTATCTTAAAACCTATGGATTGCTATGTCTCCGAAAGAGAATCAAGCATGTGTACAGGGACATAAACGCAGCAGTGATAGGATTGGAGAGGTTCGGTGAGCAAATGAAGACCCTTTGAAGTCATATTGCATGGTACCCATTCCACGGGTTTCAACTACCCAGGTTTAAGGTATTCTTCCTTCAGCTAAAACATGCATGTGGAACCTAGAGTATGATCAACCATGTGATCGGGAGACGTGTTCAAATATGTCTCAGTTTTCGTACCCTGGTACTCGGGTGCAACATTCCAGACGCTTTACTAACACTCTCCCGACTTGGAGAGTCAGTCCCTTTAACCTCCTGTTTGGCCCAGTTTGCAATTTCTGCGGAAGATGAACAGGAATAGCGAGAACCAATGAGAGACTAGCTGGAGGTGTCTGGACGGGCAAATTTAACTCTCATTTCCCACCAGGAAGAGGAAATAACCAAAGGCTCAGCGTGCCGTGCCGGAACCAGATTAGGGCCTGAAGCCATCCTGCGGTGTTGCGGCCAGCTCACAAGAAAACGAGTTGAAGAAAGGAGCTCAGGGGCACTGTAATTCACAAACCTGCAGAGTTATAAATGACAACTATCGTCCAAAAATATACTGAAGTAAGGCTGCCAAGAGGACTTGAAAGCGGGGCAGAATTGCAGGAAACCAATTTCAGGAGGTAGACTGGAATTGCATTGAAAGCATAGGAAAAGAGGCAGAACGTCCACAATGATGCACTTGGCCAAAAAGGGCGTATGCGTTTTTTCCTGAATATATTCAGGAAAAAACGCATACGCCCTTTTTGGCCAACCAAGCAAGCTTGCAAAGGAAATCTGCACTACAATGAAGTCTCACTTCCCCCCGGTCAAAAGGGCCATCTGAAAAAAGTGTAAAATCCAGAAAGGCAGGACAGGCCATGGAGAACTGGGAGCCTTGTTATGCTGATGGGCGGGATGTAGACTGCCAACAGACACTCGGGAGAAGTGTATGGTGTTTCCTGAAACATCTAAAAAACAAAGCAACAGAGCCTAGGCCACTTCCACTTATGGTCCTATAGCTTAGGGAAATTAAAATCAAAAAGACACAGCCACCCCAAAGTTTGGGACGCCTCTGTTTACAAGAACCTCGTTTACCGTACAAGTTCAATATCACAGAAAGTGAAAAATGGATAAAGAACTTGTGGTACTTACGTACAATGCAGTATCACTCAGCAGTGAAATCTATGTCATCAGGCCCGTAGCAGCACAATGAGTGGATTCAGGTACGATGATTCTAACTGAAATAAGTCACACAGAAAAAGAAACATCATAAGATATCAGTAATACACGGAATGTAAACGTGGCTACACAGGAACTGAATTACAGAACAGAACAGGGTCTCAAATTTAGAAAACCAACTTATGCTTGTTTAAGGGTAAAGGTGAGTTGGGGTGCTGCATAAAACCAGAGATTGAAATGAGCACAGATAAAGTTCCTTAAGCCAAATATGGAATAGACAAGAGCTACTCCTTGCTCAACGAAATGGACTCAACACCGCATATTAAACGCCTAAGAATGTACCTGACTCTTAAGTATCTTAAAACCTATGGATTGCTATGTCTCCGAAAGAGAATCAAGCATGTGTACAGGGACATAAACGCAGCAGTGATAGGATTGGAGAGGTTCGGTGAGCAAATGAAGACCCTTTGAAGTCATATTGCATGGTACCCATTCCACGGGTTTCAACTACCCAGGTTTAAGGTATTCTTCCTTCAGCTAAAACATGCATGTGGAACCTAGAGTATGATCAACCATGTGATCGGGAGACGTGTTCAAATATGTCTCAGTTTTCGTACCCTGGTACTCGGGTGCAACATTCCAGACGCTTTACTAACACTCTCCCGACTTGGAGAGTCAGTCCCTTTAACCTCCTGTTTGGCCCAGTTTGCAATTTCTGCGGAAGATGAACAGGAATAGCGAGAACCAATGAGAGACTAGCTGGAGGTGTCTGGACGGGCAAATTTAACTCTCATTTCCCACCAGGAAGAGGAAATAACCAAAGGCTCAGCGTGCCGTGCCGGAACCAGATTAGGGCCTGAAGCCATCCTGCGGTGTTGCGGCCAGCTCACAAGAAAACGAGTTGAAGAAAGGAGCTCAGGGGCACTGTAATTCACAAACCTGCAGAGTTATAAATGACAACTATCGTCCAAAAATATACTGAAGTAAGGCTGGCAAGAGGACTTGAAAGCGGGGCAGAATTGCAGGAAACCGATTTCAGGAGGTAGACTGGAATTGCATTGAAAGCATAGGAAAAGAGGCAGAACGTCCACAATGATGCACTTGGCCAAAAAGGGCGTATGCGTTTTTTCCTGAATATATTCAGGAAAGAACGCATACGCCCTTTTTGGCCAACCAAGCAAGCTTGCAAAGGAAATCTGCACTACAATGAAGTCTCACTTCCCCCCGGTCAAAAGGGCCATCTGAAAAAAGTGTAAAATCCAGAAAGGCAGGACAGGCCATGGAGAACTGGGAGCCTTGTTATGCTGATGGGCGGGATGTAAACTGCCAACAGACACTCGGGAGAAGTGTATGGTGTTTCCTGAAACATCTAAAAAACAAAGCAACAGAGCCTAGGGCACTTCCACTTATGGTCCTATAGCTTAGGGAAATTAAAATCAAAAAGACACAGCCACCCCAATGTTTGGGACGCCTCTGTTTACAAGAACCTCGTTTACCGTACAAGTTCAATATCACAGAAAGTGAAAAATGGATAAAGAACTTGTGGTACTTACGTACAATGCAGTATCACTCAGCAGTGAAATCTATGCCATCAGGCCCGTAGCAGCACAATGAGTGGATTCAGGTACGATGATTCTAACTGAAATAAGTCACACAGAAAAAGAAACATCATAAGATATCAGTAATACACGGAATGTAAACTTGGCTACACAGGAACTGAATTACAGAACAGAACAGGGTCTCAAATTTAGAAAACCAACTTATGCTTGTTTAAGGGTAAAGGTGAGTTGGGGTGCTGCATAAAACCAGAGATTGAAGTGAGCACAGATAAAGTTCCTTAAGCCAAATATGGAATAGACAAGAGCTACTCCTTGCTCAACGAAATGGACTCAACACCGCATATTAAACGCCTAAGAATGTACCTGACTCTTAAGTATCTTAAAACCTATGGATTGCTATGTCTCCGAAAGAGAATCAAGCATGTGTACAGGGACATAAACGCAGCAGTGATAGGATTGGAGAGGTTCGGTGAGCAAATGAAGACCCTTTGAAGTCATATTGCATGGTACCCATTCCACGGGTTTCAACTACCCAGGTTTAAGGTATTCTTCCTTCAGCTAAAACATGCATGTGGAACCTAGAGTATGATCAACCATGTGATCGGGAGACGTGTTCAAATATGTCTCAGTTTTCGTACCCTGGTACTCGGGTGCAACATTCCAGACGCTTTACTAACACTCTCCCGACTTGGAGAGTCAGTCCCTTTAACCTCCTGTTTGGCCCAGTTTGCAATTTCTGCGGAAGATGAACAGGAATAGCGAGAATCAATGAGAGACTAGCTGGAGGTGTCTGGACGGGCAAATTTAACTCTCATTTCCCACCAGGAAGAGGAAATAACCAAAGGCTCAGCGTGCCGTGCCGGAACCAGATTAGGGCCTGAAGCCATCCTGCGGTGTTGCGGCCAGCTCACAAGAAAACGAGTTGAAGAAAGGAGCTCAGGGGCACTGTAATTCACAAACCTGCAGAGTTATAAATGACAACTATCGTCCAAAAATATACTGAAGTAAGGCTGCCAAGAGGACTTGAAAGCGGGGCAGAATTGCAGGAAACCAATTTCAGGAGGTAGACTGGAATTGCATTGAAAGCATAGGAAAAGAGGCAGAACGTCCACAATGATGCACTTGGCCAAAAAGGGCGTATGCGTTTTTTCCTGAATATATTCAGGAAAAAACGCATACGCCCTTTTTGGCCAACCAAGCAAGCTTGCAAAGGAAATCTGCACTACAATGAAGTCTCACTTCCCCCCGGTCAAAAGGGCCATCTGAAAAAAGTGTAAAATCCAGAAAGGCAGGACAGGCCATGGAGAACTGGGAGCCTTGTTATGCTGATGGGCGGGATGTAAACTGCCAACAGACACTCGGGAGAAGTGTATGGTGTTTCCTGAAACATCTAAAAAACAAAGCAACAGAGCCTAGGCCACTTCCACTTATGGTCCTATAGCTTAGGGAAATTAAAATCAAAAAGACACAGCCACCCCAAAGTTTGGGACGCCTCTGTTTACAAGAACCTCGTTTACCGTACAAGTTCAATATCACAGAAAGTGAAAAATGGATAAAGAACTTGTGGTACTTACGTACAATGCAGTATCACTCAGCAGTGAAATCTATGTCATCAGGCCCGTAGCAGCACAATGAGTGGATTCAGGTACGATGATTCTAACTGAAATAAGTCACACAGAAAAAGAAACATCATAAGATATCAGTAATACACGGAATGTAAACGTGGCTACACAGGAACTGAATTACAGAACAGAACAGGGTCTCAAATTTAGAAAACCAACTTATGCTTGTTTAAGGGTAAAGGTGAGTTGGGGTGCTGCATAAAACCAGAGATTGAAATGAGCACAGATAAAGTTCCTTAAGCCAAATATGGAATAGACAAGAGCTACTCCTTGCTCAACGAAATGGACTCAACACCGCATATTAAACGCCTAAGAATGTACCTGACTCTTAAGTATCTTAAAACCTATGGATTGCTATGTCTCCGAAAGAGAATCAAGCATGTGTACAGGGACATAAACGCAGCAGTGATAGGATTGGAGAGGTTCGGTGAGCAAATGAAGACCCTTTGAAGTCATATTGCATGGTACCCATTCCACGGGTTTCAACTACCCAGGTTTAAGGTATTCTTCCTTCAGCTAAAACATGCATGTGGAACCTAGAGTATGATCAACCATGTGATCGGGAGACGTGTTCAAATATGTCTCAGTTTTCGTACCCTGGTACTCGGGTGCAACATTCCAGACGCTTTACTAACACTCTCCCGACTTGGAGAGTCAGTCCCTTTAACCTCCTGTTTGGCCCAGTTTGCAATTTCTGCGGAAGATGAACAGGAATAGCGAGAACCAATGAGAGACTAGCTGGAGGTGTTTGGACGGGCAAATTTAACTCTCATTTCCCACCAGGAAGAGGAAATAACCAAAGGCTCAGCGTGCCGTGCCGGAACCAGATTAGGGCCTGAAGCCATCCTGCGGTGTTGCGGCCAGCTCACAAGAAAACGAGTTGAAGAAAGGAGCTCAGGGGCACTGTAATTCACAAACCTGCAGAGTTATAAATGACAACTATCGTCCAAAAATATACTGAAGTAAGGCTGCCAAGAGGACTTGAAAGCGGGGCAGAATTGCAGGAAACCGATTTCAGGAGGTAGACTGGAATTGCATTGAAAGCATAGGAAAAGAGGCAGAACGTCCACAATGATGCACTTGGCCAAAAAGGGCGTATGCGTTTTTTCCTGAATATATTCAGGAAAGAACGCATACGCCCTTTTTGGCCAACCAAGCAAGCTTGCAAAGGAAATCTGCACTACAATGAAGTCTCACTTCCCCACGGTCAAAAGGGCCATCTGAAAAAAGTGTAAAATCCAGAAAGGCAGGACAGGCCATGGAGAACTGGGAGCCTTGTTATGCTGATGGGCGGGATGTAAACTGCCAACAGACACTCGGGAGAAGTGTATGGTGTTTCCTGAAACATCTAAAAAACAAAGCAACAGAGCCTAGGGCACTTCCACTTATGGTCCTATAGCTTAGGGAAATTAAAATCAAAAAGACACAGCCACCCCAATGTTTGGGACGCCTCTGTTTACAAGAACCTCGTTTACCGTACAAGTTCAATATCACAGAAAGTGAAAAATGGATAAAGAACTTGTGGTACTTACGTACAATGCAGTATCACTCAGCAGTGAAATCTATGTCATCAGGCCCGTAGCAGCACAATGAGTGGATTCAGGTACGATGATTCTAACTGAAATAAGTCACACAGAAAAAGAAACATCATAAGATATCAGTAATACACGGAATGTAAACTTGGCTACACAGGAACTGAATTACAGAACAGAACAGGGTCTCAAATTTAGAAAACCAACTTATGCTTGTTTAAGGGTAAAGGTGAGTTGGGGTGCTGCATAAAACCAGAGATTGAAATGAGCACAGATAAAGTTCCTTAAGCCAAATATGGAATAGACAAGAGCTACTCCTTGCTCAACGAAATGGACTCAACACCGCATATTAAACGCCTAAGAATGTACCTGACTCTTAAGTATCTTAAAACCTATGGATTGCTATGTCTCCGAAAGAGAATCAAGCATGTGTACAGGGACATAAACGCAGCAGTGATAGGATTGGAGAGGTTCGGTGAGCAAATGAAGACCCTTTGAAGTCATATTGCATGGTACCCATTCCACGGGTTTCAACTACCCAGGTTTAAGGTATTCTTCCTTCAGCTAAAACATGCATGTGGAACCTAGAGTATGATCAACCATGTGAGCGGGAGACGTGTTCAAATATGTCTCAGTTTTCGTACCCTGGTACTCGGGTGCAATATTCCAGACGCTTTACTAACACTCTCCCGACTTGGAGAGTCAGTCCCTTTAACCTCCTGTTTGGCCCAGTTTGCAATTTCTGCGGAAGATGAACAGGAATAGCGAGAACCAATGAGAGACTAGCTGGAGGTGTCTGGACGGGCAAATTTAAGTCTCATTTCCCACCAGGAAGAGGAAAGAACC
Organism: Globicephala melas; assembly: GCF_963455315.2. Classification (NCBI taxonomy): domain Eukaryota; kingdom Metazoa; phylum Chordata; class Mammalia; order Artiodactyla; family Delphinidae; genus Globicephala; species Globicephala melas. The sequence goes on along the minus strand of NW_027207305.1, from coordinate 427,973 downwards.
AAAGGCTCAGCGTGCCGTGCCGGAACCAGATTAGGGCCTGAAGCCATCCTGCGGTGTTGCGGCCAGCTCACAAGAAAACGAGTTGAAGAAAGGAGCTCAGGGGCACTGTAATTCACAAACCTGCAGAGTTATAAATGACAACTATCGTCCAAAAATATACTGAAGTAAGGCTGCCAAGAGGACTTGAAAGCGGGGCAGAATTGCAGGAAACCGATTTCAGGAGGTAGACTGGAATTGCATTGAAAGCATAGGAAAAGAGGCAGAACGTCCACAATGATGCACTTGGCCAAAAAGGGCGTATGCGTTTTTTCCTGAATATATTCAGGAAAAAACGCATACGCCCTTTTTGGCCAACCAAGCAAGCTTGCAAAGAAATCTGCACTACAATGAAGTCTCACTTCCCCCCGGTCAAAAGGGCCATCTGAAAAAAGTGTAAAATCCAGAAAGGCAGGACAGGCCATGGAGAACTGGGAGCCTTGTTATGCTGATGGGCGGGATGTAAACTGCCAACAGACACTCGGGAGAAGTGTATGGTGTTTCCTGAAACATCTAAAAAACAAAGCAACAGAGCCTAGGGCACTTCCACTTATGGTCCTATAGCTTAGGGAAATTAAAATCAAAAAGATACAGCCACCCCAATGTTTGGGACGCCTCTGTTTACAAGAACCTCGTTTACCGTACAAGTTCAATATCACAGAAAGTGAAAAATGGATAAAGAACTTGTGGTACTTACGTACAATGCAGTATCACTCAGCAGTGAAATCTATGCCATCAGGCCCGTAGCAGCACAACGAGTGGATTCAGGTACGATGATTCTAACTGAAATAAGTCACACAGAAAAAGAAACATCATACGATATCAGTAATACACGGAATGTCAACTTGGCTACACCGGAACTGAATTACAGAACAGAACAGGGTCTCAAATTTAGAAAACCAACTTATGCTTGTTTAAGGGTAAAGGTGAGTTGGGGTGCTGCATAAAACCAGAGATTGAAATGAGCACAGATAAAGTTCCTTAAGCCAAATATGGAATAGACAAGAGCTACTCCTTGCTCAACGAAATGGACTCAACACCGCATATTAAACGCCTAAGAATGTACCTGACTCTTAAGTATCTTAAAACCTATGGATTGCTATGTCTCCGAAAGAGAATCAAGCATGTGTACAGGGACATAAACGCAGCAGTGATAGGATTGGAGAGGTTCGGTGAGCAAATGAAGAGCCTTTGAAGTCATATTGCATGGTACCCATTCCACGGGTTTCAACTACCCAGGTTTAAGGTATTCTTCCTTCAGCTAAAACATGCATGTGGAACCTAGAGTATGATCAACCATGTGATCGGGAGACGTGTTCAAATATGTCTCAGTTTTCGTACCCTGGTACTCGGGTGCAACATTCCAGACGCTTTACTAACACTCTCCCGACTTGGAGAGTCAGTCCCTTTAACCTCCTGTTTGGCCCAGTTTGCAATTTCTGCGGAAGATGAACAGGAATAGCGAGAACCAATGAGAGACTAGCTGGAGGTGTCTGGACGGGCAAATTTAACTCCCATTTCCCACCAGGAAGAGGAAAGAACCAAAGGCTCAGCGTGCCGTGCCGGAACCAGATTAGGGCCTGAAGCCATCCTGCGGTGTTGCGGCCAGCTCACAAGAAAACGAGTTGAAGAAAGGAGCTCAGGGGCACTGTAATTCACAAACCTGCAGAGTTATAAATGACAACTATCGTCCAAAAATATACTGAAGTAAGGCTGACAAGAGGACTTGAAAGCGGGGCAGAATTGCAGGAAACCGATTTCAGGAGGTAGACTGGAATTGCATTGAAAGCATAGGAAAAGAGGCAGAACGTCCACAATGATGCACTTGGCCAAAAAGGGCGTATGCGTTTTTTCCTGAATATATTCAGGAAAAAACGCATACGCCCTTTTTGGCCAACCAAGCAAGCTTGCAAAGGAAATCTGCACTACAATGAAGTCTCACTTCCCCCCGGTCAAAAGGGCCATCTGAAAAAAGTGTAAAATCCAGAAAGGCAGGACAGGCCATGGAGAACTGGGAGCCTTGTTATGCTGATGGGCGGGATGTAAATTGCCAACAGACACTCGGGAGAAGTGTATGGTGTTTCCTGAAACATCTAAAAAACAAAGCAACAGAGCCTAGGGCACTTCCACTTATGGTCCTATAGCTTAGGGAAATTAAAATCAAAAAGATACAGCCACTCCAATGTTTGGGACGCCTCTGTTTACAAGAACCTCGTTTACCGTACAAGTTCAATATCACAGAAAGTGAAAAATGGATAAAGAACTTGTGGTACTTACGTACAATGCAGTATCACTCAGCAGTGAAATCTATGTCATCAGGCCCGTAGCAGCACAATGAGTGGATTCAGGTACGATGATTCTAACTGAGGTAAGTCACACAGAAAAAGAAAAATCATACGATATCAGTAATACATGGAATGTCAACTTGGTTACACCGGAACTGAATTACAGAACAGAACAGGGTCTCAAATTTAGAAAACCAACTTATGCTTGTTTAAGGGTAAAGGTGAGTTGGGGTGCTGCATAAAACCAGAGATTGAAATGAGCACAGATAAAGTTCCTTAAGCCAAATATGGAATAGACAAGAGCTACTCCTTGCTCAACGAAATGGACTCAACACCGCATATTAAACGCCTAAGAATGTACCTGACTCTTAAGTATCTTAAAACCTATGGATTGCTATGTCTCCGAAAGAGAATCAAGCATGTGTATAGGGACATAAACGCAGCAGTGATAGGATTGGAGAGGTTCGGTGAGCAAATGAAGACCCTTTGAAGTCATATTGCATGGTACCCATTCCACGGGTTTCAACTACCCAGGTTTAAGGTATTCTTCCTTCAGCTAAAACATGCATGTGGAACCTAGAGTATGATCAACCATGTGATCGGGAGACGTGTTCAAATATGTCTCAGTTTTCGTACCCTGGTACTCGGGTGCAACATTCCAGACGCTTTACTAACACTCTCCCGACTTGGAGAGTCAGTCCCTTTAACCTCCTGTTTGGCCCAGTTTGCAATTTCTGCGGAAGATGAACAGGAATAGCGAGAACCAATGAGAGACTAGCTGGAGGTGTCTGGACGGGCAAATTTAACTCCCATTTCCCACCAGGAAGAGGAAATAACCAAAGGCTCAGCGTGCCGTGCCGGAACCAGATTAGGGCCTGAAGCCATCCTGCGGTGTTGCGGCCAGCTCACAAGAAAACGAGTTGAAGAAAGGAGCTCAGGGGCACTGTAATTCACAAACCTGCAGAGTTATAAATGACAACTATCGTCCAAAAATATACTGAAGTAAGGCTGCCAAGAGGACTTGAAAGCGGGGCAGAATTGCAAGAAACCGATTTCAGGAGGTAGACTGGAATTGCATTGAAAGCATAGGAAAAGAGGCAGAACGTCCACAATGATGCACTTGGCCAAAAAGGGCGTATGCGTTTTTTCCTGAATATATTCAGGAAAAAACACATACGCCCTTTTTGGCCAACCAAGCAAGCTTGCAAAGGAAATCTGCACTACAATGAAGTCTCACTTCCCCCCGGTCAAAAGGGCCATCTGAAAAAAGTGTAAAATCCAGAAAGGCAGGACAGGCCATGGAGAACTGGGAGCCTTGTTATGCTGATGGGCGGGATGTAAATTGCCAACAGACACTCGGGAGAAGTGTATGGTGTTTCCTGAAACATCTAAGAAACAAAGCAACAGAGCCTAGGGCACTTCCACTTATGGTCCTATAGCTTAGGGAAATTAAAATCAAAAAGATACAGCCACCCCAATGTTTGGGACGCCTCTGTTTACAAGAACCTCGTTTACCGTACAAGTTCAATATCACAGAAAGTGAAAAATGGATAAAGAACTTGTGGTACTTACGTACAATGCAGTATCACTCAGCAGTGAAATCTATGTCATCAGGCCCGTAGCAGCACAATGAGTGGATTCAGGTACGATGATTCTAACTGAAATAAGTCACACAGAAAAAGAAACATCATACGATATCAGTAATACACGGAATGTCAACTTGGCTACACAGGAACTGAATTACAGAACAGAACAGGGTCTCAAATTTAGAAAACCAACTTATGCTTGTTTAAGGGTAAAGGTGAGTTGGGGTGCTGCATAAAACCAGAGATTGAAATGAGCACAGATAAAGTTCCTTAAGCCAAATATGGAATAGACAAGAGCTACTCCTTGCTCAACGAAATGGACTCAACACCCCCTATTAAACGCCTAAGAATGTACCTGACTCTTAAGTATCTTAAAACCTATGGATTGCTATGTCTCCGAAAGAGAATCAAGCATGTGTACAGGGACATAAACGCAGCAGTGATAGGATTGGAGAGGTTCGGTGAGCAAATGAAGAGCCTTTGAAGTCATATTGCATGGTACCCATTCCACGGGTTTCAACTACCCAGGTTTAAGGTATTCTTCCTTCAGCTAAAACATGCATGTGGAACCTAGAGTATGATCAACCATGTGATCGGGAGACGTGTTCAAATATGTCTCAGTTTTCGTACCCTGGTACTCGGGTGCAACATTCCAGACGCTTTACTAACACTCTCCCGACTTGGAGAGTCAGTCCCTTTAACCTCCTGTTTGGCCCAGTTTGCAATTTCTGCGGAAGATGAACAGGAATAGCGAGAACCAATGAGAGACTAGCTGGAGGTGTCTGGACGGGCAAATTTAACTCTCATTTCCCACCAGGAAGAGGAAAGAACCAAAGGCTCAGCGTGCCGTGCCAGAACCAGATTAGGGCCTGAAGCCATCCTGCGGTGTTGCGGCCAGCTCACAAGAAAGCGAGTTGAAGAAAGGAGCTCAGGGGCACTGTAATTCACAAACCTGCAGAGTTATAAATGACAACTATCGTCCAAAAATATACTGAAGTAAGGCTGCCAAGAGGACTTGAAAGCGGGTCAGAATTGCAGGAAACCGATTTCAGGAGGTAGACTGGAATTGCATTGAAAGCATAGGAAAAGAGGCAGAACGTCCACAATGATGCACTTGGCCAAAAAGGGCGTATGCGTTTTCTCCTGAATATATTCAGGAAAAAACGCATACGCCCTTTTTGGCCAACCAAGCAAGCTTGCAAAGGAAATCTGCACTACAATGAAGTCTCACTTCCCCCCGGTCAAAAGGGCCATCTGAAAAAAGTGTAAAATCCAGAAAGGCAGGACAGGCCATGGAGAACTGGGAGCCTTGTTATGCTGATGGGCGGGATGTAAATTGCCAACAGACACTCGGGAGAAGTGTATGGTGTTTCCTGAAACATCTAAAAAACAAAGCAACAGAGCCTAGGGCACTTCCACTTATGGTCCTATAGCTTAGGGAAATTAAAATCAAAAAGATACAGCCACCCCAATGTTTGGGACGCCTCTGTTTACAAGAACCTCGTTTACCGTACAAGTTCAATATCACAGAAAGTGAAAAATGGATAAAGAACTTGTGGTACTTACGTACAATGCAGTATCACTCAGCAGTGAAATCTATGTCATCAGGCCCGTAGCAGCACAATGAGTGGATTCAGGTACGATGATTCTAACTGAAATAAGTCACACAGAAAAAGAAACATCATACGATATCAGTAATACACGGAATGTCAACTTGGCTACACAGGAACTGAATTACAGAACAGAACAGGGTCTCAAATTTAGAAAACCAACTTATGCTTGTTTAAGGGTAAAGGTGAGTTGGGGTGCTGCATAAAACCAGAGATTGAAATGAGCACAGATAAAGTTCCTTAAGCCAAATATGGAATAGACAAGAGCTACTCCTTGCTCAACGAAATGGACTCAACACCCCATATTAAACGCCTAAGAATGTACCTGACTCTTAAGTATCTTAAAACCTATGGATTGCTATGTCTCCGAAAGAGAATCAAGCATGTGTACAGGGACATAAACGCAGCAGTGATAGGATTGGAGAGGTTCGGTGAGCAAATGAAGACCCTTTGAAGTCATATTGCATGGTACCCATTCCACGGGTTTCAACTACCCAGGTTTAAGGTATTCTTCTTTCAGCTAAAACATGCATGTGGAACCTAGAGTATGATCAACCATGTGATCGGGAGACGTGTTCAAATATGTCTCAGTTTTCGTACCCTGGTACTCGGGTGCAACATTCCAGACGCTTTACTAACACTCTCCCGACTTGGAGAGTCAGTCCCTTTAACCTCCTGTTTGGCCCAGTTTGCAATTTCTGCGGAAGATGAACAGGAATAGCGAGAACCAATGAGAGACTAGCTGGAGGTGTCTGGACGGGCAAATTTAACTCTCATTTCCCACCAGGAAGAGGAAAGAACCAAAGGCTCAGCGTGCCGTGCCGGAACCAGATTAGGGCCTGAAGCCATCCTGCGGTGTTGCGGCCAGCTCACAAGAAAGCGAGTTGAAGAAAGGAGCTCAGGGGCACTGTAATTAACAAACCTGCAGAGTTATAAATGACAACTATCGTCCAAAAATATACTGAAGTAAGGCTGCCAAGAGGACTTGAAAGCGGGGCAGAATTGCAGGAAACCGATTTCAGGAGGTAGACTGGAATTGCATTGAAAGCATAGGAAAAGAGGCAGAACGTCCACAATGATGCACTTGGCCAAAAAGGGCGTATGCGTTTTTTCCTGAATATATTCAGGAAAGAACGCATACGCCCTTTTTGCCAAACAAGCAAGCTTACAAAGGAAATCTGCACTACAATGAAGTCTCACTTCCCCCCGGTCAAAAGAGCCATCTGAAAAAAGTGTAAAATCCAGAAAGGCAGGACAGGCCATGGAGAACTGGGAGCCTTGTTATGCTGATGGGCGGGATGTAAATTGCCAACAGACACTCGGGAGAAGTGTATGGTGTTTCCTGAAACATCTGAGAAACAAAGCAACAGAGCCTAGGGCACTTCCACTTATGGTCCTATAGCTTAGGGAAATTAAAATCAAAAAGATACAGCCACCCCAATGTTTGGGACGCCTCTGTTTACAAGAACCTCGTTTACCGTACAAGTTCAATATCACAGAAAGTGAAAAATGGATAAAGAACTTGTGGTACTTACGTACAATGCAGTATCACTCAGCAGTGAAATCTATGTCATCAGGCCCGTAGCAGCACAATGAGTGGATTCAGGTACGATGATTCTAACTGAAATAAGTCACACAGAAAAAGAAACATCATACGATATCAGTAATACACGGAATGTCAACTTGGCTACACAGGAACTGAATTACAGAACAGAACAGGGTCTCAAATTTAGAAAACCAACTTATGCTTGTTTAAGGGTAAAGGTGAGTTGGGGTGCTGCATAAAACCAGAGATTGAAATGAGCACAGATAAAGTTCCTTAAGCCAAATATGGAATAGACAAGAGCTACTCCTTGCTCAACGAAATGGACTCAACACCCCATATTAAACGCCTAAGAATGTACCTGACTCTTAAGTATCTTAAAACCTATGGATTGCTATGTCTCCGAAAGAGAATCAAGCATGTGTACAGGGACATAAACGCAGCAGTGATAGGATTGGAGAGGTTCGGTGAGCAAATGAAGACCCTTTGAAGTCATATTGCATGGTACCCATTCCACGGGTTTCAACTACCAAGGTTTAAGGTATTCTTCTTTCAGCTAAAACATGCATGTGGAACCTAGAGTATGATCAACCATGTGATCGGGAGACGTGTTCAAATATGTCTCAGTTTTCGTACCCTGGTACTCGGGTGCAACATTCCAGACGCTTTACTAACACTCTCCCGACTTGGAGAGTCAGTCCCTTTAACCTCCTGTTTGGCCCAGTTTGCAATTTCTGCGGAAGATGAACAGGAATAGCGAGAACCAATGAGAGACTAGCTGGAGGTGTCTGGACGGGCAAATTTAACTCTCATTTCCCACCAGGAAGAGGAAAGAACCAAAGGCTCAGCGTGCCGTGCCGGAACCAGATTAGGGCCTGAAGCCATCCTGCGGTGTTGCGGCCAGCTCACAAGAAAGCGAGTTGAAGAAAGGAGCTCAGGGGCACTGTAATTCACAAACCTGCAGAGTTATAAATGACAACTATCGTCCAAAAATATACTGAAGTAAGGCTGCCAAGAGGACTTGAAAGCGGGGCAGAATTGCAGGAAACCGATTTCAGGAGGTAGACTGGAATTGCATTGAAAGCATAGGAAAAGAGGCAGAACGTCCACAATGATGCACTTGGCCAAAAAGGGCGTATGCGTTTTTTCCTGAATATATTCAGGAAAAAACGCATACGCCCTTTTTGGCCAACCAAGCAAGCTTGCAAAGGAAATCTGCACTACAATGAAGTCTCACTTCCCCCCGGTCAAAAGGGCCATCTGAAAAAAGTGTAAAATCCAGAAAGGCAGGACAGGCCATGGAGAACTGGGAGCCTTGTTATGCTGATGGGCGGGATGTAAACTGCCAACAGACACTCGGGAGAAGTGTATGGTGTTTCCTGAAACATCTAAAAAACAAAGCAACAGAGCCTAGGGCACTTCCACTTATGGTCCTATAGCTTAGGGAAATTAAAATCAAAAAGATACAGCCACCCCAATGTTTGGGACGCCTCTGTTTACAAGAACCTCGTTTACCGTACAAGTTCAATATCACAGAAAGTGAAAAATGGATAAAGAACTTGTGGTACTTACGTACAATGCAGTATCACTCAGCAGTGAAATCTATGTCATCAGGCCCGTAGCAGCACAATGAGTGGATTCAGGTACGATGATTCTAACTGAAATAAGTCACACAGAAAAAGAAACATCATACGATATCAGTAATACACGGAATGTCAACTTGGCTACACAGGAACTGAATTACAGAACAGAACAGGGTCTCAAATTTAGAAAACCAACTTATGCTTGTTTAAGGGTAAAGGTGAGTTGGGGTGCTGCATAAAACCAGAGATTGAAATGAGCACAGATAAAGTTCCTTAAGCCAAATATGGAATAGACAAGAGCTACTCCTTGCTCAACGAAATGGACTCAACACCGCATATTAAACGCCTAAGAATGTACCTGACTCTTAAGTATCTTAAAACCTATGGATTGCTATGTCTCCGAAAGAGAATCAAGCATGTGTACAGGGACATAAACGCAGCAGTGATAGGATTGGAGAGGTTCGGTGAGCAAATGAAGACCCTTTGAAGTCATATTGCATGGTACCCATTCCACGGGTTTCAACTACCCAGGTTTAAGGTATTCTTCCTTCAGCTAAAACATGCATGTGGAACCTAGAGTATGATCAACCATGTGATCGGGAGACGTGTTCAAATATGTCTCAGTTTTCGTACCCTGGTACTCGGGTGCAACATTCCAGACGCTTTACTAACACTCTCCCGACTTGGAGAGTCAGTCCCTTTAACCTCCTGTTTGGCCCAGTTTGCAATTTCTGCGGAAGATGAACAGGAATAGCGAGAACCAATGAGAGACTAGCTGGAGGTGTCTGGACGGGCAAATTTAACTCTCATTTCCCACCAGGAAGAGGAAAGAACCAAAGGCTCAGCGTGCCGTGCCGGAACCAGATTAGGGCCTGAAGCCATCCTGCGGTGTTGCGGCCAGCTCACAAGAAAACGAGTTGAAGAAAGGAGCTCAGGGGCACTGTAATTCACAAACCTGCAGAGTTATAAATGACAACTATCGTCCAAAAATATACTGAAGTAAGGCTGCCAAGAGGACTTGAAAGCGGGGCAGAATTGCAGGAAACCGATTTCAGGAGGTAGACTGGAATTGCATTGAAAGCATAGGAAAAGAGGCAGAACGTCCACAATGATGCACTTGGCCAAAAAGGGCGTATGCGTTTTTTCCTGAATATATTCAGGAAAAAACGCATACGCCCTTTTTGGCCAACCAAGCAAGCTTGCAAAGGAAATCTGCACTACAATGAAGTCTCACTTCCCCCCGGTCAAAAGGGCCATCTGAAAAAAGTGTAAAATCCAGAAAGGCAGGACAGGCCATGGAGAACTGGGAGCCTTGTTATGCTGATGGGCGGGATGTAAATTGCCAACAGACACTCGGGAGAAGTGTATGGTGTTTCCTGAAACATCTAAAAAACAAAGCAACAGAGCCTAGGGCACTTCCACTTATGGTCCTATAGCTTAGGGAAATTAAAATCAAAAAGATACAGCCACCCCAATGTTTGGGACGCCTCTGTTTACAAGAACCTCGTTTACCGTACAAGTTCAATATCACAGAAAGTGAAAAATGGATAAAGAACTTGTGGTACTTACGTACAATGCAGTATCACTCAGCAGTGAAATCTATGTCATCAGGCCCGTAGCAGCACAATGAGTGGATTCAGGTACGATGATTCTAACTGAAATAAGTCACACAGAAAAAGAAACATCATACGATATCAGTAATACACGGAATGTCAACTTGGCTACACAGGAACTGAATTACAGAACAGAACAGGGTCTCAAATTTAGAAAACCAACTTATGCTTGTTTAAGGGTAAAGGTGAGTTGGGGTGCTGCATAAAACCAGAGATTGAAATGAGCACAGATAAAGTTCCTTAAGCCAAATATGGAATAGACAAGAGCTACTCCTTGCTCAACGAAATGGACTCAACACCGCATATTAAACGCCTAAGAATGTACCTGACTCTTAAGTATCTTAAAACCTATGGATTGCTATGTCTCCGAAAGAGAATCAAGCATGTGTACAGGGACATAAACGCAGCAGTGATAGGATTGGAGAGGTTCGGTGAGCAAATGAAGACCCTTTGAAGTCATATTGCATGGTACCCATTCCACGGGTTTCAACTACCCAGGTTTAAGGTATTCTTCCTTCAGCTAAAACATGCATGTGGAACCTAGAGTATGATCAACCATGTGATCGGGAGACGTGTTCAAATATGTCTCAGTTTTCGTACCCTGGTACTCGGGTGCAACATTCCAGACGCTTTACTAACACTCTCCCGACTTGGAGAGTCAGTCCCTTTAACCTCCTGTTTGGCCCAGTTTGCAATTTCTGCGGAAGATGAACAGGAATAGCGAGAACCAATGAGAGACTAGCTGGAGGTGTCTGGACGGGCAAATTTAACTCTCATTTCCCACCAGGAAGAGGAAAGAACCAAAGGCTCAGCGTGCCGTGCCAGAACCAGATTAGGGCCTGAAGCCATCCTGCGGTGTTGCGGCCAGCTCACAAGAAAGCGAGTTGAAGAAAGGAGCTCAGGGACAGTGTAATTCACAAACCTGCAGAGTTATAAATGACAACTATCGTCCAAAAATATACTGAAGTAAGGCTGCCAAGAGGACTTGAAAGTGGGGCAGAATTGCAGGAAACCGATTTCAGGAGGTAGACTGGAATTGCATTGAGAGCATAGGAAAAGAGGCAGAACGTCCACAATGATGCACTTGGCCAAAAAGGGCGTATGCGTTTTTTCCTGAATATATTCAGGAAAAAACGCATACGCCCTTTTTGGCCAACCAAGCAAGCTTGCAAAGGAAATCTGCACTACAATGAAGTCTCACTTCCCCCCGGTCAAAAGGGCCATCTGAAAAAAGTGTAAAATCCAGAAAGGCAGGACAGGCCATGGAGAACTGGGAGCCTTGTTATGCTGATGGGCGGGATGTAAATTGCCAACAGACACTCGGGAGAAGTGTATGGTGTTTCCTGAAACATCTAAAAAACAAAGCAACAGAGCCTAGGGCACTTCCACTTATGGTCCTATAGCTTAGGGAAATTAAAATCAAAAAGATACAGCCACCCCAATGTTTGGGACGCCTCTGTTTACAAGAACCTCGTTTACCGTACAAGTTCAATATCACAGAAAGTGAAAAATGGATAAAGAACTTGTGGTACTTACGTACAATGCAGTATCACTCAGCAGTGAAATCTATGTCATCAGGCCCGTAGCAGCACAATGAGTGGATTCAGGTACGATGATTCTAACTGAAATAAGTCACACAGAAAAAGAAACATCATACGATATCAGTAATACACGGAATGTCAACTTGGCTACACAGGAACTGAATTACAGAACAGAACAGGGTCTCAAATTTAGAAAACCAACTTATGCTTGTTTAAGGGTAAAGGTGAGTTGGGGTGCTGCATAAAACCAGAGATTGAAATGAGCACAGATAAAGTTCCTTAAGCCAAATATGGAATAGACAAGAGCTACTCCTTGCTCAACGAAATGGACTCAACACCGCATATTAAACGCCTAAGAATGTACCTGACTCTTAAGTATCTTAAAACCTATGGATTGCTATGTCTCCGAAAGAGAATCAAGCATGTGTACAGGGACATAAACGCAGCAGTGATAGGATTGGAGAGGTTCGGTGAGCAAATGAAGACCCTTTGAAGTCATATTGCATGGTACCCATTCCACGGGTTTCAACTACCCAGGTTTAAGGTATTCTTCCTTCAGCTAAAACATGCATGTGGAACCTAGAGTATGATCAACCATGTGATCGGGAGACGTGTTCAAATATGTCTCAGTTTTCGTACCCTGGTACTCGGGTGCAACATTCCAGACGCTTTACTAACACTCTCCCGACTTGGAGAGTCAGTCCCTTTAACCTCCTGTTTGGCCCAGTTTGCAATTTCTGCGGAAGATGAACAGGAATAGCGAGAACCAATGAGAGACTAGCTGGAGGTGTCTGGACGGGCAAATTTAACTCTTATTTCCCACCAGGAAGAGGAAAGAACCAAAGGCTCAGCGTGCCGTGCCGGAACCAGATTAGGGCCTGAAGCCATCCTGCGGTGTTGCGGCCAGCTCACAAGAAAGCGAGTTGAAGAAAGGAGCTCAGGGGCACTGTAATTCACAAACCTGCAGAGTTATAAATGACAACTATCGTCCAAAAATATACTGAAGTAAGGCTGCCAAGAGGACTTGAAAGCGGGGCAGAATTGCAGGAAACCGATTTCAGGAGGTAGACTGGAATTGCATTGAAAGCATAGGAAAAGAGGCAGAACGTCCACAATGATGCACTTGGCCAAAAAGGGCATATGCGTTTTTTCCTGAATATATTCAGGAAAAAACGCATACGCCCTTTTTGGCCAACCAAGCAAGCTTGCAAAGGAAATCTGCACTACAATGAAGTCTCACTTCCCCCCGGTCAAAAGGGCCATCTGAAAAAAGTGTAAAATCCAGAAAGGCAGGACAGGCCATGGAGAACTGGGAGCCTTGTTATGCTGATGGGCGGGATGTAAATTGCCAACAGACACTCGGGAGAAGTGTATGGTGTTTCCTGAAACATCTAAAAAACAAAGCAACAGAGCCTAGGGCACTTCCACTTATGGTCCTATAGCTTAGGGAAATTAAAATCAAAAAGATACAGCCACCCCAATGTTTGGGACGCCTCTGTTTACAAGAACCTCGTTTACCGTACAAGTTCAATATCACAGAAAGTGAAAAATGGATAAAGAACTTGTGGTACTTACGTACAATGCAGTATCACTCAGCAGTGAAATCTATGTCATCAGGCCCGTAGCAGCACAATGAGTGGATTCAGGTACGATGATTCTAACTGAAATAAGTCACACAGAAAAAGAAACATCATACGATATCAGTAATACACGGAATGTCAACTTGGCTACACAGGAACTGAATTACAGAACAGAACAGGGTCTCAAATTTAGAAAACCAACTTATGCTTGTTTAAGGGTAAAGGTGAGTTGGGGTGCTGCATAAAACCAGAGATTGAAATGAGCACAGATAAAGTTCCTTAAGCCAAATATGGAATAGACAAGAGCTACTCCTTGCTCAACGAAATGGACTCAACACCGCATATTAAACGCCTAAGAATGTACCTGACTCTTAAGTATCTTAAAACCTATGGATTGCTATGTCTCCGAAAGAGAATCAAGCATGTGTACAGGGACATAAACGCAGCAGTGATAGGATTGGAGAGGTTCGGTGAGCAAATGAAGAGCCTTTGAAGTCATATTGCATGGTACCCATTCCACGGGTTTCAACTACCCAGGTTTAAGGTATTCTTCCTTCAGCTAAAACATGCATGTGGAACCTAGAGTATGATCAACCATGTGATCGGGAGACGTGTTCAAATATGTCTCAGTTTTCGTACCCTGGTACTCGGGTGCAACATTCCAGACGCTTTACTAACACTCTCCCGACTTGGAGAGTCAGTCCCTTTAACCTCCTGTTTGGCCCAGTTTGCAATTTCTGCGGAAGATGAACAGGAATAGCGAGAACCAATGAGAGACTAGCTGGAGGTGTCTGGACGGGCAAATTTAACTCTCATTTCCCACCAGGAAGAGGAAAGAACCAAAGGCTCAGCGTGCCGTGCCGGAACCAGATTAGGGCCTGAAGCCATCCTGCGGTGTTGCGGCCAGCTCACAAGAAAACGAGTTGAAGAAAGGAGCTCAGGGGCACTGTAATTCACAAACCTGCAGAGTTATAAATGACAACTATCGTCCAAAAATATACTGAAGTAAGGCTGCCAAGAGGACTTGAAAGCGGGGCAGAATTGCAGGAAACCGATTTCAGGAGGTAGACTGGAATTGCATTGAAAGCATAGGAAAAGAGGCAGAACGTCCACAATGATGCACTTGGCCAAAAAGGGCATATGCGTTTTTTCCTGAATATATTCAGGAAAAAACGCATACGCCCTTTTTGGCCAACCAAGCAAGCTTGCAAAGGAAATCTGCACTACAATGAAGTCTCACTTCCCCCCCGCCCCGGTCAAAAGGGCCATCTGAAAAAAGTGTAAAATCCAGAAAGGCAGGACAGGCCATGGAGAACTGGGAGCCTTGTTATGCTGATGGGCGGGATGTAAATTGCCAACAGACACTCGGGAGAAGTGTATGGTGTTTCCTGAAACATCTGAAAAACAAAGCAACAGAGCCTAGGGCACTTCCACTTATGGTCCTATAGCTTAGGGAAATTAAAATCAAAAAGATACAGCCACCCCAATGTTTGGGACGCCTCTGTTTACAAGAACCTCGTTTACCGTACAAGTTCAATATCACAGAAAGTGAAAAATGGATAAAGAACTTGTGGTACTTACGTACAATGCAGTATCACTCAGCAGTGAAATCTATGTCATCAGGCCCGTAGCAGCACAATGAGTGGATTCAGGTACGATGATTCTAACTGAAATAAGTCACACAGAAAAAGAAACATCATACGATATCAGTAATACACGGAATGTCAACTTGGCTACACAGGAACTGAATTACAGAACAGAACAGGGTCTCAAATTTAGAAAACCAACTTATGCTTGTTTAAGGGTAAAGGTGAGTTGGGGTGCTGCATAAAACCAGAGATTGAAATGAGCACAGATAAAGTTCCTTAAGCCAAATATGGAATAGACAAGAGCTACTCCTTGCTCAACGAAATGGACTCAACACCGCATATTAAACGCCTAAGAATGTACCTGACTCTTAAGTATCTTAAAACCTATGGATTGCTATGTCTCCGAAAGAGAATCAAGCATGTGTACAGGGACATAAACGCAGCAGTGATAGGATTGGAGAGGTTCGGTGAGCAAATGAAGAGCCTTTGAAGTCATATTGCATGGTACCCATTCCACGGGTTTCAACTACCCAGGTTTAAGGTATTCTTCCTTCAGCTAAAACATGCATGTGGAACCTAGAGTATGATCAACCATGTGATCGGGAGACGTGTTCAAATATGTCTCAGTTTTCGTACCCTGGTACTCGGGTGCAACATTCCAGACGCTTTACTAACACTCTCCCGACTTGGAGAGTCAGTCCCTTTAACCTCCTGTTTGGCCCAGTTTGCAATTTCTGCGGAAGATGAACAGGAATAGCGAGAACCAATGAGAGACTAGCTGGAGGTGTCTGGACGGGCAAATTTAACTCCCATTTCCCACCAGGAAGAGGAAATAACCAAAGGCTCAGCGTGCCGTGCCGGAACCAGATTAGGGCCTGAAGCCATCCTGCGGTGTTGCGGCCAGCTCACAAGAAAACGAGTTGAAGAAAGGAGCTCAGGGGCACTGTAATTCACAAACCTGCAGAGTTATAAATGACAACTATCGTCCAAAAATATACTGAAGTAAGGCTGCCAAGAGGACTTGAAAGCGGGGCAGAATTGCAGGAAACCGATTTCAGGAGGTAGACTGGAATTGCATTGAAAGCATAGGAAAAGAGGCAGAACGTCCACAATGATGCACTTGGCCAAAAAGGGCGTATGCGTTTTTTCCTGAATATATTCAGGAAAAAACGCATACGCCCTTTTTGGCCAACCAAGCAAGCTTGCAAAGGAAATCTGCACTACAATGAAGTCTCACTTCCCCCCGGTCAAAAGGGCCATCTGAAAAAGTGTAAAATCCAGAAAGGCAGGACAGGCCATGGAGAACTGGGAGCCTTGTTATGCTGATGGGCGGGATGTAAATTGCCAACAGACACTCGGGAGAAGTGTATGGTGTTTCCTGAAACATCTGAAAAACAAAGCAACAGAGCCTAGGGCACTTCCACTTATGGTCCTATAGCTTAGGGAAATTAAAATCAAAAAGATACAGCCACCCCAATGTTTGGGACGCCTCTGTTTACAAGAACCTCGTTTACCGTACAAGTTCAATATCACAGAAAGTGAAAAATGGATAAAGAACTTGTGGTACTTACGTACAATGCAGTATCACTCAGCAGTGAAATCTATGTCATCAGGCCCGTAGCAGCACAATGAGTGGATTCAGGTACGATGATTCTAACTGAAATAAGTCACACAGAAAAAGAAACATCATACGATATCAGTAATACACGGAATGTCAACTTGGCTACACAGGAACTGAATTACAGAACAGAACAGGGTCTCAAATTTAGAAAACCAACTTATGCTTGTTTAAGGGTAAAGGTGAGTTGGGGTGCTGCATAAAACCAGAGATTGAAATGAGCACAGATAAAGTTCCTTAAGCCAAATATGGAATAGACAAGAGCTACTCCTTGCTCAACGAAATGGACTCAACACCGCATATTAAACGCCTAAGAATGTACCTGACTCTTAAGTATCTTAAAACCTATGGATTGCTATGTCTCCGAAAGAGAATCAAGCATGTGTACAGGGACATAAACGCAGCAGTGATAGGATTGGAGAGGTTCGGTGAGCAAATGAAGAGCCTTTGAAGTCATATTGCATGGTACCCATTCCACGGGTTTCAACTACCCAGGTTTAAGGTATTCTTCCTTCAGCTAAAACATGCATGTGGAACCTAGAGTATGATCAACCATGTGATCGGGAGACGTGTTCAAATATGTCTCAGTTTTCGTACCCTGGTACTCGGGTGCAACATTCCAGACGCTTTACTAACACTCTCCCGACTTGGAGAGTCAGTCCCTTTAACCTCCTGTTTGGCCCAGTTTGCAATTTCTGCGGAAGATGAACAGGAATAGCGAGAACCAATGAGAGACTAGCTGGAGGTGTCTGGACGGGCAAATTTAACTCTCATTTCCCACCAGGAAGAGGAAAGAACCAAAGGCTCAGCGTGCCGTGCCGGAACCAGATTAGGGCCTGAAGCCATCCTGCGGTGTTGCGGCCAGCTCACAAGAAAACGAGTTGAAGAAAGGAGCTCAGGGGCACTGTAATTCACAAACCTGCAGAGTTATAAATGACAACTATCGTCCAAAAATATACTGAAGTAAGGCTGCCAAGAGGACTTGAAAGCGGGGCAGAATTGCAGGAAACCGATTTCAGGAGGTAGACTGGAATTGCATTGAAAGCATAGGAAAAGAGGCAGAACGTCCACAATGATGCACTTGGCCAAAAAGGGCATATGCGTTTTTTCCTGAATATATTCAGGAAAAAACGCATACGCCCTTTTTGGCCAACCAAGCAAGCTTGCAAAGGAAATCTGCACTACAATGAAGTCTCACTTCCCCCCCGCCCCGGTCAAAAGGGCCATCTGAAAAAAGTGTAAAATCCAGAAAGGCAGGACAGGCCATGGAGAACTGGGAGCCTTGTTATGCTGATGGGCGGGATGTAAATTGCCAACAGACACTCGGGAGAAGTGTATGGTGTTTCCTGAAACATCTGAAAAACAAAGCAACAGAGCCTAGGGCACTTCCACTTATGGTCCTATAGCTTAGGGAAATTAAAATCAAAAAGATACAGCCACCCCAATGTTTGGGACGCCTCTGTTTACAAGAACCTCGTTTACCGTACAAGTTCAATATCACAGAAAGTGAAAAATGGATAAAGAACTTGTGGTACTTACGTACAATGCAGTATCACTCAGCAGTGAAATCTATGTCATCAGGCCCGTAGCAGCACAATGAGTGGATTCAGGTACGATGATTCTAACTGAAATAAGTCACACAGAAAAAGAAACATCATACGATATCAGTAATACACGGAATGTCAACTTGGCTACACAGGAACTGAATTACAGAACAGAACAGGGTCTCAAATTTAGAAAACCAACTTATGCTTGTTTAAGGGTAAAGGTGAGTTGGGGTGCTGCATAAAACCAGAGATTGAAATGAGCACAGATAAAGTTCCTTAAGCCAAATATGGAATAGACAAGAGCTACTCCTTGCTCAACGAAATGGACTCAACACCGCATATTAAACGCCTAAGAATGTACCTGACTCTTAAGTATCTTAAAACCTATGGATTGCTATGTCTCCGAAAGAGAATCAAGCATGTGTACAGGGACATAAACGCAGCAGTGATAGGATTGGAGAGGTTCGGTGAGCAAATGAAGAGCCTTTGAAGTCATATTGCATGGTACCCATTCCACGGGTTTCAACTACCCAGGTTTAAGGTATTCTTCCTTCAGCTAAAACATGCATGTGGAACCTAGAGTATGATCAACCATGTGATCGGGAGACGTGTTCAAATATGTCTCAGTTTTCGTACCCTGGTACTCGGGTGCAACATTCCAGACGCTTTACTAACACTCTCCCGACTTGGAGAGTCAGTCCCTTTAACCTCCTGTTTGGCCCAGTTTGCAATTTCTGCGGAAGATGAACAGGAATAGCGAGAACCAATGAGAGACTAGCTGGAGGTGTCTGGACGGGCAAATTTAACTCCCATTTCCCACCAGGAAGAGGAAATAACCAAAGGCTCAGCGTGCCGTGCCGGAACCAGATTAGGGCCTGAAGCCATCCTGCGGTGTTGCGGCCAGCTCACAAGAAAACGAGTTGAAGAAAGGAGCTCAGGGGCACTGTAATTCACAAACCTGCAGAGTTATAAATGACAACTATCGTCCAAAAATATACTGAAGTAAGGCTGCCAAGAGGACTTGAAAGCGGGGCAGAATTGCAGGAAACCGATTTCAGGAGGTAGACTGGAATTGCATTGAAAGCATAGGAAAAGAGGCAGAACGTCCACAATGATGCACTTGGCCAAAAAGGGCGTATGCGTTTTTTCCTGAATATATTCAGGAAAAAACGCATACGCCCTTTTTGGCCAACCAAGCAAGCTTGCAAAGGAAATCTGCACTACAATGAAGTCTCACTTCCCCCCGGTCAAAAGGGCCATCTGAAAAAGTGTAAAATCCAGAAAGGCAGGACAGGCCATGGAGAACTGGGAGCCTTGTTATGCTGATGGGCGGGATGTAAATTGCCAACAGACACTCGGGAGAAGTGTATGGTGTTTCCTGAAACATCTGAAAAACAAAGCAACAGAGCCTAGGGCACTTCCACTTATGGTCCTATAGCTTAGGGAAATTAAAATCAAAAAGATACAGCCACCCCAATGTTTGGGACGCCTCTGTTTACAAGAACCTCGTTTACCGTACAAGTTCAATATCACAGAAAGTGAAAAATGGATAAAGAACTTGTGGTACTTACGTACAATGCAGTATCACTCAGCAGTGAAATCTATGTCATCAGGCCCGTAGCAGCACAATGAGTGGATTCAGGTACGATGATTCTAACTGAGATAAGTCACACAGAAAAAGAAACATCATACGATATCAGTAATACACGGAATGTCAACTTGGCTACACAGGAACTGAATTACAGAACAGAACAGGGTCTCAAATTTAGAAAACCAACTTATGCTTGTTTAAGGGTAAAGGTGAGTTGGGGTGCTGCATAAAACCAGAGATTGAAATGAGCACAGATAAAGTTCCTTAAGCCAAATATGGAATAGACAAGAGCTACTCCTTGCTCAACGAAATGGACTCAACACCGCATATTAAACGCCTAAGAATGTACCTGACTCTTAAGTATCTTAAAACCTATGGATTGCTATGTCTCCGAAAGAGAATCAAGCATGTGTACAGGGACATAAACGCAGCAGTGATAGGATTGGAGAGGTTCGGTGAGCAAATGAAGAGCCTTTGAAGTCATATTGCATGGTACCCATTCCACGGGTTTCAACTACCCAGGTTTAAGGTATTCTTCCTTCAGCTAAAACATGCATGTGGAACCTAGAGTATGATCAACCATGTGATCGGGAGACGTGTTCAAATATGTCTCAGTTTTCGTACCCTGGTACTCGGGTGCAACATTCCAGACGCTTTACTAACACTCTCCCGACTTGGAGAGTCAGTCCCTTTAACCTCCTGTTTGGCCCAGTTTGCAATTTCTGCGGAAGATGAACAGGAATAGCGAGAACCAATGAGAGACTAGCTGGAGGTGTCTGGACGGGCAAATTTAACTCACATTTCCCACCAGGAAGAGGAAATAACCAAAGGCTCAGCGTGCCGTGCCGGAACCAGATTAGGGCCTGAAGCCATCCTGCGGTGTTGCGGCCAGCTCACAAGAAAACGAGTTGAAGAAAGGAGCTCAGGGGCACTGTAATTCACAAACCTGCAGAGATATAAATGACAACTATCGTCCAAAAATATACTGAAGTAAGGCTGCCAAGAGGACTTGAAAGCGGGGCAGAATTGCAGGAAACCGATTTCAGGAGGTAGACTGGAATTGCATTGAAAGCATAGGAAAAGAGGCAGAACGTCCACAATGATGCACTTGGCCAAAAAGGGCGTATGCGTTTTTTCCTGAATATATTCAGGAAAAAACGCATACGCCCTTTTTGGCCAACCAAGCAAGCTTGCAAAGGAAATCTGCACTACAATGAAGTCTCACTTCCCCCCGGTCAAAAGGGCCATCTGAAAAAAGTGTAAAATCCAGAAAGGCAGGACAGGCCATGGAGAACTGGGAGCCTTGTTATGCTGATGGGCGGGATGTAAACTGCCAACAGACACTCGGGAGAAGTGTATGGTGTTTCCTGAAACATCTAAAAAACAAAGCAACAGAGCCTAGGGCACTTCCACTTATGGTCCTATAGCTTAGGGAAATTAAAATCAAAAAGACACAGCCACCCCAATGTTTGGGACGCCTCTGTTTACAAGAACCTCGTTTACCGTACAAGTTCAATATCACAGAAAGTGAAAAATGGATAAAGAACTTGTGGTACTTACGTACAATGCAGTATCACTCAGCAGTGAAATCTATGTCATCAGGCCCGTAGCAGCACAATGAGTGGATTCAGGTACGATGATTCTAACTGAAATAAGTCACACAGAAAAAGAAACATCATAAGATATCAGTAATACACGGAATGTAAACTTGGCTACACAGGAACTGAATTACAGAACAGAACAGGGTCTCAAATTTAGAAAACCAACTTATGCTTGTTTAAGGGTAAAGGTGAGTTGGGGTGCTGCATAAAACCAGAGATTGAAATGAGCACAGATAAAGTTCCTTAAGCCAAATATGGAATAGACAAGAGCTACTCCTTGCTCAACGAAATGGACTCAACACCGCATATTAAACGCCTAAGAATGTACCTGACTCTTAAGTATCTTAAAACCTATGGATTGCTATGTCTCCGAAAGAGAATCAAGCATGTGTACAGGGACATAAACGCAGCAGTGATAGGATTGGAGAGGTTCGGTGAGCAAATGAAGACCCTTTGAAGTCATATTGCATGGTACCCATTCCACGGGTTTCAACTACCCAGGTTTAAGGTATTCTTCCTTCAGCTAAAACATGCATGTGGAACCTAGAGTATGATCAACCATGTGATCGGGAGACGTGTTCAAATATGTCTCAGTTTTCGTACCCTGGTACTCGGGTGCAACATTCCAGACGCTTTACTAACACTCTCCCGACTTGGAGAGTCAGTCCCTTTAACCTCCTGTTTGGCCCAGTTTGCAATTTCTGCGGAAGATGAACAGGAATAGCGAGAACCAATGAGAGACTAGCTGGAGGTGTCTGGACGGGCAAATTTAACTCTCATTTCCCACCAGGAAGAGGAAATAACCAAAGGCTCAGCGTGCCGTGCCGGAACCAGATTAGGGCCTGAAGCCATCCTGCGGTGTTGCGGCCAGCTCACAAGAAAACGAGTTGAAGAAAGGAGCTCAGGGGCACTGTAATTCACAAACCTGCAGAGTTATAAATGACAACTATCGTCCAAAAATATACTGAAGTAAGGCTGCCAAGAGGACTTGAAAGCGGGGCAGAATTGCAGGAAACCGATTTCAGGAGGTAGACTGGAATTGCATTGAAAGCATAGGAAAAGAGGCAGAACGTCCACAATGATGCACTTGGCCAAAAAGGGCGTATGCGTTTTTTCCTGAATATATTCAGGAAAGAACGCATACGCCCTTTTTGGCCAACCAAGCAAGCTTGCAAAGGAAATCTGCACTACAATGAAGTCTCACTTCCCCCCGGTCAAAAGGGCCATCTGAAAAAAGTGTAAAATCCAGAAAGGCAGGACAGGCCATGGAGAACTGGGAGCCTTGTTATGCTGATGGGCGGGATGTAAACTGCCAACAGACACTCGGGAGAAGTGTATGCTGTTTCCTGAAACATCTAAAAAACAAAGCAACAGAGCCTAGGGCACTTCCACTTATGGTCCTATAGCTTAGGGAAATTAAAATCAAAAAGACACAGCCACCCCAATGTTTGGGACGCCTCTGTTTACAAGAACCTCGTTTACCGTACAAGTTCAATATCACAGAAAGTGAAAAATGGATAAAGAACTTGTGGTACTTACGTACAATGCAGTATCACTCAGCAGTGAAATCTATGTCATCAGGCCCGTAGCAGCACAATGAGTGGATTCAGGTACGATGATTCTAACTGAAATAAGTCACACAGAAAAAGAAACATCATAAGATATCAGTAATACACGGAATGTAAACTTGGCTACACAGGAACTGAATTACAGAACAGAACAGGGTCTCAAATTTAGAAAACCAACTTATGCTTGTTTAAGGGTAAAGGTGAGTTGGGGTGCTGCATAAAACCAGAGATTGAAATGAGCACAGATAAAGTTCCTTAAGCCAAATATGGAATAGACAAGAGCTACTCCTTGCTCAACGAAATGGACTCAACACCCCATATTAAACGCCTAAGAATGTACCTGACTCTTAAGTATCTTAAAACCTATGGATTGCTATGTCTCCGAAAGAGAATCAAGCATGTGTACAGGGACATAAACGCAGCAGTGATAGGATTGGAGAGGTTCGGTGAGCAAATGAAGACCCTTTGAAGTCATATTGCATGGTACCCATTCCACGGGTTTCAACTACCCAGGTTTAAGGTATTCTTCCTTCAGCTAAAACATGCATGTGGAACCTAGAGTATGATCAACCATGTGATCGGGAGACGTGTTCAAATATGTCTCAGTTTTCGTACCCTGGTACTCGGGTGCAACATTCCAGACGCTTTACTAACACTCTCCCGACTTGGAGAGTCAGTCCCTTTAACCTCCTGTTTGGCCCAGTTTGCAATTTCTGCGGAAGATGAACAGGAATAGCGAGAACCAATGAGAGACTAGCTGGAGGTGTCTGGACGGGCAAATTTAACTCACATTTCCCACCAGGAAGAGGAAATAACCAAAGGCTCAGCGTGCCGTGCCGGAACCAGATTAGGGCCTGAAGCCATCCTGCGGTGTTGCGGCCAGCTCACAAGAAAACGAGTTGAAGAAAGGAGCTCAGGGGCACTGTAATTCACAAACCTGCAGAGATATAAATGACAACTATCGTCCAAAAATATACTGAAGTAAGGCTGCCAAGAGGACTTGAAAGCGGGGCAGAATTGCAGGAAACCGATTTCAGGAGGTAGACTGGAATTGCATTGAAAGCATAGGAAAAGAGGCAGAACGTCCACAATGATGCACTTGGCCAAAAAGGGCGTATGCGTTTTTTCCTGAATATATTCAGGAAAAAACGCATACGCCCTTTTTGGCCAACCAAGCAAGCTTGCAAAGGAAATCTGCACTACAATGAAGTCTCACTTCCCCCCGGTCAAAAGGGCCATCTGAAAAAAGTGTAAAATCCAGAAAGGCAGGACAGGCCATGGAGAACTGGGAGCCTTGTTATGCTGATGGGCGGGATGTAAACTGCCAACAGACACTCGGGAGAAGTGTATGGTGTTTCCTGAAACATCTAAAAAACAAAGCAACAGAGCCTAGGGCACTTCCACTTATGGTCCTATAGCTTAGGGAAATTAAAATCAAAAAGACACAGCCACCCCAAAGTTTGGGACGCCTCTGTTTACAAGAACCTCGTTTACCGTACAAGTTCAATATCACAGAAAGTGAAAAATGGATAAAGAACTTGTGGTACTTACGTACAATGCAGTATCACTCAGCAGTGAAATCTATGTCATCAGGCCCGTAGCAGCACAATGAGTGGATTCAGGTACGATGATTCTAACTGAAATAAGTCACACAGAAAAAGAAACATCATAAGATATCAGTAATACACGGAATGTAAACTTGGCTACACAGGAACTGAATTACAGAACAGAACAGGGTCTCAAATTTAGAAAACCAACTTATGCTTGTTTAAGGGTAAAGGTGAGTTGGGGTGCTGCATAAAACCAGAGATTGAAATGAGCACAGATAAAGTTCCTTAAGCCAAATATGGAATAGACAAGAGCTACTCCTTGCTCAACGAAATGGACTCAACACCCCATATTAAACGCCTAAGAATGTACCTGACTCTTAAGTATCTTAAAACCTATGGATTGCTATGTCTCCGAAAGAGAATCAAGCATGTGTACAGGGACATAAACGCAGCAGTGATAGGATTGGAGAGGTTCGGTGAGCAAATGAAGACCCTTTGAAGTCATATTGCATGGTACCCATTCCACGGGTTTCAACTACCCAGGTTTAAGGTATTCTTCCTTCAGCTAAAACATGCATGTGGAACCTAGAGTATGATCAACCATGTGATCGGGAGACGTGTTCAAATATGTCTCAGTTTTCGTACCCTGGTACTCGGGTGCAACATTCCAGACGCTTTACTAACACTCTCCCGACTTGGAGAGTCAGTCCCTTTAACCTCCTGTTTGGCCCAGTTTGCAATTTCTGCGGAAGATGAACAGGAATAGCGAGAACCAATGAGAGACTAGCTGGAGGTGTCTGGACGGGCAAATTTAACTCTCATTTCCCACCAGGAAGAGGAAATAACCAAAGGCTCAGCGTGCCGTGCCGGAACCAGATTAGGGCCTGAAGCCATCCTGCGGTGTTGCGGCCAGCTCACAAGAAAACGAGTTGAAGAAAGGAGCTCAGGGGCACTGTAATTCACAAACCTGCAGAGTTATAAATGACAACTATCGTCCAAAAATATACTGAAGTAAGGCTGCCAAGAGGACTTGAAAGCGGGGCAGAATTGCAGGAAACCGATTTCAGGAGGTAGACTGGAATTGCATTGAAAGCATAGGAAAAGAGGCAGAACGTCCACAATGATGCACTTGGCCAAAAAGGGCGTATGCGTTTTTTCCTGAATATATTCAGGAAAGAACGCATACGCCCTTTTTGGCCAACCAAGCAAGCTTGCAAAGGAAATCTGCACTACAATGAAGTCTCACTTCCCCCCGGTCAAAAGGGCCATCTGAAAAAAGTGTAAAATCCAGAAAGGCAGGACAGGCCATGGAGAACTGGGAGCCTTGTTATGCTGATGGGCGGGATGTAAACTGCCAACAGACACTTGGGAGAAGTGTATGCTGTTTCCTGAAACATCTAAAAAACAAAGCAACAGAGCCTAGGGCACTTCCACTTATGGTCCTATAGCTTAGGGAAATTAAAATCAAAAAGACACAGCCACCCCAATGTTTGGGACGCCTCTGTTTACAAGAACCTCGTTTACCGTACAAGTTCAATATCACAGAAAGTGAAAAATGGATAAAGAACTTGTGGTACTTACGTACAATGCAGTATCACTCAGCAGTGAAATCTATGTCATCAGGCCCGTAGCAGCACAATGAGTGGATTCAGGTACGATGATTCTAACTGAAATAAGTCACACAGAAAAAGAAACATCATAAGATATCAGTAATACACGGAATGTAAACTTGGCTACACAGGAACTGAATTACAGAACAGAACAGGGTCTCAAATTTAGAAAACCAACTTATGCTTGTTTAAGGGTAAAGGTGAGTTGGGGTGCTGCATAAAACCAGAGATTGAAATGAGCACAGATAAAGTTCCTTAAGCCAAATATGGAATAGACAAGAGCTACTCCTTGCTCAACGAAATGGACTCAACACCCCATATTAAACGCCTAAGAATGTACCTGACTCTTAAGTATCTTAAAACCTATGGATTGCTATGTCTCCGAAAGAGAATCAAGCATGTGTACAGGGACATAAACGCAGCAGTGATAGGATTGGAGAGGTTCGGTGAGCAAATGAAGACCCTTTGAAGTCATATTGCATGGTACCCATTCCACGGGTTTCAACTACCCAGGTTTAAGGTATTCTTCCTTCAGCTAAAACATGCATGTGGAACCTAGAGTATGATCAACCATGTGATCGGGAGACGTGTTCAAATATGTCTCAGTTTTCGTACCCTGGTACTCGGGTGCAACATTCCAGACGCTTTACTAACACTCTCCCGACTTGGAGAGTCAGTCCCTTTAACCTCCTGTTTGGCCCAGTTTGCAATTTCTGCGGAAGATGAACAGGAATAGCGAGAACCAATGAGAGACTAGCTGGAGGTGTCTGGACGGGCAAATTTAACTCTCATTTCCCACCAGGAAGAGGAAATAACCAAAGGCTCAGCGTGCCGTGCCGGAACCAGATTAGGGCCTGAAGCCATCCTGCGGTGTTGCGGCCAGCTCACAAGAAAACGAGTTGAAGAAAGGAGCTCAGGGGCACTGTAATTCACAAACCTGCAGAGTTATAAATGACAACTATCGTCCAAAAATATACTGAAGTAAGGCTGCCAAGAGGACTTGAAAGCGGGGCAGAATTGCAGGAAACCGATTTCAGGAGGTAGACTGGAATTGCATTGAAAGCATAGGAAAAGAGGCAGAACGTCCACAATGATGCACTTGGCCAAAAAGGGCGTATGCGTTTTTTCCTGAATATATTCAGGAAAGAACGCATACGCCCTTTTTGGCCAACCAAGCAAGCTTGCAAAGGAAATCTGCACTACAATGAAGTCTCACTTCCCCCCGGTCAAAAGGGCCATGTGAAAAAAGTGTAAAATCCAGAAAGGCAGGACAGGCCATGGAGAACTGGGAGCCTTGTTATGCTGATGGGCGGGATGTAAACTGCCAACAGACACTCGGGAGAAGTGTATGCTGTTTCCTGAAACATCTAAAAAACAAAGCAACAGAGCCTAGGGCACTTCCACTTATGGTCCTATAGCTTAGGGAAATTAAAATCAAAAAGACACAGCCACCCCAATGTTTGGGACGCCTCTGTTTACAAGAACCTCGTTTACCGTACAAGTTCAATATCACAGAAAGTGAAAAATGGATAAAGAACTTGTGGTACTTACGTACAATGCAGTATCACTCAGCAGTGAAATCTATGTCATCAGGCCCGTAGCAGCACAATGAGTGGATTCAGGTACGATGATTCTAACTGAAATAAGTCACACAGAAAAAGAAACATCATAAGATATCAGTAATACACGGAATGTAAACTTGGCTACACAGGAACTGAATTACAGAACAGAACAGGGTCTCAAATTTAGAAAACCAACTTATGCTTGTTTAAGGGTAAAGGTGAGTTGGGGTGCTGCATAAAACCAGAGATTGAAATGAGCACAGATAAAGTTCCTTAAGCCAAATATGGAATAGACAAGAGCTACTCCTTGCTCAACGAAATGGACTCAACACCGCATATTAAACGCCTAAGAATGTACCTGACTCTTAAGTATCTTAAAACCTATGGATTGCTATGTCTCCGAAAGAGAATCAAGCATGTGTACAGGGACATAAACGCAGCAGTGATAGGATTGGAGAGGTTCGGTGAGCAAATGAAGACCCTTTGAAGTCATATTGCATGGTACCCATTCCACGGGTTTCAACTACCCAGGTTTAAGGTATTCTTCCTTCAGCTAAAACATGCATGTGGAACCTAGAGTATGATCAACCATGTGATCGGGAGACGTGTTCAAATATGTCTCAGTTTTCGTACCCTGGTACTCGGGTGCAACATTCCAGACGCTTTACTAACACTCTCCCGACTTGGAGAGTCAGTCCCTTTAACCTCCTGTTTGGCCCAGTTTGCAATTTCTGCGGAAGATGAACAGGAATAGCGAGAACCAATGAGAGACTAGCTGGAGGTGTCTGGACGGGCAAATTTAACTCTCATTTCCCACCAGGAAGAGGAAATAACCAAAGGCTCAGCGTGCCGTGCCGGAACCAGATTAGGGCCTGAAGCCATCCTGCGGTGTTGCGGCCAGCTCACAAGAAAACGAGTTGAAGAAAGGAGCTCAGGGGCACTGTAATTCACAAACCTGCAGAGTTATAAATGACAACTATCGTCCAAAAATATACTGAAGTAAGGCTGCCAAGAGGACTTGAAAGCGGGGCAGAATTGCAGGAAACCGATTTCAGGAGGTAGACTGGAATTGCATTGAAAGCATAGGAAAAGAGGCAGAACGTCCACAATGATGCACTTGGCCAAAAAGGGCGTATGCGTTTTTTCCTGAATATATTCAGGAAAAAACGCATACGCCCTTTTTGGCCAACCAAGCAAGCTTGCAAAGGAAATCTGCACTACAATGAAGTCTCACTTCCCCCCGGTCAAAAGGGCCATCTGAAAAAAGTGTAAAATCCAGAAAGGCAGGACAGGCCATGGAGAACTGGGAGCCTTGTTATGCTGATGGGCGGGATGTAAACTGCCAACAGACACTCGGGAGAAGTGTATGGTGTTTCCTGAAACATCTAAAAAACAAAGCAACAGAGCCTAGGGCACTTCCACTTATGGTCCTATAGCTTAGGGAAATTAAAATCAAAAAGACACAGCCACCCCAATGTTTGGGACGCCTCTGTTTACAAGAACCTCGTTTACCGTACAAGTTCAATATCACAGAAAGTGAAAAATGGATAAAGAACTTGTGGTACTTACGTACAATGCAGTATCACTCAGCAGTGAAATCTATGTCATCAGGCCCGTAGCAGCACAATGAGTGGATTCAGGTACGATGATTCTAACTGAAATAAGTCACACAGAAAAAGAAACATCATAAGATATCAGTAATACACGGAATGTAAACTTGGCTACACAGGAACTGAATTACAGAACAGAACAGGGTCTCAAATTTAGAAAACCAACTTATGCTTGTTTAAGGGTAAAGGTGAGTTGGGGTGCTGCATAAAACCAGAGATTGAAATGAGCACAGATAAAGTTCCTTAAGCCAAATATGGAATAGACAAGAGCTACTCCTTGCTCAACGAAATGGACTCAACACCGCATATTAAACGCCTAAGAATGTACCTGACTCTTAAGTATCTTAAAACCTATGGATTGCTATGTCTCCGAAAGAGAATCAAGCATGTGTACAGGGACATAAACGCAGCAGTGATAGGATTGGAGAGGTTCGGTGAGCAAATGAAGACCCTTTGAAGTCATATTGCATGGTACCCATTCCACGGGTTTCAACTACCCAGGTTTAAGGTATTCTTCCTTCAGCTAAAACATGCATGTGGAACCTAGAGTATGATCAACCATGTGATCGGGAGACGTGTTCAAATATGTCTCAGTTTTCGTACCCTGGTACTCGGGTGCAACATTCCAGACGCTTTACTAACACTCTCCCGACTTGGAGAGTCAGTCCCTTTAACCTCCTGTTTGGCCCAGTTTGCAATTTCTGCGGAAGATGAACAGGAATAGCGAGAACCAATGAGAGACTAGCTGGAGGTGTCTGGACGGGCAAATTTAACTCTCATTTCCCACCAGGAAGAGGAAATAACCAAAGGCTCAGCGTGCCGTGCCGGAACCAGATTAGGGCCTGAAGCCATCCTGCGGTGTTGCGGCCAGCTCACAAGAAAACGAGTTGAAGAAAGGAGCTCAGGGGCACTGTAATTCACAAACCTGCAGAGTTATAAATGACAACTATCGTCCAAAAATATACTGAAGTAAGGCTGCCAAGAGGACTTGAAAGCGGGGCAGAATTGCAGGAAACCGATTTCAGGAGGTAGACTGGAATTGCATTGAAAGCATAGGAAAAGAGGCAGAACGTCCACAATGATGCACTTGGCCAAAAAGGGCGTATGCGTTTTTTCCTGAATATATTCAGGAAAGAACGCATACGCCCTTTTTGGCCAACCAAGCAAGCTTGCAAAGGAAATCTGCACTACAATGAAGTCTCACTTCCCCCCGGTCAAAAGGGCCATGTGAAAAAAGTGTAAAATCCAGAAAGGCAGGACAGGCCATGGAGAACTGGGAGCCTTGTTATGCTGATGGGCGGGATGTAAACTGCCAACAGACACTCGGGAGAAGTGTATGCTGTTTCCTGAAACATCTAAAAAACAAAGCAACAGAGCCTAGGGCACTTCCACTTATGGTCCTATAGCTTAGGGAAATTAAAATCAAAAAGACACAGCCACCCCAATGTTTGGGACGCCTCTGTTTACAAGAACCTCGTTTACCGTACAAGTTCAATATCACAGAAAGTGAAAAATGGATAAAGAACTTGTGGTACTTACGTACAATGCAGTATCACTCAGCAGTGAAATCTATGTCATCAGGCCCGTAGCAGCACAATGAGTGGATTCAGGTACGATGATTCTAACTGAAATAAGTCACACAGAAAAAGAAACATCATAAGATATCAGTAATACACGGAATGTAAACTTGGCTACACAGGAACTGAATTACAGAACAGAACAGGGTCTCAAATTTAGAAAACCAACTTATGCTTGTTTAAGGGTAAAGGTGAGTTGGGGTGCTGCATAAAACCAGAGATTGAAATGAGCACAGATAAAGTTCCTTAAGCCAAATATGGAATAGACAAGAGCTACTCCTTGCTCAACGAAATGGACTCAACACCGCATATTAAACGCCTAAGAATGTACCTGACTCTTAAGTATCTTAAAACCTATGGATTGCTATGTCTCCGAAAGAGAATCAAGCATGTGTACAGGGACATAAACGCAGCAGTGATAGGATTGGAGAGGTTCGGTGAGCAAATGAAGACCCTTTGAAGTCATATTGCATGGTACCCATTCCACGGGTTTCAACTACCCAGGTTTAAGGTATTCTTCCTTCAGCTAAAACATGCATGTGGAACCTAGAGTATGATCAACCATGTGATCGGGAGACGTGTTCAAATATGTCTCAGTTTTCGTACCCTGGTACTCGGGTGCAACATTCCAGACGCTTTACTAACACTCTCCCGACTTGGAGAGTCAGTCCCTTTAACCTCCTGTTTGGCCCAGTTTGCAATTTCTGCGGAAGATGAACAGGAATAGCGAGAACCAATGAGAGACTAGCTGGAGGTGTCTGGACGGGCAAATTTAACTCTCATTTCCCACCAGGAAGAGGAAATAACCAAAGGCTCAGGGTGCCGTGCCGGAACCAGATTAGGGCCTGAAGCCATCCTGCGGTGTTGCGGCCAGCTCACAAGAAAACGAGTTGAAGAAAGGAGCTCAGGGGCACTGTAATTCACAAACCTGCAGAGTTATAAATGACAACTATCGTCCAAAAATATACTGAAGTAAGGCTGCCAAGAGGACTTGAAAGCGGGGCAGAATTGCAGGAAACCGATTTCAGGAGGTAGACTGGAATTGCATTCAAAGCATAGGAAAAGAGGCAGAACGTCCACAATGATGCACTTGGCCAAAAAGGGCGTATGCGTTTTTTCCTGAATATATTCAGGAAAGAACGCATACGCCCTTTTTGGCCAACCAAGCAAGCTTGCAAAGGAAATCTGCACTACAATGAAGTCTCACTTCCCCCCGGTCAAAAGGGCCATCTGAAAAAAGTGTAAAATCCAGAAAGGCAGGACAGGCCATGGAGAACTGGGAGCCTTGTTATGCTGATGGGCGGGATGTAAACTGTCAACAGACACTCGGGAGAAGTGTATGGTGTTTCCTGAAACATCTAAAAAACAAAGCAACAGAGCCTAGGGCACTTCCACTTATGGTCCTATAGCTTAGGGAAATTAAAATCAAAAAGACACAGCCACCCCAATGTTTGGGACGCCTCTGTTTACAAGAACCTCGTTTACCGTACAAGTTCAATATCACAGAAAGTGAAAAATGGATAAAGAACTTGTGGTACTTACGTACAATGCAGTATCACTCAGCAGTGAAATCTATGTCATCAGGCCCGTAGCAGCACAATGAGTGGATTCAGGTACGATGATTCTAACTGAAATAAGTCACACAGAAAAAGAAACATCATAAGATATCAGTAATACACGGAATGTAAACTTGGCTACACAGGAACTGAATTACAGAACAGAACAGGGTCTCAAATTTAGAAAACCAACTTATGCTTGTTTAAGGGTAAAGGTGAGTTGGGGTGCTGCATAAAACCAGAGATTGAAATGAGCACAGATAAAGTTCCTTAAGCCAAATATGGAATAGACAAGAGCTACTCCTTGCTCAACGAAATGGACTCAACACCGCATATTAAACGCCTAAGAATGTACCTGACTCTTAAGTATCTTAAAACGTATGGATTGCTATGTCTCCGAAAGAGAATCAAGCATGTGTACAGGGACATAAACGCAGCAGTGATAGGATTGGAGAGGTTCGGTGAGCAAATGAAGACCCTTTGAAGTCATATTGCATGGTACCCATTCCACAGGTTTCAACTACCCAGGTTTAAGGTATTCTTCCTTCAGCTAAAACATGCATGTGGAACCTAGAGTATGATCAACGATGTGATCGGGAGACGTGTTCAAATATGTCTCAGTTTTCGTACCCTGGTACTCGGGTGCAACATTCCAGACGCTTCACTAACACTCTCCCGACTTGAAGAGTCAGTCCCTTTAACCTCCTGTTTGGCCCAGTTTGCAATTTCTGCGGAAGATGAACAGGAATAGCGAGAACCAATGAGAGACTAGCTGGAGGTGTCTGGACGGGCAAATTTAACTCTCATTTCCCACCAGGAAGAGGAAATAACCAAAGGCTCAGCGTGCCATGCCGGAACCAGATTAGGGCCTGAAGCCATCCTGCGGTGTTGCGGCCAGCTCACAAGAAAACGAGTTGAAGAAAGGAGCTCAGGGGCACTGTAA
Organism: Globicephala melas; assembly: GCF_963455315.2. Taxonomy (NCBI): domain Eukaryota; kingdom Metazoa; phylum Chordata; class Mammalia; order Artiodactyla; family Delphinidae; genus Globicephala; species Globicephala melas. The sequence goes on along the minus strand of NW_027207305.1, from coordinate 394,674 downwards.
TTCACAAACCTGCAGAGTTATAAATGACAACTATCGTCCAAAAATATACTGAAGTAAGGCTGCCAAGAGGACTTGAAAGCGGGGCAGAATTGCAGGAAACCGATTTCAGGAGGTAGACTGGAATTGCATTGAAAGCATAGGAAAAGAGGCAGAACGTCCACAATGATGCACTTGGCCAAAAAGGGCGTATGCGTTTTTTCCTGAATATATTCAGGAAAGAACGCATACGCCCTTTTTGGCCAACCAAGCAAGCTTGCAAAGGAAATCTGCACTACAATGAAGTCTCACTTCCCCCCGGTCAAAAGGGCCATCTGAAAAAAGTGTAAAATCCAGAAAGGCAGGACAGGCCATGGAGAACTGGGAGCCTTGTTATGCTGATGGGCGGGATGTAAACTGCCAACAGACACTCGGGAGAAGTGTATGGTGTTTCCTGAAACATCTAAAAAACAAAGCAACAGAGCCTAGGCCACTTCCACTTATGGTCCTATAGCTTAGGGAAATTAAAATCAAAAAGACACAGCCACCCCAAAGTTTGGGACGCCTCTGTTTACAAGAACCTCGTTTACCGTACAAGTTCAATATCACAGAAAGTGAAAAATGGATAAAGAACTTGTGGTACTTACGTACAATGCAGTATCACTCAGCAGTGAAATCTATGTCATCAGGCCCGTAGCAGCACAATGAGTGGATTCAGGTACGATGATTCTAACTGAAATAAGTCACACAGAAAAAGAAACATCATAAGATATCAGTAATACACGGAATGTAAACTTGGCTACACAGGAACTGAATTACAGAACAGAACAGGGTCTCAAATTTAGAAAACCAACTTATGCTTGTTTAAGGGTAAAGGTGAGTTGGGGTGCTGCATAAAACCAGAGATTGAAATGAGCACAGATAAAGTTCCTTAAGCCAAATATGGAATAGACAAGAGCTACTCCTTGCTCAACGAAATGGACTCAACACCGCATATTAAACGCCTAAGAATGTACCTGACTCTTAAGTATCTTAAAACGTATGGATTGCTATGTCTCCGAAAGAGAATCAAGCATGTGTACAGGGACATAAACGCAGCAGTGATAGGATTGGAGAGGTTCGGTGAGCAAATGAAGACCCTTTGAAGTCATATTGCATGGTACCCATTCCACAGGTTTCAACTACCCAGGTTTAAGGTATTCTTCCTTCAGCTAAAACATGCATGTGGAACCTAGAGTATGATCAACGATGTGATCGGGAGACGTGTTCAAATATGTCTCAGTTTTCGTACCCTGGTACTTGGGTGCAACATTCCAGACGCTTCACTAACACTCTCCCGACTTGGAGAGTCAGTCCCTTTAACCTCCTGTTTGGCCCAGTTTGCAATTTCTGCGGAAGATGAACAGGAATAGCGAGAACCAATGAGAGACTAGCTGGAGGTGTCTGGACGGGCAAATTTAACTCTCATTTCCCACCAGGAAGAGGAAATAACCAAAGGCTCAGCGTGCCATGCCGGAACCAGATTAGGGCCTGAAGCCATCCTGCGGTGTTGCGGCCAGCTCACAAGAAAACGAGTTGAAGAAAGGAGCTCAGGGGCACTGTAATTCACAAACCTGCAGAGTTATAAATGACAACTATCGTCCAAAAATATACTGAAGTAAGGCTGCCAAGAGGACTTGAAAGCGGGGCAGAATTGCAGGAAACCGATTTCAGGAGGTAGACTGGAATTGCATTGAAAGCATAGGAAAAGAGGCAGAACGTCCACAATGATGCACTTGGCCAAAAAGGGCGTATGCGTTTTTTCCTGAATATATTCAGGAAAGAACGCATACGCCCTTTTTGGCCAACCAAGCAAGCTTGCAAAGGAAATCTGCACTACAATGAAGTCTCACTTCCCCCCGGTCAAAAGGGCCATCTGAAAAAAGTGTAAAATCCAGAAAGGCAGGACAGGCCATGGAGAACTGGGAGCCTTGTTATGCTGATGGGCGGGATGTAAACTGCCAACAGACACTCGGGAGAAGTGTATGGTGTTTCCTGAAACATCTAAAAAACAAAGCAACAGAGCCTAGGCCACTTCCACTTATGGTCCTATAGCTTAGGGAAATTAAAATCAAAAAGACACAGCCACCCCAAAGTTTGGGACGCCTCTGTTTACAAGAACCTCGTTTACCGTACAAGTTCAATATCACAGAAAGTGAAAAATGGATAAAGAACTGGTGGTACTTACGTACAATGCAGTATCACTCAGCAGTGAAATCTATGTCATCAGGCCCGTAGCAGCACAATGAGTGGATTCAGGTACGATGATTCTAACTGAAATAAGTCACACAGAAAAAGAAACATCATAAGATATCAGTAATACACGGAATGTAAACTTGGCTACACAGGAACTGAATTACAGAACAGAACAGGGTCTCAAATTTAGAAAACCAACTTATGCTTGTTTAAGGGTAAAGGTGAGTTGGGGTGCTGCATAAAACCAGAGATTGAAATGAGCACAGATAAAGTTCCTTAAGCCAAATATGGAATAGACAAGAGCTACTCCTTGCTCAACGAAATGGACTCAACACCGCATATTAAACGCCTAAGAATGTACCTGACTCTTAAGTATCTTAAAACCTATGGATTGCTATGTCTCCGAAAGAGAATCAAGCATGTGTACAGGGACATAAACGCAGCAGTGATAGGATTGGAGAGGTTCGGTGAGCAAATGAAGACCCTTTGAAGTCATATTGCATGGTACCCATTCCACGGGTTTCAACTACCCAGGTTTAAGGTATTCTTCCTTCAGCTAAAACATGCATGTGGAACCTAGAGTATGATGAACCATGTGATCGGGAGACGTGTTCAAATATGTCTCAGTTTTCGTACCCTGGTACTCGGGTGCAACATTCCAGACGCTTTACTAACACTCTCCCGACTTGGAGAGTCAGTCCCTTTAACCTCCTGTTTGGCCCAGTTTGCAATTTCTGCGGAAGATGAACAGGAATAGCGAGAACCAATGAGAGACTAGCTGGAGGTGTCTGGAAGGGCAAATTTAACTCTCATTTCCCACCAGGAAGAGGAAATAACCAAAGGCTCAGCGTGCCGTGCCGGAACCAGATTAGGGCCTGAAGCCATCCTGCGGTGTTGCGGCCAGCTCACAAGAAAACGAGTTGAAGAAAGGAGCTCAGGGGCACTGTAATTCACAAACCTGCAGAGTTATAAATGACAACTATCGTCCAAAAATATACTGAAGTAAGGCTGCCAAGAGGACTTGAAAGCGGGGCAGAATTGCAGGAAACCGATTTCAGGAGGTAGACTGGAATTGCATTGAAAGCATAGGAAAAGAGGCAGAACGTCCACAATGATGCACTTGGCCAAAAAGGGCGTATGCGTTTTTTCCTGAATATATTCAGGAAAGAACGCATACGCCCTTTTTGGCCAACCAAGCAAGCTTGCAAAGGAAATCTGCACTACAATGAAGTCTCACTTCCCCCCCGCCCCGGTCAAAAGGGCCATCTGAAAAAAGTGTAAAATCCAGAAAGGCAGGACAGGCCATGGAGAACTGGGAGCCTTGTTATGCTGATGGGCGGGATGTAAATTGCCAACAGACACTCGGGAGAAGTGTATGGTGTTTCCTGAAACATCTGAAAAACAAAGCAACAGAGCCTAGGGCACTTCCACTTATGGTCCTATAGCTTAGGGAAATTAAAATCAAAAAGATACAGCCACCCCAATGTTTGGGATGCCTCTGTTTACAAGAACCTCGTTTACCGTACAAGTTCAATATCACAGAAAGTGAAAAATGGATAAAGAACTTGTGGTACTTACGTACAATGCAGTATCACTCAGCAGTGAAATCTATGTCATCAGGCCCGTAGCAGCACAATGAGTGGATTCAGGTACGATGATTCTAACTGAAATAAGTCACACAGAAAAAGAAACATCATACGATATCAGTAATACACGGAATGTCAACTTGGCTACACAGGAACTGAATTACAGAACAGAACAGGGTCTCAAATTTAGAAAACCAACTTATGCTTGTTTAAGGGTAAAGGTGAGTTGGGGTGCTGCATAAAACCAGAGATTGAAATGAGCACAGATAAAGTTCCTTAAGCCAAATATGGAATAGACAAGAGCTACTCCTTGCTCAACGAAATGGACTCAACACCGCATATTAAACGCCTAAGAATGTACCTGACTCTTAAGTATCTTAAAACCTATGGATTGCTATGTCTCCGAAAGAGAATCAAGCATGTGTACAGGGACATAAACGCAGCAGTGATAGGATTGGAGAGGTTCGGTGAGCAAATGAAGAGCCTTTGAAGTCATATTGCATGGTACCCATTCCACGGGTTTCAACTACCCAGGTTTAAGGTATTCTTCCTTCAGCTAAAACATGCATGTGGAACCTAGAGTATGATCAACCATGTGATCGGGAGACGTGTTCAAATATGTCTCAGTTTTCGTACCCTGGTACTCGGGTGCAACATTCCAGACGCTTTACTAACACTCTCCCGACTTGGAGAGTCAGTCCCTTTAACCTCCTGTTTGGCCCAGTTTGCAATTTCTGCGGAAGATGAACAGGAATAGCGAGAACCAATGAGAGACTAGCTGGAGGTGTCTGGACGGGCAAATTTAACTCCCATTTCCCACCAGGAAGAGGAAATAACCAAAGGCTCAGCGTGCCGTGCCGGAACCAGATTAGGGCCTGAAGCCATCCTGCGGTGTTGCGGCCAGCTCACAAGAAAACGAGTTGAAGAAAGGAGCTCAGGGGCACTGTAATTCACAAACCTGCAGAGTTATAAATGACAACTATCGTCCAAAAATATACTGAAGTAAGGCTGCCAAGAGGACTTGAAAGCGGGGCAGAATTGCAGGAAACCGATTTCAGGAGGTAGACTGGAATTGCATTGAAAGCATAGGAAAAGAGGCAGAACGTCCACAATGATGCACTTGGCCAAAAAGGGCGTATGCGTTTTTTCCTGAATATATTCAGGAAAAAACGCATACGCCCTTTTTGGCCAACCAAGCAAGCTTGCAAAGGAAATCTGCACTACAATGAAGTCTCACTTCCCCCCGGTCAAAAGGGCCATCTGAAAAAGTGTAAAATCCAGAAAGGCAGGACAGGCCATGGAGAACTGGGAGCCTTGTTATGCTGATGGGCGGGATGTAAATTGCCAACAGACACTCGGGAGAAGTGTATGGTGTTTCCTGAAACATCTGAAAAACAAAGCAACAGAGCCTAGGGCACTTCCACTTATGGTCCTATAGCTTAGGGAAATTAAAATCAAAAAGATACAGCCACCCCAATGTTTGGGACGCCTCTGTTTACAAGAACCTCGTTTACCGTACAAGTTCAATATCACAGAAAGTGAAAAATGGATAAAGAACTTGTGGTACTTACGTACAATGCAGTATCACTCAGCAGTGAAATCTATGTCATCAGGCCCGTAGCAGCACAATGAGTGGATTCAGGTACGATGATTCTAACTGAGATAAGTCACACAGAAAAAGAAACATCATACGATATCAGTAATACACGGAATGTCAACTTGGCTACACAGGAACTGAATTACAGAACAGAACAGGGTCTCAAATTTAGAAAACCAACTTATGCTTGTTTAAGGGTAAAGGTGAGTTGGGGTGCTGCATAAAACCAGAGATTGAAATGAGCACAGATAAAGTTCCTTAAGCCAAATATGGAATAGACAAGAGCTACTCCTTGCTCAACGAAATGGACTCAACACCGCATATTAAACGCCTAAGAATGTACCTGACTCTTAAGTATCTTAAAACCTATGGATTGCTATGTCTCCGAAAGAGAATCAAGCATGTGTACAGGGACATAAACGCAGCAGTGATAGGATTGGAGAGGTTCGGTGAGCAAATGAAGAGCCTTTGAAGTCATATTGCATGGTACCCATTCCACGGGTTTCAACTACCCAGGTTTAAGGTATTCTTCCTTCAGCTAAAACATGCATGTGGAACCTAGAGTATGATCAACCATGTGATCGGGAGACGTGTTCAAATATGTCTCAGTTTTCGTACCCTGGTACTCGGGTGCAACATTCCAGACGCTTTACTAACACTCTCCCGACTTGGAGAGTCAGTCCCTTTAACCTCCTGTTTGGCCCAGTTTGCAATTTCTGCGGAAGATGAACAGGAATAGCGAGAACCAATGAGAGACTAGCTGGAGGTGTCTGGACGGGCAAATTTAACTCACATTTCCCACCAGGAAGAGGAAATAACCAAAGGCTCAGCGTGCCGTGCCGGAACCAGATTAGGGCCTGAAGCCATCCTGCGGTGTTGCGGCCAGCTCACAAGAAAACGAGTTGAAGAAAGGAGCTCAGGGGCACTGTAATTCACAAACCTGCAGAGATATAAATGACAACTATCGTCCAAAAATATACTGAAGTAAGGCTGCCAAGAGGACTTGAAAGCGGGGCAGAATTGCAGGAAACCGATTTCAGGAGGTAGACTGGAATTGCATTGAAAGCATAGGAAAAGAGGCAGAACGTCCACAATGATGCACTTGGCCAAAAAGGGCGTATGCGTTTTTTCCTGAATATATTCAGGAAAAAACGCATACGCCCTTTTTGGCCAACCAAGCAAGCTTGCAAAGGAAATCTGCACTACAATGAAGTCTCACTTCCCCCCGGTCAAAAGGGCCATCTGAAAAAAGTGTAAAATCCAGAAAGGCAGGACAGGCCATGGAGAACTGGGAGCCTTGTTATGCTGATGGGCGGGATGTAAACTGCCAACAGACACTCGGGAGAAGTGTATGGTGTTTCCTGAAACATCTAAAAAACAAAGCAACAGAGCCTAGGGCACTTCCACTTATGGTCCTATAGCTTAGGGAAATTAAAATCAAAAAGACACAGCCACCCCAATGTTTGGGACGCCTCTGTTTACAAGAACCTCGTTTACCGTACAAGTTCAATATCACAGAAAGTGAAAAATGGATAAAGAACTTGTGGTACTTACGTACAATGCAGTATCACTCAGCAGTGAAATCTATGTCATCAGGCCCGTAGCAGCACAATGAGTGGATTCAGGTACGATGATTCTAACTGAAATAAGTCACACAGAAAAAGAAACATCATAAGATATCAGTAATACACGGAATGTAAACTTGGCTACACAGGAACTGAATTACAGAACAGAACAGGGTCTCAAATTTAGAAAACCAACTTATGCTTGTTTAAGGGTAAAGGTGAGTTGGGGTGCTGCATAAAACCAGAGATTGAAATGAGCACAGATAAAGTTCCTTAAGCCAAATATGGAATAGACAAGAGCTACTCCTTGCTCAACGAAATGGACTCAACACCGCATATTAAACGCCTAAGAATGTACCTGACTCTTAAGTATCTTAAAACCTATGGATTGCTATGTCTCCGAAAGAGAATCAAGCATGTGTACAGGGACATAAACGCAGCAGTGATAGGATTGGAGAGGTTCGGTGAGCAAATGAAGACCCTTTGAAGTCATATTGCATGGTACCCATTCCACGGGTTTCAACTACCCAGGTTTAAGGTATTCTTCCTTCAGCTAAAACATGCATGTGGAACCTAGAGTATGATCAACCATGTGATCGGGAGACGTGTTCAAATATGTCTCAGTTTTCGTACCCTGGTACTCGGGTGCAACATTCCAGACGCTTTACTAACACTCTCCCGACTTGGAGAGTCAGTCCCTTTAACCTCCTGTTTGGCCCAGTTTGCAATTTCTGCGGAAGATGAACAGGAATAGCGAGAACCAATGAGAGACTAGCTGGAGGTGTCTGGACGGGCAAATTTAACTCTCATTTCCCACCAGGAAGAGGAAATAACCAAAGGCTCAGCGTGCCGTGCCGGAACCAGATTAGGGCCTGAAGCCATCCTGCGGTGTTGCGGCCAGCTCACAAGAAAACGAGTTGAAGAAAGGAGCTCAGGGGCACTGTAATTCACAAACCTGCAGAGTTATAAATGACAACTATCGTCCAAAAATATACTGAAGTAAGGCTGCCAAGAGGACTTGAAAGCGGGGCAGAATTGCAGGAAACCGATTTCAGGAGGTAGACTGGAATTGCATTGAAAGCATAGGAAAAGAGGCAGAACGTCCACAATGATGCACTTGGCCAAAAAGGGCGTATGCGTTTTTTCCTGAATATATTCAGGAAAGAACGCATACGCCCTTTTTGGCCAACCAAGCAAGCTTGCAAAGGAAATCTGCACTACAATGAAGTCTCACTTCCCCCCGGTCAAAAGGGCCATCTGAAAAAAGTGTAAAATCCAGAAAGGCAGGACAGGCCATGGAGAACTGGGAGCCTTGTTATGCTGATGGGCGGGATGTAAACTGCCAACAGACACTCGGGAGAAGTGTATGCTGTTTCCTGAAACATCTAAAAAACAAAGCAACAGAGCCTAGGGCACTTCCACTTATGGTCCTATAGCTTAGGGAAATTAAAATCAAAAAGACACAGCCACCCCAATGTTTGGGACGCCTCTGTTTACAAGAACCTCGTTTACCGTACAAGTTCAATATCACAGAAAGTGAAAAATGGATAAAGAACTTGTGGTACTTACGTACAATGCAGTATCACTCAGCAGTGAAATCTATGTCATCAGGCCCGTAGCAGCACAATGAGTGGATTCAGGTACGATGATTCTAACTGAAATAAGTCACACAGAAAAAGAAACATCATAAGATATCAGTAATACACGGAATGTAAACTTGGCTACACAGGAACTGAATTACAGAACAGAACAGGGTCTCAAATTTAGAAAACCAACTTATGCTTGTTTAAGGGTAAAGGTGAGTTGGGGTGCTGCATAAAACCAGAGATTGAAATGAGCACAGATAAAGTTCCTTAAGCCAAATATGGAATAGACAAGAGCTACTCCTTGCTCAACGAAATGGACTCAACACCCCATATTAAACGCCTAAGAATGTACCTGACTCTTAAGTATCTTAAAACCTATGGATTGCTATGTCTCCGAAAGAGAATCAAGCATGTGTACAGGGACATAAACGCAGCAGTGATAGGATTGGAGAGGTTCGGTGAGCAAATGAAGACCCTTTGAAGTCATATTGCATGGTACCCATTCCACGGGTTTCAACTACCCAGGTTTAAGGTATTCTTCCTTCAGCTAAAACATGCATGTGGAACCTAGAGTATGATCAACCATGTGATCGGGAGACGTGTTCAAATATGTCTCAGTTTTCGTACCCTGGTACTCGGGTGCAACATTCCAGACGCTTTACTAACACTCTCCCGACTTGGAGAGTCAGTCCCTTTAACCTCCTGTTTGGCCCAGTTTGCAATTTCTGCGGAAGATGAACAGGAATAGCGAGAACCAATGAGAGACTAGCTGGAGGTGTCTGGACGGGCAAATTTAACTCACATTTCCCACCAGGAAGAGGAAATAACCAAAGGCTCAGCGTGCCGTGCCGGAACCAGATTAGGGCCTGAAGCCATCCTGCGGTGTTGCGGCCAGCTCACAAGAAAACGAGTTGAAGAAAGGAGCTCAGGGGCACTGTAATTCACAAACCTGCAGAGATATAAATGACAACTATCGTCCAAAAATATACTGAAGTAAGGCTGCCAAGAGGACTTGAAAGCGGGGCAGAATTGCAGGAAACCGATTTCAGGAGGTAGACTGGAATTGCATTGAAAGCATAGGAAAAGAGGCAGAACGTCCACAATGATGCACTTGGCCAAAAAGGGCGTATGCGTTTTTTCCTGAATATATTCAGGAAAAAACGCATACGCCCTTTTTGGCCAACCAAGCAAGCTTGCAAAGGAAATCTGCACTACAATGAAGTCTCACTTCCCCCCGGTCAAAAGGGCCATCTGAAAAAAGTGTAAAATCCAGAAAGGCAGGACAGGCCATGGAGAACTGGGAGCCTTGTTATGCTGATGGGCGGGATGTAAACTGCCAACAGACACTCGGGAGAAGTGTATGGTGTTTCCTGAAACATCTAAAAAACAAAGCAACAGAGCCTAGGGCACTTCCACTTATGGTCCTATAGCTTAGGGAAATTAAAATCAAAAAGACACAGCCACCCCAATGTTTGGGACGCCTCTGTTTACAAGAACCTCGTTTACCGTACAAGTTCAATATCACAGAAAGTGAAAAATGGATAAAGAACTTGTGGTACTTACGTACAATGCAGTATCACTCAGCAGTGAAATCTATGTCATCAGGCCCGTAGCAGCACAATGAGTGGATTCAGGTACGATGATTCTAACTGAAATAAGTCACACAGAAAAAGAAACATCATAAGATATCAGTAATACACGGAATGTAAACTTGGCTACACAGGAACTGAATTACAGAACAGAACAGGGTCTCAAATTTAGAAAACCAACTTATGCTTGTTTAAGGGTAAAGGTGAGTTGGGGTGCTGCATAAAACCAGAGATTGAAATGAGCACAGATAAAGTTCCTTAAGCCAAATATGGAATAGACAAGAGCTACTCCTTGCTCAACGAAATGGACTCAACACCCCATATTAAACGCCTAAGAATGTACCTGACTCTTAAGTATCTTAAAACCTATGGATTGCTATGTCTCCGAAAGAGAATCAAGCATGTGTACAGGGACATAAACGCAGCAGTGATAGGATTGGAGAGGTTCGGTGAGCAAATGAAGACCCTTTGAAGTCATATTGCATGGTACCCATTCCACGGGTTTCAACTACCCAGGTTTAAGGTATTCTTCCTTCAGCTAAAACATGCATGTGGAACCTAGAGTATGATCAACCATGTGATCGGGAGACGTGTTCAAATATGTCTCAGTTTTCGTACCCTGGTACTCGGGTGCAACATTCCAGACGCTTTACTAACACTCTCCCGACTTGGAGAGTCAGTCCCTTTAACCTCCTGTTTGGCCCAGTTTGCAATTTCTGCGGAAGATGAACAGGAATAGCGAGAACCAATGAGAGACTAGCTGGAGGTGTCTGGACGGGCAAATTTAACTCTCATTTCCCACCAGGAAGAGGAAATAACCAAAGGCTCAGCGTGCCGTGCCGGAACCAGATTAGGGCCTGAAGCCATCCTGCGGTGTTGCGGCCAGCTCACAAGAAAACGAGTTGAAGAAAGGAGCTCAGGGGCACTGTAATTCACAAACCTGCAGAGTTATAAATGACAACTATCGTCCAAAAATATACTGAAGTAAGGCTGCCAAGAGGACTTGAAAGCGGGGCAGAATTGCAGGAAACCGATTTCAGGAGGTAGACTGGAATTGCATTGAAAGCATAGGAAAAGAGGCAGAACGTCCACAATGATGCACTTGGCCAAAAAGGGCGTATGCGTTTTTTCCTGAATATATTCAGGAAAGAACGCATACGCCCTTTTTGGCCAACCAAGCAAGCTTGCAAAGGAAATCTGCACTACAATGAAGTCTCACTTCCCCCCCGCCCCGGTCAAAAGGGCCATCTGAAAAAAGTGTAAAATCCAGAAAGGCAGGACAGGCCATGGAGAACTGGGAGCCTTGTTATGCTGATGGGCGGGATGTAAACTGCCAACAGACACTCGGGAGAAGTGTATGCTGTTTCCTGAAACATCTAAAAAACAAAGCAACAGAGCCTAGGGCACTTCCACTTATGGTCCTATAGCTTAGGGAAATTAAAATCAAAAAGACACAGCCACCCCAATGTTTGGGACGCCTCTGTTTACAAGAACCTCGTTTACCGTACAAGTTCAATATCACAGAAAGTGAAAAATGGATAAAGAACTTGTGGTACTTACGTACAATGCAGTATCACTCAGCAGTGAAATCTATGTCATCAGGCCCGTAGCAGCACAATGAGTGGATTCAGGTACGATGATTCTAACTGAAATAAGTCACACAGAAAAAGAAACATCATACGATATCAGTAATACACGGAATGTCAACTTGGCTACACAGGAACTGAATTACAGAACAGAACAGGGTCTCAAATTTAGAAAACCAACTTATGCTTGTTTAAGGGTAAAGGTGAGTTGGGGTGCTGCATAAAACCAGAGATTGAAATGAGCACAGATAAAGTTCCTTAAGCCAAATATGGAATAGACAAGAGCTACTCCTTGCTCAACGAAATGGACTCAACACCGCATATTAAACGCCTAAGAATGTACCTGACTCTTAAGTATCTTAAAACCTATGGATTGCTATGTCTCCGAAAGAGAATCAAGCATGTGTACAGGGACATAAACGCAGCAGTGATAGGATTGGAGAGGTTCGGTGAGCAAATGAAGAGCCTTTGAAGTCATATTGCATGGTACCCATTCCACGGGTTTCAACTACCCAGGTTTAAGGTATTCTTCCTTCAGCTAAAACATGCATGTGGAACCTAGAGTATGATCAACCATGTGATCGGGAGACGTGTTCAAATATGTCTCAGTTTTCGTACCCTGGTACTCGGGTGCAACATTCCAGACGCTTTACTAACACTCTCCCGACTTGGAGAGTCAGTCCCTTTAACCTCCTGTTTGGCCCAGTTTGCAATTTCTGCGGAAGATGAACAGGAATAGCGAGAACCAATGAGAGACTAGCTGGAGGTGTCTGGACGGGCAAATTTAACTCCCATTTCCCACCAGGAAGAGGAAATAACCAAAGGCTCAGCGTGCCGTGCCGGAACCAGATTAGGGCCTGAAGCCATCCTGCGGTGTTGCGGCCAGCTCACAAGAAAACGAGTTGAAGAAAGGAGCTCAGGGGCACTGTAATTCACAAACCTGCAGAGTTATAAATGACAACTATCGTCCAAAAATATACTGAAGTAAGGCTGCCAAGAGGACTTGAAAGCGGGGCAGAATTGCAGGAAACCGATTTCAGGAGGTAGACTGGAATTGCATTGAAAGCATAGGAAAAGAGGCAGAACGTCCACAATGATGCACTTGGCCAAAAAGGGCGTATGCGTTTTTTCCTGAATATATTCAGGAAAAAACGCATACGCCCTTTTTGGCCAACCAAGCAAGCTTGCAAAGGAAATCTGCACTACAATGAAGTCTCACTTCCCCCCGGTCAAAAGGGCCATCTGAAAAAGTGTAAAATCCAGAAAGGCAGGACAGGCCATGGAGAACTGGGAGCCTTGTTATGCTGATGGGCGGGATGTAAATTGCCAACAGACACTCGGGAGAAGTGTATGGTGTTTCCTGAAACATCTGAAAAACAAAGCAACAGAGCCTAGGGCACTTCCACTTATGGTCCTATAGCTTAGGGAAATTAAAATCAAAAAGATACAGCCACCCCAATGTTTGGGACGCCTCTGTTTACAAGAACCTCGTTTACCGTACAAGTTCAATATCACAGAAAGTGAAAAATGGATAAAGAACTTGTGGTACTTACGTACAATGCAGTATCACTCAGCAGTGAAATCTATGTCATCAGGCCCGTAGCAGCACAATGAGTGGATTCAGGTACGATGATTCTAACTGAGATAAGTCACACAGAAAAAGAAACATCATACGATATCAGTAATACACGGAATGTCAACTTGGCTACACAGGAACTGAATTACAGAACAGAACAGGGTCTCAAATTTAGAAAACCAACTTATGCTTGTTTAAGGGTAAAGGTGAGTTGGGGTGCTGCATAAAACCAGAGATTGAAATGAGCACAGATAAAGTTCCTTAAGCCAAATATGGAATAGACAAGAGCTACTCCTTGCTCAACGAAATGGACTCAACACCGCATATTAAACGCCTAAGAATGTACCTGACTCTTAAGTATCTTAAAACCTATGGATTGCTATGTCTCCGAAAGAGAATCAAGCATGTGTACAGGGACATAAACGCAGCAGTGATAGGATTGGAGAGGTTCGGTGAGCAAATGAAGAGCCTTTGAAGTCATATTGCATGGTACCCATTCCACGGGTTTCAACTACCCAGGTTTAAGGTATTCTTCCTTCAGCTAAAACATGCATGTGGAACCTAGAGTATGATCAACCATGTGATCGGGAGACGTGTTCAAATATGTCTCAGTTTTCGTACCCTGGTACTCGGGTGCAACATTCCAGACGCTTTACTAACACTCTCCCGACTTGGAGAGTCAGTCCCTTTAACCTCCTGTTTGGCCCAGTTTGCAATTTCTGCGGAAGATGAACAGGAATAGCGAGAACCAATGAGAGACTAGCTGGAGGTGTCTGGACGGGCAAATTTAACTCACATTTCCCACCAGGAAGAGGAAATAACCAAAGGCTCAGCGTGCCGTGCCGGAACCAGATTAGGGCCTGAAGCCATCCTGCGGTGTTGCGGCCAGCTCACAAGAAAACGAGTTGAAGAAAGGAGCTCAGGGGCACTGTAATTCACAAACCTGCAGAGATATAAATGACAACTATCGTCCAAAAATATACTGAAGTAAGGCTGCCAAGAGGACTTGAAAGCGGGGCAGAATTGCAGGAAACCGATTTCAGGAGGTAGACTGGAATTGCATTGAAAGCATAGGAAAAGAGGCAGAACGTCCACAATGATGCACTTGGCCAAAAAGGGCGTATGCGTTTTTTCCTGAATATATTCAGGAAAAAACGCATACGCCCTTTTTGGCCAACCAAGCAAGCTTGCAAAGGAAATCTGCACTACAATGAAGTCTCACTTCCCCCCGGTCAAAAGGGCCATCTGAAAAAAGTGTAAAATCCAGAAAGGCAGGACAGGCCATGGAGAACTGGGAGCCTTGTTATGCTGATGGGCGGGATGTAAACTGCCAACAGACACTCGGGAGAAGTGTATGGTGTTTCCTGAAACATCTAAAAAACAAAGCAACAGAGCCTAGGGCACTTCCACTTATGGTCCTATAGCTTAGGGAAATTAAAATCAAAAAGACACAGCCACCCCAATGTTTGGGACGCCTCTGTTTACAAGAACCTCGTTTACCGTACAAGTTCAATATCACAGAAAGTGAAAAATGGATAAAGAACTTGTGGTACTTACGTACAATGCAGTATCACTCAGCAGTGAAATCTATGTCATCAGGCCCGTAGCAGCACAATGAGTGGATTCAGGTACGATGATTCTAACTGAAATAAGTCACACAGAAAAAGAAACATCATAAGATATCAGTAATACACGGAATGTAAACTTGGCTACACAGGAACTGAATTACAGAACAGAACAGGGTCTCAAATTTAGAAAACCAACTTATGCTTGTTTAAGGGTAAAGGTGAGTTGGGGTGCTGCATAAAACCAGAGATTGAAATGAGCACAGATAAAGTTCCTTAAGCCAAATATGGAATAGACAAGAGCTACTCCTTGCTCAACGAAATGGACTCAACACCGCATATTAAACGCCTAAGAATGTACCTGACTCTTAAGTATCTTAAAACCTATGGATTGCTATGTCTCCGAAAGAGAATCAAGCATGTGTACAGGGACATAAACGCAGCAGTGATAGGATTGGAGAGGTTCGGTGAGCAAATGAAGACCCTTTGAAGTCATATTGCATGGTACCCATTCCACGGGTTTCAACTACCCAGGTTTAAGGTATTCTTCCTTCAGCTAAAACATGCATGTGGAACCTAGAGTATGATCAACCATGTGATCGGGAGACGTGTTCAAATATGTCTCAGTTTTCGTACCCTGGTACTCGGGTGCAACATTCCAGACGCTTTACTAACACTCTCCCGACTTGGAGAGTCAGTCCCTTTAACCTCCTGTTTGGCCCAGTTTGCAATTTCTGCGGAAGATGAACAGGAATAGCGAGAACCAATGAGAGACTAGCTGGAGGTGTCTGGACGGGCAAATTTAACTCTCATTTCCCACCAGGAAGAGGAAATAACCAAAGGCTCAGCGTGCCGTGCCGGAACCAGATTAGGGCCTGAAGCCATCCTGCGGTGTTGCGGCCAGCTCACAAGAAAACGAGTTGAAGAAAGGAGCTCAGGGGCACTGTAATTCACAAACCTGCAGAGTTATAAATGACAACTATCGTCCAAAAATATACTGAAGTAAGGCTGCCAAGAGGACTTGAAAGCGGGGCAGAATTGCAGGAAACCGATTTCAGGAGGTAGACTGGAATTGCATTGAAAGCATAGGAAAAGAGGCAGAACGTCCACAATGATGCACTTGGCCAAAAAGGGCGTATGCGTTTTTTCCTGAATATATTCAGGAAAGAACGCATACGCCCTTTTTGGCCAACCAAGCAAGCTTGCAAAGGAAATCTGCACTACAATGAAGTCTCACTTCCCCCCGGTCAAAAGGGCCATCTGAAAAAAGTGTAAAATCCAGAAAGGCAGGACAGGCCATGGAGAACTGGGAGCCTTGTTATGCTGATGGGCGGGATGTAAACTGCCAACAGACACTCGGGAGAAGTGTATGCTGTTTCCTGAAACATCTAAAAAACAAAGCAACAGAGCCTAGGGCACTTCCACTTATGGTCCTATAGCTTAGGGAAATTAAAATCAAAAAGACACAGCCACCCCAATGTTTGGGACGCCTCTGTTTACAAGAACCTCGTTTACCGTACAAGTTCAATATCACAGAAAGTGAAAAATGGATAAAGAACTTGTGGTACTTACGTACAATGCAGTATCACTCAGCAGTGAAATCTATGTCATCAGGCCCGTAGCAGCACAATGAGTGGATTCAGGTACGATGATTCTAACTGAAATAAGTCACACAGAAAAAGAAACATCATAAGATATCAGTAATACACGGAATGTAAACTTGGCTACACAGGAACTGAATTACAGAACAGAACAGGGTCTCAAATTTAGAAAACCAACTTATGCTTGTTTAAGGGTAAAGGTGAGTTGGGGTGCTGCATAAAACCAGAGATTGAAATGAGCACAGATAAAGTTCCTTAAGCCAAATATGGAATAGACAAGAGCTACTCCTTGCTCAACGAAATGGACTCAACACCGCATATTAAACGCCTAAGAATGTACCTGACTCTTAAGTATCTTAAAACCTATGGATTGCTATGTCTCCGAAAGAGAATCAAGCATGTGTACAGGGACATAAACGCAGCAGTGATAGGATTGGAGAGGTTCGGTGAGCAAATGAAGACCCTTTGAAGTCATATTGCATGGTACCCATTCCACGGGTTTCAACTACCCAGGTTTAAGGTATTCTTCCTTCAGCTAAAACATGCATGTGGAACCTAGAGTATGATCAACCATGTGATCGGGAGACGTGTTCAAATATGTCTCAGTTTTCGTACCCTGGTACTCGGGTGCAACATTCCAGACGCTTTACTAACACTCTCCCGACTTGGAGAGTCAGTCCCTTTAACCTCCTGTTTGGCCCAGTTTGCAATTTCTGCGGAAGATGAACAGGAATAGCGAGAACCAATGAGAGACTAGCTGGAGGTGTCTGGACGGGCAAATTTAACTCACATTTCCCACCAGGAAGAGGAAATAACCAAAGGCTCAGCGTGCCGTGCCGGAACCAGATTAGGGCCTGAAGCCATCCTGCGGTGTTGCGGCCAGCTCACAAGAAAACGAGTTGAAGAAAGGAGCTCAGGGGCACTGTAATTCACAAACCTGCAGAGATATAAATGACAACTATCGTCCAAAAATATACTGAAGTAAGGCTGCCAAGAGGACTTGAAAGCGGGGCAGAATTGCAGGAAACCGATTTCAGGAGGTAGACTGGAATTGCATTGAAAGCATAGGAAAAGAGGCAGAACGTCCACAATGATGCACTTGGCCAAAAAGGGCGTATGCGTTTTTTCCTGAATATATTCAGGAAAAAACGCATACGCCCTTTTTGGCCAACCAAGCAAGCTTGCAAAGGAAATCTGCACTACAATGAAGTCTCACTTCCCCCCGGTCAAAAGGGCCATCTGAAAAAAGTGTAAAATCCAGAAAGGCAGGACAGGCCATGGAGAACTGGGAGCCTTGTTATGCTGATGGGCGGGATGTAAACTGCCAACAGACACTCGGGAGAAGTGTATGGTGTTTCCTGAAACATCTAAAAAACAAAGCAACAGAGCCTAGGGCACTTCCACTTATGGTCCTATAGCTTAGGGAAATTAAAATCAAAAAGACACAGCCACCCCAATGTTTGGGACGCCTCTGTTTACAAGAACCTCGTTTACCGTACAAGTTCAATATCACAGAAAGTGAAAAATGGATAAAGAACTTGTGGTACTTACGTACAATGCAGTATCACTCAGCAGTGAAATCTATGTCATCAGGCCCGTAGCAGCACAATGAGTGGATTCAGGTACGATGATTCTAACTGAAATAAGTCACACAGAAAAAGAAACATCATAAGATATCAGTAATACACGGAATGTAAACTTGGCTACACAGGAACTGAATTACAGAACAGAACAGGGTCTCAAATTTAGAAAACCAACTTATGCTTGTTTAAGGGTAAAGGTGAGTTGGGGTGCTGCATAAAACCAGAGATTGAAATGAGCACAGATAAAGTTCCTTAAGCCAAATATGGAATAGACAAGAGCTACTCCTTGCTCAACGAAATGGACTCAACACCGCATATTAAACGCCTAAGAATGTACCTGACTCTTAAGTATCTTAAAACCTATGGATTGCTATGTCTCCGAAAGAGAATCAAGCATGTGTACAGGGACATAAACGCAGCAGTGATAGGATTGGAGAGGTTCGGTGAGCAAATGAAGACCCTTTGAAGTCATATTGCATGGTACCCATTCCACGGGTTTCAACTACCCAGGTTTAAGGTATTCTTCCTTCAGCTAAAACATGCATGTGGAACCTAGAGTATGATCAACCATGTGATCGGGAGACGTGTTCAAATATGTCTCAGTTTTCGTACCCTGGTACTCGGGTGCAACATTCCAGACGCTTTACTAACACTCTCCCGACTTGGAGAGTCAGTCCCTTTAACCTCCTGTTTGGCCCAGTTTGCAATTTCTGCGGAAGATGAACAGGAATAGCGAGAACCAATGAGAGACTAGCTGGAGGTGTCTGGACGGGCAAATTTAACTCTCATTTCCCACCAGGAAGAGGAAATAACCAAAGGCTCAGCGTGCCGTGCCGGAACCAGATTAGGGCCTGAAGCCATCCTGCGGTGTTGCGGCCAGCTCACAAGAAAACGAGTTGAAGAAAGGAGCTCAGGGGCACTGTAATTCACAAACCTGCAGAGTTATAAATGACAACTATCGTCCAAAAATATACTGAAGTAAGGCTGCCAAGAGGACTTGAAAGCGGGGCAGAATTGCAGGAAACCGATTTCAGGAGGTAGACTGGAATTGCATTGAAAGCATAGGAAAAGAGGCAGAACGTCCACAATGATGCACTTGGCCAAAAAGGGCGTATGCGTTTTTTCCTGAATATATTCAGGAAAGAACGCATACGCCCTTTTTGGCCAACCAAGCAAGCTTGCAAAGGAAATCTGCACTACAATGAAGTCTCACTTCCCCCCGGTCAAAAGGGCCATCTGAAAAAAGTGTAAAATCCAGAAAGGCAGGACAGGCCATGGAGAACTGGGAGCCTTGTTATGCTGATGGGCGGGATGTAAACTGCCAACAGACACTTGGGAGAAGTGTATGCTGTTTCCTGAAACATCTAAAAAACAAAGCAACAGAGCCTAGGGCACTTCCACTTATGGTCCTATAGCTTAGGGAAATTAAAATCAAAAAGACACAGCCACCCCAATGTTTGGGACGCCTCTGTTTACAAGAACCTCGTTTACCGTACAAGTTCAATATCACAGAAAGTGAAAAATGGATAAAGAACTTGTGGTACTTACGTACAATGCAGTATCACTCAGCAGTGAAATCTATGTCATCAGGCCCGTAGCAGCACAATGAGTGGATTCAGGTACGATGATTCTAACTGAAATAAGTCACACAGAAAAAGAAACATCATAAGATATCAGTAATACACGGAATGTAAACTTGGCTACACAGGAACTGAATTACAGAACAGAACAGGGTCTCAAATTTAGAAAACCAACTTATGCTTGTTTAAGGGTAAAGGTGAGTTGGGGTGCTGCATAAAACCAGAGATTGAAATGAGCACAGATAAAGTTCCTTAAGCCAAATATGGAATAGACAAGAGCTACTCCTTGCTCAACGAAATGGACTCAACACCCCATATTAAACGCCTAAGAATGTACCTGACTCTTAAGTATCTTAAAACCTATGGATTGCTATGTCTCCGAAAGAGAATCAAGCATGTGTACAGGGACATAAACGCAGCAGTGATAGGATTGGAGAGGTTCGGTGAGCAAATGAAGACCCTTTGAAGTCATATTGCATGGTACCCATTCCACGGGTTTCAACTACCCAGGTTTAAGGTATTCTTCCTTCAGCTAAAACATGCATGTGGAACCTAGAGTATGATCAACCATGTGATCGGGAGACGTGTTCAAATATGTCTCAGTTTTCGTACCCTGGTACTCGGGTGCAACATTCCAGACGCTTTACTAACACTCTCCCGACTTGGAGAGTCAGTCCCTTTAACCTCCTGTTTGGCCCAGTTTGCAATTTCTGCGGAAGATGAACAGGAATAGCGAGAACCAATGAGAGACTAGCTGGAGGTGTCTGGACGGGCAAATTTAACTCTCATTTCCCACCAGGAAGAGGAAATAACCAAAGGCTCAGCGTGCCGTGCCGGAACCAGATTAGGGCCTGAAGCCATCCTGCGGTGTTGCGGCCAGCTCACAAGAAAACGAGTTGAAGAAAGGAGCTCAGGGGCACTGTAATTCACAAACCTGCAGAGTTATAAATGACAACTATCGTCCAAAAATATACTGAAGTAAGGCTGCCAAGAGGACTTGAAAGCGGGGCAGAATTGCAGGAAACCGATTTCAGGAGGTAGACTGGAATTGCATTGAAAGCATAGGAAAAGAGGCAGAACGTCCACAATGATGCACTTGGCCAAAAAGGGCGTATGCGTTTTTTCCTGAATATATTCAGGAAAGAACGCATACGCCCTTTTTGGCCAACCAAGCAAGCTTGCAAAGGAAATCTGCACTACAATGAAGTCTCACTTCCCCCCGGTCAAAAGGGCCATGTGAAAAAAGTGTAAAATCCAGAAAGGCAGGACAGGCCATGGAGAACTGGGAGCCTTGTTATGCTGATGGGCGGGATGTAAACTGCCAACAGACACTCGGGAGAAGTGTATGCTGTTTCCTGAAACATCTAAAAAACAAAGCAACAGAGCCTAGGGCACTTCCACTTATGGTCCTATAGCTTAGGGAAATTAAAATCAAAAAGACACAGCCACCCCAATGTTTGGGACGCCTCTGTTTACAAGAACCTCGTTTACCGTACAAGTTCAATATCACAGAAAGTGAAAAATGGATAAAGAACTTGTGGTACTTACGTACAATGCAGTATCACTCAGCAGTGAAATCTATGTCATCAGGCCCGTAGCAGCACAATGAGTGGATTCAGGTACGATGATTCTAACTGAAATAAGTCACACAGAAAAAGAAACATCATAAGATATCAGTAATACACGGAATGTCAACTTGGCTACACAGGAACTGAATTACAGAACAGAACAGGGTCTCAAATTTAGAAAACCAACTTATGCTTGTTTAAGGGTAAAGGTGAGTTGGGGTGCTGCATAAAACCAGAGATTGAAATGAGCACAGATAAAGTTCCTTAAGCCAAATATGGAATAGACAAGAGCTACTCCTTGCTCAACGAAATGGACTCAACACCGCATATTAAACGCCTAAGAATGTACCTGACTCTTAAGTATCTTAAAACCTATGGATTGCTATGTCTCCGAAAGAGAATCAAGCATGTGTACAGGGACATAAACGCAGCAGTGATAGGATTGGAGAGGTTCGGTGAGCAAATGAAGACCCTTTGAAGTCATATTGCATGGTACCCATTCCACGGGTTTCAACTACCCAGGTTTAAGGTATTCTTCCTTCAGCTAAAACATGCATGTGGAACCTAGAGTATGATCAACCATGTGATCGGGAGACGTGTTCAAATATGTCTCAGTTTTCGTACCCTGGTACTCGGGTGCAACATTCCAGACGCTTTACTAACACTCTCCCGACTTGGAGAGTCAGTCCCTTTAACCTCCTGTTTGGCCCAGTTTGCAATTTCTGCGGAAGATGAACAGGAATAGCGAGAACCAATGAGAGACTAGCTGGAGGTGTCTGGACGGGCAAATTTAACTCTCATTTCCCACCAGGAAGAGGAAATAACCAAAGGCTCAGCGTGCCGTGCCGGAACCAGATTAGGGCCTGAAGCCATCCTGCGGTGTTGCGGCCAGCTCACAAGAAAACGAGTTGAAGAAAGGAGCTCAGGGGCACTGTAATTCACAAACCTGCAGAGTTATAAATGACAACTATCGTCCAAAAATATACTGAAGTAAGGCTGCCAAGAGGACTTGAAAGCGGGGCAGAATTGCAGGAAACCGATTTCAGGAGGTAGACTGGAATTGCATTGAAAGCATAGGAAAAGAGGCAGAACGTCCACAATGATGCACTTGGCCAAAAAGGGCGTATGCGTTTTTTCCTGAATATATTCAGGAAAAAACGCATACGCCCTTTTTGGCCAACCAAGCAAGCTTGCAAAGGAAATCTGCACTACAATGAAGTCTCACTTCCCCCCGGTCAAAAGGGCCATCTGAAAAAAGTGTAAAATCCAGAAAGGCAGGACAGGCCATGGAGAACTGGGAGCCTTGTTATGCTGATGGGCGGGATGTAAACTGCCAACAGACACTCGGGAGAAGTGTATGGTGTTTCCTGAAACATCTAAAAAACAAAGCAACAGAGCCTAGGGCACTTCCACTTATGGTCCTATAGCTTAGGGAAATTAAAATCAAAAAGACACAGCCACCCCAATGTTTGGGACGCCTCTGTTTACAAGAACCTCGTTTACCGTACAAGTTCAATATCACAGAAAGTGAAAAATGGATAAAGAACTTGTGGTACTTACGTACAATGCAGTATCACTCAGCAGTGAAATCTATGTCATCAGGCCCGTAGCAGCACAATGAGTGGATTCAGGTACGATGATTCTAACTGAAATAAGTCACACAGAAAAAGAAACATCATAAGATATCAGTAATACACGGAATGTAAACTTGGCTACACAGGAACTGAATTACAGAACAGAACAGGGTCTCAAATTTAGAAAACCAACTTATGCTTGTTTAAGGGTAAAGGTGAGTTGGGGTGCTGCATAAAACCAGAGATTGAAATGAGCACAGATAAAGTTCCTTAAGCCAAATATGGAATAGACAAGAGCTACTCCTTGCTCAACGAAATGGACTCAACACCGCATATTAAACGCCTAAGAATGTACCTGACTCTTAAGTATCTTAAAACCTATGGATTGCTATGTCTCCGAAAGAGAATCAAGCATGTGTACAGGGACATAAACGCAGCAGTGATAGGATTGGAGAGGTTCGGTGAGCAAATGAAGACCCTTTGAAGTCATATTGCATGGTACCCATTCCACGGGTTTCAACTACCCAGGTTTAAGGTATTCTTCCTTCAGCTAAAACATGCATGTGGAACCTAGAGTATGATCAACCATGTGATCGGGAGACGTGTTCAAATATGTCTCAGTTTTCGTACCCTGGTACTCGGGTGCAACATTCCAGACGCTTTACTAACACTCTCCCGACTTGGAGAGTCAGTCCCTTTAACCTCCTGTTTGGCCCAGTTTGCAATTTCTGCGGAAGATGAACAGGAATAGCGAGAACCAATGAGAGACTAGCTGGAGGTGTCTGGACGGGCAAATTTAACTCTCATTTCCCACCAGGAAGAGGAAATAACCAAAGGCTCAGCGTGCCGTGCCGGAACCAGATTAGGGCCTGAAGCCATCCTGCGGTGTTGCGGCCAGCTCACAAGAAAACGAGTTGAAGAAAGGAGCTCAGGGGCACTGTAATTCACAAACCTGCAGAGTTATAAATGACAACTATCGTCCAAAAATATACTGAAGTAAGGCTGCCAAGAGGACTTGAAAGCGGGGCAGAATTGCAGGAAACCGATTTCAGGAGGTAGACTGGAATTGCATTGAAAGCATAGGAAAAGAGGCAGAACGTCCACAATGATGCACTTGGCCAAAAAGGGCGTATGCGTTTTTTCCTGA
Organism: Globicephala melas; assembly: GCF_963455315.2. Classification (NCBI taxonomy): domain Eukaryota; kingdom Metazoa; phylum Chordata; class Mammalia; order Artiodactyla; family Delphinidae; genus Globicephala; species Globicephala melas. The sequence goes on along the minus strand of NW_027207305.1, from coordinate 370,760 downwards.
ATATATTCAGGAAAGAACGCATACGCCCTTTTTGGCCAACCAAGCAAGCTTGCAAAGGAAATCTGCACTACAATGAAGTCTCACTTCCCCCCGGTCAAAAGGGCCATGTGAAAAAAGTGTAAAATCCAGAAAGGCAGGACAGGCCATGGAGAACTGGGAGCCTTGTTATGCTGATGGGCGGGATGTAAACTGCCAACAGACACTCGGGAGAAGTGTATGCTGTTTCCTGAAACATCTAAAAAACAAAGCAACAGAGCCTAGGGCACTTCCACTTATGGTCCTATAGCTTAGGGAAATTAAAATCAAAAAGACACAGCCACCCCAATGTTTGGGACGCCTCTGTTTACAAGAACCTCGTTTACCGTACAAGTTCAATATCACAGAAAGTGAAAAATGGATAAAGAACTTGTGGTACTTACGTACAATGCAGTATCACTCAGCAGTGAAATCTATGTCATCAGGCCCGTAGCAGCACAATGAGTGGATTCAGGTACGATGATTCTAACTGAAATAAGTCACACAGAAAAAGAAACATCATAAGATATCAGTAATACACGGAATGTAAACTTGGCTACACAGGAACTGAATTACAGAACAGAACAGGGTCTCAAATTTAGAAAACCAACTTATGCTTGTTTAAGGGTAAAGGTGAGTTGGGGTGCTGCATAAAACCAGAGATTGAAATGAGCACAGATAAAGTTCCTTAAGCCAAATATGGAATAGACAAGAGCTACTCCTTGCTCAACGAAATGGACTCAACACCGCATATTAAACGCCTAAGAATGTACCTGACTCTTAAGTATCTTAAAACCTATGGATTGCTATGTCTCCGAAAGAGAATCAAGCATGTGTACAGGGACATAAACGCAGCAGTGATAGGATTGGAGAGGTTCGGTGAGCAAATGAAGACCCTTTGAAGTCATATTGCATGGTACCCATTCCACGGGTTTCAACTACCCAGGTTTAAGGTATTCTTCCTTCAGCTAAAACATGCATGTGGAACCTAGAGTATGATCAACCATGTGATCGGGAGACGTGTTCAAATATGTCTCAGTTTTCGTACCCTGGTACTCGGGTGCAACATTCCAGACGCTTTACTAACACTCTCCCGACTTGGAGAGTCAGTCCCTTTAACCTCCTGTTTGGCCCAGTTTGCAATTTCTGCGGAAGATGAACAGGAATAGCGAGAACCAATGAGAGACTAGCTGGAGGTGTCTGGACGGGCAAATTTAACTCTCATTTCCCACCAGGAAGAGGAAATAACCAAAGGCTCAGGGTGCCGTGCCGGAACCAGATTAGGGCCTGAAGCCATCCTGCGGTGTTGCGGCCAGCTCACAAGAAAACGAGTTGAAGAAAGGAGCTCAGGGGCACTGTAATTCACAAACCTGCAGAGTTATAAATGACAACTATCGTCCAAAAATATACTGAAGTAAGGCTGCCAAGAGGACTTGAAAGCGGGGCAGAATTGCAGGAAACCGATTTCAGGAGGTAGACTGGAATTGCATTCAAAGCATAGGAAAAGAGGCAGAACGTCCACAATGATGCACTTGGCCAAAAAGGGCGTATGCGTTTTTTCCTGAATATATTCAGGAAAGAACGCATACGCCCTTTTTGGCCAACCAAGCAAGCTTGCAAAGGAAATCTGCACTACAATGAAGTCTCACTTCCCCCCGGTCAAAAGGGCCATCTGAAAAAAGTGTAAAATCCAGAAAGGCAGGACAGGCCATGGAGAACTGGGAGCCTTGTTATGCTGATGGGCGGGATGTAAACTGTCAACAGACACTCGGGAGAAGTGTATGGTGTTTCCTGAAACATCTAAAAAACAAAGCAACAGAGCCTAGGGCACTTCCACTTATGGTCCTATAGCTTAGGGAAATTAAAATCAAAAAGACACAGCCACCCCAATGTTTGGGACGCCTCTGTTTACAAGAACCTCGTTTACCGTACAAGTTCAATATCACAGAAAGTGAAAAATGGATAAAGAACTTGTGGTACTTACGTACAATGCAGTATCACTCAGCAGTGAAATCTATGTCATCAGGCCCGTAGCAGCACAATGAGTGGATTCAGGTACGATGATTCTAACTGAAATAAGTCACACAGAAAAAGAAACATCATAAGATATCAGTAATACACGGAATGTAAACTTGGCTACACAGGAACTGAATTACAGAACAGAACAGGGTCTCAAATTTAGAAAACCAACTTATGCTTGTTTAAGGGTAAAGGTGAGTTGGGGTGCTGCATAAAACCAGAGATTGAAATGAGCACAGATAAAGTTCCTTAAGCCAAATATGGAATAGACAAGAGCTACTCCTTGCTCAACGAAATGGACTCAACACCGCATATTAAACGCCTAAGAATGTACCTGACTCTTAAGTATCTTAAAACGTATGGATTGCTATGTCTCCGAAAGAGAATCAAGCATGTGTACAGGGACATAAACGCAGCAGTGATAGGATTGGAGAGGTTCGGTGAGCAAATGAAGACCCTTTGAAGTCATATTGCATGGTACCCATTCCACAGGTTTCAACTACCCAGGTTTAAGGTATTCTTCCTTCAGCTAAAACATGCATGTGGAACCTAGAGTATGATCAACGATGTGATCGGGAGACGTGTTCAAATATGTCTCAGTTTTCGTACCCTGGTACTCGGGTGCAACATTCCAGACGCTTCACTAACACTCTCCCGACTTGAAGAGTCAGTCCCTTTAACCTCCTGTTTGGCCCAGTTTGCAATTTCTGCGGAAGATGAACAGGAATAGCGAGAACCAATGAGAGACTAGCTGGAGGTGTCTGGACGGGCAAATTTAACTCTCATTTCCCACCAGGAAGAGGAAATAACCAAAGGCTCAGCGTGCCATGCCGGAACCAGATTAGGGCCTGAAGCCATCCTGCGGTGTTGCGGCCAGCTCACAAGAAAACGAGTTGAAGAAAGGAGCTCAGGGGCACTGTAATTCACAAACCTGCAGAGTTATAAATGACAACTATCGTCCAAAAATATACTGAAGTAAGGCTGCCAAGAGGACTTGAAAGCGGGGCAGAATTGCAGGAAACCGATTTCAGGAGGTAGACTGGAATTGCATTGAAAGCATAGGAAAAGAGGCAGAACGTCCACAATGATGCACTTGGCCAAAAAGGGCGTATGCGTTTTTTCCTGAATATATTCAGGAAAGAACGCATACGCCCTTTTTGGCCAACCAAGCAAGCTTGCAAAGGAAATCTGCACTACAATGAAGTCTCACTTCCCCCCGGTCAAAAGGGCCATCTGAAAAAAGTGTAAAATCCAGAAAGGCAGGACAGGCCATGGAGAACTGGGAGCCTTGTTATGCTGATGGGCGGGATGTAAACTGCCAACAGACACTCGGGAGAAGTGTATGGTGTTTCCTGAAACATCTAAAAAACAAAGCAACAGAGCCTAGGCCACTTCCACTTATGGTCCTATAGCTTAGGGAAATTAAAATCAAAAAGACACAGCCACCCCAAAGTTTGGGACGCCTCTGTTTACAAGAACCTCGTTTACCGTACAAGTTCAATATCACAGAAAGTGAAAAATGGATAAAGAACTTGTGGTACTTACGTACAATGCAGTATCACTCAGCAGTGAAATCTATGTCATCAGGCCCGTAGCAGCACAATGAGTGGATTCAGGTACGATGATTCTAACTGAAATAAGTCACACAGAAAAAGAAACATCATAAGATATCAGTAATACACGGAATGTAAACTTGGCTACACAGGAACTGAATTACAGAACAGAACAGGGTCTCAAATTTAGAAAACCAACTTATGCTTGTTTAAGGGTAAAGGTGAGTTGGGGTGCTGCATAAAACCAGAGATTGAAATGAGCACAGATAAAGTTCCTTAAGCCAAATATGGAATAGACAAGAGCTACTCCTTGCTCAACGAAATGGACTCAACACCGCATATTAAACGCCTAAGAATGTACCTGACTCTTAAGTATCTTAAAACGTATGGATTGCTATGTCTCCGAAAGAGAATCAAGCATGTGTACAGGGACATAAACGCAGCAGTGATAGGATTGGAGAGGTTCGGTGAGCAAATGAAGACCCTTTGAAGTCATATTGCATGGTACCCATTCCACAGGTTTCAACTACCCAGGTTTAAGGTATTCTTCCTTCAGCTAAAACATGCATGTGGAACCTAGAGTATGATCAACGATGTGATCGGGAGACGTGTTCAAATATGTCTCAGTTTTCGTACCCTGGTACTCGGGTGCAACATTCCAGACGCTTCACTAACACTCTCCCGACTTGGAGAGTCAGTCCCTTTAACCTCCTGTTTGGCCCAGTTTGCAATTTCTGCGGAAGATGAACAGGAATAGCGAGAACCAATGAGAGACTAGCTGGAGGTGTCTGGACGGGCAAATTTAACTCTCATTTCCCACCAGGAAGAGGAAATAACCAAAGGCTCAGCGTGCCATGCCGGAACCAGATTAGGGCCTGAAGCCATCCTGCGGTGTTGCGGCCAGCTCACAAGAAAACGAGTTGAAGAAAGGAGCTCAGGGGCACTGTAATTCACAAACCTGCAGAGTTATAAATGACAACTATCGTCCAAAAATATACTGAAGTAAGGCTGCCAAGAGGACTTGAAAGCGGGGCAGAATTGCAGGAAACCGATTTCAGGAGGTAGACTGGAATTGCATTGAAAGCATAGGAAAAGAGGCAGAACGTCCACAATGATGCACTTGGCCAAAAAGGGCGTATGCGTTTTTTCCTGAATATATTCAGGAAAGAACGCATACGCCCTTTTTGGCCAACCAAGCAAGCTTGCAAAGGAAATCTGCACTACAATGAAGTCTCACTTCCCCCCGGTCAAAAGGGCCATGTGAAAAAAGTGTAAAATCCAGAAAGGCAGGACAGGCCATGGAGAACTGGGAGCCTTGTTATGCTGATGGGCGGGATGTAAACTGCCAACAGACACTCGGGAGAAGTGTATGGTGTTTCCTGAAACATCTAAAAAACAAAGCAACAGAGCCTAGGCCACTTCCACTTATGGTCCTATAGCTTAGGGAAATTAAAATCAAAAAGACACAGCCACCCCAAAGTTTGGGACGCCTCTGTTTACAAGAACCTCGTTTACCGTACAAGTTCAATATCACAGAAAGTGAAAAATGGATAAAGAACTGGTGGTACTTACGTACAATGCAGTATCACTCAGCAGTGAAATCTATGTCATCAGGCCCGTAGCAGCACAATGAGTGGATTCAGGTACGATGATTCTAACTGAAATAAGTCACACAGAAAAAGAAACATCATAAGATATCAGTAATACACGGAATGTAAACTTGGCTACACAGGAACTGAATTACAGAACAGAACAGGGTCTCAAATTTAGAAAACCAACTTATGCTTGTTTAAGGGTAAAGGTGAGTTGGGGTGCTGCATAAAACCAGAGATTGAAATGAGCACAGATAAAGTTCCTTAAGCCAAATATGGAATAGACAAGAGCTACTCCTTGCTCAACGAAATGGACTCAACACCGCATATTAAACGCCTAAGAATGTACCTGACTCTTAAGTATCTTAAAACCTATGGATTGCTATGTCTCCGAAAGAGAATCAAGCATGTGTACAGGGACATAAACGCAGCAGTGATAGGATTGGAGAGGTTCGGTGAGCAAATGAAGACCCTTTGAAGTCATATTGCATGGTACCCATTCCACGGGTTTCAACTACCCAGGTTTAAGGTATTCTTCCTTCAGCTAAAACATGCATGTGGAACCTAGAGTATGATGAACCATGTGATCGGGAGACGTGTTCAAATATGTCTCAGTTTTCGTACCCTGGTACTCGGGTGCAACATTCCAGACGCTTTACTAACACTCTCCCGACTTGGAGAGTCAGTCCCTTTAACCTCCTGTTTGGCCCAGTTTGCAATTTCTGCGGAAGATGAACAGGAATAGCGAGAACCAATGAGAGACTAGCTGGAGGTGCCTGGAAGGGCAAATTTAACTCTCATTTCCCACCAGGAAGAGGAAATAACCAAAGGCTCAGCATGCCGTGCCGGAACCAGATTAGGGCCTGAAGCCATCCTGCGGTGTTGCGGCCAGCTCACAAGAAAACGAGTTGAAGAAAGGAGCTCAGGGGCACTGTAATTCACAAACCTGCAGAGTTATAAATGACAACTATCGTCCAAAAATATACTGAAGTAAGGCTGCCAAGAGGACTTGAAAGCGGGGCAGAATTGCAGGAAACCGATTTCAGGAGGTAGACTGGAATTGCATTGAAAGCATAGGAAAAGAGGCAGAACGTCCACAATGATGCACTTGGCCAAAAAGGGCGTATGCGTTTTTTCCTGAATATATTCAGGAAAGAACGCATACGCCCTTTTTGGCCAACCAAGCAAGCTTGCAAAGGAAATCTGCACTACAATGAAGTCTCACTTCCCCCCGGTCAAAAGGGCCATCTGAAAAAAGTGTAAAATCCAGAAAGGCAGGACAGGCCATGGAGAACTGGGAGCCTTGTTATGCTGATGGGCGGGATGTAAACTGCCAACAGACACTCGGGAGAAGTGTATGGTGTTTCCTGAAACATCTAAAAAACAAAGCAACAGAGCCTAGGGCACTTCCACTTATGGTCCTATAGCTTAGGGAAATTAAAATCAAAAAGACACAGCCACCCCAATGTTTGGGACGCCTCTGTTTACAAGAACCTCGTTTACCGTACAAGTTCAATATCACAGAAAGTGAAAAATGGATAAAGAACTTGTGGTACTTACGTACAATGCAGTATCACTCAGCAGTGAAATCTATGCCATCAGGCCCGTAGCAGCACAATGAGTGGATTCAGGTACGATGATTCTAACTGAAATAAGTCACACAGAAAAAGAAACATCATAAGATATCAGTAATACACGGAATGTAAACTTGGCTACACAGGAACTCAATTACAGAACAGAACAGGGTCTCAAATTTAGAAAACCAACTTATGCTTGTTTAAGGGTAAAGGTGAGTTGGGGTGCTGCATAAAACCAGAGATTGAAATGAGCACAGATAAAGTTCCTTAAGCCAAATATGGAATAGACAAGAGCTACTCCTTGCTCAACGAAATGGACTCAACACCGCATATTAAACGCCTAAGAATGTACCTGACTCTTAAGTATCTTAAAACCTATGGATTGCTATGTCTCCGAAAGAGAATCAAGCATGTGTACAGGGACATAAACGCAGCAGTGATAGGATTGGAGAGGTTCGGTGAGCAAATGAAGACCCTTTGAAGTCATATTGCATGGTACCCATTCCACGGGTTTCAACTACCCAGGTTTAAGGTATTCTTCCTTCAGCTAAAACATGCATGTGGAACCTAGAGTATGATCAACCATGTGATCGGGAGACGTGTTCAAATATGTCTCAGTTTTCGTACCCTGGTACTCGGGTGCAACATTCCAGACGCTTTACTAACACTCTCCCGACTTGGAGAGTCAGTCCCTTTAACCTCCTGTTTGGCCCAGTTTGCAATTTCTGCGGAAGATGAACAGGAATAGCGAGAACCAATGAGAGACTAGCTGGAGGTGTCTGGACGGGCAAATTTAACTCTCATTTCCCACCAGGAAGAGGAAATAACCAAAGGCTCAGCGTGCCGTGCCGGAACCAGATTAGGGCCTGAAGCCATCCTGCGGTGTTGCGGCCAGCTCACAAGAAAACGAGTTGAAGAAAGGAGCTCAGGGGCACTGTAATTCACAAACCTGCAGAGTTATAAATGACAACTATCGTCCAAAAATATACTGAAGTAAGGCTGCCAAGAGGACTTGAAAGCGGGGCAGAATTGCAGGAAACCGATTTCAGGAGGTAGACTGGAATTGCATTGAAAGCATAGGAAAAGAGGCAGAACGTCCACAATGATGCACTTGGCCAAAAAGGGCGTATGCGTTTTTTCCTGAATATATTCAGGAAAGAACGCATACGCCCTTTTTGGCCAACCAAGCAAGCTTGCAAAGGAAATCTGCACTACAATGAAGTCTCACTTCCCCCCGGTCAAAAGGGCCATCTGAAAAAAGTGTAAAATCCAGAAAGGCAGGACAGGCCATGGAGAACTGGGAGCCTTGTTATGCTGATGGGCGGGATGTAAACTGCCAACAGACACTCGGGAGAAGTGTATGGTGTTTCCTGAAACATCTAAAAAACAAAGCAACAGAGCCTAGGGCACTTCCACTTATGGTCCTATAGCTTAGGGAAATTAAAATCAAAAAGACACAGCCACCCCAATGTTTGGGACGCCTCTGTTTACAAGAACCTCGTTTACCGTACAAGTTCAATATCACAGAAAGTGAAAAATGGATAAAGAACTTGTGGTACTTATGTACAATGCAGTATCACTCAGCAGTGAAATCTATGTCATCAGGCCCGTAGCAGCACAATGAGTGGATTCAGGTATGATGATTCTAACTGAAATAAGTCACACAGAAAAAGAAACATCATAAGATATCAGTAATACACGGAATGTAAACTTGGCTACACAGGAACTGAATTACAGAACAGAACAGGGTCTCAAATTTAGAAAACCAACTTATGCTTGTTTAAGGGTAAAGGTGAGTTGGGGTGCTGCATAAAACCAGAGATTGAAATGAGCACAGATAAAGTTCCTTAAGCCAAATATGGAATAGACAAGAGCTACTCCTTGCTCAACGAAATGGACTCAACACCGCATATTAAACGCCTAAGAATGTACCTGACTCTTAAGTATCTTAAAACCTATGGATTGCTATGTCTCCGAAAGAGAATCAAGCATGTGTACAGGGACATAAACGCAGCAGTGATAGGATTGGAGAGGTTCGGTGAGCAAATGAAGACCCTTTGAAGTCATATTGCATGGTACCCATTCCACGGGTTTCAACTACCCAGGTTTAAGGTATTCTTCCTTCAGCTAAAACATGCATGTGGAACCTAGAGTATGATCAACCATGTGATCGGGAGACGTGTTCAAATATGTCTCAGTTTTCGTACCCTGGTACTCGGGTGCAACATTCCAGACGCTTTACTAACACTCTCCCGACTTGGAGAGTCAGTCCCTTTAACCTCCTGTTTGGCCCAGTTTGCAATTTCTGCGGAAGATGAACAGGAATAGCGAGAACCAATGAGAGACTAGCTGGAGGTGTCTGGACGGGCAAATTTAACTCTCATTTCCCACCAGGAAGAGGAAATAACCAAAGGCTCAGCGTGCCGTGCCGGAACCAGATTAGGGCCTGAAGCCATCCTGCGGTGTTGCGGCCAGCTCACAAGAAAACGAGTTGAAGAAAGGAGCTCAGGGGCACTGTAATTCACAAACCTGCAGAGTTATAAATGACAACTATCGTCCAAAAATATACTGAAGTAAGGCTGCCAAGAGGACTTGAAAGCGGGGCAGAATTGCAGGAAACCGATTTCAGGAGGTAGACTGGAATTGCATTGAAAGCATAGGAAAAGAGGCAGAACGTCCACAATGATGCACTTGGCCAAAAAGGGCGTATGCGTTTTTTCCTGAATATATTCAGGAAAAAACGCATACGCCCTTTTTGGCCAACCAAGCAAGCTTGCAAAGGAAATCTGCACTACAATGAAGTCTCACTTCCCCCCGGTCAAAAGGGCCATCTGAAAAAAGTGTAAAATCCAGAAAGGCAGGACAGGCCATGGAGAACTGGGAGCCTTGTTATGCTGATGGGCGGGATGTAAATTGCCAACAGACACTCGGGAGAAGTGTATGGTGTTTCCTGAAACATCTAAAAAACAAAGCAACAGAGCCTAGGCCACTTCCACTTATGGTCCTATAGCTTAGGGAAATTAAAATCAAAAAGACACAGCCACCCCAAAGTTTGGGACGCCTCTGTTTACAAGAACCTCGTTTACCGTACAAGTTCAATATCACAGAAAGTGAAAAATGGATAAAGAACTTGTGGTACTTACGTACAATGCAGTATCACTCAGCAGTGAAATCTATGTCATCAGGCCCGTAGCAGCACAATGAGTGGATTCAGGTACGATGATTCTAACTGAAATAAGTCACACAGAAAAAGAAACATCATAAGATATCAGTAATACACGGAATGTAAACTTGGCTACACAGGAACTGAATTACAGAACAGAACAGGGTCTCAAATTTAGAAAACCAACTTATGCTTGTTTAAGGGTAAAGGTGAGTTGGGGTGCTGCATAAAACCAGAGATTGAAATGAGCACAGATAAAGTTCCTTAAGCCAAATATGGAATAGACAAGAGCTACTCCTTGCTCAACGAAATGGACTCAACACCGCATATTAAACGCCTAAGAATGTACCTGACTCTTAAGTATCTTAAAACCTATGGATTGCTATGTCTCCGAAAGAGAATCAAGCATGTGTACAGGGACATAAACGCAGCAGTGATAGGATTGGAGAGGTTCGGTGAGCAAATGAAGACCCTTTGAAGTCATATTGCATGGTACCCATTCCACGGGTTTCAACTACCCAGGTTTAAGGTATTCTTCCTTCAGCTAAAACATGCATGTGGAACCTAGAGTATGATCAACCATGTGATCGGGAGACGTGTTCAAATATGTCTCAGTTTTCGTACCCTGGTACTCGGGTGCAACATTCCAGACGCTTTACTAACACTCTCCCGACTTGGAGAGTCAGCGCCTTTAACCTCCTGTTTGGCCCAGTTTGCAATTTCTGCGGAAGATGAACAGGAATAGCGAGAACCAATGAGAGACTAGCTGGAGGTGTCTGGACGGGCAAATTTAACTCTCATTTCCCACCAGGAAGAGGAAATAACCAAAGGCTCAGCGTGCGATGCCGGAACCAGATTAGGGCCTGAAGCCATCCTGCGGTGTTGCGGCCAGCTCACAAGAAAACGAGTTGAAGAAAGGAGCTCAGGGGCACTGTAATTCACAAACCTGCAGAGTTATAAATGACAACTATCGTCCAAAAATATACTGAAGTAAGGCTGCCAAGAGGACTTGAAAGCGGGGCAGAATTGCAGGAAACCGATTTCAGGAGGTAGACTGGAATTGCATTGAAAGCATAGGAAAAGAGGCAGAACGTCCACAATGATGCACTTGGCCAAAAAGGGCGTATGCGTTTTTTCCTGAATATATTCAGGAAAGAACGCATATGCCCTTTTTGGCCAACCAAGCAAGCTTGCAAAGGAAATCTGCACTACAATGAAGTCTCACTTCCCCCCGGTCAAAAGGGCCATGTGAAAAAAGTGTAAAATCCAGAAAGGCAGGACAGGCCATGGAGAACTGGGAGCCTTGTTATGCTGATGGGCGGGATGTAAACTGCCAACAGACACTCGGGAGAAGTGTATGGTGTTTCCTGAAACATCTAAAAAACAAAGCAACAGAGCCTAGGGCACTTCCACTTATGGTCCTATAGCTTAGGGAAATTAAAATCAAAAAGACACAGCCACCCCAATGTTTGGGACGCCTCTGTTTACAAGAACCTCGTTTACCGTACAAGTTCAATATCACAGAAAGTGAAAAATGGATAAAGAACTTGTGGTACTTACGTACAATGCAGTATCACTCAGCAGTGAAATCTATGTCATCAGGCCCATAGCAGCACAATGAGTGGATTCAGGTACGATGATTCTAACTGAAATAAGTCACACAGAAAAAGAAACATCATAAGATATCAGTAATACACGGAATGTAAACTTGGCTACACAGGAACTGAATTACAGAACAGAACAGGGTCTCAAATTTAGAAAACCAACTTATGCTTGTTTAAGGGTAAAGGTGAGTTGGGGTGCTGCATAAAACCAGAGATTGAAATGAGCACAGATAAAGTTCCTTAAGCCAAATATGGAATAGACAAGAGCTACTCCTTGCTCAACGAAATGGACTCAACACCGCATATTAAACGCCTAAGAATGTACCTGACTCTTAAGTATCTTAAAACCTATGGATTGCTATGTCTCCGAAAGAGAATCAAGCATGTGTACAGGGACATAAACGCAGCAGTGATAGGATTGGAGAGGTTCGGTGAGCAAATGAAGACCCTTTGAAGTCATATTGCATGGTACCCATTCCACGGGTTTCAACTACCCAGGTTTAAGGTATTCTTCCTTCAGCTAAAACATGCATGTGGAACCTAGAGTATGATCAACCATGTGATCGGGAGACGTGTTCAAATATGTCTCAGTTTTCGTACCCTGGTACTCGGGTGCAACATTCCAGACGCTTTACTAACACTCTCCCGACTTGGAGAGTCAGTCCCTTTAACCTCCTGTTTGGCCCAGTTTGCAATTTCTGCGGAAGATGAACAGGAATAGCGAGAACCAATGAGAGACTAGCTGGAGGTGTCTGGACGGGCAAATTTAACTCTCATTTCCCACCAGGAAGAGGAAATAACCAAAGGCTCAGCGTGCCGTGCCGGAACCAGATTAGGGCCTGAAGCCATCCTGCGGTGTTGCGGCCAGCTCACAAGAAAACGAGTTGAAGAAAGGAGCTCAGGGGCACTGTAATTCACAAACCTGCAGAGTTATAAATGACAACTATCGTCCAAAAATATACTGAAGTAAGGCTGCCAAGAGGACTTGAAAGCGGGGCAGAATTGCAGGAAACCGATTTCAGGAGGTAGACTGGAATTGCATTGAAAGCATAGGAAAAGAGGCAGAACGTCCACAATGATGCACTTGGCCAAAAAGGGCGTATGCGTTTTTTCCTGAATATATTCAGGAAAAAACGCATACGCCCTTTTTGGCCAACCAAGCAAGCTTGCAAAGGAAATCTGCACTACAATGAAGTCTCACTTCCCCCCCGGTCAAAAGGGCCATCTGAAAAAAGTGTAAAATCCAGAAAGGCAGGACAGGCCATGGAGAACTGGGAGCCTTGTTATGCTGATGGGCGGGATGTAAACTGCCAACAGACACTCGGGAGAAGTGTATGGTGTTTCCTGAAACATCTAAAAAACAAAGCAACAGAGCCTAGGGCACTTCCACTTATGGTCCTATAGCTTAGGGAAATTAAAATCAAAAAGATACAGCCACCCCAATGTTTGGGACGCCTCTGTTTACAAGAACCTCGTTTACCGTACAAGTTCAATATCACAGAAAGTGAAAAATGGATAAAGAACTTGTGGTACTTACGTACAATGCAGTATCACTCAGCAGTGAAATCTATGCCATCAGGCCCGTAGCAGCACAATGAGTGGATTCAGGTACGATGATTCTAACTGAAATAAGTCACACAGAAAAAGAAACATCATAAGATATCAGTAATACACGGAATGTAAACTTGGCTACACAGGAACTGAATTACAGAACAGAACAGGGTCTCAAATTTAGAAAACCAACTTATGCTTGTTTAAGGGTAAAGGTGAGTTGGGGTGCTGCATAAAACCAGAGATTGAAATGAGCACAGATAAAGTTCCTTAAGCCAAATATGGAATAGACAAGAGCTACTCCTTGCTCAACGAAATGGACTCAACACCGCATATTAAACGCCTAAGAATGTACCTGACTCTTAAGTATCTTAAAACCTATGGATTGCTATGTCTCCGAAAGAGAATCAAGCATGTGTACAGGGACATAAACGCAGCAGTGATAGGATTGGAGAGGTTCGGTGAGCAAATGAAGACCCTTTGAAGTCATATTGCATGGTACCCATTCCACGGGTTTCAACTACCCAGGTTTAAGGTATTCTTCCTTCAGCTAAAACATGCATGTGGAACCTAGAGTATGATCAACCATGTGATCGGGAGACGTGTTCAAATATGTCTCAGTTTTCGTACCCTGGTACTCGGGTGCAACATTCCAGACGCTTTACTAACACTCTCCCGACTTGGAGAGTCAGTCCCTTTAACCTCCTGTTTGGCCCAGTTTGCAATTTCTGCGGAAGATGAACAGGAATAGCGAGAACCAATGAGAGACTAGCTGGAGGTGTCTGGACGGGCAAATTTAACTCTCATTTCCCACCAGGAAGAGGAAATAACCAAAGGCTCAGCGTGCCGTGCCGGAACCAGATTAGGGCCTGAAGCCATCCTTCGGTGTTGCGGCCAGCTCACAAGAAAACGAGTTGAAGAAAGGAGCTCAGGGGCACTGTAATTCACAAACCTGCAGAGTTATAAATGACAACTATCGTCCAAAAATATACTGAAGTAAGGCTGCCAAGAGGACTTGAAAGCGGGGCAGAATTGCAGGAAACCTATTTCAGGAGGTAGACTGGAATTGCATTGAAAGCATAGGAAAAGAGGCAGAACGTCCACAATGATGCACTTGGCCAAAAAGGGCGTATGCGTTTTTTCCTGAATATATTCAGGAAAGAACGCATACGCCCTTTTTGGCCAACGAAGCAAGCTTGCAAAGGAAATCTGCACTACAATGAAGTCTCACTTCCCCCCGGTCAAAAGGGCCATCTGAAAAAAGTGTAAAATCCAGAAAGGCAGGACAGGCCATGGAGAACTGGGAGCCTTGTTATGCTGATGGGCGGGATGTAAACTGCCAACAGACACTCAGGAGAAGTGTATGGTGTTTCCTGAAACATCTAAAAAACAAAGCAACAGAGCCTAGGGCACTTCCACTTATGGTCCTATAGCTTAGGGAAATTAAAATCAAAAAGATACAGCCACCCCAATGTTTGGGACGCCTCTGTTTACAAGAACCTCGTTTACCGTACAAGTTCAATATCACAGAAAGTGAAAAATGGATAAAGAACTTGTGGTACTTACGTACAATGCAGTATCACTCAGCAGTGAAATCTATGCCATCAGGCCCGTAGCAGCACAATGAGTGGATTCAGGTACGATGATTCTAACTGAAATAAGTCACACAGAAAAAGAAACATCATAAGATATCAGTAATACACGGAATGTAAACTTGGCTACACAGGAACTGAATTACAGAACAGAACAGGGTCTCAAATTTAGAAAACCAACTTATGCTTGTTTAAGGGTAAAGGTGAGTTGGGGTGCTGCATAAAACCAGAGATTGAAATGAGCACAGATAAAGTTCCTTAAGCCAAATATGGAATAGACAAGAGCTACTCCTTGCTCAACGAAATGGACTCAACACCGCATATTAAACGCCTAAGAATGTACCTGACTCTTAAGTATATTAAAACCTATGGATTGCTATGTCTCCGAAAGAGAATCAAGCATGTGTACAGGGACATAAACGCAGCAGTGATAGGATTGGAGAGGTTCGGTGAGCAAATGAAGACCCTTTGAAGTCATATTGCATGGTACCCATTCCACGGGTTTCAACTACCCAGGTTTAAGGTATTCTTCCTTCAGCTAAAACATGCATGTGGAACCTAGAGTATGATCAACCATGTGATCGGGAGACGTGTTCAAATATGTCTCAGTTTTCGTACCCTGGTACTCGGGTGCAACATTCCAGACGCTTTACTAACACTCTCCCCACTTGGAGAGTCAGCGCCTTTAACCTCCTGTTTGGCCCAGTTTGCAATTTCTGCGGAAGATGAACAGGAATAGCGAGAACCAATGAGAGACTAGCTGGAGGTGTCTGGACGGGCAAATTTAACTCTCATTTCCCACCAGGAAGAGGAAATAACCAAAGGCTCAGCGTGCCGTGCCGGAACCAGATTAGGGCCTGAAGCCATCCTGCGGTGTTGCGGCCAGCTCACAAGAAAACGAGTTGAAGAAAGGAGCTCAGGGGCACTGTAATTCACAAACCTGCAGAGTTATAAATGACAACTATCGTCCAAAAATATACTGAAGTAAGGCTGCCAAGAGGACTTGAAAGCGGGGCAGAATTGCAGGAAACCGATTTCAGGAGGTAGACTGGAATTGCATTGAAAGCATAGGAAAAGAGGCAGAACGTCCACAATGATGCACTTGGCCAAAAAGGGCGTATGCGTTTTTTCCTGAATATATTCAGGAAAAAACGCATACGCCCTTTTTGGCCAACCAAGCAAGCTTGCAAAGGAAATCTGCACTACAATGAAGTCTCACTTCCCCCCGGTCAAAAGGGCCATCTGAAACAAGTGTAAAATCCAGAAAGGCAGGACAGGCCATGGAGAACTGGGAGCCTTGTTATGCTGATGGGCGGGATGTAAACTGCCAACAGACACTCGGGAGAAGTGTATGGTGTTTCCTGAAACATCTAAAAAACAAAGCAACAGAGCCTAGGGCACTTCCACTTATGGTCCTATAGCTTAGGGAAATTAAAATCAAAAAGATACAGCCACCCCAATGTTTGGGACGCCTCTGTTTACAAGAACCTCGTTTACGGTACAAGTTCAATATCACAGAAAGTGAAAAATGGATAAAGAACTTGTGGTACTTACGTACAATGCAGTATCACTCAGCAGTGAAATCTATGCCATCAGGCCCGTAGCAGCACAATGAGTGCATTCAGGTATGATGATTCTAACTGAAATAAGTCACACAGAAAAAGAAACATCATAAGATATCAGTAATACACGGAATGTAAACTTGGCTACACAGGAACTGAATTACAGAACAGAACAGGGTCTCAAATTTAGAAAACCAACTTATGCTTGTTTAAGGGTAAAGGTGAGTTGGGGTGCTGCATAAAACCAGAGATTGAAATGAGCACAGATAAAGTTCCTTAAGCCAAATATGGAATAGACAAGAGCTACTCCTTGCTCAGCGAAATGGACTCAACACCGCATATTAAACGCCTAAGAATGTACCTGACTCTTAAGTATCTTAAAACCTATGGATTGCTATGTCTCCGAAAGAGAATCAAACATGTGTACAGGGACATAAATGCAGCAGTGATAGGATTGGAGAGGTTCGGTGAGCAAATGAAGACCCTTTGAAGTCATATTGCATGGTACCCATTCCACGGGTTTCAACTACCCAGGTTTAAGGTATTCTTCCTTCAGCTAAAACATGCATGTGGAACCTAGAGTATGATCAACCATGTGATCGGGAGACGTGTTCAAATATGTCTCAGTTTTCGTACCCTGGTACTCGGGTGCAACATTCCAGACGCTTTACTAACACTCTCCCAACTTGGAGAGACAGTCCCTTTAACCTCCTGTTTGGCCCAGTTTGCAATTTCTGCGGAAGATGAACAGGAATAGCGAGAACCAATGAGAGACTAGCTGGAGGTGTCTGGACGGGCAAATTTAACTCTCATTTCCCACCAGGAAGAGGAAATAACCAAAGGCTCAGCATGCCGTGCCGGAACCAGATTAGGGCCTGAAGCCATCCTGCGGTGTTGCGGCCAGCTCACAAGAAAACGAGTTGAAGAAAGGAGCTCAGGGGCACTGTAATTCACAAACCTGCAGAGTTATAAATGACAACTATCGTCCAAAAATATACTGAAGTAAGGTTGCCAAGAGGACTTGAAAGCGGGGCAGAATTGCAGGAAACCGATTTCAGGAGGTAGACTGGAATTGCATTGAAAGCATAGGAAAAGAGGCAGAACGTCCACAATGATGCACTTGGCCAAAAAGGGCGTATGCGTTTTTTCCTGAATATATTCAGGAAAGAACGCATACGCCCTTTTTGGCCAACCAAGCAAGCTTGCAAAGGAAATCTGCACTACAATGAAGTCTCACCTCCCCCCGGTCAAAGGGGCCATCTGAAAAAAGTGTAAAATCCAGAAAGGCAGGACAGGCCATGGAGAACTGGGAGCCTTGTTATGCTGATGGGCGGGATGTAAATTGCCAACAGACACTCGGGAGAAGTGTATGGTGTTTCCTGAAACATCTAAAAAACAAAGCAACAGAGCCTAGGGCACTTCCACTTATGGTCCTATAGCTTAGGGAAATTAAAATCAAAAAGATACAGCCACCCCAATGTTTGGGACGCCTCTGTTTACAAGAACCTCGTTTACCGTACAAGTTCAATATTACAGAAAGTGAAAAATGGATAAAGAACTTGTGGTACTTACGTACAATGCAGTATCACTCAGCAGTGAAATCTATGCCATCAGGCCCGTAGCAGCACAATGAGTGGATTCAGGTACGATGATTCTAACTGAAATAAGTCACACAGAAAAAGAAACATCATAAGATATCAGTAATACACGGAATGTAAACTTGGCTACACAGGAACTGAATTACAGAACAGAACAGGGTCTCAAATTTAGAAAACCAACTTATGCTTGTTTAAGGGTAAAGGTGAGTTGGGGTGCTGCATAAAACCAGAGATTGAAATGAGCACAGATAAAGTTCCTTAAGCCAAATATGGAATAGACAAGAGCTACTCCTTGCTCAACGAAATGGACTCAACACCGCATATTAAACGCCTAAGAATGTACCTGACTCTTAAGTATCTTAAAACCTATGGATTGCTATGTCTCCGAAAGAGAATCAAGCATGTGTACAGGGACATAAACGCAGCAGTGATAGGATTGGAGAGGTTCGGTGAGCAAATGAAGACCCTTTGAAGTCATATTGCATGGTACCCATTCCACGGGTTTCAACTACCCAGGTTTAAGGTATTCTTCCTTCAGCTAAAACATGCATGTGGAACCTAGAGTATGATCAACCATGTGATCGGGAGACGTGTTCAAATATGTCTCAGTTTTCGTACCCTGGTACTCGGGTGCAACATTCCAGACGCTTTACTAACACTCTCCCGACTTGGAGAGTCAGTCCCTTTAACCTCCTGTTTGGCCCAGTTTGCAATTTCTGCGGAAGATGAACAGGAATAGCGAGAACCAATGAGAGACTAGCTGGAGGTGTCTGGACGGGCAAATTTAACTCTCATTTCCCACCAGGAAGAGGAAATAACCAAAGGCTCAGCGTGCCGTGCCGGAACCAGATTAGGGCCTGAAGCCATCCTGCGGTGTTGCGGCCAGCTCACAAGAAAACGAGTTGAAGAAAGGAGCTCAGGGGCACTGTAATTCACAAACCTGCAGAGTTATAAATGACAACTATCGTCCAAAAATATACTGAAGTAAGGCTGCCAAGAGGACTTGAAAACGGGGCAGAATTGCAGGAAACCGATTTCAGGAGGTAGACTGGAATTGCATTGAAAGCATAGGAAAAGAGGCAGAACGTCCACAATGATGCACTTGGCCAAAAAGGGCGTATGCGTTTTTTCCTGAATATATTCAGGAAAAAACGCATACGCCCTTTTTGGCCAACCAAGCAAGCTTGCAAAGGAAATCTGCACTACAATGAAGTCTCACTTCCCCCCACCCCCGGTCAAAAGGGCCATCTGAAAAAAGTGTAAAATCCAGAAAGGCAGGACAGGCCATGGAGAACTGGGAGCCTTGTTATGCTGATGGGCGGGATGTAAACTGCCAACAGACACTCGGGAGAAGTGTATGGTGTTTCCTGAAACATCTAAAAAACAAAGCAACAGAGCCTAGGGCACTTCCACTTATGGTCCTATAGCTTAGGGAAATTAAAATCAAAAAGATACAGCCACCCCAATGTTTGGGACGCCTCTGTTTACAAGAACCTCGTTTACCGTACAAGTTCAATATCACAGAAAGTGAAAAATGGATAAAGAACTTGTGGTACTTACGTACAATGCAGTATCACTCAGCAGTGAAATCTATGTCATCAGGCCCGTAGCAGCACAATGAGTGGATTCAGGTACGATGATTCTAACTGAAATAAGTCACACAGAAAAAGAAACATCATAAGATATCAGTAATACACGGAATGTAAACTTGGCTACACAGGAACTGAATTACAGAACAGAACAGGGTCTCAAATTTAGAAAACCAACTTATGCTTGTTTAAGGGTAAAGGTGAGTTGGGGTGCTGCATAAAACCAGAGATTGAAATGAGCACAGATAAAGTTCCTTAAGCCAAATATGGAATAGACAAGAGCTACTCCTTGCTCAACGAAATGGACTCAACACCGCATATTAAACGCCTAAGAATGTACCTGACTCTTAAGTATCTTAAAACCTATGGATTGCTATGTCTCCGAAAGAGAATCAAGCATGTGTACAGGGACATAAACGCAGCAGTGATAGGATTGGAGAGGTTCGGTGAGCAAATGAAGACCCTTTGAAGTCATATTGCATGGTACCCATTCCACGGGTTTCAACTACCCAGGTTTAAGGTATTCTTCCTTCAGCTAAAACATGCATGTGGAACCTAGAGTATGATCAACCATGTGATCGGGAGACGTGTTCAAATATGTCTCAGTTTTCGTACCCTGGTACTCGGGTGCAACATTCCAGACGCTTTACTAACACTCTCCCGACTTGGAGAGTCAGTCCCTTTAACCTCCTGTTTGGCCCAGTTTGCAATTTCTGCGGAAGATGAACAGGAATAGCGAGAACCAATGAGAGACTAGCTGGAGGTGTCTGGACGGGCAAATTTAACTCTCATTTCCCACCAGGAAGAGGAAATAACCAAAGGCTCAGCGTGCCGTGCCGGAACCAGATTAGGGCCTGAAGCCATCCTGCGGTGTTGCGGCCAGCTCACAAGAAAACGAGTTGAAGAAAGGAGCTCAGGGGCACTGTAATTCACAAACCTGCAGAGTTATAAATGACAACTATCGTCCAAAAATATACTGAAGTAAGGCTGCCAAGAGGACTTGAAAACGGGGCAGAATTGCAGGAAACCGATTTCAGGAGGTAGACTGGAATTGCATTGAAAGCATAGGAAAAGAGGCAGAACGTCCACAATGATGCACTTGGCCAAAAAGGGCGTATGCGTTTTTTCCTGAATATATTCAGGAAAAAACGCATACGCCCTTTTTGGCCAACCAAGCAAGCTTGCAAAGGAAATCTGCACTACAATGAAGTCTCACTTCCCCCCACCCCCGGTCAAAAGGGCCATCTGAAAAAAGTGTAAAATCCAGAAAGGCAGGACAGGCCATGGAGAACTGGGAGCCTTGTTATGCTGATGGGCGGGATGTAAACTGCCAACAGACACTCGGGAGAAGTGTATGGTGTTTCCTGAAACATCTAAAAAACAAAGCAACAGAGCCTAGGGCACTTCCACTTATGGTCCTATAGCTTAGGGAAATTAAAATCAAAAAGATACAGCCACCCCAATGTTTGGGACGCCTCTGTTTACAAGAACCTCGTTTACCGTACAAGTTCAATATCACAGAAAGTGAAAAATGGATAAAGAACTTGTGGTACTTACGTACAATGCAGTATCACTCAGCAGTGAAATCTATGTCATCAGGCCCGTAGCAGCACAATGAGTGGATTCAGGTACGATGATTCTAACTGAAATAAGTCACACAGAAAAAGAAACATCATAAGATATCAGTAATACACGGAATGTAAACTTGGCTACACAGGAACTGAATTACAGAACAGAACAGGGTCTCAAATTTAGAAAACCAACTTATGCTTGTTTAAGGGTAAAGGTGAGTTGGGGTGCTGCATAAAACCAGAGATTGAAATGAGCACAGATAAAGTTCCTTAAGCCAAATATGGAATAGACAAGAGCTACTCCTTGCTCAACGAAATGGACTCAACACCGCATATTAAACGCCTAAGAATGTACCTGACTCTTAAGTATCTTAAAACCTATGGATTGCTATGTCTCCGAAAGAGAATCAAGCATGTGTACAGGGACATAAACGCAGCAGTGATAGGATTGGAGAGGTTCGGTGAGCAAATGAAGACCCTTTGAAGTCATATTGCATGGTACCCATTCCACGGGTTTCAACTACCCAGGTTTAAGGTATTCTTCCTTCAGCTAAAACATGCATGTGGAACCTAGAGTATGATCAACCATGTGATCGGGAGACGTGTTCAAATATGTCTCAGTTTTCGTACCCTGGTACTCGGGTGCAACATTCCAGACGCTTTACTAACACTCTCCCGACTTGGAGAGTCAGTCCCTTTAACCTCCTGTTTGGCCCAGTTTGCAATTTCTGCGGAAGATGAACAGGAATAGCGAGAACCAATGAGAGACTAGCTGGAGGTGTCTGGACGGGCAAATTTAACTCTCATTTCCCACCAGGAAGAGGAAATAACCAAAGGCTCAGCGTGCCGTGCCGGAACCAGATTAGGGCCTGAAGCCATCCTGCGGTGTTGCGGCCAGCTCACAAGAAAACGAGTTGAAGAAAGGAGCTCAGGGGCACTGTAATTCACAAACCTGCAGAGTTATAAATGACAACTATCGTCCAAAAATATACTGAAGTAAGGCTGCCAAGAGGACTTGAAAGCGGGGCAGAATTGCAGGAAACCGATTTCAGGAGGTAGACTGGAATTGCATTGAAAGCATAGGAAAAGAGGCAGAACGTCCACAATGATGCACTTGGCCAAAAAGGGCGTATGCGTTTTTTCCTGAATATATTCAGGAAAAAACGCATACGCCCTTTTTGGCCAACCAAGCAAGCTTGCAAAGGAAATCTGCACTACAATGAAGTCTCACTTCCCCCCACCCCCGGTCAAAAGGGCCATCTGAAAAAAGTGTAAAATCCAGAAAGGCAGGACAGGCCATGGAGAACTGGGAGCCTTGTTATGCTGATGGGCGGGATGTAAATTGCCAACAGACACTCAGGAGAAGTGTATGGTGTTTCCTGAAACATCTAAAAAACAAAGCAACAGAGCCTAGGGCACTTCCACTTATGGTCCTATAGCTTAGGGAAATTAAAATCAAAAAGATACAGCCACCCCAATGTTTGGGACGCCTCTGTTTACAAGAACCTCGTTTACCGTACAAGTTCAATATCACAGAAAGTGAAAAATGGATAAAGAACTTGTGGTACTTACGTACAATGCAGTATCACTCAGCAGTGAAATCTATGCCATCAGGCCCGTAGCAGCACAATGAGTGGATTCAGGTACGATGATTCTAACTGAAATAAGTCACACAGAAAAAGAAACATCATAAGATATCAGTAATACACGGAATGTAAACTTGGCTACACAGGAACTGAATTACAGAACAGAACAGGGTCTCAAATTTAGAAAACCAACTTATGCTTGTTTAAGGGTAAAGGTGAGTTGGGGTGCTGCATAAAACCAGAGATTGAAATGAGCACAGATAAAGTTCCTTAAGCCAAATATGGAATAGACAAGAGCTACTCCTTGCTCAACGAAATGGACTCAACACCGCATATTAAACGCCTAAGAATGTACCTGACTCTTAAGTATCTTAAAACCTATGGATTGCTATGTCTCCGAAAGAGAATCAAGCATGTGTACAGGGACATAAACGCAGCAGTGATAGGATTGGAGAGGTTCGGTGAGCAAATGAAGACCCTTTGAAGTCATATTGCATGGTACCCATTCCACGGGTTTCAACTACCCAGGTTTAAGGTATTCTTCCTTCAGCTAAAACATGCATGTGGAACCTAGAGTATGATCAACCATGTGATCGGGAGACGTGTTCAAATATGTCTCAGTTTTCGTACCCTGGTACTCGGGTGCAACATTCCAGACGCTTTACTAACACTCTCCCGACTTGGAGAGTCAGTCCCTTTAACCTCCTGTTTGGCCCAGTTTGCAATTTCTGCGGAAGATGAACAGGAATAGCGAGAACCAATGAGAGACTAGCTGGAGGTGTCTGGACGGGCAAATTTAACTCTCATTTCCCACCAGGAAGAGGAAATAACCAAAGGCTCAGCGTGCCGTGCCGGAACCAAATTAGGGCCTGAAGCCATCCTGCGGTGTTGCGGCCAGCTCACAAGAAAACGAGTTGAAGAAAGGAGCTCAGGGGCACTGTAATTCACAAACCTGCAGAGTTATAAATGACAACTATCGTCCAAAAATATACTGAAGTAAGGCTGCCAAGAGGACTTGAAAGCGGGGCAGAATTGCAGGAAACCGATTTCAGGAGGTAGACTGGAATTGCATTGAAAGCATAGGAAAAGAGGCAGAACGTCCACAATGATGCACTTGGCCAAAAAGGGCGTATGCGTTTTTTCCTGAATATATTCAGGAAAAAACGCATACGCCCTTTTTGGCCAACCAAGCAAGCTTGCAAAGGAAATCTGCACTACAATGAAGTCTCACTTCCCCCCGGTCAAAAGGGCCATCTGAAAAAAGTGTAAAATCCAGAAAGGCAGGACAGGCCATGGAGAACTGGGAGCCTTGTTATGCTGATGGGCGGGATGTAAATTGCCAACAGACACTCGGGAGAAGTGTATGGTGTTTCCTGAAACATCTAAAAAACAAAGCAACAGAGCCTAGGGCACTTCCACTTATGGTCCTATAGCTTAGGGAAATTAAAATCAAAAAGATACAGCCACCCCAATGTTTGGGACGCCTCTGTTTACAAGAACCTCGTTTACCGTACAAGTTCAATATCACAGAAAGTGAAAAATGGATAAAGAACTTGTGGTACTTACGTACAATGCAGTATCACTCAGCAGTGAAATCTATGTCATCAGGCCCGTAGCAGCACAATGAGTGGATTCAGGTACGATGATTCTAACTGAAATAAGTCACACAGAAAAAGAAACATCATAAGATATCAGTAATACACGGAATGTAAACTTGGCTACACAGGAACTGAATTACAGAACAGAACAGTGTCTCAAATTTAGAAAACCAACTTATGTTTGTTTAAGGGTAAAGGTGAGTTGGGGTGCTGCATAAAACCAGAGATTGAAATGAGCACAGATAAAGTTCCTTAAACCAAATATGGAATAGACAAGAGCTACTCCTTGCTCAACGAAATGGACTCAACACCGCATATTAAACGCCTAAGAATGTACCTGACTCTTAAGTATCTTAAAACCTATGGATTGCTATGTCTCCGAAAGAGAATCAAGCATGTGTACAGGGACATAAACGCAGCAGTGATAGGATTGGAGAGGTTCGGTGAGCAAATGAAGACCCTTTGAAGTCATATTGCATGGTACCCATTCCACGGGTTTCAACTACCCAGGTTTAAGGTATTCTTCCTTCAGCTAAAACATGCATGTGGAACCTAGAGTATGATCAACCATGTGATCGGGAGACGTGTTCAAATATGTCTCAGTTTTCGTACCCTGGTACTCGGGTGCAACATTCCAGACGCTTTACTAACACTCTCCCCACTTGGAGAGTCAGCGCCTTTAACCTCCTGTTTGGCCCAGTTTGCAATTTCTGCGGAAGATGAACAGGAATAGCGAGAACCAATGAGAGACTAGCTGGAGGTGTCTGGACGGGCAAATTTAACTCTCATTTCCCACCAGGAAGAGGAAATAACCAAAGGCTCAGCGTGCCGTGCCGGAACCAGATTAGGGCCTGAAGCCATCCTGCGGTGTTGCGGCCACCTCACAAGAAAACGAGTTGAAGAAAGGAGCTCAGGGGCACTGTAATTCACAAACCTGCAGAGTTATAAATGACAACTATCGTCCAAAAATATACTGAAGTAAGGCTGCCAAGAGGACTTGAAAGCGGGGCAGAATTGCAGGAAACCGATTTCAGGAGGTAGACTGGAATTGCATTGAAAGCATAGGAAAAGAGGCAGAACGTCCACAATGATGCACTTGGCCAAAAAGGGCGTATGCGTTTTTTCCTGAATATATTCAGGAAAGAACGCATACACCCTTTTTGGCCAACCAAGCAAGCTTGCAAAGGAAATCTGCACTACAATGAAGTCTCACTTCCCCCCGGTCAAAAGGGCCATCTGAAAAAAGTGTAAAATCCAGAAAGGCAGGACAGGCCATGGAGAACTGGGAGCCTTGTTATGCTGATGGGCGGGATGTAAACTGCCAACAGACACTCGGGAGAAGTGTATGGTGTTTCCTGAAACATCTAAAAAACAAAGCAACAGAGCCTAGGGCACTTCCACTTATGGTCCTATAGTTTAGGGAAATTAAAATCAAAAAGACACAGCCACCCCAATGTTTGGGACGCCTCTGTTTACAAGAACCTCGTTTACCGTACAAGTTCAATATCACAGAAAGTGAAAAATGGATAAAGAACTTGTGGTACTTACGTACAATGCAGTATCACTCAGCAGTGAAATCTATGTCATCAGGCCCGTAGCAGCACAATGAGTGGATTCAGGTACGATGATTCTAACTGAAATAAGTCACACAGAAAAAGAAACATCATAAGATATCAGTAATACACGGAATGTAAACTTGGCTACACAGGAACTGAATTACAGAACAGAACAGGGTCTCAAATTTAGAAAACCAACTTATGCTTGTTTAAGGGTAAAGGTGAGTTGGGGTGCTGCATAAAACCAGAGATTGAAATGAGCACAGATAAAGTTCCTTAAGCCAAATATGGAATAGACAAGAGCTACTCCTTGCTCAACGAAATGGACTCAACACCGCATATTAAACGCCTAAGAATGTACCTGACTCTTAAGTATCTTAAAACCTATGGATTGCTATGTCTCCGAAAGAGAATCAAGCATGTGTACAGGGACATAAACGCAGCAGTGATAGGATTGGAGAGGTTCGGTGAGCAAATGAAGACCCTTTGAAGTCATATTGCATGGTACCCATTCCACGGGTTTCAACTACCCAGGTTTAAGGTATTCTTCCTTCAGCTAAAACATGCATGTGGAACCTAGAGTATGATCAACCATGTGATCGGGAGACGTGTTCAAATATGTCTCAGTTTTCGTACCCTGGTACTCGGGTGCAACATTCCAGACGCTTTACTAACACTCTCCCGACTTGGAGAGTCATCGCCTTTAACCTCCTGTTTGGCCCAGTTTGCAATTTCTGCGGAAGATGAACAGGAATAGCGAGAACCAATGAGAGACTAGCTGGAGGTGTCTGGACGGGCAAATTTAACTCTCATTTCCCACCAGGAAGAGGAAATAACCAAAGGCTCAGCGTGCCGTGCCGGAACCAGATTAGGGCCTGAAGCCATCCTGCGGTGTTGCGGCCAGCTCACAAGAAAACGAGTTGAAGAAAGGAGCTCAGGGGCACTGTAATTCACAAACCTGCAGAGTTATAAATGACAACTATCGTCCAAAAATATACTGAAGTAAGGCTGCCAAGAGGACTTGAAAGCGGGGCAGAATTGCAGGAAACCGATTTCAGGAGGTAGACTGGAATTGCATTGAAAGCATAGGAAAAGAGGCAGAACGTCCACAATGATGCACTTGGCCAAAAAGGGCGTATGCGTTTTTTCCTGAATATATTCAGGAAAAAACGCATACGCCCTTTTTGGCTAACCAAGCAAGCTTGCAAAGGAAATCTGCACTACAATGAAGTCTCACTTCCCCCCGGTCAAAAGGGCCATCTGAAAAAAGTGTAAAATCCAGAAATGCAGGACAGGCCATGGAGAACTGGGAGCCTTGTTATGCTGATGGGCGGGATGTAAACTGCCAACAGACACTCGGGAGAAGTGTATGGTGTTTCCTGAAACATCTAAAAAACAAAGCAACAGAGCCTAGGGCACTTCCACTTATGGTCCTATAGCTTAGGGAAATTAAAATCAAAAAGACACAGCCACCCCAATGTTTGGAACGCCTCTGTTTACAAGAACCTCGTTTACCGTACAAGTTCAATATCACAGAAAGTGAAAAATGGATAAAGAACTTGTGGTACTTACGTACAATGCAGTATCACTCAGCAGTGAAATCTATGCCATCAGGCCCGTAGCAGCACAATGAGTGGATTCAGGTACGATGATTCTAACTGAAATAAGTCACACAGAAAAAGAAACATCATAAGATATCAGTAATACACGGAATGTAAACTTGGCTACACAGGAACTGAATTACAGAACAGAACAGGGTCTCAAATTTAGAAAACCAACTTATGCTTGTTTAAGGGTAAAGGTGAGTTGGGGTGCTGCATAAAACCAGAGATTGAAATGAGCACAGATAAAGTTCCTTAAGCCAAATATGGAATAGACAAGAGCTACTCCTTGCTCAACGAAATGGACTCAACACCGCATATTAAACGCCTAAGAATGTACCTGACTCTTAAGTATCTTAAAACCTATGGATTGCTATGTCTCCGAAAGAGAATCAAGCATGTGTACAGGGACATAAACGCAGCAGTGATAGGATTGGAGAGGTTCGGTGAGCAAATGAAGACCCTTTGAAGTCATATTGCATGGTACCCATTCCACGGGTTTCAACTACCCAGGTTTAAGGTATTCTTCCTTCAGCTAAAACATGCATGTGGAACCTAGAGTATGATCAACCATGTGATCGGGAGACGTGTTCAAATATGTCTCAGTTTTCGTACCCTGGTACTCGGGTGCAACATTCCAGACGCTTTACTAACACTCTCCCGACTTGGAGAGTCAGTCCCTTTAACCTCCTGTTTGGCCCAGTTTGCAATTTCTGCGGAAGATGAACAGGAATAGCGAGAACCAATGAGAGACTAGCTGGAGGTGTCTGGACGGGCAAATTTAACTCTCATTTCCCACCAGGAAGAGGAAATAACCAAAGGCTCAGCGTGCCGTGCCGGAACCAAATTAGGGCCTGAAGCCATCCTGCGGTGTTGCGGCCAGCTCACAAGAAAACGAGTTGAAGAAAGGAGCT
This sequence comes from Globicephala melas, assembly GCF_963455315.2. Classification (NCBI taxonomy): domain Eukaryota; kingdom Metazoa; phylum Chordata; class Mammalia; order Artiodactyla; family Delphinidae; genus Globicephala; species Globicephala melas. Next base: position 342,519 of record NW_027207305.1, on the reverse strand, counting down.
CAGGGGCACTGTAATTCACAAACCTGCAGAGTTATAAATGACAACTATCGTCCAAAAATATACTGAAGTAAGGCTGCCAAGAGGACTTGAAAGCGGGGCAGAATTGCAGGAAACCGATTTCAGGAGGTAGACTGGAATTGCATTGAAAGCATAGGAAAAGAGGCAGAACGTCCACAATGATGCACTTGGCCAAAAAGGGCGTATGCGTTTTTTCCTGAATATATTCAGGAAAAAACGCATACGCCCTTTTTGGCCAACCAAGCAAGCTTGCAAAGGAAATCTGCACTACAATGAAGTCTCACTTCCCCCCGGTCAAAAGGGCCATCTGAAAAAAGTGTAAAATCCAGAAAGGCAGGACAGGCCATGGAGAACTGGGAGCCTTGTTATGCTGATGGGCGGGATGTAAATTGCCAACAGACACTCGGGAGAAGTGTATGGTGTTTCCTGAAACATCTAAAAAACAAAGCAACAGAGCCTAGGGCACTTCCACTTATGGTCCTATAGCTTAGGGAAATTAAAATCAAAAAGATACAGCCACCCCAATGTTTGGGACGCCTCTGTTTACAAGAACCTCGTTTACCGTACAAGTTCAATATCACAGAAAGTGAAAAATGGATAAAGAACTTGTGGTACTTACGTACAATGCAGTATCACTCAGCAGTGAAATCTATGTCATCAGGCCCGTAGCAGCACAATGAGTGGATTCAGGTACGATGATTCTAACTGAAATAAGTCACACAGAAAAAGAAACATCATAAGATATCAGTAATACACGGAATGTAAACTTGGCTACACAGGAACTGAATTACAGAACAGAACAGGGTCTCAAATTTAGAAAACCAACTTATGCTTGTTTAAGGGTAAAGGTGAGTTGGGGTGCTGCATAAAACCAGAGATTGAAATGAGCACAGATAAAGTTCCTTAAGCCAAATATGGAATAGACAAGAGCTACTCCTTGCTCAACGAAATGGACTCAACACCGCATATTAAACGCCTAAGAATGTACCTGACTCTTAAGTATCTTAAAACCTATGGATTGCTATGTCTCCGAAAGAGAATCAAGCATGTGTACAGGGACATAAACGCAGCAGTGATAGGATTGGAGAGGTTCGGTGAGCAAATGAAGACCCTTTGAAGTCATATTGCATGGTACCCATTCCACGGGTTTCAACTACCCAGGTTTAAGGTATTCTTCCTTCAGCTAAAACATGCATGTGGAACCTAGAGTATGATCAACCATGTGGTCGGGAGACGTGTTCAAATATGTCTCAGTTTTCGTACCCTGGTACTCGGGTGCAACATTCCAGACGCTTTACTAACACTCTCCCGACTTGGAGAGTCATCGCCTTTAACCTCCTGTTTGGCCCAGTTTGCAATTTCTGCGGAAGATGAACAGGAATAGCGAGAACCAATGAGAGACTAGCTGGAGGTGTCTGGACGGGCAAATTTAACTCTCATTTCCCACCAGGAAGAGGAAATAACCAAAGGCTCAGCGTGCCGTGCCGGAACCAGATTAGGGCCTGAAGCCATCCTGCGGTGTTGCGGCCAGCTCACAAGAAAACGAGTTGAAGAAAGGAGCTCAGGGGCACTGTAATTCACAAACCTGCAGAGTTATAAATGACAACTATCGTCCAAAAATATACTGAAGTAAGGCTGCCAAGAGGACTTGAAAGCGGGGCAGAATTGCAGGAAACCGATTTCAGGAGGTAGACTGGAATTGCATTGAAAGCATAGGAAAAGAGGCAGAACGTCCACAATGATGCACTTGGCCAAAAAGGGCGTATGCGTTTTTTCCTGAATATATTCAGGAAAAAACGCATACGCCCTTTTTGGCTAACCAAGCAAGCTTGCAAAGGAAATCTGCACTACAATGAAGTCTCACTTCCCCCCGGTCAAAAGGGCCATCTGAAAAAAGTGTAAAATCCAGAAATGCAGGACAGGCCATGGAGAACTGGGAGCCTTGTTATGCTGATGGGCGGGATGTAAACTGCCAACAGACACTCGGGAGAAGTGTATGGTGTTTCCTGAAACATCTAAAAAACAAAGCAACAGAGCCTAGGGCACTTCCACTTATGGTCCTATAGCTTAGGGAAATTAAAATCAAAAAGACACAGCCACCCCAATGTTTGGAACGCCTCTGTTTACAAGAACCTCGTTTACCGTACAAGTTCAATATCACAGAAAGTGAAAAATGGATAAAGAACTTGTGGTACTTACGTACAATGCAGTATCACTCAGCAGTGAAATCTATGCCATCAGGCCCGTAGCAGCACAATGAGTGGATTCAGGTACGATGATTCTAACTGAAATAAGTCACACAGAAAAAGAAACATCATAAGATATCAGTAATACACGGAATGTAAACTTGGCTACACAGGAACTGAATTACAGAACAGAACAGGGTCTCAAATTTAGAAAACCAACTTATGCTTGTTTAAGGGTAAAGGTGAGTTGGGGTGCTGCATAAAACCAGAGATTGAAATGAGCACAGATAAAGTTCCTTAAGCCAAATATGGAATAGACAAGAGCTACTCCTTGCTCAACGAAATGGACTCAACACCGCATATTAAACGCCTAAGAATGTACCTGACTAGTAAGTATCTTAAAACCTATGGATTGCTATGTCTCCGAAAGAGAATCAAGCATGTGTACAGGGACATAAACGCAGCAGTGATAGGATTGGAGAGGTTCGGTGAGCAAATGAAGACCCTTTGAAGTCATATTGCATGGTACCCATTCCACGGGTTTCAACTACCCAGGTTTAAGGTATTCTTCCTTCAGCTAAAACATGCATGTGGAACCTAGAGTATGATCAACCATGTGATCGGGAGACGTGTTCAAATATGTCTCAGTTTTCGTACCCTGGTACTCGGGTGCAACATTCCAGACGCTTTACTAACACTCTCCCGACTTGGAGAGTCAGCGCCTTTAACCTCCTGTTTGGCCCAGTTTGCAATTTCTGCGGAAGATGAACAGGAATAGCGAGAACCAATGAGAGACTAGCTGGAGGTGTCTGGACGGGCAAATTTAACTCTCATTTCCCACCAGGAAGAGGAAATAACCAAAGGCTCAGCGTGCCGTGCCGGAACCAGATTAGGGCCTGAAGCCATCCTGCGGTGTTGCGGCCAGCTCACAAGAAAACGAGTTGAAGAAAGGAGCTCAGGGGCACTGTAATTCACAAACCTGCAGAGTTATAAATGACAACTATCGTCCAAAAATATACTGAAGTAAGGCTGCCAAGAGGACTTGAAAGCGGGGCAGAATTGCAGGAAACCGATTTCAGGAGGTAGACTGGAATTGCATTGAAAGCATAGGAAAAGAGGCAGAACGTCCACAATGATGCACTTGGCCAAAAAGGGCGTATGCGTTTTTTCCTGAATATATTCAGGAAAAAACGCATACGCCCTTTTTGGCCAACCAAGCAAGCTTGCAAAGGAAATCTGCACTACAATGAAGTCTCACTTCCCCCCGGTCAAAAGGGCCATCTGAAAAAAGTGTAAAATCCAGAAAGGCAGGACAGGCCATGGAGAACTGGGAGCCTTGTTATGCTGATGGGCGGGATGTAAATTGCTAACAGACACTCGGGAGAAGTGTATGGTGTTTCCTGAAACATCTAAAAAACAAAGCAACAGAGCCTAGGGCACTTCCACTTATGGTCCTATAGCTTAGGGAAATTAAAATCAAAAAGATACAGCCACCCCAATGTTTGGGACGCCTCTGTTTACAAGAACCTCGTTTACCGTACAAGTTCAATATCACAGAAAGTGAAAAATGGATAAAGAACTTGTGGTACTTACGTACAATGCAGTATCACTCAGCAGTGAAATCTATGCCATCAGGCCCGTAGCAGCACAATGAGTGGATTCAGGTACGATGATTCTAACTGAAATAAGTCACACAGAAAAAGAAACATCATAAGATATCAGTAATACACGGAATGTAAACTTGGCTACACAGGAACTGAATTACAGAACAGAACAGGGTCTCAAATTTAGAAAACCAACTTATGCTTGTTTAAGGGTAAAGGTGAGTTGGGGGGGTGCATAAAACCAGAGATTGAAATGAGCACAGATAAAGTTCCTTAAGCCAAATATGGAATAGACAAGAGCTACTCCTTGCTCAACGAAATGGACTCAACACCGCATATTAAACGCCTAAGAATGTACCTGACTCTTAAGTATCTTAAAACCTATGGATTGCTATGTCTCCGAAAGAGAATCAAGCATGTGTACAGGGACATAAACGCAGCAGTGATAGGATTGGAGAGGTTCGGTGAGCAAATGAAGACCCTTTGAAGTCATATTGCATGGTACCCATTCCACGGGTTTCAACTACCCAGGTTTAAGGTATTCTTCCTTCAGCTAAAACATGCATGTGGAACCTAGAGTATGATCAACCATGTGATCGGGAGACGTGTTCAAATATGTCTCAGTTTTCGTACCCTGGTACTCGGGTGCAACATTCCAGACGCTTTACTAACACTCTCCCGACTTGGAGAGTCAGTCCCTTTAACCTCCTGTTTGGCCCAGTTTGCAATTTCTGCGGAAGATGAACAGGAATAGCGAGAACCAATGAGAGACTAGCTGGAGGTGTCTGGACGGGCAAATTTAACTCTCATTTCCCACCAGGAAGAGGAAATAACCAAAGGCTCAGCGTGCCGTGCCGGAACCAGATTAGGGCCTGAAGCCATCCTGCGGTGTTGCGGCCAGCTCACAAGAAAACGAGTTGAAGAAAGGAGCTCAGGGGCACTGTAATTCACAAACCTGCAGAGTTATAAATGACAACTATCGTCCAAAAATATACTGAAGTAAGGCTGCCAAGAGGACTTGAAAGCGGGGCAGAATTGCAGGAAACCGATTTCAGGAGGTAGACTGGAATTGCATTGAAAGCATAGGAAAAGAGGCAGAACGTCCACAATGATGCACTTGGCCAAAAAGGGCGTATGCGTTTTTTCCTGAATATATTCAGGAAAAAACGCATACGCCCTTTTTGGCCAACCAAGCAAGCTTGCAAAGGAAATCTGCACTACAATGAAGTCTCACCTCCCCCCGGTCAAAAGGGCCATCTGAAAAAAGTGTAAAATCCAGAAAGGCAGGACAGGCCATGGAGAACTGGGAGCCTTGTTATGCTGATGGGCGGGATGTAAATTGCCAACAGACACTCGGGAGAAGTGTATGGTGTTTCCTGAAACATCTAAAAAACAAAGCAACAGAGCCTAGGGCACTTCCACTTATGGTCCTATAGCTTAGGGAAATTAAAATCAAAAAGATACAGCCACCCCAATGTTTGGGACGCCTCTGTTTACAAGAACCTCGTTTACCGTACAAGTTCAATATCACAGAAAGTGAAAAATGGATAAAGAACTTGTGGTACTTACGTACAATGCAGTATCACTCAGCAGTGAAATCTATGCCATCAGGCCCGTAGCAGCACAATGAGTGGATTCAGGTACGATGATTCTAACTGAAATAAGTCACACAGAAAAAGAAACATCATAAGATATCAGTAATACACGGAATGTAAACTTGGCTACACAGGAACTGAATTACAGAACAGAACAGGGTCTCAAATTTAGAAAACCAACTTATGCTTGTTTAAGGGTAAAGGTGAGTTGGGGTGCTGCATAAAACCAGAGATTGAAATGAGCACAGATAAAGTTCCTTAAGCCAAATATGGAATAGACAAGAGCTACTCCTTGCTCAACGAAATGGACTCAACACCGCATATTAAACGCCTAAGAATGTACCTGACTCTTAAGTATCTTAAAACCTATGGATTGCTATGTCTCCGAAAGAGAATCAAGCATGTGTACAGGGACATAAACGCAGCAGTGATAGGATTGGAGAGGTTCGGTGAGCAAATGAAGACCCTTTGAAGTCATATTGCATGGTACCCTTTCCACGGGTTTCAACTACCCAGGTTTAAGGTATTCTTCCTTCAGCTAAAACATGCATGTGGAACCTAGAGTATGATCAACCATGTGATCGGGAGACGTGTTCAAATATGTCTCAGTTTTCGTACCCTGGTACTCGGGTGCAACATTCCAGACGCTTTACTAACACTCTCCCGACTTGGAGAGTCAGTCCCTTTAACCTCCTGTTTGGCCCAGTTTGCAATTTCTGCGGAAGATGAACAGGAATAGCGAGAACCAATGAGAGACTAGCTGGAGGTGTCTGGACGGGCAAATTTAACTCTCATTTCCCACCAGGAAGAGGAAATAACCAAAGGCTCAGCGTGCCGTGCCGGAACCAGATTAGGGCCTGAAGCCATCCTGCGGTGTTGCGGCCAGCTCACAAGAAAACGAGTTGAAGAAAGGAGCTCAGGGGCACTGTAATTCACAAACCTGCAGAGTTATAAATGACAACTATCGTCCAAAAATATACTGAAGTAAGGCTGCCAAGAGGACTTGAAAGCGGGGCAGAATTGCAGGAAACCGATTTCAGGAGGTAGACTGGAATTGCATTGAAAGCATAGGAAAAGAGGCAGAACGTCCACAATGATGCACTTGGCCAAAAAGGGCGTATGCGTTTTTTCCTGAATATATTCAGGAAAAAACGCATACGCCCTTTTTGGCCAACCAAGCAAGCTTGCAAAGGAAATCTGCACTACAATGAAGTCTCACTTCCCCCCGGTCAAAAGGGCCATCTGAAAAAAGTGTAAAATCCAGAAAGGCAGGACAGGCCATGGAGAACTGGGAGCCTTGTTATGCTGATGGGCGGGATGTAAATTGCCAACAGACACTCGGGAGAAGTGTATGGTGTTTCCTGAAACATCTAAAAAACAAAGCAACAGAGCCTAGGGCACTTCCACTTATGGTCCTATAGCTTAGGGAAATTAAAATCAAAAAGATACAGCCACCCCAATGTTTGGGACGCCTCTGTTTACAAGAACCTCGTTTACCGTACAAGTTCAATATCACAGAAAGTGAAAAATGGATAAAGAACTTGTGGTACTTACGTACAATGCAGTATCACTCAGCAGTGAAATCTATGCCATCAGGCCCGTAGCAGCACAATGAGTGGATTCAGGTACGATGATTCTAACTGAAATAAGTCACACAGAAAAAGAAACATCATAAGATATCAGTAATACACGGAATGTAAACTTGGCTACACAGGAACTGAATTACAGAACAGAACAGGGTCTCAAATTTAGAAAACCAACTTATGCTTGTTTAAGGGTAAAGGTGAGTTGGGGTGCTGCATAAAACCAGAGATTGAAATGAGCACAGATAAAGTTCCTTAAGCCAAATATGGAATAGACAAGAGCTACTCCTTGCTCAACGAAATGGACTCAACACCGCATATTAAACGCCTAAGAATGTACCTGACTCTTAAGTATCTTAAAACCTATGGATTGCTATGTCTCCGAAAGAGAATCAAGCATGTGTACAGGGACATAAACGCGGCAGTGATAGGATTGGAGAGGTTCGGTGAGCAAATGAAGACCCTTTGAAGTCATATTGCATGGTACCCATTCCACGGGTTTCAACTACCCAGGTTTAAGGTATTCTTCCTTCAGCTAAAACATGCATGTGGAACCTAGAGTATGATCAACCATGTGATCGGGAGACGTGTTCAAATATGTCTCAGTTTTCGTACCCTGGTACTCGGGTGCAACATTCCAGACGCTTTACTAACACTCTCCTGACTTGGAGAGTCAGTCCCTTTAACCTCCTGTTTGGCCCAGTTTGCAATTTCTGCGGAAGATGAACAGGAATAGCGAGAACCAATGAGAGACTAGCTGGAGGTGTCTGGACGGGCAAATTTAACTTTCATTTCCCACCAGGAAGAGGAAATAACCAAAGGCTCAGCGTGCCGTGCCGGAACCAGATTAGGGCCTGAAGCCATCCTGCGGTGTTGCGGCCAGCTCACAAGAAAACGAGTTGAAGAAAGGAGCTCAGGGGCACTGTAATTCACAAACCTGCAGAGTTATAAATGACAACTATCGTCCAAAAATATACTGAAGTAAGGCTGCCAAGAGGACTTGAAAGCGGGGCAGAATTGCAGGAAACCGATTTCAGGAGGTAGACTGGAATTGCATTGAAAGCATAGGAAAAGAGGCAGAACGTCCACAATGATGCACTTGGCCAAAAAGGGCGTATGCGTTTTTTCCTGAATATATTCAGGAAAAAACGCATACGCCCTTTTTGGCCAACCAAGCAAGCTTGCAAAGGAAATCTGCACTACAATGAAGTCTCACTTCCCCCCGGTCAAAAGGGCCATCTGAAAAAAGTGTAAAATCCAGAAAGGCAGGACAGGCCATGGAGAACTGGGAGCCTTGTTATGCTGATGGGCGGGATGTAAATTGCCAACAGACACTCGGGAGAAGTGTATGGTGTTTCCTGAAACATCTAAAAAACAAAGCAACAGAGCCTAGGGCACTTCCACTTATGGTCCTATAGCTTAGGGAAATTAAAATCAAAAAGATACAGCCACCCCAATGTTTGGGACGCCTCTGTTTACAAGAACCTCGTTTACCGTACAAGTTCAATATCACAGAAAGTGAAAAATGGATAAAGAACTTGTGGTACTTACGTACAATGCAGTATCACTCAGCAGTGAAATCTATGCCATCAGGCCCGTAGCAGCACAATGAGTGGATTCAGGTACGATGATTCTAACTGAAATAAGTCACACAGAAAAAGAAACATCATAAGATATCAGTAATACACGGAATGTAAACTTGGCTACACAGGAACTGAATTACAGAACAGAACAGGGTCTCAAATTTAGAAAACCAACTTATGCTTGTTTAAGGGTAAAGGTGAGTTGGGGTGCTGCATAAAACCAGAGATTGAAATGAGCACAGATAAAGTTCCTTAAGCCAAATATGGAATAGACAAGAGCTACTCCTTGCTCAACGAAATGGACTCAACACCGCATATTAAACGCCTAAGAATGTACCTGACTCTTAAGTATCTTAAAACCTATGGATTGCTATGTCTCCGAAAGAGAATCAAGCATGTGTACAGGGACATAAACGCAGCAGTGATAGGATTGGAGAGGTTCGGTGAGCAAATGAAGACCCTTTGAAGTCATATTGCATGGTACCCATTCCACGGGTTTCAACTACCCAGGTTTAAGGTATTCTTCCTTCAGCTAAAACATGCATGTGGAACCTAGAGTATGATCAACCATGTGATCGGGAGACGTGTTCAAATATGTCTCAGTTTTCGTTCCCTGGTACTCGGGTGCAACATTCCAGACGCTTTACTAACACTCTCCTGACTTGGAGAGTCAGTCCCTTTAACCTCCTGTTTGGCCCAGTTTGCAATTTCTGCGGAAGATGAACAGGAATAGCGAGAACCAATGAGAGACTAGCTGGAGGTGTCTGGACGGGCAAATTTAACTCTCATTTCCCACCAGGAAGAGGAAATAACCAAAGGCTCAGCGTGCCGTGCCGGAACCAGATTAGGGCCTGAAGCCATCCTGCGGTGTTGCGGCCAGCTCACAAGAAAACGAGTTGAAGAAAGGAGCTCAGGGGCACTGTAATTCACAAACCTGCAGAGTTATAAATGACAACTATCGTCCAAAAATATACTGAAGTAAGGCTGCCAAGAGGACTTGAAAGCGGGGCAGAATTGCAGGAAACCGATTTCAGGAGGTAGACTGGAATTGCATTGAAAGCATAGGAAAAGAGGCAGAACGTCCACAATGATGCACTTGGCCAAAAAGGGCGTATGCGTTTTTTCCTGAATATATTCAGGAAAAAACGCATACGCCCTTTTTGGCCAACCAAGCAAGCTTGCAAAGGAAATCTGCACTACAATGAAGTCTCACTTCCCCCCGGTCAAAAGGGCCATCTGAAAAAAGTGTAAAATCCAGAAAGGCAGGACAGGCCATGGAGAACTGGGAGCCTTGTTATGCTGATGGGCGGGATGTAAACTGCCAACAGACACTCGGGAGAAGTGTATGGTGTTTCCTGAAACATCTAAAAAACAAAGCAACAGAGCCTAGGGCACTTCCACTTATGGTCCTATAGCTTAGGGAAATTAAAATCAAAAAGACACAGCCACCCCAATGTTTGGGACGCCTCTGTTTACAAGAACCTCGTTTACCGTACAAGTTCAATATCACAGAAAGTGAAAAATGGATAAAGAACTTGTGGTACTTACGTACAATGCAGTATCACTCAGCAGTGAAATCTATGCCATCAGGCCCGTAGCAGCACAATGAGTGGATTCAGGTACGATGATTCTAACTGAAATAAGTCACACAGAAAAAGAAACATCATAAGATATCAGTAATACACGGAATGTAAACTTGGCTACACAGGAACTGAATTACAGAACAGAACAGGGTCTCAAATTTAGAAAACCAACTTATGCTTGTTTAAGGGTAAAGGTGAGTTGGGGTGCTGCATAAAACCAGAGATTGAAATGAGCACAGATAAAGTTCCTTAAGCCAAATATGGAATAGACAAGAGCTACTCCTTGCTCAACGAAATGGACTCAACACCGCATATTAAACGCCTAAGAATGTACCTGACTCTTAAGTATCTTAAAACCTATGGATTGCTATGTCTCCGAAAGAGAATCAAGCATGTGTACAGGGACATAAACGCAGCAGTGATAGGATTGGAGAGGTTCGGTGAGCAAATGAAGACCCTTTGAAGTCATATTGCATGCTACCCATTCCACGGGTTTCAACTACCCAGGTTTAAGGTATTCTTCCTTCAGCTAAAACATGCATGTGGAACCTAGAGTATGATCAACCATGTGATCGGGAGACGTGTTCAAATATGTCTCAGTTTTCATACCCTGGTACTCGGGTGCAACATTCCAGACGCTTTACTAACACTCTCCCGACTTGGAGAGTCAGTCCCTTTAACCTCCTGTTTGGCCCAGTTTGCAATTTCTGCGGAAGATGAACAGGAATAGCGAGAACCAATGAGAGACTAGCTGGAGGTGTCTGGACGGGCAAATTTAACTCTCATTTCCCACCAGGAAGAGGAAATAACCAAAGGCTCAGCGTGCCGTGCCGGAACCAGATTAGGGCCTGAAGCCATCCTGCGGTGTTGCGGCCAGCTCACAAGAAAACGAGTTGAAGAAAGGAGCTCAGGGGCACTGTAATTCACAAACCTGCAGAGTTATAAATGACAACTATCGTCCAAAAATATACTGAAGTAAGGCTGCCAAGAGGACTTGAAAGCGGGGCAGAATTGCAGGAAACCGATTTCAGGAGGTAGACTGGAATTGCATTGAAAGCATAGGAAAAGAGGCAGAACGTCCACAATGATGCACTTGGCCAAAAAGGGCGTATGCGTTTTTTCCTGAATATATTCAGGAAAAAACGCATACGCCCTTTTTGGCCAACCAAGCAAGCTTGCAAAGGAAATCTGCACTACAATGAAGTCTCACTTCCCCCCGGTCAAAAGGGCCATCTGAAAAAAGTGTAAAATCCAGAAAGGCAGGACAGGCCATGGAGAACTGGGAGCCTTGTTATGCTGATGGGCGGGATGTAAACTGCCAACAGACACTCGGGAGAAGTGTATGGTGTTTCCTGAAACATCTAAAAAACAAAGCAACAGAGCCTAGGGCACTTCCACTTATGGTCCTATAGCTTAGGGAAATTAAAATCAAAAAGACACAGCCACCCCAATGTTTGGGACGCCTCTGTTTACAAGAACCTCGTTTACCGTACAAGTTCAATATCACAGAAAGTGAAAAATGGATAAAGAACTTGTGGTACTTACGTACAATGCAGTATCACTCAGCAGTGAAATCTATGCCATCAGGCCCGTAGCAGCACAATGAGTGGATTCAGGTACGATGATTCTAACTGAAATAAGTCACACAGAAAAAGAAACATCATAAGATATCAGTAATACACGGAATGTAAACTTGGCTACACAGGAACTGAATTACAGAACAGAACAGGGTCTCAAATTTAGAAAACCAACTTATGCTTGTTTAAGGGTAAAGGTGAGTTGGGGTGCTGCATAAAACCAGAGATTGAAATGAGCACAGATAAAGTTCCTTAAGCCAAATATGGAATAGACAAGAGCTACTCCTTGCTCAACGAAATGGACTCAACACCGCGTATTAAACGCCTAAGAATGTACCTGACTCTTAAGTATCTTAAAACCTATGGATTGCTATGTCTCCGAAAGAGAATCAAGCATGTGTACAGGGACATAAACGCAGCAGTGATAGGATTGGAGAGGTTCGGTGAGCAAATGAAGACCCTTTGAAGTCATATTGCATGGTACCCATTCCACGGGTTTCAACTACCCAGGTTTAAGGTATTCTTCCTTCAGCTAAAACATGCATGTGGAACCTAGAGTATGATCAACCATGTGATCGGGAGACGTGTTCAAATATGTCTCAGTTTTCGTACCCTGGTACTCGGGTGCAACATTCCAGACGCTTTACTAACACTCTCCCGACTTGGAGAGTCAGTCCCTTTAACCTCCTGTTTGGCCCAGTTTGCAATTTCTGCGGAAGATGAACAGGAATAGCGAGAACCAATGAGAGACTAGCTGGAGGTGTCTGGACGGGCAAATTTAACTCTCATTTCCCACGAGGAAGAGGAAATAACCAAAGGCTCAGCGTTCCGTGCCAGAACCAGATTAGGGCCTGAAGCCATCCTGCGGTGTTGCGGCCAGCTCACAAGAAAACGAGTTGAAGAAAGGAGCTCAGGGGCACTGTAATTCACAAACCTGCAGAGTTATAAATGACAACTATCGTCCAAAAATATACTGAAGTAAGGCTGCCAAGAGGACTTGAAAGCGGGGCAGAATTGCAGGAAACCGATTTCAGGAGGTAGACTGGAATTGCATTGAAAGCATAGGAAAAGAGGCAGAACGTCCACAATGATGCACTTGGCCAAAAAGGGCGTATGCGTTTTTTCCTGAATATATTCAGGAAAAAACGCATACGCCCTTTTTGGCCAACCAAGCAAGCTTGCAAAGGAAATCTGCACTACAATGAAGTCTCACTTCCCCCCGGTCAAAAGGGCCATCTGAAAAAAGTGTAAAATCCAGAAAGGCAGGACAGGCCATGGAGAACTGGGAGCCTTGTTATGCTGATGGGCGGGATGTAAACTGCCAACAGACACTCGGGAGAAGTGTATGGTGTTTCCTGAAACATCTAAAAAACAAAGCAACAGAGCCTAGGGCACTTCCACTTATGGTCCTATAGCTTAGGGAAATTAAAATCAAAAAGATACAGCCACCCCAATGTTTGGGACGCCTCTGTTTACAAGAACCTCGTTTACGGTACAAGTTCAATATCACAGAAAGTGAAAAATGGATAAAGAACTTGTGGTACTTACGTACAATGCAGTATCACTCAGCAGTGAAATCTATGCCATCAGGCCCGTAGCAGCACAATGAGTGGATTCAGGTATGATGATTCTAACTGAAATAAGTCACACAGAAAAAGAAACATCATAAGATATCAGTAATACACGGAATGTAAACTTGGCTACACAGGAACTGAATTACAGAACAGAACAGGGTCTCAAATTTAGAAAACCAACTTATGCTTGTTTAAGGGTAAAGGTGAGTTGGGGTGCTGCATAAAACCAGAGATTGAAATGAGCACAGATAAAGTTCCTTAAGCCAAATATGGAATAGACAAGAGCTACTCCTTGCTCAACGAAATGGACTCAACACCGCATATTAAACGCCTAAGAATGTACCTGACTCTTAAGTATCTTAAAACCTATGGATTGCTATGTCTCCGAAAGAGAATCAAGCATGTGTACAGGGACATAAACGCAGCAGTGATAGGATTGGAGAGGTTCGGTGAGCAAATGAAGACCCTTTGAAGTCATATTGCATGCTACCCATTCCACGGGTTTCAACTACCCAGGTTTAAGGTATTCTTCCTTCAGCTAAAACATGCATGTGGAACCTAGAGTATGATCAACCATGTGATCGGGAGACGTGTTCAAATATGTCTCAGTTTTCGTACCCTGGTACTCGGGTGCAACATTCCAGACGCTTTACTAACACTCTCCCGACTTGGAGAGTCAGTCCCTTTAACCTCCTGTTTGGCCCAGTTTGCAATTTCTGCGGAAGATGAACAGGAATAGCGAGAACCAATGAGAGACTAGCTGGAGGTGTCTGGACGGGCAAATTTAACTCTCATTTCCCACCAGGAAGAGGAAATAACCAAAGGCTCAGCGTGCCGTGCCGGAACCAGATTAGGGCCTGAAGCCATCCTGCGGTGTTGCGGCCAGCTCACAAGAAAACGAGTTGAAGAAAGGAGCTCAGGGGCACTGTAATTCACAAACCTGCAGAGTTATAAATGACAACTATCGTCCAAAAATATACTGAAGTAAGGCTGCCAAGAGGACTTGAAAGCGGGGCAGAATTGCAGGAAACCGATTTCAGGAGGTAGACTGGAATTGCATTGAAAGCATAGGAAAAGAGGCAGAACGTCCACAATGATGCACTTGGCCAAAAAGGGCGTATGCGTTTTTTCCTGAATATATTCAGGAAAAAACGCATACGCCCTTTTTGGCCAACCAAGCAAGCTTGCAAAGGAAATCTGCACTACAATGAAGTCTCACTTCCCCCCGGTCAAAAGGGCCATCTGAAAAAAGTGTAAAATCCAGAAAGGCAGGACAGGCCATGGAGAACTGGGAGCCTTGTTATGCTGATGGGCGGGATGTAAACTGCCAACAGACACTCGGGAGAAGTGTATGGTGTTTCCTGAAACATCTAAAAAACAAAGCAACAGAGCCTAGGGCACTTCCACTTATGGTCCTATAGCTTAGGGAAATTAAAATCAAAAAGACACAGCCACCCCAATGTTTGGGACGCCTCTGTTTACAAGAACCTCGTTTACCGTACAAGTTCAATATCACAGAAAGTGAAAAATGGATAAAGAACTTGTGGTACTTACGTACAATGCAGTATCACTCAGCAGTGAAATCTATGCCATCAGGCCCGTAGCAGCACAATGAGTGGATTCAGGTACGATGATTCTAACTGAAATAAGTCACACAGAAAAAGAAACATCATAAGATATCAGTAATACACGGAATGTAAACTTGGCTACACAGGAACTGAATTACAGAACAGAACAGGGTCTCAAATTTAGAAAACCAACTTATGCTTGTTTAAGGGTAAAGGTGAGTTGGGGTGCTGCATAAAACCAGAGATTGAAATGAGCACAGATAAAGTTCCTTAAGCCAAATATGGAATAGACAAGAGCTACTCCTTGCTCAACGAAATGGACTCAACACCGCGTATTAAACGCCTAAGAATGTACCTGACTCTTAAGTATCTTAAAACCTATGGATTGCTATGTCTCCGAAAGAGAATCAAGCATGTGTACAGGGACATAAACGCAGCAGTGATAGGATTGGAGAGGTTCGGTGAGCAAATGAAGACCCTTTGAAGTCATATTGCATGGTACCCATTCCACGGGTTTCAACTACCCAGGTTTAAGGTATTCTTCCTTCAGCTAAAACATGCATGTGGAACCTAGAGTATGATCAACCATGTGATCGGGAGACGTGTTCAAATATGTCTCAGTTTTCGTACCCTGGTACTCGGGTGCAACATTCCAGACGCTTTACTAACACTCTCCCGACTTGGAGAGTCAGTCCCTTTAACCTCCTGTTTGGCCCAGTTTGCAATTTCTGCGGAAGATGAACAGGAATAGCGAGAACCAATGAGAGACTAGCTGGAGGTGTCTGGACGGGCAAATTTAACTCTCATTTCCCACGAGGAAGAGGAAATAACCAAAGGCTCAGCGTTCCGTGCCAGAACCAGATTAGGGCCTGAAGCCATCCTGCGGTGTTGCGGCCAGCTCACAAGAAAACGAGTTGAAGAAAGGAGCTCAGGGGCACTGTAATTCACAAACCTGCAGAGTTATAAATGACAACTATCGTCCAAAAATATACTGAAGTAAGGCTGCCAAGAGGACTTGAAAGCGGGGCAGAATTGCAGGAAACCGATTTCAGGAGGTAGACTGGAATTGCATTGAAAGCATAGGAAAAGAGGCAGAACGTCCACAATGATGCACTTGGCCAAAAAGGGCGTATGCGTTTTTTCCTGAATATATTCAGGAAAGAACGCATACGCCCTTTTTGGCCAACCAAGCAAGCTTGCAAAGGAAATCTGCACTACAATGAAGTCTCACTTCCCCCCGGTCAAAAGGGCCATCTGAAAAAAGTGTAAAATCCAGAAAGGCAGGACAGGCCATGGAGAACTGGGAGCCTTGTTATGCTGATGGGCGGGATGTAAACTGCCAACAGACACTCGGGAGAAGTGTATGGTGTTTCCTGAAACATCTAAAAAACAAAGCAACAGAGCCTAGGCCACTTCCACTTATGGTCCTATAGCTTAGGGAAATTAAAATCAAAAAGACACAGCCACCCCAAAGTTTGGGACGCCTCTGTTTACAAGAACCTCGTTTACCGTACAAGTTCAATATCACAGAAAGTTAAAAAATGGATAAAGAACTTGTGGTACTTACGTACAATGCAGTATCACTCAGCAGTGAAATCTATGTCATCAGGCCCGTAGCAGCACAATGAGTGGATTCAGGTACGATGATTCTAACTGAAATAAGTCACACAGAAAAAGAAACATCATAAGATATCAGTAATACACGGAATGTAAACTTGGCTACACAGGAACTGAATTACAGAACAGAACAGGGTCTCAAATTTAGAAAACCAACTTATGCTTGTTTAAGGGTAAAGGTGAGTTGGGGTGCTGCATAAAACCAGAGATTGAAATGAGCACAGATAAAGTTCCTTAAGCCAAATATGGAATAGACAAGAGCTACTCCTTGCTCAACGAAATGGACTCAACACCGCATATTAAACGCCTAAGAATGTACCTGACTCTTAAGTATCTTAAAACGTATGGATTGCTATGTCTCCGAAAGAGAATCAAGCATGTGTACAGGGACATAAACGCAGCAGTGATAGGATTGGAGAGGTTCGGTGAGCAAATGAAGACCCTTTGAAGTCATATTGCATGGTACCCATTCCACGGGTTTCAACTACCCAGGTTTAAGGTATTCTTCCTTCAGCTAAAACATGCATGTGGAACCTAGAGTATGATCAACCATGTGATCGGGAGACGTGTTCAAATATGTCTCAGTTTTCGTACCCTGGTACTCGGGTGCAACATTCCAGACGCTTTACTAACACTCTCCCGACTTGGAGAGTCAGTCCCTTTAACCTCCTGTTTGGCCCAGTTTGCAATTTCTGCGGAAGATGAACAGGAATAGCGAGAACCAATGAGAGACTAGCTGGAGGTGTCTGGACGGGCAAATTTAACTCTCATTTCCCACCAGGAAGAGGAAATAACCAAAGGCTCAGCGTGCCGTGCCGGAACCAGATTAGGGCCTGAAGCCATCCTGCGGTGTTGCGGCCAGCTCACAAGAAAACGAGTTGAAGAAAGGAGCTCAGGGGCACTGTAATTCACAAACCTGCAGAGTTATAAATGACAACTATCGTCCAAAAATATACTGAAGTAAGGCTGCCAAGAGGACTTGAAAGCGGGGCAGAATTGCAGGAAACCGATTTCAGGAGGTAGACTGGAATTGCATTGAAAGCATAGGAAAAGAGGCAGAACGTCCACAATGATGCACTTGGCCAAAAAGGGCGTATGCGTTTTTTCCTGAATATATTCAGGAAAAAACGCATACGCCCTTTTTGGCCAACCAAGCAAGCTTGCAAAGGAAATCTGCACTACAATGAAGTCTCACTTCCCCCCGGTCAAAAGGGCCATCTGAAAAAAGTGTAAAATCCAGAAAGGCAGGACAGGCCATGGAGAACTGGGAGCCTTGTTATGCTGATGGGCGGGATGTAAACTGCCAACAGACACTCGGGAGAAGTGTATGGTGTTTCCTGAAACATCTAAAAAACAAAGCAACAGAGCCTAGGGCACTTCCACTTATGGTCCTATAGCTTAGGGAAATTAAAATCAAAAAGACACAGCCACCCCAATGTTTGGGACGCCTCTGTTTACAAGAACCTTGTTTACCGTACAAGTTCAATATCACAGAAAGTGAAAAATGGATAAAGAACTTGTGGTACTTACGTACAATGCAGTATCACTCAGCAGTGAAATCTATGCCATCAGGCCCGTAGCAGCACAATGAGTGGATTCAGGTACGATGATTCTAACTGAAATAAGTCACACAGAAAAAGAAACATCATAAGATATCAGTAATACACGGAATGTAAACTTGGCTACACAGGAACTGAATTACAGAACAGAACAGGGTCTCAAATTTAGAAAACCAACTTATGCTTGTTTAAGGGTAAAGGTGAGTTGGGGTGCTGCATAAAACCAGAGATTGAAATGAGCACAGATAAAGTTCCTTAAGCCAAATATGGAATAGACAAGAGCTACTCCTTGCTCAACGAAATGGACTCAACACCGCATATTAAACGCCTAAGAATGTACCTGACTCTTAAGTATCTTAAAACCTATGGATTGCTATGTCTCCGAAAGAGAATCAAGCATGTGTACAGGGACATAAACGCAGCAGTGATAGGATTGGAGAGGTTCGGTGAGCAAATGAAGACCCTTTGAAGTCATATTGCATGCTACCCATTCCACGGGTTTCAACTACCCAGGTTTAAGGTATTCTTCCTTCAGCTAAAACATGCATGTGGAACCTAGAGTATGATCAACCATGTGATCGGGAGACGTGTTCAAATATGTCTCAGTTTTCGTACCCTGGTACTCGGGTGCAACATTCCAGACGCTTTACTAACACTCTCCCGACTTGGAGAGTCAGTCCCTTTAACCTCCTGTTTGGCCCAGTTTGCAATTTCTGCGGAAGATGAACAGGAATAGCGAGAACCAATGAGAGACTAGCTGGAGGTGTCTGGACGGGCAAATTTAACTCTCATTTCCCACCAGGAAGAGGAAATAACCAAAGGCTCAGCGTGCCGTGCCGGAACCAGATTAGGGCCTGAAGCCATCCTGCGGTGTTGCGGCCAGCTCACAAGAAAACGAGTTGAAGAAAGGAGCTCAGGGGCACTGTAATTCACAAACCTGCAGAGTTATAAATGACAACTATCGTCCAAAAATATACTGAAGTAAGGCTGCCAAGAGGACTTGAAAGCGGGGCAGAATTGCAGGAAACCGATTTCAGGAGGTAGACTGGAATTGCATTGAAAGCATAGGAAAAGAGGCAGAACGTCCACAATGATGCACTTGGCCAAAAAGGGCGTATGCGTTTTTTCCTGAATATATTCAGGAAAAAACGCATACGCCCTTTTTGGCCAACCAAGCAAGCTTGCAAAGGAAATCTGCACTACAATGAAGTCTCACTTCCCCCCGGTCAAAAGGGCCATCTGAAAAAAGTGTAAAATCCAGAAAGGCAGGACAGGCCATGGAGAACTGGGAGCCTTGTTATGCTGATGGGCGGGATGTAAACTGCCAACAGACACTCGGGAGAAGTGTATGGTGTTTCCTGAAACATCTAAAAAACAAAGCAACAGAGCCTAGGGCACTTCCACTTATGGTCCTATAGCTTAGGGAAATTAAAATCAAAAAGACACAGCCACCCCAATGTTTGGGACGCCTCTGTTTACAAGAACCTCGTTTACCGTACAAGTTCAATATCACAGAAAGTGAAAAATGGATAAAGAACTTGTGGTACTTACGTACAATGCAGTATCACTCAGCAGTGAAATCTATGCCATCAGGCCCGTAGCAGCACAATGAGTGGATTCAGGTACGATGATTCTAACTGAAATAAGTCACACAGAAAAAGAAACATCATAAGATATCAGTAATACACGGAATGTAAACTTGGCTACACAGGAACTGAATTACAGAACAGAACAGGGTCTCAAATTTAGAAAACCAACTTATGCTTGTTTAAGGGTAAAGGTGAGTTGGGGTGCTGCATAAAACCAGAGATTGAAATGAGCACAGATAAAGTTCCTTAAGCCAAATATGGAATAGACAAGAGCTACTCCTTGCTCAACGAAATGGACTCAACACCGCATATTAAACGCCTAAGAATGTACCTGACTCTTAAGTATCTTAAAACCTATGGATTGCTATGTCTCCGAAAGAGAATCAAGCATGTGTACAGGGACATAAACGCAGCAGTGATAGGATTGGAGAGGTTCGGTGAGCAAATGAAGACCCTTTGAAGTCATATTGCATGGTACCCATTCCACGGGTTTCAACTACCCAGGTTTAAGGTATTCTTCCTTCAGCTAAAACATGCATGTGGAACCTAGAGTATGATCAACCATGTGATCGGGAGACGTGTTCAAATATGTCTCAGTTTTCGTACCCTGGTACTCGGGTGCAACATTCCAGACGCTTTACTAACACTCTCCCGACTTGGAGAGTCAGTCCCTTTAACCTCCTGTTTGGCCCAGTTTGCAATTTCTGCGGAAGATGAACAGGAATAGCGAGAACCAATGAGAGACTAGCTGGAGGTGTCTGGACGGGCAAATTTAACTCTCATTTCCCACCAGGAAGAGGAAATAACCAAAGGCTCAGCGTGCCGTGCCGGAACCAGATTAGGGCCTGAAGCCATCCTGCGGTGTTGCGGCCAGCTCACAAGAAAACGAGTTGAAGAAAGGAGCTCAGGGGCACTGTAATTCACAAACCTGCAGAGTTATAAATGACAACTATCGTCCAAAAATATACTGAAGTAAGGCTGCCAAGAGGACTTGAAAGCGGGGCAGAATTGCAGGAAACCGATTTCAGGAGGTAGACTGGAATTGCATTGAAAGCATAGGAAAAGAGGCAGAACGTCCACAATGATGCACTTGGCCAAAAAGGGCGTATGCGTTTTTTCCTGAATATATTCAGGAAAAAACGCATACGCCCTTTTTGGCCAACCAAGCAAGCTTGCAAAGGAAATCTGCACTACAATGAAGTCTCACTTCCCCCCGGTCAAAAGGGCCATCTGAAAAAAGTGTAAAATCCAGAAAGGCAGGACAGGCCATGGAGAACTGGGAGCCTTGTTATGCTGATGGGCGGGATGTAAACTGCCAACAGACACTCGGGAGAAGTGTATGGTGTTTCCTGAAACATCTAAAAAACAAAGCAACAGAGCCTAGGGCACTTCCACTTATGGTCCTATAGCTTAGGGAAATTAAAATCAAAAAGACACAGCCACCCCAATGTTTGGGACGCCTCTGTTTACAAGAACCTCGTTTACCGTACAAGTTCAATATCACAGAAAGTGAAAAATGGATAAAGAACTTGTGGTACTTACGTACAATGCAGTATCACTCAGCAGTGAAATCTATGTCATCAGGCCCGTAGCAGCACAATGAGTGGATTCAGGTACGATGATTCTAACTGAAATAAGTCACACAGAAAAAGAAACATCATAAGATATCAGTAATACACGGAATGTAAACTTGGCTACACAGGAACTGAATTACAGAACAGAACAGGGTCTCAAATTTAGAAAACCAACTTATGCTTGTTTAAGGGTAAAGGTGAGTTGGGGTGCTGCATAAAACCAGAGATTGAAATGAGCACAGATAAAGTTCCTTAAGCCAAATATGGAATAGACAAGAGCTACTCCTTGCTCAACGAAATGGACTCAACACCGCATATTAAACGCCTAAGAATGTACCTGACTCTTAAGTATCTTAAAACCTATGGATTGCTATGTCTCCGAAAGAGAATCAAGCATGTGTAC
This sequence comes from Globicephala melas, assembly GCF_963455315.2. Taxonomy (NCBI): domain Eukaryota; kingdom Metazoa; phylum Chordata; class Mammalia; order Artiodactyla; family Delphinidae; genus Globicephala; species Globicephala melas. Next base: position 320,906 of record NW_027207305.1, on the reverse strand, counting down.
AGGGACATAAACGCAGCAGTGATAGGATTGGAGAGGTTCGGTGAGCAAATGAAGACCCTTTGAAGTCATATTGCATGCTACCCATTCCACGGGTTTCAACTACCCAGGTTTAAGGTATTCTTCCTTCAGCTAAAACATGCATGTGGAACCTAGAGTATGATCAACCATGTGATCGGGAGACGTGTTCAAATATGTCTCAGTTTTCGTACCCTGGTACTCGGGTGCAACATTCCAGACGCTTTACTAACACTCTCCCGACTTGGAGAGTCAGTCCCTTTAACCTCCTGTTTGGCCCAGTTTGCAATTTCTGCGGAAGATGAACAGGAATAGCGAGAACCAATGAGAGACTAGCTGGAGGTGTCTGGACGGGCAAATTTAACTCTCATTTCCCACCAGGAAGAGGAAATAACCAAAGGCTCAGCGTGCCGTGCCGGAACCAGATTAGGGCCTGAAGCCATCCTGCGGTGTTGCGGCCAGCTCACAAGAAAACGAGTTGAAGAAAGGAGCTCAGGGGCACTGTAATTCACAAACCTGCAGAGTTATAAATGACAACTATCGTCCAAAAATATACTGAAGTAAGGCTGCCAAGAGGACTTGAAAGCGGGGCAGAATTGCAGGAAACCGATTTCAGGAGGTAGACTGGAATTGCATTGAAAGCATAGGAAAAGAGGCAGAACGTCCACAATGATGCACTTGGCCAAAAAGGGCGTATGCGTTTTTTCCTGAATATATTCAGGAAAAAACGCATACGCCCTTTTTGGCCAACCAAGCAAGCTTGCAAAGGAAATCTGCACTACAATGAAGTCTCACTTCCCCCCGGTCAAAAGGGCCATCTGAAAAAAGTGTAAAATCCAGAAAGGCAGGACAGGCCATGGAGAACTGGGAGCCTTGTTATGCTGATGGGCGGGATGTAAACTGCCAACAGACACTCGGGAGAAGTGTATGGTGTTTCCTGAAACATCTAAAAAACAAAGCAACAGAGCCTAGGGCACTTCCACTTATGGTCCTATAGCTTAGGGAAATTAAAATCAAAAAGACACAGCCACCCCAATGTTTGGGACGCCTCTGTTTACAAGAACCTCGTTTACCGTACAAGTTCAATATCACAGAAAGTGAAAAATGGATAAAGAACTTGTGGTACTTACGTACAATGCAGTATCACTCAGCAGTGAAATCTATGCCATCAGGCCCGTAGCAGCACAATGAGTGGATTCAGGTACGATGATTCTAACTGAAATAAGTCACACAGAAAAAGAAACATCATAAGATATCAGTAATACACGGAATGTAAACTTGGCTACACAGGAACTGAATTACAGAACAGAACAGGGTCTCAAATTTAGAAAACCAACTTATACTTGTTTAAGGGTAAAGGTGAGTTGGGGTGCTGCATAAAACCAGAGATTGAAATGAGCACAGATAAAGTTCCTTAAGCCAAATATGGAATAGACAAGAGCTACTCCTTGCTCAACGAAATGGACTCAACACCGCATATTAAACGCCTAAGAATGTACCTGACTCTTAAGTATCTTAAAACCTATGGATTGCTATGTCTCCGAAAGAGAATCAAGCATGTGTACAGGGACATAAACGCAGCAGTGATAGGATTGGAGAGGTTCGGTGAGCAAATGAAGACCCTTTGAAGTCATATTGCATGCTACCCATTCCACGGGTTTCAACTACCCAGGTTTAAGGTATTCTTCCTTCAGCTAAAACATGCATGTGGAACCTAGAGTATGATCAACCATGTGATCGGGAGACGTGTTCAAATATGTCTCAGTTTTCGTACCCTGGTACTCGGGTGCAACATTCCAGACGCTTTACTAACACTCTCCCGACTTGGAGAGTCAGTCCCTTTAACCTCCTGTTTGGCCCAGTTTGCAATTTCTGTGGAAGATGAACAGGAATAGCGAGAACCAATGAGAGACTAGCTGGAGGTGTCTGGACGGGCAAATTTAACTCTCATTTCCCACCAGGAAGAGGAAATAACCAAAGGCTCAGCGTGCCGTGCCGGAACCAGATTAGGGCCTGAAGCCATCCTGCGGTGTTGCGGCCAGCTCACAAGAAAACGAGTTGAAGAAAGGAGCTCAGGGGCACTGTAATTCACAAACCTGCAGAGTTATAAATGACAACTATCGTCCAAAAATATACTGAAGTAAGGCTGCCAAGAGGACTTGAAAGCGGGGCAGAATTGCAGGAAACCGATTTCAGGAGGTAGACTGGAATTGCATTGAAAGCATAGGAAAAGAGGCAGAACGTCCACAATGATGCACTTGGCCAAAAAGGGCGTATGCGTTTTTTCCTGAATATATTCAGGAAAAAACGCATACGCCCTTTTTGGCCAACCAAGCAAGCTTGCAAAGGAAATCTGCACTACAATGAAGTCTCACTTCCCCCCGGTCAAAAGGGCCATCTGAAAAAAGTGTAAAATCCAGAAAGGCAGGACAGGCCATGGAGAACTGGGAGCCTTGTTATGCTGATGGGCGGGATGTAAACTGCCAACAGACACTCGGGAGAAGTGTATGGTGTTTCCTGAAACATCTAAAAAACAAAGCAACAGAGCCTAGGGCACTTCCACTTATGGTCCTATAGCTTAGGGAAATTAAAATCAAAAAGACACAGCCACCCCAATGTTTGGGACGCCTCTGTTTACAAGAACCTCGTTTACCGTACAAGTTCAATATCACAGAAAGTGAAAAATGGATAAAGAACTTGTGGTACTTACGTACAATGCAGTATCACTCAGCAGTGAAATCTATGCCATCAGGCCCGTAGCAGCACAATGAGTGGATTCAGGTACGATGATTCTAACTGAAATAAGTCACACAGAAAAAGAAACATCATAAGATATCAGTAATACACGGAATGTAAACTTGGCTACACAGGAACTGAATTACAGAACAGAACAGGGTCTCAAATTTAGAAAACCAACTTATGCTTGTTTAAGGGTAAAGGTGAGTTGGGGTGCTGCATAAAACCAGAGATTGAAATGAGCACAGATAAAGTTCCTTAAGCCAAATATGGAATAGACAAGAGCTACTCCTTGCTCAACGAAATGGACTCAACACCGCATATTAAACGCCTAAGAATGTACCTGACTCTTAAGTATCTTAAAACCTATGGATTGCTATGTCTCCGAAAGAGAATCAAGCATGTGTACAGGGACATAAACGCAGCAGTGATAGGATTGGAGAGGTTCGGTGAGCAAATGAAGACCCTTTGAAGTCATATTGCATGCTACCCATTCCACGGGTTTCAACTACCCAGGTTTAAGGTATTCTTCCTTCAGCTAAAACATGCATGTGGAACCTAGAGTATGATCAACCATGTGATCGGGAGACGTGTTCAAATATGTCTCAGTTTTCATACCCTGGTACTCGGGTGCAACATTCCAGACGCTTTACTAACACTCTCCCGACTTGGAGAGTCAGTCCCTTTAACCTCCTGTTTGGCCCAGTTTGCAATTTCTGCGGAAGATGAACAGGAATAGCGAGAACCAATGAGAGACTAGCTGGAGGTGTCTGGACGGGCAAATTTAACTCTCATTTCCCACCAGGAAGAGGAAATAACCAAAGGCTCAGCGTGCCGTGCCGGAACCAGATTAGGGCCTGAAGCCATCCTGCGGTGTTGCGGCCAGCTCACAAGAAAACGAGTTGAAGAAAGGAGCTCAGGGGCACTGTAATTCACAAACCTGCAGAGTTATAAATGACAACTATCGTCCAAAAATATACTGAAGTAAGGCTGCCAAGAGGACTTGAAAGCGGGGCAGAATTGCAGGAAACCGATTTCAGGAGGTAGACTGGAATTGCATTGAAAGCATAGGAAAAGAGGCAGAACGTCCACAATGATGCACTTGGCCAAAAAGGGCGTATGCGTTTTTTCCTGAATATATTCAGGAAAAAACGCATACGCCCTTTTTGGCCAACCAAGCAAGCTTGCAAAGGAAATCTGCACTACAATGAAGTCTCACTTCCCCCCGGTCAAAAGGGCCATCTGAAAAAAGTGTAAAATCCAGAAAGGCAGGACAGGCCATGGAGAACTGGGAGCCTTGTTATGCTGATGGGCGGGATGTAAACTGCCAACAGACACTCGGGAGAAGTGTATGGTGTTTCCTGAAACATCTAAAAAACAAAGCAACAGAGCCTAGGGCACTTCCACTTATGGTCCTATAGCTTAGGGAAATTAAAATCAAAAAGACACAGCCACCCCAATGTTTGGGACGCCTCTGTTTACAAGAACCTCGTTTACCGTACAAGTTCAATATCACAGAAAGTGAAAAATGGATAAAGAACTTGTGGTACTTACGTACAATGCAGTATCACTCAGCAGTGAAATCTATGCCATCAGGCCCGTAGCAGCACAATGAGTGGATTCAGGTACGATGATTCTAACTGAAATAAGTCACACAGAAAAAGAAACATCATAAGATATCAGTAATACACGGAATGTAAACTTGGCTACACAGGAACTGAATTACAGAACAGAACAGGGTCTCAAATTTAGAAAACCAACTTATGCTTGTTTAAGGGTAAAGGTGAGTTGGGGTGCTGCATAAAACCAGAGATTGAAATGAGCACAGATAAAGTTCCTTAAGCCAAATATGGAATAGACAAGAGCTACTCCTTGCTCAACGAAATGGACTCAACACCGCGTATTAAACGCCTAAGAATGTACCTGACTCTTAAGTATCTTAAAACCTATGGATTGCTATGTCTCCGAAAGAGAATCAAGCATGTGTACAGGGACATAAACGCAGCAGTGATAGGATTGGAGAGGTTCGGTGAGCAAATGAAGACCCTTTGAAGTCATATTGCATGGTACCCATTCCACGGGTTTCAACTACCCAGGTTTAAGGTATTCTTCCTTCAGCTAAAACATGCATGTGGAACCTAGAGTATGATCAACCATGTGATCGGGAGACGTGTTCAAATATGTCTCAGTTTTCGTACCCTGGTACTCGGGTGCAACATTCCAGACGCTTTACTAACACTCTCCCGACTTGGAGAGTCAGTCCCTTTAACCTCCTGTTTGGCCCAGTTTGCAATTTCTGCGGAAGATGAACAGGAATAGCGAGAACCAATGAGAGACTAGCTGGAGGTGTCTGGACGGGCAAATTTAACTCTCATTTCCCACGAGGAAGAGGAAATAACCAAAGGCTCAGCGTTCCGTGCCAGAACCAGATTAGGGCCTGAAGCCATCCTGCGGTGTTGCGGCCAGCTCACAAGAAAACGAGTTGAAGAAAGGAGCTCAGGGGCACTGTAATTCACAAACCTGCAGAGTTATAAATGACAACTATCGTCCAAAAATATACTGAAGTAAGGCTGCCAAGAGGACTTGAAAGCGGGGCAGAATTGCAGGAAACCGATTTCAGGAGGTAGACTGGAATTGCATTGAAAGCATAGGAAAAGAGGCAGAACGTCCACAATGATGCACTTGGCCAAAAAGGGCGTATGCGTTTTTTCCTGAATATATTCAGGAAAAAACGCATACGCCCTTTTTGGCCAACCAAGCAAGCTTGCAAAGGAAATCTGCACTACAATGAAGTCTCACTTCCCCCCGGTCAAAAGGGCCATCTGAAAAAAGTGTAAAATCCAGAAAGGCAGGACAGGCCATGGGAGAACTGGGAGCCTTGTTATGCTGATGGGCGGGATGTAAACTGCCAACAGACACTCGGGAGAAGTGTATGGTGTTTCCTGAAACATCTAAAAAACAAAGCAACAGAGCCTAGGCCACTTCCACTTATGGTCCTATAGCTTAGGGAAATTAAAATCAAAAAGACACAGCCACCCCAATGTTTGGGACGCCTCTGTTTACAAGAACCTCGTTTACCGTACAAGTTCAATATCACAGAAAGTGAAAAATGGATAAAGAACTTGTGGTACTTACGTACAATGCAGTATCACTCAGCAGTGAAATCTATGTCATCAGGCCCGTAGCAGCACAATGAGTGGATTCAGGTACGATGATTCTAACTGAAATAAGTCACACAGAAAAAGAAACATCATAAGATATCAGTAATACACGGAATGTAAACTTGGCTACACAGGAACTGAATTACAGAACAGAACAGGGTCTCAAATTTAGAAAACCAACTTATGCTTGTTTAAGGGTAAAGGTGAGTTGGGGTGCTGCATAAAACCAGAGATTGAAATGAGCACAGATAAAGTTCCTTAAGCCAAATATGGAATAGACAAGAGCTACTCCTTGCTCAACGAAATGGACTCAACACCGCATATTAAACGCCTAAGAATGTACCTGACTCTTAAGTATCTTAAAACCTATGGATTGCTATGTCTCCGAAAGAGAATCAAGCATGTGTACAGGGACATAAACGCAGCAGTGATAGGATTGGAGAGGTTCGGTGAGCAAATGAAGACCCTTTGAAGTCATATTGCATGGTACCCATTCCACGGGTTTCAACTACCCAGGTTTAAGGTATGCTTCCTTCAGCTAAAACATGCATGTGGAACCTAGAGTATGATCAACCATGTGATCGGGAGACGTGTTCAAATATGTCTCAGTTTTCGTACCCTGGTACTCGGGTGCAACATTCCAGACGCTTTACTAACACTCTCCCGACTTGGAGAGTCAGTCCCTTTAACCTCCTGTTTGGCCCAGTTTGCAATTTCTGCGGAAGATGAACAGGAATAGCGAGAACCAATGAGAGACTAGCTGGAGGTGTCTGGACGGGCAAATTTAACTCTCATTTCCCACCAGGAAGAGGAAATAACCAAAGGCTCAGCGTGCCGTGCCGGAACCAGATTAGGGCCTGAAGCCATCCTGCGGTGTTGCGGCCAGCTCACAAGAAAGCGAGTTGAAGAAAGGAGCTCAGGGGCACTGTAATTCACAAACCTGCAGAGTTATAAATGACAGCTATCGTCCAAAAATATACTGAAGTAAGGCTGCCAAGAGGACTTGAAAGCGGGGCAGAATTGCAGGAAACCGATTTCAGGAGGTAGACTGGAATTGCATTGAAAGCATAGGAAAAGAGGCAGAACGTCCACAATGATGCACTTGGCCAAAAAGGGCGTATGCGTTTTTTCCTGAATATATTCAGGAAAAAACGCATACGCACTTTTTGGCCAACCAAGCAAGCTTGCAAAGGAAATCTGCACTACAATGAAGTCTCACTTCCCCCCGGTCAAAAGGGCCATCTGAAAAAAGTGTAAAATCCAGAAAGGCAGGACAGGCCATGGAGAACTGGGAGCCTTGTTATGCTGATGGGCGGGATGTAAACTGCCAACAGACACTCGGGAGAAGTGTATGGTGTTTCCTGAAACATCTAAAAAACAAAGCAACAGAGCCTAGGCCACTTCCACTTATGGTCCTATAGCTTAGGGAAATTAAAATCAAAAAGACACAGCCACCCCAATGTTTGGGACGCCTCTGTTTACAAGAACCTCGTTTACCGTACAAGTTCAATATCACAGAAAGTGAAAAATGGATAAAGAACTTGTGGTACTTACGTACAATGCAGTATCACTCAGCAGTGAAATCTATGTCATCAGGCCCGTAGCAGCACAATGAGTGGATTCAGGTACGATGATTCTAACTGAAATAAGTCACACAGAAAAAGAAACATCATAAGATATCAGTAATACACGGAATGTAAACTTGGCTACACAGGAACTGAATTACAGAACAGAACAGGGTCTCAAATTTAGAAAACCAACTTATGCTTGTTTAAGGGTAAAGGTGAGTTGGGGTGCTGCATAAAACCAGAGATTGAAATGAGCACAGATAAAGTTCCTTAAGCCAAATATGGAATAGACAAGAGCTACTCCTTGCTCAACGAAATGGACTCAACACCGCATATTAAACGCCTAAGAATGTACCTGACTCTTAAGTATCTTAAAACCTATGGATTGCTATGTCTCCGAAAGAGAATCAAGCATGTGTACAGGGACATAAACGCAGCAGTGATAGGATTGGAGAGGTTCGGTGAGCAAATGAAGACCCTTTGAAGTCATATTGCATGGTACCCATTCCACGGGTTTCAACTACCCAGGTTTAAGGTATTCTTCCTTCAGCTAAAACATGCATGTGGAACCTAGAGTATGATCAACCATGTGATCGGGAGACGTGTTCAAATATGTCTCAGTTTTCGTACCCTGGTACTCGGGTGCAAAATTCCAGACGCTTTACTAACACTCTCCCGACTTGGAGAGTCAGTCCCTTTAACCTCCTGTTTGGCCCAGTTTGCAATTTCTGCGGAAGATGAACAGGAATAGCGAGAACCAATGAGAGACTAGCTGGAGGTGTCTGGACGGGCAAATTTAACTCTCATTTCCCACCAGGAAGAGGAAATAACCAAAGGCTCAGCGTGCCGTGCCAGAACCAGATTAGGGCCTGAAGCCATCCTGCGGTGTTGCGGCCAGCTCACAAGAAAACGAGTTGAAGAAAGGAGCTCAGGGGCACTGTAATTCACAAACCTGCAGAGTTATAAATGACAACTATCGTCCAAAAATATACTGAAGTAAGGCTGCCAAGAGGACTTGAAAGCGGGGCAGAATTGCAGGAAACCGATTTCAGGAGGTAGACTGGAATTGCATTGAAAGCATAGGAAAAGAGGCAGAACGTCCACAATGATGCACTTGGCCAAAAAGGGCGTATGCGTTTTTTCCTGAATATATTCAGGAAAAAACGCATACGCCCTTTTTGGCCAACCAAGCAAGCTTGCAAAGGAAATCTGCACTACAATGAAGTCTCACTTCCCCCCGGTCAAAAGGGCCATCTGAAAAAAGTGTAAAATCCAGAAAGGCAGGACAGGCCATGGAGAACTGGGAGCCTTGTTATGCTGATGGGCGGGATGTAAACTGCCAACAGACACTCGGGAGAAGTGTATGGTGTTTCCTGAAACATCTAAAAAACAAAGCAACAGAGCCTAGGCCACTTCCACTTATGGTCCTATAGCTTAGGGAAATTAAAATCAAAAAGACACAGCCACCCCAATGTTTGGGACGCCTCTGTTTACAAGAACCTCGTTTACCGTACAAGTTCAATATCACAGAAAGTGAAAAATGGATAAAGAACTTGTGGTACTTACGTACAATGCAGTATCACTCAGCAGTGAAATCTATGTCATCAGGCCCGTAGCAGCACAATGAGTGGATTCAGGTACGATGATTCTAACTGAAATAAGTCACACAGAAAAAGAAACATCATAAGATATCAGTAATACACGGAATGTAAACTTGGCTACACAGGAACTGAATTACAGAACAGAACAGGGTCTCAAATTTAGAAAACCAACTTATGCTTGTTTAAGGGTAAAGGTGAGTTGGGGTGCTGCATAAAACCAGAGATTGAAATGAGCACAGATAAAGTTCCTTAAGCCAAATATGGAATAGACAAGAGCTACTCCTTGCTCAACGAAATGGACTCAACACCGCATATTAAACGCCTAAGAATGTACCTGACTCTTAAGTATCTTAAAACCTATGGATTGCTATGTCTCCGAAAGAGAATCAAGCATGTGTACAGGGACATAAACGCAGCAGTGATAGGATTGGAGAGGTTCGGTGAGCAAATGAAGACCCTTTGAAGTCATATTGCATGGTACCCATTCCACGGGTTTCAACTACCCAGGTTTAAGGTATTCTTCCTTCAGCTAAAACATGCATGTGGAACCTAGAGTATGATCAACCATGTGATCGGGAGACGTGTTCAAATATGTCTCAGTTTTCGTACCCTGGTACTCGGGTGCAACATTCCAGACGCTTTACTAACACTCTCCCGACTTGGAGAGTCAGTCCCTTTAACCTCCTGTTTGGCCCAGTTTGCAATTTCTGCGGAAGATGAACAGGAATAGCGAGAACCAATGAGAGACTAGCTGGAGGTGTCTGGACGGGCAAATTTAACTCTCATTTCCCACCAGGAAGAGGAAATAACCAAAGGCTCAGCGTGCCGTGCCGGAACCAGATTAGGGCCTGAAGCCATCCTGCGGTGTTGCGGCCAGCTCACAAGAAAGCGAGTTGAAGAAAGGAGCTCAGGGGCACTGTAATTCACAAACCTGCAGAGTTATAAATGACAGCTATCGTCCAAAAATATACTGAAGTAAGGCTGCCAAGAGGACTTGAAAGCGGGGCAGAATTGCAGGAAACCGATTTCAGGAGGTAGACTGGAATTGCATTGAAAGCATAGGAAAAGAGGCAGAACGTCCACAATGATGCACTTGGCCAAAAAGGGCGTATGCGTTTTTTCCTGAATATATTCAGGAAAAAACGCATACGCACTTTTTGGCCAACCAAGCAAGCTTGCAAAGGAAATCTGCACTACAATGAAGTCTCACTTCCCCCCGGTCAAAAGGGCCATCTGAAAAAAGTGTAAAATCCAGAAAGGCAGGACAGGCCATGGAGAACTGGGAGCCTTGTTATGCTGATGGGCGGGATGTAAAGTGCCAACAGACACTCGGGAGAAGTGTATGGTGTTTCCTGAAACATCTAAAAAACAAAGCAACAGAGCCTAGGCCACTTCCACTTATGGTCCTATAGCTTAGGGAAATTAAAATCAAAAAGACACAGCCACCCCAATGTTTGGGACGCCTCTGTTTACAAGAACCTCGTTTACCGTACAAGTTCAATATCACAGAAAGTGAAAAATGGATAAAGAACTTGTGGTACTTACGTACAATGCAGTATCACTCAGCAGTGAAATCTATGCCATCAGGCCCGTAGCAGCACAATGAGTGGATTCAGGTACGATGATTCTAACTGAAATAAGTCACACAGAAAAAGAAACATCATAAGATATCAGTAATACACGGAATGTAAACTTGGCTACACAGGAACTGAATTACAGAACAGAACAGGGTCTCAAATTTAGAAAACCAACTTATGCTTGTTTAAGGGTAAAGGTGAGTTGGGGTGCTGCATAAAACCAGAGATTGAAATGAGCACAGATAAAGTTCCTTAAGCCAAATATGGAATAGACAAGAGCTACTCCTTGCTCAACGAAATGGACTCAACACCGCATATTAAACGCCTAAGAATGTACCTGACTCTTAAGTATCTTAAAACCTATGGATTGCTATGTCTCCGAAAGAGAATCAAGCATGTGTACAGGGACATAAACGCAGCAGTGATAGGATTGGAGAGGTTCGGTGAGCAAATGAAGACCCTTTGAAGTCATATTGCATGGTACCCATTCCACGGGTTTCAACTACCCAGGTTTAAGGTATTCTTCCTTCAGCTAAAACATGCATGTGGAACCTAGAGTATGATCAACCATGTGATCGGGAGACGTGTTCAAATATGTTTCAGTTTTCGTACCCTGGTACTCGGGTGCAACATTCCAGACGCTTTACTAACACTCTCCCGACTTGGAGAGTCAGTCCCTTTAACCTCCTGTTTGGCCCAGTTTGCAATTTCTGCGGAAGATGAACAGGAATAGCGAGAACCAATGAGAGACTAGCTGGAGGTGTCTGGACGGGCAAATTTAACTCTCATTTCCCACCAGGAAGAGGAAATAACCAAAGGCTCAGCGTGCCGTGCCGGAACCAGATTAGGGCCTGAAGCCATCCTGCGGTGTTGCGGCCAGCTCACAAGAAAACGAGTTGAAGAAAGGAGCTCAGGGGCACTGTAATTCACAAACCTGCAGAGTTATAAATGACAACTATCGTCCAAAAATATACTGAAGTAAGGCTGCCAAGAGGACTTGAAAGCGGGGCAGAATTGCAGGAAACCGATTTCAGGAGGTAGACTGGAATTGCATTGAAAGCATAGGAAAAGAGGCAGAACGTCCACAATGATGCACTTGGCCAAAAAGGGCGTATGCGTTTTTTCCTGAATATATTCAGGAAAAAACGCATACGCCCTTTTTGGCCAACCAAGCAAGCTTGCAAAGGAAATCTGCACTACAATGAAGTCTCACTTCCCCCCGGTCAAAAGGGCCATCTGAAAAAAGTGTAAAATCCAGAAAGGCAGGACAGGCCATGGAGAACTGGGAGCCTTGTTATGCTGATGGGCGGGATGTAAACTGCCAACAGACACTCGGGAGAAGTGTATGGTGTTTCCTGAAACATCTAAAAAACAAAGCAACAGAGCCTAGGCCACTTCCACTTATGGTCCTATAGCTTAGGGAAATTAAAATCAAAAAGACACAGCCACCCCAATGTTTGGGACGCCTCTGTTTACAAGAACCTCGTTTACCGTACAAGTTCAATATCACAGAAAGTGAAAAATGGATAAAGAACTTGTGGTACTTACGTACAATGCAGTATCACTCAGCAGTGAAATCTATGTCATCAGGCCCGTAGCAGCACAATGAGTGGATTCAGGTACGATGATTCTAACTGAAATAAGTCACACAGAAAAAGAAACATCATAAGATATCAGTAATACACGGAATGTAAACTTGGCTACACAGGAACTGAATTACAGAACAGAACAGGGTCTCAAATTTAGAAAACCAACTTATGCTTGTTTAAGGGTAAAGGTGAGTTGGGGTGCTGCATAAAACCAGAGATTGAAATGAGCACAGATAAAGTTCCTTAAGCCAAATATGGAATAGACAAGAGCTACTCCTTGCTCAACGAAATGGACTCAACACCGCATATTAAACGCCTAAGAATGTACCTGACTCTTAAGTATCTTAAAACCTATGGATTGCTATGTCTCCGAAAGAGAATCAAGCATGTGTACAGGGACATAAACGCAGCAGTGATAGGATTGGAGAGGTTCGGTGAGCAAATGAAGACCCTTTGAAGTCATATTGCATGGTACCCATTCCACGGGTTTCAACTACCCAGGTTTAAGGTATTCTTCCTTCAGCTAAAACATGCATGTGGAACCTAGAGTATGATCAACCATGTGATCGGGAGACGTGTTCAAATATGTCTCAGTTTTCGTACCCTGGTACTCGGGTGCAACATTCCAGACGCTTTACTAACACTCTCCCGACTTGGAGAGTCAGTCCCTTTAACCTCCTGTTTGGCCCAGTTTGCAATTTCTGCGGAAGATGAACAGGAATAGCGAGAACCAATGAGAGACTAGCTGGAGGTGTCTGGACGGGCAAATTTAACTCTCATTTCCCACCAGGAAGAGGAAATAACCAAAGGCTCAGCGTGCCGTGCCAGAACCAGATTAGGGCCTGAAGCCATCCTGCGGTGTTGCGGCCAGCTCACAAGAAAACGAGTTGAAGAAAGGAGCTCAGGGGCACTGTAATTCACAAACCTGCAGAGTTATAAATGACAACTATCGTCCAAAAATATACTGAAGTAAGGCTGCCAAGAGGACTTGAAAGCGGGGCAGAATTGCAGGAAACCGATTTCAGGAGGTAGACTGGAATTGCATTGAAAGCATAGGAAAAGAGGCAGAACGTCCACAATGATGCACTTGGCCAAAAAGGGCGTATGCGTTTTTTCCTGAATATATTCAGGAAAAAACGCATACGCCCTTTTTGGCCAACCAAGCAAGCTTGCAAAGGAAATCTGCACTACAATGAAGTCTCACTTCCCCCCGGTCAAAAGGGCCATCTGAAAAAAGTGTAAAATCCAGAAAGGCAGGACAGGCCATGGAGAACTGGGAGCCTTGTTATGCTGATGGGCGGGATGTAAATTGCCAACAGACACTCGGGAGAAGTGTATGGTGTTTCCTGAAACATCTAAAAAACAAAGCAACAGAGCCTAGGGCACTTCCACTTATGGTCCTATAGCTTAGGGAAATTAAAATCAAAAAGACACAGCCACCCCAATGTTTGGGACGCCTCTGTTTACAAGAACCTCGTTTACCGTACAAGTTCAATATCACAGAAAGTGAAAAATGGATAAAGAACTTGTGGTACTTACGTACAATGCAGTATCACTCAGCAGTGAAATCTATGTCATCAGGCCCGTAGCAGCACAATGAGTGGATTCAGGTACGATGATTCTAACTGAAATAAGTCACACAGAAAAAGAAACATCATAAGATATCAGTAATACACGGAATGTAAACTTGGCTACACAGGAACTGAATTACAGAACAGAACAGGGTCTCAAATTTAGAAAACCAACTTATGCTTGTTTAAGGGTAAAGGTGAGTTGGGGTGCTGCATAAAACCAGAGATTGAAATGAGCACAGATAAAGTTCCTTAAGCCAAATATGGAATAGACAAGAGCTACTCCTTGCTCAACGAAATGGACTCAACACCGCATATTAAACGCCTAAGAATGTACCTGACTCTTAAGTATCTTAAAACCTATGGATTGCTATGTCTCCGAAAGAGAATCAAGCATGTGTACAGGGACATAAACGCAGCAGTGATAGGATTGGAGAGGTTCGGTGAGCAAATGAAGACCCTTTGAAGTCATATTGCATGCTACCCATTCCACGGGTTTCAACTACCCAGGTTTAAGGTATTCTTCCTTCAGCTAAAACATGCATGTGGAACCTAGAGTATGATCAACCATGTGATCGGGAGACGTGTTCAAATATGTCTCAGTTTTCGTACCCTGGTACTCGGGTGCAACATTCCAGACGCTTTACTAACACTCTCCCGACTTGGAGAGTCTGTCCCTTTAACCTCCTGTTTGGCCCAGTTTGCAATTTCTGCGGAAGATGAACAGGAATAGCGAGAACCAATGAGAGACTAGCTGGAGGTGTCTGGACGGGCAAATTTAACTCTCATTTCCCACCAGGAAGAGGAAAGAACCAAAGGCTCAGCGTGCCGTGCCGGAACCAGATTAGGGCCTGAAGCCATCCTGCGGTGTTGCGGCCAGCTCACAAGAAAGCGAGTTGAAGAAAGGAGCTCAGGGGCACTGTAATTCACAAACCTGCAGAGTTATAAATGACAGCTATCGTCCAAAAATATACTGAAGTAAGGCTGCCAAGAGGACTTGAAAGCAGGGCAGAATTGCAGGAAACCGATTTCAGGAGGTAGACTGGAATTGCATTGAAAGCATAGGAAAAGAGGCAGAACGTCCACAATGATGCACTTGGCCAAAAAGGGCGTATGCGTTTTTTCCTGAATATATTCAGGAAAAAACGCATACGCACTTTTTGGCCAACCAAGCAAGCTTGCAAAGGAAATCTGCACTACAATGAAGTCTCACTTCCCCCCGGTCAAAAGGGCCATCTGAAAAAAGTGTAAAATCCAGAAAGGCAGGACAGGCCATGGAGAACTGGGAGCCTTGTTATGCTGATGGGCGGGATGTAAATTGCCAACAGACACTCGGGAGAAGTGTATGGTGTTTCCTGAAACATCTAAAAAACAAAGCAACAGAGCCTAGGCCACTTCCACTTATGGTCCTATAGCTTAGGGAAATTAAAATCAAAAAGACACAGCCACCCCAATGTTTGGGACGCCTCTGTTTACAAGAACCTCATTTACCGTACAAGTTCAATATCACAGAAAGTGAAAAATGGATAAAGAACTTGTGGTACTTACGTACAATGCAGTATCACTCAGCAGTGAAATCTATGTCATCAGGCCCGTAGCAGCACAATGAGTGGATTCAGGTACGATGATTCTAACTGAAATAAGTCACACAGAAAAAGAAACATCATAAGATATCAGTAATACACGGAATGTAAACTTGGCTACACAGGAACTGAATTACAGAACAGAACAGGGTCTCAAATTTAGAAAACCAACTTATGCTTGTTTAAGGGTAAAGGTGAGTTGGGGTGCTGCATAAAACCAGAGATTGAAATGAGCACAGATAAAGTTCCTTAAGCCAAATATGGAATAGACAAGAGCTACTCCTTGCTCAACGAAATGGACTCAACACCGCATATTAAACGCCTAAGAATGTACCTGACTCTTAAGTATCTTAAAACCTATGGATTGCTATGTCTCCGAAAGAGAATCAAGCATGTGTACAGGGACATAAACGCAGCAGTGATAGGATTGGAGAGGTTCGGTGAGCAAATGAAGACCCTTTGAAGTCATATTGCATGGTACCCATTCCACGGGTTTCAACTACCCAGGTTTAAGGTATTCTTCCTTCAGCTAAAACATGCATGTGGAACCTAGAGTATGATCAACCATGTGATCGGGAGACGTGTTCAAATATGTCTCAGTTTTCGTACCCTGGTACTCGGGTGCAACATTCCAGACGCTTTACTAACACTCTCCCGACTTGGAGAGTCAGTCCCTTTAACCTCCTGTTTGGCCCAGTTTGCAATTTCTGCGGAAGATGAACAGGAATAGCGAGAACCAATGAGAGACTAACTGGAGGTGTCTGGACGGGCAAATTTAACTCTCATTTCCCACCAGGAAGAGGAAATAACCAAAGGCTCAGCGTGCCGTGCCGGAACCAGATTAGGGCCTGAAGCCATCCTGCGGTGTTGCGGCCAGCTCACAAGAAAACGAGTTGAAGAAAGGAGCTCAGGGGCACTGTAATTCACAAACCTGCAGAGTTATAAATGACAGCTATCGTCCAAAAATATACTGAAGTAAGGCTGCCAAGAGGACTTGAAAGCGGGGCAGAATTGCAGGAAACCGATTTCAGGAGGTAGACTGGAATTGCATTGAAAGCATAGGAAAAGAGGCAGAACGTCCACAATGATGCACTTGGCCAAAAAGGGCGTATGCGTTTTTTCCTGAATATATTCAGGAAAAAACGCATACGCCCTTTTTGGCCAACCAAGCAAGCTTGCAAAGGAAATCTGCACTACAATGAAGTCTCACTTCCCCCCGGTCAAAAGGGCCATCTGAAAAAAGTGTAAAATCCAGAAAGGCAGGACAGGCCATGGAGAACTGGGAGCCTTGTTATGCTGATGGGCGGGATGTAAAGTGCCAACAGACACTCGGGAGAAGTGTATGGTGTTTCCTGAAACATCTAAAAAACAAAGCAACAGAGCCTAGGGCACTTCCACTTATGGTCCTATAGCTTAGGGAAATTAAAATCAAAAAGACACAGCCACCCCAATGTTTGGGACGCCTCTGTTTACAAGAACCTCGTTTACCGTACAAGTTCAATATCACAGAAAGTGAAAAATGGATAAAGAACTTGTGGTACTTACGTACAATGCAGTATCACTCAGCAGTGAAATCTATGTCATCAGGCCCGTAGCAGCACAATGAGTGGATTCAGGTACGATGATTCTAACTGAAATAAGTCACACAGAAAAAGAAACATCATAAGATATCAGTAATACACGGAATGTAAACTTGGCTACACAGGAACTGAATTACAGAACAGAACAGGGTCTCAAATTTAGAAAACCAACTTATGCTTGTTTAAGGGTAAAGGTGAGTTGGGGTGCTGCATAAAACCAGAGATTGAAATGAGCACAGATAAAGTTCCTTAAGCCAAATATGGAATAGACAAGAGCTACTCCTTGCTCAACGAAATGGACTCAACACCGCATATTAAACGCCTAAGAATGTACCTGACTCTTAAGTATCTTAAAACCTATGGATTGCTATGTCTCCGAAAGAGAATCAAGCATGTGTACAGGGACATAAACGCAGCAGTGATAGGATTGGAGAGGTTCGGTGAGCAAATGAAGACCCTTTGAAGTCATATTGCATGGTACCCATTCCACGGGTTTCAACTACCCAGGTTTAAGGTATTCTTCCTTCAGCTAAAACATGCATGTGGAACCTAGAGTATGATCAACCATGTGATCGGGAGACGTGTTCAAATATGTTTCAGTTTTCGTACCCTGGTACTCGGGTGCAACATTCCAGACGCTTTACTAACACTCTCCCGACTTGGAGAGTCAGTCCCTTTAACCTCCTGTTTGGCCCAGTTTGCAATTTCTGCGGAAGATGAACAGGAATAGCGAGAACCAATGAGAGACTAGCTGGAGGTGTCTGGACGGGCAAATTTAACTCTCATTTCCCACCAGGAAGAGGAAATAACCAAAGGCTCAGCGTGCCGTGCCGGAACCAGATTAGGGCCTGAAGCCATCCTGCGGTGTTGCGGCCAGCTCACAAGAAAACGAGTTGAAGAAAGGAGCTCAGGGGCACTGTAATTCACAAACCTGCAGAGTTATAAATGACAACTATCGTCCAAAAATATACTGAAGTAAGGCTGCCAAGAGGACTTGAAAGCGGGGCAGAATTGCAGGAAACCGATTTCAGGAGGTAGACTGGAATTGCATTGAAAGCATAGGAAAAGAGGCAGAACGTCCACAATGATGCACTTGGCCAAAAAGGGCGTATGCGTTTTTTCCTGAATATATTCAGGAAAAAACGCATACGCCCTTTTTGGCCAACCAAGCAAGCTTGCAAAGGAAATCTGCACTACAATGAAGTCTCACTTCCCCCCGGTCAAAAGGGCCATCTGAAAAAAGTGTAAAATCCAGAAAGGCAGGACAGGCCATGGAGAACTGGGAGCCTTGTTATGCTGATGGGCGGGATGTAAAGTGCCAACAGACACTCGGGAGAAGTGTATGGTGTTTCCTGAAACATCTAAAAAACAAAGCAACAGAGCCTAGGCCACTTCCACTTATGGTCCTATAGCTTAGGGAAATTAAAATCAAAAAGACACAGCCACCCCAATGTTTGGGACGCCTCTGTTTACAAGAACCTCGTTTACCGTACAAGTTCAATATCACAGAAAGTGAAAAATGGATAAAGAACTTGTGGTACTTACGTACAATGCAGTATCACTCAGCAGTGAAATCTATGTCATCAGGCCCGTAGCAGCACAATGAGTGGATTCAGGTACGATGATTCTAACTGAAATAAGTCACACAGAAAAAGAAACATCATAAGATATCAGTAATACACGGAATGTAAACTTGGCTACACAGGAACTGAATTACAGAACAGAACAGGGTCTCAAATTTAGAAAACCAACTTATGCTTGTTTAAGGGTAAAGGTGAGTTGGGGTGCTGCATAAAACCAGAGATTGAAATGAGCACAGATAAAGTTCCTTAAGCCAAATATGGAATAGACAAGAGCTACTCCTTGCTCAACGAAATGGACTCAACACCGCATATTAAACGCCTAAGAATGTACCTGACTCTTAAGTATCTTAAAACCTATGGATTGCTATGTCTCCGAAAGAGAATCAAGCATGTGTACAGGGACATAAACGCAGCAGTGATAGGATTGGAGAGGTTCGGTGAGCAAATGAAGACCCTTTGAAGTCATATTGCATGGTACCCATTCCACGGGTTTCAACTACCCAGGTTTAAGGTATTCTTCCTTCAGCTAAAACATGCATGTGGAACCTAGAGTATGATCAACCATGTGATCGGGAGACATGTTCAAATATGTCTCAGTTTTCGTACCCTGGTACTCGGGTGCAACATTCCAGACGCTTTACTAACACTCTCCCGACTTGGAGAGTCAGTCCCTTTAACCTCCTGTTTGGCCCAGTTTGCAATTTCTGCGGAAGATGAACAGGAATAGCGAGAACCAATGAGAGACTAGCTGGAGGTGTCTGGACGGGCAAATTTAACTCTCATTTCCCACCAGGAAGAGGAAATAACCAAAGGCTCAGCGTGCCGTGCCAGAACCAGATTAGGGCCTGAAGCCATCCTGCGGTGTTGCGGCCAGCTCACAAGAAAACGAGTTGAAGAAAGGAGCTCAGGGGCACTGTAATTCACAAACCTGCAGAGTTATAAATGACAACTATCGTCCAAAAATATACTGAAGTAAGGCTGCCAAGAGGACTTGAAAGCGGGGCAGAATTGCAGGAAACCGATTTCAGGAGGTAGACTGGAATTGCATTGAAAGCATAGGAAAAGAGGCAGAACGTCCACAATGATGCACTTGGCCAAAAAGGGCGTATGCGTTTTTTCCTGAATATATTCAGGAAAAAACGCATACGCCCTTTTTGGCCAACCAAGCAAGCTTGCAAAGGAAATCTGCACTACAATGAAGTCTCACTTCCCCCCGGTCAAAAGGGCCATCTGAAAAAAGTGTAAAATCCAGAAAGGCAGGACAGGCCATGGAGAACTGGGAGCCTTGTTATGCTGATGGGCGGGATGTAAATTGCCAACAGACACTCGGGAGAAGTGTATGGTGTTTCCTGAAACATCTAAAAAACAAAGCAACAGAGCCTAGGGCACTTCCACTTATGGTCCTATAGCTTAGGGAAATTAAAATCAAAAAGACACAGCCACCCCAATGTTTGGGACGCCTCTGTTTACAAGAACCTCGTTTACCGTACAAGTTCAATATCACAGAAAGTGAAAAATGGATAAAGAACTTGTGGTACTTACGTACAATGCAGTATCACTCAGCAGTGAAATCTATGTCATCAGGCCCGTAGCAGCACAATGAGTGGATTCAGGTACGATGATTCTAACTGAAATAAGTCACACAGAAAAAGAAACATCATAAGATATCAGTAATACACGGAATGTAAACTTGGCTACACAGGAACTGAATTACAGAACAGAACAGGGTCTCAAATTTAGAAAACCAACTTATGCTTGTTTAAGGGTAAAGGTGAGTTGGGGTGCTGCATAAAACCAGAGATTGAAATGAGCACAGATAAAGTTCCTTAAGCCAAATATGGAATAGACAAGAGCTACTCCTTGCTCAACGAAATGGACTCAACACCGCATATTAAACGCCTAAGAATGTACCTGACTCTTAAGTATCTTAAAACCTATGGATTGCTATGTCTCCGAAAGAGAATCAAGCATGTGTACAGGGACATAAACGCAGCAGTGATAGGATTGGAGAGGTTCGGTGAGCAAATGAAGACCCTTTGAAGTCATATTGCATGCTACCCATTCCACGGGTTTCAACTACCCAGGTTTAAGGTATTCTTCCTTCAGCTAAAACATGCATGTGGAACCTAGAGTATGATCAACCATGTGATCGGGAGACGTGTTCAAATATGTCTCAGTTTTCGTACCCTGGTACTCGGGTGCAACATTCCAGACGCTTTACTAACACTCTCCCGACTTGGAGAGTCTGTCCCTTTAACCTCCTGTTTGGCCCAGTTTGCAATTTCTGCGGAAGATGAACAGGAATAGCGAGAACCAATGAGAGACTAGCTGGAGGTGTCTGGACGGGCAAATTTAACTCTCATTTCCCACCAGGAAGAGGAAATAACCAAAGGCTCAGCGTGCCGTGCCGAAACCAGATTAGGGCCTGAAGCCATCCTGCGGTGTTGCGGCCAGCTCACAAGAAAGCGAGTTGAAGAAAGGAGCTCAGGGGCACTGTAATTCACAAACCTGCAGAGTTATAAATGACAGCTATCGTCCAAAAATATACTGAAGTAAGGCTGCCAAGAGGACTTGAAAGCAGGGCAGAATTGCAGGAAACCGATTTCAGGAGGTAGACTGGAATTGCATTGAAAGCATAGGAAAAGAGGCAGAACGTCCACAATGATGCACTTGGCCAAAAAGGGCGTATGCGTTTTTTCCTGAATATATTCAGGAAAAAACGCATACGCCCTTTTTGGCCAACCAAGCAAGCTTGCAAAGGAAATCTGCACTACAATGAAGTCTCACTTCCCCCCGGTCAAAAGGGCCATCTGAAAAAAGTGTAAAATCCAGAAAGGCAGGACAGGCCATGGAGAACTGGGAGCCTTGTTATGCTGATGGGCGGGATGTAAATTGCCAACAGACACTCGGGAGAAGTGTATGGTGTTTCCTGAAACATCTAAAAAACAAAGCAACAGAGCCTAGGCCACTTCCACTTATGGTCCTATAGCTTAGGGAAATTAAAATCAAAAAGACACAGCCACCCCAATGTTTGGGACGCCTCTGTTTACAAGAACCTCGTTTACCGTACAAGTTCAATATCACAGAAAGTGAAAAATGGATAAAGAACTTGTGGTACTTACGTACAATGCAGTATCACTCAGCAGTGAAATCTATGTCATCAGGCCCGTAGCAGCACAATGAGTGGATTCAGGTACGATGATTCTAACTGAAATAAGTCACACAGAAAAAGAAACATCATAAGATATCAGTAATACACGGAATGTAAACTTGGCTACACAGGAACTGAATTACAGAACAGAACAGGGTCTCAAATTTAGAAAACCAACTTATGCTTGTTTAAGGGTAAAGGTGAGTTGGGGTGCTGCATAAAACCAGAGATTGAAATGAGCACAGATAAAGTTCCTTAAGCCAAATATGGAATAGACAAGAGCTACTCCTTGCTCAACGAAATGGACTCAACACCGCATATTAAACGCCTAAGAATGTACCTGACTCTTAAGTATCTTAAAACCTATGGATTGCTATGTCTCCGAAAGAGAATCAAGCATGTGTACAGGGACATAAACGCAGCAGTGATAGGATTGGAGAGGTTCGGTGAGCAAATGAAGACCCTTTGAAGTCATATTGCATGGTACCCATTCCACGGGTTTCAACTACCCAGGTTTAAGGTATTCTTCCTTCAGCTAAAACATGCATGTGGAACCTAGAGTATGATCAACCATGTGATCGGGAGACGTGTTCAAATATGTCTCAGTTTTCGTACCCTGGTACTCGGGTGCAACATTCCAGACGCTTTACTAACACTCTCCCGACTTGGAGAGTCAGTCCCTTTAACCTCCTGTTTGGCCCAGTTTGCAATTTCTGCGGAAGATGAACAGGAATAGCGAGAACCAATGAGAGACTAACTGGAGGTGTCTGGACGGGCAAATTTAACTCTCATTTCCCACCAGGAAGAGGAAATAACCAAAGGCTCAGCGTGCCGTGCCGGAACCAGATTAGGGCCTGAAGCCATCCTGCGGTGTTGCGGCCAGCTCACAAGAAAACGAGTTGAAGAAAGGAGCTCAGGGGCACTGTAATTCACAAACCTGCAGAGTTATAAATGACAGCTATCGTCCAAAAATATACTGAAGTAAGGCTGCCAAGAGGACTTGAAAGCGGGGCAGAATTGCAGGAAACCGATTTCAGGAGGTAGACTGGAATTGCATTGAAAGCATAGGAAAAGAGGCAGAACGTCCACAATGATGCACTTGGCCAAAAAGGGCGTATGCGTTTTTTCCTGAATATATTCAGGAAAAAACGCATACGCCCTTTTTGGCCAACCAAGCAAGCTTGCAAAGGAAATCTGCACTACAATGAAGTCTCACTTCCCCCCGGTCAAAAGGGCCATCTGAAAAAAGTGTAAAATCCAGAAAGGCAGGACAGGCCATGGAGAACTGGGAGCCTTGTTATGCTGATGGGCGGGATGTAAAGTGCCAACAGACACTCGGGAGAAGTGTATGGTGTTTCCTGAAACATCTAAAAAACAAAGCAACAGAGCCTAGGGCACTTCCACTTATGGTCCTATAGCTTAGGGAAATTAAAATCAAAAAGACACAGCCACCCCAATGTTTGGGACGCCTCTGTTTACAAGAACCTCGTTTACCGTACAAGTTCAATATCACAGAAAGTGAAAAATGGATAAAGAACTTGTGGTACTTACGTACAATGCAGTATCACTCAGCAGTGAAATCTATGTCATCAGGCCCGTAGCAGCACAATGAGTGGATTCAGGTACGATGATTCTAACTGAAATAAGTCACACAGAAAAAGAAACATCATAAGATATCAGTAATACACGGAATGTAAACTTGGCTACACAGGAACTGAATTACAGAACAGAACAGGGTCTCAAATTTAGAAAACCAACTTATGCTTGTTTAAGGGTAAAGGTGAGTTGGGGTGCTGCATAAAACCAGAGATTGAAATGAGCACAGATAAAGTTCCTTAAGCCAAATATGGAATAGACAAGAGCTACTCCTTGCTCAACGAAATGGACTCAACACCGCATATTAAACGCCTAAGAATGTACCTGACTCTTAAGTATCTTAAAACCTATGGATTGCTATGTCTCCGAAAGAGAATCAAGCATGTGTACAGGGACATAAACGCAGCAGTGATAGGATTGGAGAGGTTCGGTGAGCAAATGAAGACCCTTTGAAGTCATATTGCATGGTACCCATTCCACGGGTTTCAACTACCCAGGTTTAAGGTATTCTTCCTTCAGCTAAAACATGCATGTGGAACCTAGAGTATGATCAACCATGTGATCGGGAGACGTGTTCAAATATGTCTCAGTTTTCGTACCCTGGTACTCGGGTGCAACATTCCAGACGCTTTACTAACACTCTCCCGACTTGGAGAGTCAGTCCCTTTAACATCCTGTTTGGCCCAGTTTGCAATTTCTGCGGAAGATGAACAGGAATAGCGAGAACCAATGAGAGACTAGCTGGAGGTGTCTGGACGGGCAAATTTAACTCTCATTTCCCACCAGGAAGAGGAAATAACCAAAGGCTCAGCGTGCCGTGCCGGAACCAGATTAGGGCCTGAAGCCATCCTGCGGTGTTGCGGCCAGCTCACAAGAAAACGAGTTGAAGAAAGGAGCTCAGGGGCACTGTAATTCACAAACCTGCAGAGTTATAAATGACAACTATCGTCCAAAAATATACTGAAGTAAGGCTGCCAAGAGGACTTGAAAGCGGGGCAGAATTGCAGGAAACCGATTTCAGGAGGTAGACTGGAATTGCATTGAAAGCATAGGAAAAGAGGCAGAACGTCCACAATGATGCACTTGGCCAAAAAGGGCATATGCGTTTTTTCCTGAATATATTCAGGAAAAAACGCATACGCCCTTTTTGGCCAACCAAGCAAGCTTGCAAAGGAAATCTGCACTACAATGAAGTCTCACTTCCCCCTGGTCAAAAGGGCCATCTGAAAAAAGTGTAAAATCCAGAAAGGCAGGACAGGCCATGGAGAACTGGGAGCCTTGTTATGCTGATGGGCGGGATGTAAACTGCCAACAGACACTCGGGAGAAGTGTATGGTGTTTCCTGAAACATCTAAAAAACAAAGCAACAGAGCCTAGGGCACTTCCACTTATGGTCCTATAGCTTAGGGAAATTAAAATCAAAAAGACACAGCCACCCCAATGTTTGGGACGCCTCTGTTTACAAGAACCTCGTTTACCGTACAAGTTCAATATCACAGAAAGTGAAAAATGGATAAAGAACTTGTGGTACTTACGTACAATGCAGTATCACTCAGCAGTGAAATCTATGTCATCAGGCCCGTAGCAGCACAATGAGTGGATTCAGGTACGATGATTCTAACTGAAATAAGTCACACAGAAAAAGAAACATCATAAGATATCAGTAATACACGGAATGTAAACTTGGCTACACAGGAACTGAATTACAGAACAGAACAGGGTCTCAAATTTAGAAAACCAACTTATGCTTGTTTAAGGGTAAAGGTGAGTTGGGGTGCTGCATAAAACCAGAGATTGAAATGAGCACAGATAAAGTTCCTTAAGCCAAATATGGAATAGACAAGAGCTACTCCTTGCTCAACGAAATGGACTCAACACCGCATATTAAACGCCTAAGAATGTACCTGACTCTTAAGTATCTTAAAACCTATGGATTGCTATGTCTCCGAAAGAGAATCAAGCATGTGTACAGGGACATAAACGCAGCAGTGATAGGATTGGAGAGGTTCGGTGAGCAAATGAAGACCCTTTGAAGTCATATTGCATGGTACCCATTCCACGGGTTTCAACTACCCAGGTTTAAGGTATTCTTCCTTCAGCTAAAACATGCATGTGGAACCTAGAGTATGATCAACCATGTGATCGGGAGACGTGTTCAAATATGTCTCAGTTTTCGTACCCTGGTACTCGGGTGCAACATTCCAGACGCTTTACTAACACTCTCCCGACTTGGAGAGTCAGTCCCTTTAACCTCCTGTTTGGCCCAGTTTGCAATTTCTGCGGAAGATGAACAGGAATAGCGAGGACCAATGAGAGACTAGCTGGAGGTGTCTGGACGGGCAAATTTAACTCTCATTTCCCACCAGGAAGAGGAAATAACCAAAGGCTCAGCGTGCCGTGCCGGAACCAGATTAGGGCCTGAAGCCATCCTGCGGTGTTGCGGCCAGCTCACAAGAAAACGAGTTGAAGAAAGGAGCTCAGGGGCACTGTAATTCACAAACCTGCAGAGTTATAAATGACAACTATCGTCCAAAAATATACTGAAGTAAGGCTGCCAAGAGGACTTGAAAGCGGGGCAGAATTGCAGGAAACCGATTTCAGGAGGTAGACTGGAATTGCATTGAAAGCATAGGAAAAGAGGCAGAACGTCCACAATGATGCACTTGGCCAAAAAGGGCATATGCGTTTTTTCCTGAATATATTCAGGAAAAAACGCATACGCCCTTTTTGGCCAACCAAGCAAGCTTGCAAAGGAAATCTGCACTACAATGAAGTCTCACTTCCCCCCGGTCAAAAGGGCCATCTGAAAAAAGTGTAAAATCCAGAAAGGCAGGACAGGCCATGGAGAACTGGGAGCCTTGTTATGCTGATGGGCGGGATGTAAACTGCCAACAGACACTCGGGAGAAGTGTATGGTGTTTCCTGAAACATCTAAAAAACAAAGCAACAGAGCCTAGGGCACTTCCACTTATGGTCCTATAGCTTAGGGAAATTAAAATCAAAAAGACACAGCCACCCCAATGTTTGGGACGCCTCTGTTTACAAGAACCTCGTTTACCGTACAAGTTCAATATCACAGAAAGTGAAAAATGGATAAAGAACTTGTGGTACTTACGTACAATGCAGTATCACTCAGCAGTGAAATCTATGTCATCAGGCCCGTAGCAGCACAATGAGTGGATTCAGGTACGATGATTCTAACTGAAATAAGTCACACAGAAAAAGAAACATCATAAGATATCAGTAATACACGGAATGTAAACTTGGCTACACAGGAACTGAATTACAGAACAGAACAGGGTCTCAAATTTAGAAAACCAACTTATGCTTGTTTAAGGGTAAAGGTGAGTTGGGGTGCTGCATAAAACCAGAGATTGAAATGAGCACAGATAAAGTTCCTTAAGCCAAATATGGAATAGACAAGAGCTACTCCTTGCTCAACGAAATGGACTCAACACCGCATATTAAACGCCTAAGAATGTACCTGACTCTTAAGTATCTTAAAACCTATGGATTGCTATGTCTCCGAAAGAGAATCAAGCATGTGTACAGGGACATAAACGCAGCAGTGATAGGATTGGAGAGGTTCGGTGAGCAAATGAAGACCCTTTGAAGTCATATTGCATGGTACCCATTCCACGGGTTTCAACTACCCAGGTTTAAGGTATTCTTCCTTCAGCTAAAACATGCATGTGGAACCTAGAGTATGATCAACCATGTGATCGGGAGACGTGTTCAAATATGTCTCAGTTTTCGTACCCTGGTACTCGGGTGCAACATTCCAGACGCTTTACTAACACTCTCCCGACTTGGAGAGTCAGTCCCTTTAACCTCCTGTTTGGCCCAGTTTGCAATTTCTGCGGAAGATGAACAGGAATAGCGAGAACCAATGAGAGACTAGCTGGAGGTGTCTGGACGGGCAAATTTAACTCTCATTTCCCACCAGGAAGAGGAAATAACCAAAGGCTCAGCGTGCCGTGCCGGAACCAGATTAGGGCCTGAAGCCATCCTGCGGTGTTGCGGCCAGCTCACAAGAAAACGAGTTGAAGAAAGGAGCTCAGGGGCACTGTAATTCACAAACCTGCAGAGTTATAAATGACAACTATCGTCCAAAAATATACTGAAGTAAGGCTGCCAAGAGGACTTGAAAGCGGGGCAGAATTGCAGGAAACCGATTTCAGGAGGTAGACTGGAATTGCATTGAAAGCATAGGAAAAGAGGCAGAACGTCCACAATGATGCACTTGGCCAAAAAGGGCGTATGCGTTTTTTCCTGAATATATTCAGGAAAAAACGCATACGCCCTTTTTGGCCAACCAAGCAAGCTTGCAAAGGAAATCTGCACTACAATGAAGTCTCACTTCCCCCCGGTCAAAAGGGCCATCTGAAAAAAGTGTAAAATCCAGAAAGGCAGGACAGGCCATGGAGAACTGGGAGCCTTGTTATGCTGATGGGCGGGATGTAAACTGCCAACAGACACTCGGGAGAAGTGTATGGTGTTTCCTGAAACATCTAAAAAACAAAGCAACAGAGCCTAGGGCACTTCCACTTATGGTCCTATAGCTTAGGGAAATTAAAATCAAAAAGACACAGCCACCCCAATGTTTGGGACGCCTCTGTTTACAAGAACCTCGTTTACCGTACAAGTTCAATATCACAGAAAGTGAAAAATGGATAAAGAACTTGTGGTACTTACGTACAATGCAGTATCACTCAGCAGTGAAATCTATGTCATCAGGCCCGTAGCAGCACAATGAGTGGATTCAGGTACGATGATTCTAACTGAAATAAGTCACACAGAAAAAGAAACATCATAAGATATCAGTAATACACGGAATGTAAACTTGGCTACACAGGAACTGAATTACAGAACAGAACAGGGTCTCAAATTTAGAAAACCAACTTATGCTTGTTTAAGGGTAAAGGTGAGTTGGGGTGCTGCATAAAACCAGAGATTGAAATGAGCACAGATAAAGTTCCTTAAGCCAAATATGGAATAGACAAGAGCTACTCCTTGCTCAACGAAATGGACTCAACACCGCATATTAAACGCCTAAGAATGTACCTGACTCTTAAGTATCTTAAAACCTATGGATTGCTATGTCTCCGAAAGAGAATCAAGCATGTGTACAGGGACATAAACGCAGCAGTGATAGGATTGGAGAGGTTCGGTGAGCAAATGAAGACCCTTTGAAGTCATATTGCATGGTACCCATTCCACGGGTTTCAACTACCCAGGTTTAAGGTATTCTTCCTTCAGCTAAAACATGCATGTGGAACCTAGAGTATGATCAACCATGTGATCGGGAGACGTGTTCAAATATGTCTCAGTTTTCGTACCCTGGTACTCGGGTGCAACATTCCAGACGCTTTACTAACACTCTCCCGACTTGGAGAGTCAGTCCCTTTAACCTCCTGTTTGGTCCAGTTTGCAATTTCTGCGGAAGATGAACAGGAATAGCGAGAACCAATGAGAGACTAGCTGGAGGTGTCTGGACGGGCAAATTTAACTCTCATTTCCCACCAGGAAGAGGAAATAACCAAAGGCTCAGCGTGCCGTGCCGGAACCAGATTAGGGCCTGAAGCCATCCTGCGGTGTTGCGGCCAGCTCACAAGAAAGCGAGTTGAAGAAAGGAGCTCAGGGGCACTGTAATTCACAAACCTGCAGAGTTATAAATGACAGCTATCGTCCAAAAATATACTGAAGTAAGGCTGCCAAGAGGACTTGAAAGCGGGGCAGAATTGCAGGAAACCGATTTCAGGAGGTAGACTGGAATTGCATTGAAAGCATAGGAAAAGAGGCAGAACGTCCACAATGATGCACTTGGCCAAAAAGGGCGTATGCGTTTTTTCCTGAATATATTCAGGAAAAAACGCATACGCCCTTTTTGGCCAACCAAGCAAGCTTGCAAAGGAAATCTGCACTACAATGAAGTCTCACTTCCCCCCGGTCAAAAGGGCCATCTGAAAAAAGTGTAAAATCCAGAAAGGCAGGACAGGCCATGGAGAACTGGGAGCCTTGTTATGCTGATGGGCGGGATGTAAACTGCCAACAGACACTCGGGAGAAGTGTATGGTGTTTCCTGAAACATCTAAAAAACAAAGCAACAGAGCCTAGGGCACTTCCACTTATGGTCCTATAGCTTAGGGAAATTAAAATCAAAAAGACACAGCCACCCCAATGTTTGGGACGCCTCTGTTTACAAGAACCTCGTTTACCGTACAAGTTCAATATCACAGAAAGTGAAAAATGGATAAAGAACTTGTGGTACTTACGTACAATGCAGTATCACTCAGCAGTGAAATCTATGTCATCAGGCCCGTAGCAGCACAATGAGTGGATTCAGGTACGATGATTCTAACTGAAATAAGTCACACAGAAAAAGAAACATCATAAGATATCAGTAATACACGGAATGTAAACTTGGCTACACAGGAACTGAATTACAGAACAGAACAGGGTCTCAAATTTAGAAAACCAACTTATGCTTGTTTAAGGGTAAAGGTGAGTTGGGGTGCTGCATAAAACCAGAGATTGAAATGAGCACAGATAAAGTTCCTTAAGCCAAATATGGAATAGACAAGAGCTACTCCTTGCTCAACGAAATGGACTCAACACCGCATATTAAACGCCTAAGAATGTACCTGACTCTTAAGTATCTTAAAACCTATGGATTGCTATGTCTCCGAAAGAGAATCAAGCATGTGTACAGGGACATAAACGCAGCAGTGATAGGATTGGAGAGGTTCGGTGAGCAAATGAAGACCCTTTGAAGTCATATTGCATGGTACCCATTCCACGGGTTTCAACTACCCAGGTTTAAGGTATTCTTCCTTCAGCTAAAACATGCATGTGGAACCTAGAGTATGATCAACCATGTGATCGGGAGACGTGTTCAAATATGTCTCAGTTTTCGTACCCTGGTACTCGGGTGCAACATTCCAGACGCTTTACTAACACTCTCCCGACTTGGAGAGTCAGTCCCTTTAACCTCCTGTTTGGCCCAGTTTGCAATTTCTGCGGAAGATGAACAGGAATAGCGAGAACCAATGAGAGACTAGCTGGAGGTGTCTGGACGGGCAAATTTAACTCTCATTTCCCACCAGGAAGAGGAAATAACCAAAGGCTCAGCGTGCCGTGCCGGAACCAGATTAGGGCCTGAAGCCATCCTGCGGTGTTGCGGCCAGCTCACAAGAAAGCGAGTTGAAGAAAGGAGCTCAGGGGCACTGTAATTCACAAACCTGCAGAGTTATAAATGACAGCTATCGTCCAAAAATATACTGAAGTAAGGCTGCCAAGAGGACTTGAAAGCGGGGCAGAATTGCAGGAAACCGATTTCAGGAGGTAGACTGGAATTGCATTGAAAGCATAGGAAAAGAGGCAGAACGTCCACAATGATGCACTTGGCCAAAAAGGGCGTATGCGTTTTTTCCTGAATATATTCAGGAAAAAACGCATACGCCCTTTTTGGCCAACCAAGCAAGCTTGCAAAGGAAATCTGCACTACAATGAAGTCTCACTTCCCCCCGGTCAAAAGGGCCATCTGAAAAAAGTGTAAAATCCAGAAAGGCAGGACAGGCCATGGAGAACTGGGAGCCTTGTTATGCTGATGGGCGGGATGTAAACTGCCAACAGACACTCGGGAGAAGTGTATGGTGTTTCCTGAAACATCTAAAAAACAAAGCAACAGAGCCTAGGGCACTTCCACTTATGGTCCTATAGCTTAGGGAAATTAAAATCAAAAAGACACAGCCACCCCAATGTTTGGGACGCCTCTGTTTACAAGAACCTCGTTTACCGTACAAGTTCAATATCACAGAAAGTGAAAAATGGATAAAGAACTTGTGGTACTTACGTACAATGCAGTATCACTCAGCAGTGAAATCTATGTCATCAGGCCCGTAGCAGCACAATGAGTGGATTCAGGTACGATGATTCTAACTGAAATAAGTCACACAGAAAAAGAAACATCATAAGATATCAGTAATACACGGAATGTAAACTTGGCTACACAGGAACTGAATTACAGAACAGAACAGGGTCTCAAATTTAGAAAACCAACTTATGCTTGTTTAAGGGTAAAGGTGAGTTGGGGTGCTGCATAAAACCAGAGATTGAAATGAGCACAGATAAAGTTCCTTAAGCCAAATATGGAATAGACAAGAGCTACTCCTTGCTCAACGAAATGGACTCAACACCGCATATTAAACGCCTAAGAATGTACCTGACTCTTAAGTATCTTAAAACCTATGGATTGCTATGTCTCCGAAAGAGAATCAAGCATGTGTACAGGGACATAAACGCAGCAGTGATAGGATTGGAGAGGTTCGGTGAGCAAATGAAGACCCTTTGAAGTCATATTGCATGGTACCCATTCCACGGGTTTCAACTACCCAGGTTTAAGGTATTCTTCCTTCAGCTAAAACATGCATGTGGAACCTAGAGTATGATCAACCATGTGATCGGGAGACGTGTTCAAATATGTCTCAGTTTTCGTACCCTGGTACTCGGGTGCAACATTCCAGACGCTTTACTAACACTCTCCCGACTTGGAGAGTCAGTCCCTTTAACCTCCTGTCTGGCCCAGTTTGCAATTTCTGCGGAAGATGAACAGGAATAGGGAGAACCAATGAGAGACTAGCTGGAGGTGTCTGGACGGGCAAATTTAACTCTCATTTCCCACCAGGAAGAGGAAATAACCAAAGGCTCAGCGTGCCGTGCCGGAACCAGATTAGGGCCTGAAGCCATCCTGCGGTGTTGCGGCCAGCTCACAAGAAAACGAGTTGAAGAAAGGAGCTCAGGGGCACTGTAATTCACAAACCTGCAGAGTTATAAATGACAACTATCGTCCAAAAATATACTGAAGTAAGGCTGCCAAGAGGACTTGAAAGCGGGGCAGAATTGCAGGAAACCGATTTCAGGAGGTAGACTGGAATTGCATTGAAAGCATAGGAAAAGAGGCAGAACGTCCACAATGATGCACTTGGCCAAAAAGGGCGTATGCGTTTTTTCCTGAATATATTCAGGAAAAAACGCATACGCCCTTTTTGGCCAACCAAGCAAGCTTGCAAAGGAAATCTGCACTACAATGAAGTCTCACTTCCCCCCGGTCAAAAGGGCCATCTGAAAAAAGTGTAAAATCCAGAAAGGCAGGACAGGCCATGGAGAACTGGGAGCCTTGTTATGCTGATGGGCGGGATGTAAATTGCCAACAGACACTCGGGAGAAGTGTATGGTGTTTCCTGAAACATCTAAAAAACAAAGCAACAGAGCCTAGGCCACTTCCACTTATGGTCCTATAGCTTAGGGAAATTAAAATCAAAAAGACACAGCCACCCCAATGTTTGGGACGCCTCTGTTTACAAGAACCTCGTTTACCGTACAAGTTCAATATCACAGAAAGTGAAAAATGGATAAAGAACTTGTGGTACTTACGTACAATGCAGTATCACTCAGCAGTGAAATCTATGTCATCAGGCCCGTAGCAGCACAATGAGTGGATTCAGGTACGATGATTCTAACTGAAATAAGTCACACAGAAAAAGAAACATCATAAGATATCAGTAATACACGGAATGTAAACTTGGCTACACAGGAACTGAATTACAGAACAGAACAGGGTCTCAAATTTAGAAAACCAACTTATGCTTGTTTAAGGGTAAAGGTGAGTTGGGGTGCTGCATAAAACCAGAGATTGAAATGAGCACAGATAAAGTTCCTTAAGCCAAATATGGAATAGACAAGAGCTACTCCTTGCTCAACGAAATGGACTCAACACCGCATATTAAACGCCTAAGAATGTACCTGACTCTTAAGTATCTTAAAACCTATGGATTGCTATGTCTCCGAAAGAGAATCAAGCATGTGTACAGGGACATAAACGCAGCAGTGATAGGATTGGAGAGGTTCGGTGAGCAAATGAAGACCCTTTGAAGTCATATTGCATGGTACCCATTCCACGGGTTTCAACTACCCAGGTTTAAGGTATTCTTCCTTCAGCTAAAACATGCATGTGGAACCTAGAGTATGATCAACCATGTGATCGGGAGACGTGTTCAAATATGTCTCAGTTTTCGTACCCTGGTACTCGGGTGCAACATTCCAGACGCTTTACTAACACTCTCCCGACTTGGAGAGTCAGTCCCTTTAACCTCCTGTCTGGCCCAGTTTGCAATTTCTGCGGAAGATGAACAGGAATAGGGAGAACCAATGAGAGACTAGCTGGAGGTGTCTGGACGGGCAAATTTAACTCTCATTTCCCACCAGGAAGAGGAAATAACCAAAGGCTCAGCGTGCCGTGCCGGAACCAGATTAGGGCCTGAAGCCATCCTGCGGTGTTGCGGCCAGCTCACAAGAAAACGAGTTGAAGAAAGGAGCTCAGGGGCACTGTAATTCACAAACCTGCAGAGTTATAAATGACAACTATCGTCCAAAAATATACTGAAGTAAGGCTGCCAAGAGGACTTGAAAGCGGGGCAGAATTGCAGGAAACCGATTTCAGGAGGTAGACTGGAATTGCATTGAAAGCATAGGAAAAGAGGCAGAACGTCCACAATGATGCACTTGGCCAAAAAGGGCGTATGCGTTTTTTCCTGAATATATTCAGGAAAGAACGCATACGCCCTTTTTGGCCAACCAAGCAAGCTTGCAAAGGAAATCTGCACTACAATGAAGTCTCACTTCCCCCCGGTCAAAAGGGCCATCTGAAAAAAGTGTAAAATCCAGAAAGGCAGGACAGGCCATGGAGAACTGGGAGCCTTGTTATGCTGATGGGCGGGTTGTAAACTGCCAACAGACACTCGGGAGAAGTGTATGGTGTTTCCTGAAACATCTAAAAAACAAAGCAACAGAGCCTAGGGCACTTCCACTTATGGTCCTATAGCTTAGGGAAATTAAAATCAAAAAGACACAGCCACCCCAATGTTTGGGACGCCTCTGTTTACAAGAACCTCGTTTACCGTACAAGTTCAATATCACAGAAAGTGAAAAATGGATAAAGAACTTGTGGTACTTACGTACAATGCAGTATCACTCAGCAGTGAAATCTATGTCATCAGGCCCGTAGCAGCACAATGAGTGGATTCAGGTACGATGATTCTAACTGAAATAAGTCACACAGAAAAAGAAACATCATAAGATATCAGTAATACACGGAATGTAAACTTGGCTACACAGGAACTGAATTACAGAACAGAACAGGGTCTCAAATTTAGAAAACCAACTTATGCTTGTTTAAGGGTAAAGGTGAGTTGGGGTGCTGCATAAAACCAGAGATTGAAATGAGCACAGATAAAGTTCCTTAAGCCAAATATGGAATAGACAAGAGCTACTCCTTGCTCAACGAAATGGACTCAACACCGCATATTAAACGCCTAAGAATGTACCTGACTCTTAAGTATCTTAAAACCTATGGATTGCTATGTCTCCGAAAGAGAATCAAGCATGTGTACAGGGACATAAACGCAGCAGTGATAGGATTGGAGAGGTTCGGTGAGCAAATGAAGACCCTTTGAAGTCATATTGCATGGTACCCATTCCACGGGTTTCAACTACCCAGGTTTAAGGTATTCTTCCTTCAGCTAAAACATGCATGTGGAACCTAGAGTATGATCAACCATGTGATCGGGAGACGTGTTCAAATATGTCTCAGTTTTCGTACCCTGGTACTCGGGTGCAACATTCCAGACGCTTTACTAACACTCTCCCGACTTGGAGAGTCAGTCCCTTTAACCTCCTGTCTGGCCCAGTTTGCAATTTCTGCGGAAGATGAACAGAATAGCGAGAACCAATGAGAGACTAGCTGGAGGTGTCTGGACGGGCAAATTTAACTCTCATTTCCCACCAGGAAGAGGAAATAACCAAAGGCTCAGCGTGCCGTGCCGGAACCAGATTAGGGCCTGAAGCCATCCTGCGGTGTTGCGGCCAGCTCACAAGAAAGCGAGTTGAAGAAAGGAGCTCAGGGGCACTGTAATTCACAAACCTGCAGAGTTATAAATGACAGCTATCGTCCAAAAATATACTGAAGTAAGGCTGCCAAGAGGACTTGAAAGCGGGGCAGAATTGCAGGAAACCGATTTCAGGAGGTAGACTGGAATTGCATTGAAAGCATAGGAAAAGAGGCAGAACGTCCACAATGATGCACTTGGCCAAAAAGGGCATATGCGTTTTTTCCTGAATATATTCAGGAAAAAACGCATACGCCCTTTTTGGCCAACCAAGCAAGCTTGCAAAGGAAATCTGCACTACAATGAAGTCTCACTTCCCCCCGGTCAAAAGGGCCATCTGAAAAAAGTGTAAAATCCAGAAAGGCAGGACAGGCCATGGAGAACTGGGAGCCTTGTTATGCTGATGGGCGGGTTGTAAACTGCCAACAGACACTCGGGAGAAGTGTATGGTGTTTCCTGAAACATCTAAAAAACAAAGCAACAGAGCCTAGGGCACTTCCACTTATGGTCCTATAGCTTAGGGAAATTAAAATCAAAAAGACACAGCCACCCCAATGTTTGGGACGCCTCTGTTTACAAGAACCTCGTTTACCGTACAAGTTCAATATCACAGAAAGTGAAAAATGGATAAAGAACTTGTGGTACTTACGTACAATGCAGTATCACTCAGCAGTGAAATCTATGTCATCAGGCCCGTAGCAGCACAATGAGTGGATTCAGGTACGATGATTCTAACTGAAATAAGTCACACAGAAAAAGAAACATCATAAGATATCAGTAATACACGGAATGTAAACTTGGCTACACAGGAACTGAATTACAGAACAGAACAGGGTCTCAAATTTAGAAAACCAACTTATGCTTGTTTAAGGGTAAAGGTGAGTTGGGGTGCTGCATAAAACCAGAGATTGAAATGAGCACAGATAAAGTTCCTTAAGCCAAATATGGAATAGACAAGAGCTACTCCTTGCTCAACGAAATGGACTCAACACCGCATATTAAACGCCTAAGAATGTACCTGACTCTTAAGTATCTTAAAACGTATGGATTGCTATGTCTCCGAAAGAGAATCAAGCATGTGTACAGGGACATAAACGCAGCAGTGATAGGATTGGAGAGGTTCGGTGAGCAAATGAAGACCCTTTGAAGTCATATTGCATGGTACCCATTCCACGGGTTTCAACTACCCAGGTTTAAGGTATTCTTCCTTCAGCTAAAACATGCATGTGGAACCTAGAGTATGATCAACCATGTGATCGGGAGACGTGTTCAAATATGTCTCAGTTTTCGTACCCTGGTACTCGGGTGCAACATTCCAGACGCTTTACTAACACTCTCCCGACTTGGAGAGTCAGTCCCTTTAACCTCCTGTCTGGCCCAGTTTGCAATTTCTGCGGAAGATGAACAGGAATAGCGAGAACCAATGAGAGACTAGCTGGAGGTGTCTGGACGGGCAAATTTAACTCTCATTTCCCACCAGGAAGAGGAAATAACCAAAGGCTCAGCGTGCCGTGCCGGAACCAGATTAGGGCCTGAAGCCATCCTGCGGTGTTGCGGCCAGCTCACAAGAAAGCGAGTTGAAGAAAGGAGCTCAGGGGCACTGTAATTCACAAACCTGCAGAGTTATAAATGACAGCTATCGTCCAAAAATATACTGAAGTAAGGCTGCCAAGAGGACTTGAAAGCGGGGCAGAATTGCAGGAAACCGATTTCAGGAGGTAGACTGGAATTGCATTGAAAGCATAGGAAAAGAGGCAGAACGTCCACAATGATGCACTTGGCCAAAAAGGGCGTATGCGTTTTTTCCTGAATATATTCAGGAAAAAACGCATACGCCCTTTTTGGCCAACCAAGCAAGCTTGCAAAGGAAATCTGCACTACAATGAAGTCTCACTTCCCCCCGGTCAAAAGGGCCATCTGAAAAAAGTGTAAAATCCAGAAAGGCAGGACAGGCCATGGAGAACTGGGAGCCTTGTTATGCTGATGGGCGGGATGTAAACTGCCAACAGACACTCGGGAGAAGTGTATGGTGTTTCCTGAAACATCTAAAAAACAAAGCAACAGAGCCTAGGGCACTTCCACTTATGGTCCTATAGCTTAGGGAAATTAAAATCAAAAAGACACAGCCACCCCAATGTTTGGGACGCCTCTGTTTACAAGAACCTCGTTTACCGTACAAGTTCAATATCACAGAAAGTGAAAAATGGATAAAGAACTTGTGGTACTTACGTACAATGCAGTATCACTCAGCAGTGAAATCTATGTCATCAGGCCCGTAGCAGCACAATGAGTGGATTCAGGTACGATGATTCTAACTGAAATAAGTCACACAGAAAAAGAAACATCATAAGATATCAGTAATACACGGAATGTAAACTTGGCTACACAGGAACTGAATTACAGAACAGAACAGGGTCTCAAATTTAGAAAACCAACTTATGCTTGTTTAAGGGTAAAGGTGAGTTGGGGTGCTGCATAAAACCAGAGATTGAAATGAGCACAGATAAAGTTCCTTAAGCCAAATATGGAATAGACAAGAGCTACTCCTTGCTCAACGAAATGGACTCAACACCGCATATTAAACGCCTAAGAATGTACCTGACTCTTAAGTATCTTAAAACCTATGGATTGCTATGTCTCCGAAAGAGAATCAAGCATGTGTACAGGGACATAAACGCAGCAGTGATAGGATTGGAGAGGTTCGGTGAGCAAATGAAGACCCTTTGAAGTCATATTGCATGGTACCCATTCCACGGGTTTCAACTACCCAGGTTTAAGGTATTCTTCCTTCAGCTAAAACATGCATGTGGAACCTAGAGTATGATCAACCATGTGATCGGGAGACGTGTTCAAATATGTCTCAGTTTTCGTACCCTGGTACTCGGGTGCAACATTCCAGACGCTTTACTAACACTCTCCCGACTTGGAGAGTCAGTCCCTTTAACCTCCTGTTTGGCCCAGTTTGCAATTTCTGCGGAAGATGAACAGGAATAGGGAGAACCAATGAGAGACTAGCTGGAGGTGTCTGGACGGGCAAATTTAACTCTCATTTCCCACCAGGAAGAGGAAATAACCAAAGGCTCAGCGTGCCGTGCCGGAACCAGATTAGGGCCTGAAGCCATCCTGCGGTGTTGCGGCCAGCTCACAAGAAAGCGAGTTGAAGAAAGGAGCTCAGGGGCACTGTAATTCACAAACCTGCAGAGTTATAAATGACAGCTATCGTCCAAAAATATACTGAAGTAAGGCTGCCAAGAGGACTTGAAAGCGGGGCAGAATTGCAGGAAACCGATTTCAGGAGGTAGACTGGAATTGCATTGAAAGCATAGGAAAAGAGGCAGAACGTCCACAATGATGCACTTGGCCAAAAAGGGCGTATGCGTTTTTTCCTGAATATATTCAGGAAAAAACGCATACGCCCTTTTTGGCCAACCAAGCAAGCTTGCAAAGGAAATCTGCACTACAATGAAGTCTCACTTCCCCCCGGTCAAAAGGGCCATCTGAAAAAAGTGTAAAATCCAGAAAGGCAGGACAGGCCATGGAGAACTGGGAGCCTTGTTATGCTGATGGGCGGGATGTAAACTGCCAACAGACACTCGGGAGAAGTGTATGGTGTTTCCTGAAACATCTAAAAAACAAAGCAACAGAGCCTAGGGCACTTCCACTTATGGTCCTATAGCTTAGGGAAATTAAAATCAAAAAGACACAGCCACCCCAATGTTTGGGACGCCTCTGTTTACAAGAACCTCGTTTACCGTACAAGTTCAATATCACAGAAAGTGAAAAATGGATAAAGAACTTGTGGTACTTACGTACAATGCAGTATCACTCAGCAGTGAAATCTATGTCATCAGTCCCATAGCAGCACAATGAGTGGATTCAGGTACGATGATTCTAACTGAAATAAGTCACACAGAAAAAGAAACATCATAAGATATCAGTAATACACGGAATGTAAACTTGGCTACACAGGAACTGAATTACAGAACAGAACAGGGTCTCAAATTTAGAAAACCAACTTATGCTTGTTTAAGGGTAAAGGTGAGTTGGGGTGCTGCATAAAACCAGAGATTGAAATGAGCACAGATAAAGTTCCTTAAGCCAAATATGGAATAGACAAGAGCTACTCCTTGCTCAACGAAATGGACTCAACACCGCATATTAAACGCCTAAGAATGTACCTGACTCTTAAGTATCTTAAAACCTATGGATTGCTATGTCTCCGAAAGAGAATCAAGCATGTGTACAGGGACATAAACGCAGCAGTGATAGGATTGGAGAGGTTCGGTGAGCAAATGAAGACCCTTTGAAGTCATATTGCATGGTACCCATTCCACGGGTTTCAACTACCCAGGTTTAAGGTATTCTTCCTTCAGCTAAAACATGCATGTGGAACCTAGAGTATGATCAACCATGTGATCGGGAGACGTGTTCAAATATGTCTCAGTTTTCGTACCCTGGTACTCGGGTGCAACATTCCAGACGCTTTACTAACACTCTCCCGACTTGGAGAGTCAGTCCCTTTAACCTCCTGTTTGGCCCAGTTTGCAATTTCTGCGGAAGATGAACAGGAATAGGGAGAACCAATGAGAGACTAGCTGGAGGTGTCTGGACGGGCAAATTTAACTCTCATTTCCCACCAGGAAGAGGAAATAACCAAAGGCTCAGCGTGCCGTGCCGGAACCAGATTAGGGCCTGAAGCCATCCTGCGGTGTTGCGGCCAGCTCACAAGAAAGCGAGTTGAAGAAAGGAGCTCAGGGGCACTGTAATTCACAAACCTGCAGAGTTATAAATGACAGCTATCGTCCAAAAATATACTGAAGTAAGGCTGCCAAGAGGACTTGAAAGCGGGGCAGAATTGCAGGAAACCGATTTCAGGAGGTAGACTGGAATTGCATTGAAAGCATAGGAAAAGAGGCAGAACGTCCACAATGATGCACTTGGCCAAAAAGGGCGTATGCGTTTTTTCCTGAATATATTCAGGAAAAAACGCATACGCCCTTTTTGGCCAACCAAGCAAGCTTGCAAAGGAAATCTGCACTACAATGAAGTCTCACTTCCCCCCGGTCAAAAGGGCCATCTGAAAAAAGTGTAAAATCCAGAAAGGCAGGACAGGCCATGGAGAACTGGGAGCCTTGTTATGCTGATGGGCGGGATGTAAACTGCCAACAGACACTCGGGAGAAGTGTATGGTGTTTCCTGAAACATCTAAAAAACAAAGCAACAGAGCCTAGGGCACTTCCACTTATGGTCCTATAGCTTAGGGAAATTAAAATCAAAAAGACACAGCCACCCCAATGTTTGGGACGCCTCTGTTTACAAGAACCTCGTTTACCGTACAAGTTCAATATCACAGAAAGTGAAAAATGGATAAAGAACTTGTGGTACTTACGTACAATGCAGTATCACTCAGCAGTGAAATCTATGTCATCAGGCCCGTAGCAGCACAATGAGTGGATTCAGGTACGATGATTCTAACTGAAATAAGTCACACAGAAAAAGAAACATCATAAGATATCAGTAATACACGGAATGTAAACTTGGCTACACAGGAACTGAATTACAGAACAGAACAGGGTCTCAAATTTAGAAAACCAACTTATGCTTGTTTAAGGGTAAAGGTGAGTTGGGGTGCTGCATAAAACCAGAGATTGAAATGAGCACAGATAAAGTTCCTTAAGCCAAATATGGAATAGACAAGAGCTACTCCTTGCTCAACGAAATGGACTCAACACCGCATATTAAACGCCTAAGAATGTACCTGACTCTTAAGTATCTTAAAACCTATGGATTGCTATGTCTCCGAAAGAGAATCAAGCATGTGTACAGGGACATAAACGCAGCAGTGATAGGATTGGAGAGGTTCGGTGAGCAAATGAAGACCCTTTGAAGTCATATTGCATGGTACCCATTCCACGGGTTTCAACTACCCAGGTTTAAGGTATTCTTCCTTCAGCTAAAACATGCATGTGGAACCTAGAGTATGATCAACCATGTGATCGGGAGACGTGTTCAAATATGTCTCAGTTTTCGTACCCTGGTACTCGGGTGCAACATTCCAGACGCTTTACTAACACTCTCCCGACTTGGAGAGTCAGTCCCTTTAACCTCCTGTTTGGCCCAGTTTGCAATTTCTGCGGAAGATGAACAGGAATAGCGAGAACCAATGAGAGACTAGCTGGAGGTGTCTGGACGGGCAAATTTAACTCTCATTTCCCACCAGGAAGAGGAAATAACCAAAGGCTCAGCGTGCCGTGCCGGAACCAGATTAGGGCCTGAAGCCATCCTGCGGTGTTGCGGCCAGCTCACAAGAAAGCGAGTTGAAGAAAGGAGCTCAGGGGCACTGTAATTCACAAACCTGCAGAGTTATAAATGACAGCTATCGTCCAAAAATATACTGAAGTAAGGCTGCCAAGAGGACTTGAAAGCGGGGCAGAATTGCAGGAAACCGATTTCAGGAGGTAGACTGGAATTGCATTGAAAGCATAGGAAAAGAGGCAGAACGTCCACAATGATGCACTTGGCCAAAAAGGGCGTATGCGTTTTTTCCTGAATATATTCAGGAAAAAACGCATACGCCCTTTTTGGCCAACCAAGCAAGCTTGCAAAGGAAATCTGCACTACAATGAAGTCTCACTTCCCCCCGGTCAAAAGGGCCATCTGAAAAAAGTGTAAAATCCAGAAAGGCAGGACAGGCCATGGAGAACTGGGAGCCTTGTTATGCTGATGGGCGGGATGTAAACTGCCAACAGACACTCGGGAGAAGTGTATGGTGTTTCCTGAAACATCTAAAAAACAAAGCAACAGAGCCTAGGGCACTTCCACTTATGGTCCTATAGCTTAGGGAAATTAAAATCAAAAAGACACAGCCACCCCAATGTTTGGGACGCCTCTGTTTACAAGAACCTCGTTTACCGTACAAGTTCAATATCACAGAAAGTGAAAAATGGATAAAGAACTTGTGGTACTTACGTACAATGCAGTATCACTCAGCAGTGAAATCTATGTCATCAGGCCCGTAGCAGCACAATGAGTGGATTCAGGTACGATGATTCTAACTGAAATAAGTCACACAGAAAAAGAAACATCATAAGATATCAGTAATACACGGAATGTAAACTTGGCTACACAGGAACTGAATTACAGAACAGAACAGGGTCTCAAATTTAGAAAACCAACTTATGCTTGTTTAAGGGTAAAGGTGAGTTGGGGTGCTGCATAAAACCAGAGATTGAAATGAGCACAGATAAAGTTCCTTAAGCCAAATATGGAATAGACAAGAGCTACTCCTTGCTCAACGAAATGGACTCAACACCGCATATTAAACGCCTAAGAATGTACCTGACTCTTAAGTATCTTAAAACCTATGGATTGCTATGTCTCCGAAAGAGAATCAAGCATGTGTACAGGGACATAAACGCAGCAGTGATAGGATTGGAGAGGTTCGGTGAGCAAATGAAGACCCTTTGAAGTCATATTGCATGGTACCCATTCCACGGGTTTCAACTACCCAGGTTTAAGGTATTCTTCCTTCAGCTAAAACATGCATGTGGAACCTAGAGTATGATCAACCATGTGATCGGGAGACGTGTTCAAATATGTCTCAGTTTTCGTACCCTGGTACTCGGGTGCAACATTCCAGACGCTTTACTAACACTCTCCCGACTTGGAGAGTCAGTCCCTTTAACCTCCTGTTTGGCCCAGTTTGCAATTTCTGCGGAAGATGAACAGGAATAGCGAGAACCAATGAGAGACTAGCTGGAGGTGTCTGGACGGGCAAATTTAACTCTCATTTCCCACCAGGAAGAGGAAATAACCAAAGGCTCAGCGTGCCGTGCCGGTACCAGATTAGGGCCTGAAGCCATCCTGCGGTGTTGCGGCCAGCTCACAAGAAAGCGAGTTGAAGAAAGGAGCTCAGGGGCACTGTAATTCACAAACCTGCAGAGTTATAAATGACAGCTATCGTCCAAAAATATACTGAAGTAAGGCTGCCAAGAGGACTTGAAAGCGGGGCAGAATTGCAGGAAACCGATTTCAGGAGGTAGACTGGAATTGCATTGAAAGCATAGGAAAAGAGGCAGAACGTCCACAATGATGCACTTGGCCAAAAAGGGCGTATGCGTTTTTTCCTGAATATATTCAGGAAAAAACGCATACGCCCTTTTTGGCCAACCAAGCAAGCTTGCAAAGGAAATCTGCACTACAATGAAGTCTCACTTCCCCCCGGTCAAAAGGGCCATCTGAAAAAAGTGTAAAATCCAGAAAGGCAGGACAGGCCATGGAGAACTGGGAGCCTTGTTATGCTGATGGGCGGGATGTAAACTGCCAACAGACACTCGGGAGAAGTGTATGGTGTTTCCTGAAACATCTAAAAAACAAAGCAACAGAGCCTAGGGCACTTCCACTTATGGTCCTATAGCTTAGGGAAATTAAAATCAAAAAGACACAGCCACCCCAATGTTTGGGACGCCTCTGTTTACAAGAACCTCGTTTACCGTACAAGTTCAATATCACAGAAAGTGAAAAATGGATAAAGAACTTGTGGTACTTACGTACAATGCAGTATCACTCAGCAGTGAAATCTATGTCATCAGGCCCGTAGCAGCACAATGAGTGGATTCAGGTACGATGATTCTAACTGAAATAAGTCACACAGAAAAAGAAACATCATAAGATATCAGTAATACACGGAATGTAAACTTGGCTACACAGGAACTGAATTACAGAACAGAACAGGGTCTCAAATTTAGAAAACCAACTTATGCTTGTTTAAGGGTAAAGGTGAGTTGGGGTGCTGCATAAAACCAGAGATTGAAATGAGCACAGATAAAGTTCCTTAAGCCAAATATGGAATAGACAAGAGCTACTCCTTGCTCAACAAAATGGACTCAACACCGCATATTAAACGCCTAAGAAT
Organism: Globicephala melas; assembly: GCF_963455315.2. Lineage (NCBI taxonomy): Eukaryota > Metazoa > Chordata > Mammalia > Artiodactyla > Delphinidae > Globicephala > Globicephala melas. The sequence continues at coordinate 276,736 of NW_027207305.1, read as the reverse complement.
GTACCTGACTCTTAAGTATCTTAAAACCTATGGATTGCTATGTCTCCGAAAGAGAATCAAGCATGTGTACAGGGACATAAACGCAGCAGTGATAGGATTGGAGAGGTTCGGTGAGCAAATGAAGACCCTTTGAAGTCATATTGCATGGTACCCATTCCACGGGTTTCAACTACCCAGGTTTAAGGTATTCTTCCTTCAGCTAAAACATGCATGTGGAACCTAGAGTATGATCAACCATGTGATCGGGAGACGTGTTCAAATATGTCTCAGTTTTCGTACCCTGGTACTCGGGTGCAACATTCCAGACGCTTTACTAACACTCTCCCGACTTGGAGAGTCAGTCCCTTTAACCTCCTGTTTGGCCCAGTTTGCAATTTCTGCGGAAGATGAACAGGAATAGCGAGAACCAATGAGAGACTAGCTGGAGGTGTCTGGACGGGCAAATTTAACTCTCATTTCCCACCAGGAAGAGGAAATAACCAAAGGCTCAGCGTGCCGTGCCGGAACCAGATTAGGGCCTGAAGCCATCCTGCGGTGTTGCGGCCAGCTCACAAGAAAGCGAGTTGAAGAAAGGAGCTCAGGGGCACTGTAATTCACAAACCTGCAGAGTTATAAATGACAGCTATCGTCCAAAAATATACTGAAGTAAGGCTGCCAAGAGGACTTGAAAGCGGGGCAGAATTGCAGGAAACCGATTTCAGGAGGTAGACTGGAATTGCATTGAAAGCATAGGAAAAGAGGCAGAACGTCCACAATGATGCACTTGGCCAAAAAGGGCGTATGCGTTTTTTCCTGAATATATTCAGGAAAAAACGCATACGCCCTTTTTGGCCAACCAAGCAAGCTTGCAAAGGAAATCTGCACTACAATGAAGTCTCACTTCCCCCCGGTCAAAAGGGCCATCTGAAAAAAGTGTAAAATCCAGAAAGGCAGGACAGGCCATGGAGAACTGGGAGCCTTGTTATGCTGATGGGCGGGATGTAAACTGCCAACAGACACTCGGGAGAAGTGTATGGTGTTTCCTGAAACATCTAAAAAACAAAGCAACAGAGCCTAGGGCACTTCCACTTATGGTCCTATAGCTTAGGGAAATTAAAATCAAAAAGACACAGCCACCCCAATGTTTGGGACGCCTCTGTTTACAAGAACCTCGTTTACCGTACAAGTTCAATATCACAGAAAGTGAAAAATGGATAAAGAACTTGTGGTACTTACGTACAATGCAGTATCACTCAGCAGTGAAATCTATGTCATCAGGCCCGTAGCAGCACAATGAGTGGATTCAGGTACGATGATTCTAACTGAAATAAGTCACACAGAAAAAGAAACATCATAAGATATCAGTAATACACGGAATGTAAACTTGGCTACACAGGAACTGAATTACAGAACAGAACAGGGTCTCAAATTTAGAAAACCAACTTATGCTTGTTTAAGGGTAAAGGTGAGTTGGGGTGCTGCATAAAACCAGAGATTGAAATGAGCACAGATAAAGTTCCTTAAGCCAAATATGGAATAGACAAGAGCTACTCCTTGCTCAACGAAATGGACTCAACACCGCATATTAAACGCCTAAGAATGTACCTGACTCTTAAGTATCTTAAAACCTATGGATTGCTATGTCTCCGAAAGAGAATCAAGCATGTGTACAGGGACATAAACGCAGCAGTGATAGGATTGGAGAGGTTCGGTGAGCAAATGAAGACCCTTTGAAGTCATATTGCATGGTACCCATTCCACGGGTTTCAACTACCCAGGTTTAAGGTATTCTTCCTTCAGCTAAAACATGCATGTGGAACCTAGAGTATGATCAACCATGTGATCGGGAGATGTGTTCAAATATGTCTCAGTTTTCGTACTCTGGTACTCGGGTGCAACATTCCAGACGCTTTACTAACACTCTCCCGACTTGGAGAGTCAGTCCCTTTAACCTCCTGTTTGGCCCAGTTTGCAATTTCTGTGGAAGATGAACAGGAATAGCGAGAACCAATGAGAGACTAGCTGGAGGTGTCTGGACGGGCAAATTTAACTCTCATTTCCCACCAGGAAGAGGAAATAACCAAAGGCTCAGCGTGCCGTGCCGGAACCAGATTAGGGCCTGAAGCCATCCTGCGGTGTTGCGGCCAGCTCACAAGAAAGCGAGTTGAAGAAAGGAGCTCAGGGGCACTGTAATTCACAAACCTGCAGAGTTATAAATGACAGCTATCGTCCAAAAATATACTGAAGTAAGGCTGCCAAGAGGACTTGAAAGCGGGGCAGAATTGCAGGAAACCGATTTCAGGAGGTAGACTGGAATTGCATTGAAAGCATAGGAAAAGAGGCAGAACGTCCACAATGATGCACTTGGCCAAAAAGGGCGTATGCGTTTTTTCCTGAATATATTCAGGAAAAAACGCATACGCCCTTTTTGGCCAACCAAGCAAGCTTGCAAAGGAAATCTGCACTACAATGAAGTCTCACTTCCCCCCGGTCAAAAGGGCCATCTGAAAAAAGTGTAAAATCCAGAAAGGCAGGACAGGCCATGGAGAACTGGGAGCCTTGTTATGCTGATGGGCGGGATGTAAACTGCCAACAGACACTCGGGAGAAGTGTATGGTGTTTCCTGAAACATCTAAAAAACAAAGCAACAGAGCCTAGGGCACTTCCACTTATGGTCCTATAGCTTAGGGAAATTAAAATCAAAAAGACACAGCCACCCCAATGTTTGGGACGCCTCTGTTTACAAGAACCTCGTTTACCGTACAAGTTCAATATCACAGAAAGTGAAAAATGGATAAAGAACTTGTGGTACTTACGTACAATGCAGTATCACTCAGCAGTGAAATCTATGTCATCAGGCCCGTAGCAGCACAATGAGTGGATTCAGGTACGATGATTCTAACTGAAATAAGTCACACAGAAAAAGAAACATCATAAGATATCAGTAATACACGGAATGTAAACTTGGCTACACAGGAACTGAATTACAGAACAGAACAGGGTCTCAAATTTAGAAAACCAACTTATGCTTGTTTAAGGGTAAAGGTGAGTTGGGGTGCTGCATAAAACCAGAGATTGAAATGAGCACAGATAAAGTTCCTTAAGCCAAATATGGAATAGACAAGAGCTACTCCTTGCTCAACGAAATGGACTCAACACCGCATATTAAACGCCTAAGAATGTACCTGACTCTTAAGTATCTTAAAACCTATGGATTGCTATGTCTCCGAAAGAGAATCAAGCATGTGTACAGGGACATAAACGCAGCAGTGATAGGATTGGAGAGGTTCGGTGAGCAAATGAAGACCCTTTGAAGTCATATTGCATGGTACCCATTCCACGGGTTTCAACTACCCAGGTTTAAGGTATTCTTCCTTCAGCTAAAACATGCATGTGGAACCTAGAGTATGATCAACCATGTGATCGGGAGACGTGTTCAAATATGTCTCAGTTTTCGTACTCTGGTACTCGGGTGCAACATTCCAGACGCTTTACTAACACTCTCCCGACTTGGAGAGTCAGTCCCTTTAACCTCCTGTTTGGCCCAGTTTGCAATTTCTGCGGAAGATGAACAGGAATAGCGAGAACCAATGAGAGACTAGCTGGAGGTGTCTGGACGGGCAAATTTAACTCTCATTTCCCACCAGGAAGAGGAAATAACCAAAGGCTCAGCGTGCCGTGCCGGAACCAGATTAGGGCCTGAAGCCATCCTGCGGTGTTGCGGCCAGCTCACAAGAAAGCGAGTTGAAGAAAGGAGCTCAGGGGCACTGTAATTCACAAACCTGCAGAGTTATAAATGACAGCTATCGTCCAAAAATATACTGAAGTAAGGCTGCCAAGAGGACTTGAAAGCGGGGCAGAATTGCAGGAAACCGATTTCAGGAGGTAGACTGGAATTGCATTGAAAGCATAGGAAAAGAGGCAGAACGTCCACAATGATGCACTTGGCCAAAAAGGGCGTATGCGTTTTTTCCTGAATATATTCAGGAAAAAACGCATACGCCCTTTTTGGCCAACCAAGCAAGCTTGCAAAGGAAATCTGCACTACAATGAAGTCTCACTTCCCCCCGGTCAAAAGGGCCATCTGAAAAAAGTGTAAAATCCAGAAAGGCAGGACAGGCCATGGAGAACTGGGAGCCTTGTTATGCTGATGGGCGGGATGTAAACTGCCAACAGACACTCGGGAGAAGTGTATGGTGTTTCCTGAAACATCTAAAAAACAAAGCAACAGAGCCTAGGGCACTTCCACTTATGGTCCTATAGCTTAGGGAAATTAAAATCAAAAAGACACAGCCACCCCAATGTTTGGGACGCCTCTGTTTACAAGAACCTCGTTTACCGTACAAGTTCAATATCACAGAAAGTGAAAAATGGATAAAGAACTTGTGGTACTTACGTACAATGCAGTATCACTCAGCAGTGAAATCTATGTCATCAGGCCCGTAGCAGCACAATGAGTGGATTCAGGTACGATGATTCTAACTGAAATAAGTCACACAGAAAAAGAAACATCATAAGATATCAGTAATACACGGAATGTAAACTTGGCTACACAGGAACTGAATTACAGAACAGAACAGGGTCTCAAATTTAGAAAACCAACTTATGCTTGTTTAAGGGTAAAGGTGAGTTGGGGTGCTGCATAAAACCAGAGATTGAAATGAGCACAGATAAAGTTCCTTAAGCCAAATATGGAATAGACAAGAGCTACTCCTTGCTCAACGAAATGGACTCAACACCGCATATTAAACGCCTAAGAATGTACCTGACTCTTAAGTATCTTAAAACCTATGGATTGCTATGTCTCCGAAAGAGAATCAAGCATGTGTACAGGGACATAAACGCAGCAGTGATAGGATTGGAGAGGTTCGGTGAGCAAATGAAGACCCTTTGAAGTCATATTGCATGGTACCCATTCCACGGGTTTCAACTACCCAGGTTTAAGGTATTCTTCCTTCAGCTAAAACATGCATGTGGAACCTAGAGTATGATCAACCATGTGATCGGGAGACGTGTTCAAATATGTCTCAGTTTTCGTACCCTGGTACTCGGGTGCAACATTCCAGACGCTTTACTAACACTCTCCCGACTTGGAGAGTCAGTCCCTTTAACCTCCTGTTTGGCCCAGTTTGCAATTTCTGCGGAAGATGAACAGGAATAGCGAGAACCAATGAGAGACTAGCTGGAGGTGTCTGGACGGGCAAATTTAACTCTCATTTCCCACCAGGAAGAGGAAATAACCAAAGGCTCAGCGTGCCGTGCCGGAACCAGATTAGGGCCTGAAGCCATCCTGCGGTGTTGCGGCCAGCTCACAAGAAAGCGAGTTGAAGAAAGGAGCTCAGGGGCACTGTAATTCACAAACCTGCAGAGTTATAAATGACAGCTATCGTCCAAAAATATACTGAAGTAAGGCTGCCAAGAGGACTTGAAAGCGGGGCAGAATTGCAGGAAACCGATTTCAGGAGGTAGACTGGAATTGCATTGAAAGCATAGGAAAAGAGGCAGAACGTCCACAATGATGCACTTGGCCAAAAAGGGCGTATGCGTTTTTTCCTGAATATATTCAGGAAAAAACGCATACGCCCTTTTTGGCCAACCAAGCAAGCTTGCAAAGGAAATCTGCACTACAATGAAGTCTCACTTCCCCCCGGTCAAAAGGGCCATCTGAAAAAAGTGTAAAATCCAGAAAGGCAGGACAGGCCATGGAGAACTGGGAGCCTTGTTATGCTGATGGGCGGGATGTAAACTGCCAACAGACACTCGGGAGAAGTGTATGGTGTTTCCTGAAACATCTAAAAAACAAAGCAACAGAGCCTAGGGCACTTCCACTTATGGTCCTATAGCTTAGGGAAATTAAAATCAAAAAGACACAGCCACCCCAATATTTGGGACGCCTCTGTTTACAAGAACCTCGTTTACCGTACAAGTTCAATATCACAGAAAGTGAAAAATGGATAAAGAACTTGTGGTACTTACGTACAATGCAGTATCACTCAGCAGTGAAATCTATGTCATCAGGCCCGTAGCAGCACAATGAGTGGATTCAGGTACGATGATTCTAACTGAAATAAGTCACACAGAAAAAGAAACATCATAAGATATCAGTAATACACGGAATGTAAACTTGGCTACACAGGAACTGAATTACAGAACAGAACAGGGTCTCAAATTTAGAAAACCAACTTATGCTTGTTTAAGGGTAAAGGTGAGTTGGGGTGCTGCATAAAACCAGAGATTGAAATGAGCACAGATAAAGTTCCTTAAGCCAAATATGGAATAGACAAGAGCTACTCCTTGCTCAACGAAATGGACTCAACACCGCATATTAAACGCCTAAGAATGTACCTGACTCTTAAGTATCTTAAAACCTATGGATTGCTATGTCTCCGAAAGAGAATCAAGCATGTGTACAGGGACATAAACGCAGCAGTGATAGGATTGGAGAGGTTCGGTGAGCAAATGAAGACCCTTTGAAGTCATATTGCATGGTACCCATTCCACGGGTTTCAACTACCCAGGTTTAAGGTATTCTTCCTTCAGCTAAAACATGCATGTGGAACCTAGAGTATGATCAACCATGTGATCGGGAGACGTGTTCAAATATGTCTCAGTTTTCGTACCCTGGTACTCGGGTGCAACATTCCAGACGCTTTACTAACACTCTCCCGACTTGGAGAGTCAGTCCCTTTAACCTCCTGTTTGGCCCAGTTTGCAATTTCTGCGGAAGATGAACGGGAATAGCGAGAACCAATGAGAGACTAGCTGGAGGTGTCTGGACGGGCAAATTTAACTCTCATTTCCCACCAGGAAGAGGAAATAACCAAAGGCTCAGCGTGCCGTGCCGGAACCAGATTAGGGCCTGAAGCCATCCTGCGGTGTTGCGGCCAGCTCACAAGAAAACGAGTTGAAGAAAGGAGCTCAGGGGCACTGTAATTCACAAACCTGCAGAGTTATAAATGACAGCTATCGTCCAAAAATATACTGAAGTAAGGCTGCCAAGAGGACTTGAAAGCGGGGCAGAATTGCAGGAAACCGATTTCAGGAGGTAGACTGGAATTGCACTGAAAGCATAGGAAAAGAGGCAGAACGTCCACAATGATGCACTTGGCCAAAAAGGGCGTATGCGTTTTTTCCTGAATATATTCAGGAAAAAACGCATACGCCCTTTTTGGCCAACCAAGCAAGCTTGCAAAGGAAATCTGCACTACAATGAAGTCTCACTTCCCCCCGGTCAAAAGGGCCATCTGAAAAAAGTGTAAAATCCAGAAAGGCAGGACAGGCCATGGAGAACTGGGAGCCTTGTTATGCTGATGGGCGGGATGTAAACTGCCAACAGACACTCGGGAGAAGTGTATGGTGTTTCCTGAAACATCTAAAAAACAAAGCAACAGAGCCTAGGGCACTTCCACTTATGGTCCTATAGCTTAGGGAAATTAAAATCAAAAAGACACAGCCACCCCAATGTTTGGGACGCCTCTGTTTACAAGAACCTCGTTTACCGTACAAGTTCAATATCACAGAAAGTGAAAAATGGATAAAGAACTTGTGGTACTTACGTACAATGCAGTATCACTCAGCAGTGAAATCTATGTCATCAGGCCCGTAGCAGCACAATGAGTGGATTCAGGTACGATGATTCTAACTGAAATAAGTCACACAGAAAAAGAAACATCATAAGATATCAGTAATACACGGAATGTAAACTTGGCTACACAGGAACTGAATTACAGAACAGAACAGGGTCTCAAATTTAGAAAACCAACTTATGCTTGTTTAAGGGTAAAGGTGAGTTGGGGTGCTGCATAAAACCAGAGATTGAAATGAGCACAGATAAAGTTCCTTAAGCCAAATATGGAATAGACAAGAGCTACTCCTTGCTCAACGAAATGGACTCAACACCGCATATTAAACGCCTAAGAATGTACCTGACTCTTAAGTATCTTAAAACCTATGGATTGCTATGTCTCCGAAAGAGAATCAAGCATGTGTACAGGGACATAAACGCAGCAGTGATAGGATTGGAGAGGTTCGGTGAGCAAATGAAGACCCTTTGAAGTCATATTGCATGGTACCCATTCCACGGGTTTCAACTACCCAGGTTTAAGGTATTCTTCCTTCAGCTAAAACATGCATGTGGAACCTAGAGTATGATCAACCATGTGATCGGGAGACGTGTTCAAATATGTCTCAGTTTTCGTACCCTGGTACTCGGGTGCAACATTCCAGACGCTTTACTAACACTCTCCCGACTTGGAGAGTCAGTCCCTTTAACCTCCTGTTTGGCCCAGTTTGCAATTTCTGCGGAAGATGAACAGGAATAGCGAGAACCAATGAGAGACTAGCTGGAGGTGTCTGGACGGGCAAATTTAACTCTCATTTCCCACCAGGAAGAGGAAATAACCAAAGGCTCAGCGTGCCGTGCCGGAACCAGATTAGGGCCTGAAGCCATCCTGCGGTGTTGCGGCCAGCTCACAAGAAAGCGAGTTGAAGAAAGGAGCTCAGGGGCACTGTAATTCACAAACCTGCAGAGTTATAAATGACAGCTATCGTCCAAAAATATACTGAAGTAAGGCTGCCAAGAGGACTTGAAAGCGGGGCAGAATTGCAGGAAACCGATTTCAGGAGGTAGACTGGAATTGCACTGAAAGCATAGGAAAAGAGGCAGAACGTCCACAATGATGCACTTGGCCAAAAAGGGCGTATGCGTTTTTTCCTGAATATATTCAGGAAAAAACGCATACGCCCTTTTTGGCCAACCAAGCAAGCTTGCAAAGGAAATCTGCACTACAATGAAGTCTCACTTCCCCCCGGTCAAAAGGGCCATCTGAAAAAAGTGTAAAATCCAGAAAGGCAGGACAGGCCATGGAGAACTGGGAGCCTTGTTATGCTGATGGGCGGGATGTAAACTGCCAACAGACACTCGGGAGAAGTGTATGGTGTTTCCTGAAACATCTAAAAAACAAAGCAACAGAGCCTAGGGCACTTCCACTTATGGTCCTATAGCTTAGGGAAATTAAAATCAAAAAGACACAGCCACCCCAATGTTTGGGACGCCTCTGTTTACAAGAACCTCGTTTACCGTACAAGTTCAATATCACAGAAAGTGAAAAATGGATAAAGAACTTGTGGTACTTACGTACAATGCAGTATCACTCAGCAGTGAAATCTATGTCATCAGGCCCGTAGCAGCACAATGAGTGGATTCAGGTACGATGATTCTAACTGAAATAAGTCACACAGAAAAAGAAACATCATAAGATATCAGTAATACACGGAATGTAAACTTGGCTACACAGGAACTGAATTACAGAACAGAACAGGGTCTCAAATTTAGAAAACCAACTTATGCTTGTTTAAGGGTAAAGGTGAGTTGGGGTGCTGCATAAAACCAGAGATTGAAATGAGCACAGATAAAGTTCCTTAAGCCAAATATGGAATAGACAAGAGCTACTCCTTGCTCAACGAAATGGACTCAACACCGCATATTAAACGCCTAAGAATGTACCTGACTCTTAAGTATCTTAAAACCTATGGATTGCTATGTCTCCGAAAGAGAATCAAGCATGTGTACAGGGACATAAACGCAGCAGTGATAGGATTGGAGAGGTTCGGTGAGCAAATGAAGACCCTTTGAAGTCATATTGCATGGTACCCATTCCACGGGTTTCAACTACCCAGGTTTAAGGTATTCTTCCTTCAGCTAAAACATGCATGTGGAACCTAGAGTATGATCAACCATGTGATCGGGAGACGTGTTCAAATATGTCTCAGTTTTCGTACCCTGGTACTCGGGTGCAACATTCCAGACGCTTTACTAACACTCTCCCGACTTGGAGAGTCAGTCCCTTTAACCTCCTGTTTGGCCCAGTTTGCAATTTCTGCGGAAGATGAACAGGAATAGCGAGAACCAATGAGAGACTAGCTGGAGGTGTCTGGACGGGCAAATTTAACTCTCATTTCCCACCAGGAAGAGGAAATAACCAAAGGCTCAGCGTGCCGTGCCGGAACCAGATTAGGGCCTGAAGCCATCCTGCGGTGTTGCGGCCAGCTCACAAGAAAGCGAGTTGAAGAAAGGAGCTCAGGGGCACTGTAATTCACAAACCTGCAGAGTTATAAATGACAGCTATCGTCCAAAAATATACTGAAGTAAGGCTGCCAAGAGGACTTGAAAGCGGGGCAGAATTGCAGGAAACCGATTTCAGGAGGTAGACTGGAATTGCATTGAAAGCATAGGAAAAGAGGCAGAACGTCCACAATGATGCACTTGGCCAAAAAGGGCGTATGCGTTTTTTCCTGAATATATTCAGGAAAAAACGCATACGCCCTTTTTGGCCAACCAAGCAAGCTTGCAAAGGAAATCTGCACTACAATGAAGTCTCACTTCCCCCCGGTCAAAAGGGCCATCTGAAAAAAGTGTAAAATCCAGAAAGGCAGGACAGGCCATGGAGAACTGGGAGCCTTGTTATGCTGATGGGCGGGATGTAAACTGCCAACAGACACTCGGGAGAAGTGTATGGTGTTTCCTGAAACATCTAAAAAACAAAGCAACAGAGCCTAGGGCACTTCCACTTATGGTCCTATAGCTTAGGGAAATTAAAATCAAAAAGACACAGCCACCCCAATGTTTGGGACGCCTCTGTTTACAAGAACCTCGTTTACCGTACAAGTTCAATATCACAGAAAGTGAAAAATGGATAAAGAACTTGTGGTACTTACGTACAATGCAGTATCACTCAGCAGTGAAATCTATGTCATCAGGCCCGTAGCAGCACAATGAGTGGATTCAGGTACGATGATTCTAACTGAAATAAGTCACACAGAAAAAGAAACATCATAAGATATCAGTAATACACGGAATGTAAACTTGGCTACACAGGAACTGAATTACAGAACAGAACAGGGTCTCAAATTTAGAAAACCAACTTATGCTTGTTTAAGGGTAAAGGTGAGTTGGGGTGCTGCATAAAACCAGAGATTGAAATGAGCACAGATAAAGTTCCTTAAGCCAAATATGGAATAGACAAGAGCTACTCCTTGCTCAACGAAATGGACTCAACACCGCATATTAAACGCCTAAGAATGTACCTGACTCTTAAGTATCTTAAAACCTATGGATTGCTATGTCTCCGAAAGAGAATCAAGCATGTGTACAGGGACATAAACGCAGCAGTGATAGGATTGGAGAGGTTCGGTGAGCAAATGAAGACCCTTTGAAGTCATATTGCATGGTACCCATTCCACGGGTTTCAACTACCCAGGTTTAAGGTATTCTTCCTTCAGCTAAAACATGCATGTGGAACCTAGAGTATGATCAACCATGTGATCGGGAGACGTGTTCAAATATGTCTCAGTTTTCGTACTCTGGTACTCGGGTGCAACATTCCAGACGCTTTACTAACACTCTCCCGACTTGGAGAGTCAGTCCCTTTAACCTCCTGTTTGGCCCAGTTTGCAATTTCTGTGGAAGATGAACAGGAATAGCGAGAACCAATGAGAGACTAGCTGGAGGTGTCTGGACGGGCAAATTTAACTCTCATTTCCCACCAGGAAGAGGAAATAACCAAAGGCTCAGCGTGCCGTGCCGGAACCAGATTAGGGCCTGAAGCCATCCTGCGGTGTTGCGGCCAGCTCACAAGAAAGCGAGTTGAAGAAAGGAGCTCAGGGGCACTGTAATTCACAAACCTGCAGAGTTATAAATGACAGCTATCGTCCAAAAATATACTGAAGTAAGGCTGCCAAGAGGACTTGAAAGCGGGGCAGAATTGCAGGAAACCGATTTCAGGAGGTAGACTGGAATTGCATTGAAAGCATAGGAAAAGAGGCAGAACGTCCACAATGATGCACTTGGCCAAAAAGGGCGTATGCGTTTTTTCCTGAATATATTCAGGAAAAAACGCATACGCCCTTTTTGGCCAACCAAGCAAGCTTGCAAAGGAAATCTGCACTACAATGAAGTCTCACTTCCCCCCGGTCAAAAGGGCCATCTGAAAAAAGTGTAAAATCCAGAAAGGCAGGACAGGCCATGGAGAACTGGGAGCCTTGTTATGCTGATGGGCGGGATGTAAACTGCCAACAGACACTCGGGAGAAGTGTATGGTGTTTCCTGAAACATCTAAAAAACAAAGCAACAGAGCCTAGGGCACTTCCACTTATGGTCCTATAGCTTAGGGAAATTAAAATCAAAAAGACACAGCCACCCCAATGTTTGGGACGCCTCTGTTTACAAGAACCTCGTTTACCGTACAAGTTCAATATCACAGAAAGTGAAAAATGGATAAAGAACTTGTGGTACTTACGTACAATGCAGTATCACTCAGCAGTGAAATCTATGTCATCAGGCCCGTAGCAGCACAATGAGTGGATTCAGGTACGATGATTCTAACTGAAATAAGTCACACAGAAAAAGAAACATCATAAGATATCAGTAATACACGGAATGTAAACTTGGCTACACAGGAACTGAATTACAGAACAGAACAGGGTCTCAAATTTAGAAAACCAACTTATGCTTGTTTAAGGGTAAAGGTGAGTTGGGGTGCTGCATAAAACCAGAGATTGAAATGAGCACAGATAAAGTTCCTTAAGCCAAATATGGAATAGACAAGAGCTACTCCTTGCTCAACGAAATGGACTCAACACCGCATATTAAACGCCTAAGAATGTACCTGACTCTTAAGTATCTTAAAACCTATGGATTGCTATGTCTCCGAAAGAGAATCAAGCATGTGTACAGGGACATAAACGCAGCAGTGATAGGATTGGAGAGGTTCGGTGAGCAAATGAAGACCCTTTGAAGTCATATTGCATGGTACCCATTCCACGGGTTTCAACTACCCAGGTTTAAGGTATTCTTCCTTCAGCTAAAACATGCATGTGGAACCTAGAGTATGATCAACCATGTGATCGGGAGACGTGTTCAAATATGTCTCAGTTTTCGTACCCTGGTACTCGGGTGCAACATTCCAGACGCTTTACTAACACTCTCCCGACTTGGAGAGTCAGTCCCTTTAACCTCCTGTTTGGCCCAGTTTGCAATTTCTGCGGAAGATGAACAGGAATAGCGAGAACCAATGAGAGACTAGCTGGAGGTGTCTGGACGGGCAAATTTAACTCTCATTTCCCACCAGGAAGAGGAAATAACCAAAGGCTCAGCGTGCCGTGCCGGAACCAGATTAGGGCCTGAAGCCATCCTGCGGTGTTGCGGCCAGCTCACAAGAAAGCGAGTTGAAGAAAGGAGCTCAGGGGCACTGTAATTCACAAACCTGCAGAGTTATAAATGACAGCTATCGTCCAAAAATATACTGAAGTAAGGCTGCCAAGAGGACTTGAAAGCGGGGCAGAATTGCAGGAAACCGATTTCAGGAGGTAGACTGGAATTGCACTGAAAGCATAGGAAAAGAGGCAGAACGTCCACAATGATGCACTTGGCCAAAAAGGGCGTATGCGTTTTTTCCTGAATATATTCAGGAAAAAACGCATACGCCCTTTTTGGCCAACCAAGCAAGCTTGCAAAGGAAATCTGCACTACAATGAAGTCTCACTTCCCCCCGGTCAAAAGGGCCATCTGAAAAAAGTGTAAAATCCAGAAAGGCAGGACAGGCCATGGAGAACTGGGAGCCTTGTTATGCTGATGGGCGGGATGTAAACTGCCAACAGACACTCGGGAGAAGTGTATGGTGTTTCCTGAAACATCTAAAAAACAAAGCAACAGAGCCTAGGGCACTTCCACTTATGGTCCTATAGCTTAGGGAAATTAAAATCAAAAAGACACAGCCACCCCAATGTTTGGGACGCCTCTGTTTACAAGAACCTCGTTTACCGTACAAGTTCAATATCACAGAAAGTGAAAAATGGATAAAGAACTTGTGGTACTTACGTACAATGCAGTATCACTCAGCAGTGAAATCTATGTCATCAGGCCCGTAGCAGCACAATGAGTGGATTCAGGTACGATGATTCTAACTGAAATAAGTCACACAGAAAAAGAAACATCATAAGATATCAGTAATACACGGAATGTAAACTTGGCTACACAGGAACTGAATTACAGAACAGAACAGGGTCTCAAATTTAGAAAACCAACTTATGCTTGTTTAAGGGTAAAGGTGAGTTGGGGTGCTGCATAAAACCAGAGATTGAAATGAGCACAGATAAAGTTCCTTAAGCCAAATATGGAATAGACAAGAGCTACTCCTTGCTCAACGAAATGGACTCAACACCGCATATTAAACGCCTAAGAATGTACCTGACTCTTAAGTATCTTAAAACCTATGGATTGCTATGTCTCCGAAAGAGAATCAAGCATGTGTACAGGGACATAAACGCAGCAGTGATAGGATTGGAGAGGTTCGGTGAGCAAATGAAGACCCTTTGAAGTCATATTGCATGGTACCCATTCCACGGGTTTCAACTACCCAGGTTTAAGGTATTCTTCCTTCAGCTAAAACATGCATGTGGAACCTAGAGTATGATCAACCATGTGATCGGGAGACGTGTTCAAATATGTCTCAGTTTTCGTACCCTGGTACTCGGGTGCAACATTCCAGACGCTTTACTAACACTCTCCCGACTTGGAGAGTCAGTCCCTTTAACCTCCTGTTTGGCCCAGTTTGCAATTTCTGCGGAAGATGAACAGGAATAGCGAGAACCAATGAGAGACTAGCTGGAGGTGTCTGGACGGGCAAATTTAACTCTCATTTCCCACCAGGAAGAGGAAATAACCAAAGGCTCAGCGTGCCGTGCCGGAACCAGATTAGGGCCTGAAGCCATCCTGCGGTGTTGCGGCCAGCTCACAAGAAAGCGAGTTGAAGAAAGGAGCTCAGGGGCACTGTAATTCACAAACCTGCAGAGTTATAAATGACAGCTATCGTCCAAAAATATACTGAAGTAAGGCTGCCAAGAGGACTTGAAAGCGGGGCAGAATTGCAGGAAACCGATTTCAGGAGGTAGACTGGAATTGCATTGAAAGCATAGGAAAAGAGGCAGAACGTCCACAATGATGCACTTGGCCAAAAAGGGCGTATGCGTTTTTTCCTGAATATATTCAGGAAAAAACGCATACGCCCTTTTTGGCCAACCAAGCAAGCTTGCAAAGGAAATCTGCACTACAATGAAGTCTCACTTCCCCCCGGTCAAAAGGGCCATCTGAAAAAAGTGTAAAATCCAGAAAGGCAGGACAGGCCATGGAGAACTGGGAGCCTTGTTATGCTGATGGGCGGGATGTAAACTGCCAACAGACACTCGGGAGAAGTGTATGGTGTTTCCTGAAACATCTAAAAAACAAAGCAACAGAGCCTAGGGCACTTCCACTTATGGTCCTATAGCTTAGGGAAATTAAAATCAAAAAGACACAGCCACCCCAATGTTTGGGACGCCTCTGTTTACAAGAACCTCGTTTACCGTACAAGTTCAATATCACAGAAAGTGAAAAATGGATAAAGAACTTGTGGTACTTACGTACAATGCAGTATCACTCAGCAGTGAAATCTATGTCATCAGGCCCGTAGCAGCACAATGAGTGGATTCAGGTACGATGATTCTAACTGAAATAAGTCACACAGAAAAAGAAACATCATAAGATATCAGTAATACACGGAATGTAAACTTGGCTACACAGGAACTGAATTACAGAACAGAACAGGGTCTCAAATTTAGAAAACCAACTTATGCTTGTTTAAGGGTAAAGGTGAGTTGGGGTGCTGCATAAAACCAGAGATTGAAATGAGCACAGATAAAGTTCCTTAAGCCAAATATGGAATAGACAAGAGCTACTCCTTGCTCAACGAAATGGACTCAACACCGCATATTAAACGCCTAAGAATGTACCTGACTCTTAAGTATCTTAAAACCTATGGATTGCTATGTCTCCGAAAGAGAATCAAGCATGTGTACAGGGACATAAACGCAGCAGTGATAGGATTGGAGAGGCTCGGTGAGCAAATGAAGACCCTTTGAAGTCATATTGCATGGTACCCATTCCACGGGTTTCAACTACCCAGGTTTAAGGTATTCTTCCTTCAGCTAAAACATGCATGTGGAACCTAGAGTATGATCAACCATGTGATCGGGAGACGTGTTCAAATATGTCTCAGTTTTCGTACCCTGGTACTCGGGTGCAACATTCCAGACGCTTTACTAACACTCTCCCGACTTGGAGAGTCAGTCCCTTTAACCTCCTGTTTGGCCCAGTTTGCAATTTCTGCGGAAGATGAACGGGAATAGCGAGAACCAATGAGAGACTAGCTGGAGGTGGCTGGACGGGCAAATTTAACTCTCATTTCCCACCAGGAAGAGGAAATAACCAAAGGCTCAGCGTGCCGTGCCGGAACCAGATTAGGGCCTGAAGCCATCCTGCGGTGTTGCGGCCAGCTCACAAGAAAGCGAGTTGAAGAAAGGAGCTCAGGGGCACTGTAATTCACAAACCTGCAGAGTTATAAATGACAGCTATCGTCCAAAAATATACTGAAGTAAGGCTGCCAAGAGGACTTGAAAGCGGGGCAGAATTGCAGGAAACCGATTTCAGGAGGTAGACTGGAATTGCATTGAAAGCATAGGAAAAGAGGCAGAACGTCCACAATGATGCACTTGGCCAAAAAGGGCGTATGCGTTTTTTCCTGAATATATTCAGGAAAAAACGCATACGCCCTTTTTGGCCAACCAAGCAAGCTTGCAAAGGAAATCTGCACTACAATGAAGTCTCACTTCCCCCCGGTCAAAAGGGCCATCTGAAAAAAGTGTAAAATCCAGAAAGGCAGGACAGGCCATGGAGAACTGGGAGCCTTGTTATGCTGATGGGCGGGATGTAAACTGCCAACAGACACTCGGGAGAAGTGTATGGTGTTTCCTGAAACATCTAAAAAACAAAGCAACAGAGCCTAGGGCACTTCCACTTATGGTCCTATAGCTTAGGGAAATTAAAATCAAAAAGACACAGCCACCCCAATGTTTGGGACGCCTCTGTTTACAAGAACCTCGTTTACCGTACAAGTTCAATATCACAGAAAGTGAAAAATGGATAAAGAACTTGTGGTACTTACGTACAATGCAGTATCACTCAGCAGTGAAATCTATGTCATCAGGCCCGTAGCAGCACAATGAGTGGATTCAGGTACGATGATTCTAACTGAAATAAGTCACACAGAAAAAGAAACATCATAAGATATCAGTAATACACGGAATGTAAACTTGGCTACACAGGAACTGAATTACAGAACAGAACAGGGTCTCAAATTTAGAAAACCAACTTATGCTTGTTTAAGGGTAAAGGTGAGTTGGGGTGCTGCATAAAACCAGAGATTGAAATGAGCACAGATAAAGTTCCTTAAGCCAAATATGGAATAGACAAGAGCTACTCCTTGCTCAACGAAATGGACTCAACACCGCATATTAAACGCCTAAGAATGTACCTGACTCTTAAGTATCTTAAAACCTATGGATTGCTATGTCTCCGAAAGAGAATCAAGCATGTGTACAGGGACATAAACGCAGCAGTGATAGGATTGGAGAGGTTCGGTGAGCAAATGAAGACCCTTTGAAGTCATATTGCATGGTACCCATTCCACGGGTTTCAACTACCCAGGTTTAAGGTATTCTTCCTTCAGCTAAAACATGCATGTGGAACCTAGAGTATGATCAACCATGTGATCGGGAGACGTGTTCAAATATGTCTCAGTTTTCGTACCCTGGTACTCGGGTGCAACATTCCAGACGCTTTACTAACACTCTCCCGACTTGGAGAGTCAGTCCCTTTAACCTCCTGTTTGGCCCAGTTTGCAATTTCTGCGGAAGATGAACAGGAATAGCGAGAACCAATGAGAGACTAGCTGGAGGTGTCTGGACGGGCAAATTTAACTCTCATTTCCCACCAGGAAGAGGAAATAACCAAAGGCTCAGCGTGCCGTGCCGGAACCAGATTAGGGCCTGAAGCCATCCTGCGGTGTTGCGGCCAGCTCACAAGAAAGCGAGTTGAAGAAAGGAGCTCAGGGGCACTGTAATTCACAAACCTGCAGAGTTATAAATGACAGCTATCGTCCAAAAATATACTGAAGTAAGGCTGCCAAGAGGACTTGAAAGCGGGGCAGAATTGCAGGAAACCGATTTCAGGAGGTAGACTGGAATTGCACTGAAAGCATAGGAAAAGAGGCAGAACGTCCACAATGATGCACTTGGCCAAAAAGGGCGTATGCGTTTTTTCCTGAATATATTCAGGAAAAAACGCATACGCCCTTTTTGGCCAACCAAGCAAGCTTGCAAAGGAAATCTGCACTACAATGAAGTCTCACTTCCCCCCGGTCAAAAGGGCCATCTGAAAAAAGTGTAAAATCCAGAAAGGCAGGACAGGCCATGGAGAACTGGGAGCCTTGTTATGCTGATGGGCGGGATGTAAACTGCCAACAGACACTCGGGAGAAGTGTATGGTGTTTCCTGAAACATCTAAAAAACAAAGCAACAGAGCCTAGGGCACTTCCACTTATGGTCCTATAGCTTAGGGAAATTAAAATCAAAAAGACACAGCCACCCCAATGTTTGGGACGCCTCTGTTTACAAGAACCTCGTTTACCGTACAAGTTCAATATCACAGAAAGTGAAAAATGGATAAAGAACTTGTGGTACTTACGTACAATGCAGTATCACTCAGCAGTGAAATCTATGTCATCAGGCCCGTAGCAGCACAATGAGTGGATTCAGGTACGATGATTCCAACTGAAATAAGTCACACAGAAAAAGAAACATCATAAGATATCAGTAATACACGGAATGTAAACTTGGCTACACAGGAACTGAATTACAGAACAGAACAGGGTCTCAAATTTAGAAAACCAACTTATGCTTGTTTAAGGGTAAAGGTGAGTTGGGGTGCTGCATAAAACCAGAGATTGAAATGAGCACAGATAAAGTTCCTTAAGCCAAATATGGAATAGACAAGAGCTACTCCTTGCTCAACGAAATGGACTCAACACCGCATATTAAACGCCTAAGAATGTACCTGACTCTTAAGTATCTTAAAACCTATGGATTGCTATGTCTCCGAAAGAGAATCAAGCATGTGTACAGGGACATAAACGCAGCAGTGATAGGATTGGAGAGGTTCGGTGAGCAAATGAAGACCCTTTGAAGTCATATTGCATGGTACCCATTCCACGGGTTTCAACTACCCAGGTTTAAGGTATTCTTCCTTCAGCTAAAACATGCATGTGGAACCTAGAGTATGATCAACCATGTGATCGGGAGACGTGTTCAAATATGTCTCAGTTTTCGTACCCTGGTACTCGGGTGCAACATTCCAGACGCTTTACTAACACTCTCCCGACTTGGAGAGTCAGTCCCTTTAACCTCCTGTTTGGCCCAGTTTGCAATTTCTGCGGAAGATGAACAGGAATAGCGAGAACCAATGAGAGACTAGCTGGAGGTGTCTGGACGGGCAAATTTAACTCTCATTTCCCACCAGGAAGAGGAAATAACCAAAGGCTCAGCGTGCCGTGCCGGAACCAGATTAGGGCCTGAAGCCATCCTGCGGTGTTGCGGCCAGCTCACAAGAAAGCGAGTTGAAGAAAGGAGCTCAGGGGCACTGTAATTCACAAACCTGCAGAGTTATAAATGACAGCTATCGTCCAAAAATATACTGAAGTAAGGCTGCCAAGAGGACTTGAAAGCGGGGCAGAATTGCAGGAAACCGATTTCAGGAGGTAGACTGGAATTGCATTGAAAGCATAGGAAAAGAGGCAGAACGTCCACAATGATGCACTTGGCCAAAAAGGGCGTATGCGTTTTTTCCTGAATATATTCAGGAAAAAACGCATACGCCCTTTTTGGCCAACCAAGCAAGCTTGCAAAGGAAATCTGCACTACAATGAAGTCTCACTTCCCCCCGGTCAAAAGGGCCATCTGAAAAAAGTGTAAAATCCAGAAAGGCAGGACAGGCCATGGAGAACTGGGAGCCTTGTTATGCTGATGGGCGGGATGTAAACTGCCAACAGACACTCGGGAGAAGTGTATGGTGTTTCCTGAAACATCTAAAAAACAAAGCAACAGAGCCTAGGGCACTTCCACTTATGGTCCTATAGCTTAGGGAAATTAAAATCAAAAAGACACAGCCACCCCAATGTTTGGGACGCCTCTGTTTACAAGAACCTCGTTTACCGTACAAGTTCAATATCACAGAAAGTGAAAAATGGATAAAGAACTTGTGGTACTTACGTACAATGCAGTATCACTCAGCAGTGAAATCTATGTCATCAGGCCCGTAGCAGCACAATGAGTGGATTCAGGTACGATGATTCTAACTGAAATAAGTCACACAGAAAAAGAAACATCATAAGATATCAGTAATACACGGAATGTAAACTTGGCTACACAGGAACTGAATTACAGAACAGAACAGGGTCTCAAATTTAGAAAACCAACTTATGCTTGTTTAAGGGTAAAGGTGAGTTGGGGTGCTGCATAAAACCAGAGATTGAAATGAGCACAGATAAAGTTCCTTAAGCCAAATATGGAATAGACAAGAGCTACTCCTTGCTCAACGAAATGGACTCAACACCGCATATTAAACGCCTAAGAATGTACCTGACTCTTAAGTATCTTAAAACCTATGGATTGCTATGTCTCCGAAAGAGAATCAAGCATGTGTACAGGGACATAAACGCAGCAGTGATAGGATTGGAGAGGTTCGGTGAGCAAATGAAGACCCTTTGAAGTCATATTGCATGGTACCCATTCCACGGGTTTCAACTACCCAGGTTTAAGGTATTCTTCCTTCAGCTAAAACATGCATGTGGAACCTAGAGTATGATCAACCATGTGATCGGGAGACGTGTTCAAATATGTCTCAGTTTTCGTACCCTGGTACTCGGGTGCAACATTCCAGACGCTTTACTAACACTCTCCCGACTTGGAGAGTCAGTCCCTTTAACCTCCTGTTTGGCCCAGTTTGCAATTTCTGCGGAAGATGAACGGGAATAGCGAGAACCAATGAGAGACTAGCTGGAGGTGTCTGGACGGGCAAATTTAACTCTCATTTCCCACCAGGAAGAGGAAATAACCAAAGGCTCAGCGTGCCGTGCCGGAACCAGATTAGGGCCTGAAGCCATCCTGCGGTGTTGCGGCCAGCTCACAAGAAAGCGAGTTGAAGAAAGGAGCTCAGGGGCACTGTAATTCACAAACCTGCAGAGTTATAAATGACAGCTATCGTCCAAAAATATACTGAAGTAAGGCTGCCAAGAGGACTTGAAAGCGGGGCAGAATTGCAGGAAACCGATTTCAGGAGGTAGACTGGAATTGCACTGAAAGCATAGGAAAAGAGGCAGAACGTCCACAATGATGCACTTGGCCAAAAAGGGCGTATGCGTTTTTTCCTGAATATATTCAGGAAAAAACGCATACGCCCTTTTTGGCCAACCAAGCAAGCTTGCAAAGGAAATCTGCACTACAATGAAGTCTCACTTCCCCCCGGTCAAAAGGGCCATCTGAAAAAAGTGTAAAATCCAGAAAGGCAGGACAGGCCATGGAGAACTGGGAGCCTTGTTATGCTGATGGGCGGGATGTAAACTGCCAACAGACACTCGGGAGAAGTGTATGGTGTTTCCTGAAACATCTAAAAAACAAAGCAACAGAGCCTAGGGCACTTCCACTTATGGTCCTATAGCTTAGGGAAATTAAAATCAAAAAGACACAGCCACCCCAATGTTTGGGACGCCTCTGTTTACAAGAACCTCGTTTACCGTACAAGTTCAATATCACAGAAAGTGAAAAATGGATAAAGAACTTGTGGTACTTACGTACAATGCAGTATCACTCAGCAGTGAAATCTATGTCATCAGGCCCGTAGCAGCACAATGAGTGGATTCAGGTACGATGATTCTAACTGAAATAAGTCACACAGAAAAAGAAACATCATAAGATATCAGTAATACACGGAATGTAAACTTGGCTACACAGGAACTGAATTACAGAACAGAACAGGGTCTCAAATTTAGAAAACCAACTTATGCTTGTTTAAGGGTAAAGGTGAGTTGGGGTGCTGCATAAAACCAGAGATTGAAATGAGCACAGATAAAGTTCCTTAAGCCAAATATGGAATAGACAAGAGCTACTCCTTGCTCAACGAAATGGACTCAACACCGCATATTAAACGCCTAAGAATGTACCTGACTCTTAAGTATCTTAAAACCTATGGATTGCTATGTCTCCGAAAGAGAATCAAGCATGTGTACAGGGACATAAACGCAGCAGTGATAGGATTGGAGAGGCTCGGTGAGCAAATGAAGACCCTTTGAAGTCATATTGCATGGTACCCATTCCACGGGTTTCAACTACCCAGGTTTAAGGTATTCTTCCTTCAGCTAAAACATGCATGTGGAACCTAGAGTATGATCAACCATGTGATCGGGAGACGTGTTCAAATATGTCTCAGTTTTCGTACCCTGGTACTCGGGTGCAACATTCCAGACGCTTTACTAACACTCTCCCGACTTGGAGAGTCAGTCCCTTTAACCTCCTGTTTGGCCCAGTTTGCAATTTCTGCGGAAGATGAACAGGAATAGCGAGAACCAATGAGAGACTAGCTGGAGGTGTCTGGACGGGCAAATTTAACTCTCATTTCCCACCAGGAAGAGGAAATAACCAAAGGCTCAGCGTGCCGTGCCGGAACCAGATTAGGGCCTGAAGCCATCCTGCGGTGTTGCGGCCAGCTCACAAGAAAGCGAGTTGAAGAAAGGAGCTCAGGGGCACTGTAATTCACAAACCTGCAGAGTTATAAATGACAGCTATCGTCCAAAAATATACTGAAGTAAGGCTGCCAAGAGGACTTGAAAGCGGGGCAGAATTGCAGGAAACCGATTTCAGGAGGTAGACTGGAATTGCACTGAAAGCATAGGAAAAGAGGCAGAACGTCCACAATGATGCACTTGGCCAAAAAGGGCGTATGCGTTTTTTCCTGAATATATTCAGGAAAAAACGCATACGCCCTTTTTGGCCAACCAAGCAAGCTTGCAAAGGAAATCTGCACTACAATGAAGTCTCACTTCCCCCCGGTCAAAAGGGCCATCTGAAAAAAGTGTAAAATCCAGAAAGGCAGGACAGGCCATGGAGAACTGGGAGCCTTGTTATGCTGATGGGCGGGATGTAAACTGCCAACAGACACTCGGGAGAAGTGTATGGTGTTTCCTGAAACATCTAAAAAACAAAGCAACAGAGCCTAGGGCACTTCCACTTATGGTCCTATAGCTTAGGGAAATTAAAATCAAAAAGACACAGCCACCCCAATGTTTGGGACGCCTCTGTTTACAAGAACCTCGTTTACCGTACAAGTTCAATATCACAGAAAGTGAAAAATGGATAAAGAACTTGTGGTACTTACGTACAATGCAGTATCACTCAGCAGTGAAATCTATGTCATCAGGCCCGTAGCAGCACAATGAGTGGATTCAGGTACGATGATTCTAACTGAAATAAGTCACACAGAAAAAGAAACATCATAAGATATCAGTAATACACGGAATGTAAACTTGGCTACACAGGAACTGAATTACAGAACAGAACAGGGTCTCAAATTTAGAAAACCAACTTATGCTTGTTTAAGGGTAAAGGTGAGTTGGGGTGCTGCATAAAACCAGAGATTGAAATGAGCACAGATAAAGTTCCTTAAGCCAAATATGGAATAGACAAGAGCTACTCCTTGCTCAACGAAATGGACTCAACACCGCATATTAAACGCCTAAGAATGTACCTGACTCTTAAGTATCTTAAAACCTATGGATTGCTATGTCTCCGAAAGAGAATCAAGCATGTGTACAGGGACATAAACGCAGCAGTGATAGGATTGGAGAGGTTCGGTGAGCAAATGAAGACCCTTTGAAGTCATATTGCATGGTACCCATTCCACGGGTTTCAACTACCCAGGTTTAAGGTATTCTTCCTTCAGCTAAAACATGCATGTGGAACCTAGAGTATGATCAACCATGTGATCGGGAGACGTGTTCAAATATGTCTCAGTTTTCGTACCCTGGTACTCGGGTGCAACATTCCAGACGCTTTACTAACACTCTCCCGACTTGGAGAGTCAGTCCCTTTAACCTCCTGTTTGGCCCAGTTTGCAATTTCTGCGGAAGATGAACAGGAATAGCGAGAACCAATGAGAGACTAGCTGGAGGTGTCTGGACGGGCAAATTTAACTCTCATTTCCCACCAGGAAGAGGAAATAACCAAAGGCTCAGCGTGCCGTGCCGGAACCAGATTAGGGCCTGAAGCCATCCTGCGGTGTTGCGGCCAGCTCACAAGAAAGCGAGTTGAAGAAAGGAGCTCAGGGGCACTGTAATTCACAAACCTGCAGAGTTATAAATGACAGCTATCGTCCAAAAATATACTGAAGTAAGGCTGCCAAGAGGACTTGAAAGCGGGGCAGAATTGCAGGAAACCGATTTCAGGAGGTAGACTGGAATTGCATTGAAAGCATAGGAAAAGAGGCAGAACGTCCACAATGATGCACTTGGCCAAAAAGGGCGTATGCGTTTTTTCCTGAATATATTCAGGAAAAAACGCATACGCCCTTTTTGGCCAACCAAGCAAGCTTGCAAAGGAAATCTGCACTACAATGAAGTCTCACTTCCCCCCGGTCAAAAGGGCCATCTGAAAAAAGTGTAAAATCCAGAAAGGCAGGACAGGCCATGGAGAACTGGGAGCCTTGTTATGCTGATGGGCGGGATGTAAACTGCCAACAGACACTCGGGAGAAGTGTATGGTGTTTCCTGAAACATCTAAAAAACAAAGCAACAGAGCCTAGGGCACTTCCACTTATGGTCCTATAGCTTAGGGAAATTAAAATCAAAAAGACACAGCCACCCCAATGTTTGGGACGCCTCTGTTTACAAGAACCTCGTTTACCGTACAAGTTCAATATCACAGAAAGTGAAAAATGGATAAAGAACTTGTGGTACTTACGTACAATGCAGTATCACTCAGCAGTGAAATCTATGTCATCAGGCCCGTAGCAGCACAATGAGTGGATTCAGGTACGATGATTCTAACTGAAATAAGTCACACAGAAAAAGAAACATCATAAGATATCAGTAATACACGGAATGTAAACTTGGCTACACAGGAACTGAATTACAGAACAGAACAGGGTCTCAAATTTAGAAAACCAACTTATGCTTGTTTAAGGGTAAAGGTGAGTTGGGGTGCTGCATAAAACCAGAGATTGAAATGAGCACAGATAAAGTTCCTTAAGCCAAATATGGAATAGACAAGAGCTACTCCTTGCTCAACGAAATGGACTCAACACCGCATATTAAACGCCTAAGAATGTACCTGACTCTTAAGTATCTTAAAACCTATGGATTGCTATGTCTCCGAAAGAGAATCAAGCATGTGTACAGGGACATAAACGCAGCAGTGATAGGATTGGAGAGGCTCGGTGAGCAAATGAAGACCCTTTGAAGTCATATTGCATGGTACCCATTCCACGGGTTTCAACTACCCAGGTTTAAGGTATTCTTCCTTCAGCTAAAACATGCATGTGGAACCTAGAGTATGATCAACCATGTGATCGGGAGACGTGTTCAAATATGTCTCAGTTTTCGTACCCTGGTACTCGGGTGCAACATTCCAGACGCTTTACTAACACTCTCCCGACTTGGAGAGTCAGTCCCTTTAACCTCCTGTTTGGCCCAGTTTGCAATTTCTGCGGAAGATGAACGGGAATAGCGAGAACCAATGAGAGACTAGCTGGAGGTGGCTGGACGGGCAAATTTAACTCTCATTTCCCACCAGGAAGAGGAAATAACCAAAGGCTCAGCGTGCCGTGCCGGAACCAGATTAGGGCCTGAAGCCATCCTGCGGTGTTGCGGCCAGCTCACAAGAAAGCGAGTTGAAGAAAGGAGCTCAGGGGCACTGTAATTCACAAACCTGCAGAGTTATAAATGACAGCTATCGTCCAAAAATATACTGAAGTAAGGCTGCCAAGAGGACTTGAAAGCGGGGCAGAATTGCAGGAAACCGATTTCAGGAGGTAGACTGGAATTGCATTGAAAGCATAGGAAAAGAGGCAGAACGTCCACAATGATGCACTTGGCCAAAAAGGGCGTATGCGTTTTTTCCTGAATATATTCAGGAAAAAACGCATACGCCCTTTTTGGCCAACCAAGCAAGCTTGCAAAGGAAATCTGCACTACAATGAAGTCTCACTTCCCCCCGGTCAAAAGGGCCATCTGAAAAAAGTGTAAAATCCAGAAAGGCAGGACAGGCCATGGAGAACTGGGAGCCTTGTTATGCTGATGGGCGGGATGTAAACTGCCAACAGACACTCGGGAGAAGTGTATGGTGTTTCCTGAAACATCTAAAAAACAAAGCAACAGAGCCTAGGGCACTTCCACTTATGGTCCTATAGCTTAGGGAAATTAAAATCAAAAAGACACAGCCACCCCAATGTTTGGGACGCCTCTGTTTACAAGAACCTCGTTTACCGTACAAGTTCAATATCACAGAAAGTGAAAAATGGATAAAGAACTTGTGGTACTTACGTACAATGCAGTATCACTCAGCAGTGAAATCTATGTCATCAGGCCCGTAGCAGCACAATGAGTGGATTCAGGTACGATGATTCTAACTGAAATAAGTCACACAGAAAAAGAAACATCATAAGATATCAGTAATACACGGAATGTAAACTTGGCTACACAGGAACTGAATTACAGAACAGAACAGGGTCTCAAATTTAGAAAACCAACTTATGCTTGTTTAAGGGTAAAGGTGAGTTGGGGTGCTGCATAAAACCAGAGATTGAAATGAGCACAGATAAAGTTCCTTAAGCCAAATATGGAATAGACAAGAGCTACTCCTTGCTCAACGAAATGGACTCAACATCGCATATTAAACGCCTAAGAATGTACCTGACTCTTAAGTATCTTAAAACCTATGGATTGCTATGTCTCCGAAAGAGAATCAAGCATGTGTACAGGGACATAAACGCAGCAGTGATAGGATTGGAGAGGTTCGGTGAGCAAATGAAGACCCTTTGAAGTCATATTGCATGGTACCCATTCCACGGGTTTCAACTACCCAGGTTTAAGGTATTCTTCCTTCAGCTAAAACATGCATGTGGAACCTAGAGTATGATCAACCATGTGATCGGGAGACGTGTTCAAATATGTCTCAGTTTTCGTACCCTGGTACTCGGGTGCAACATTCCAGACGCTTTACTAACACTCTCCCGACTTGGAGAGTCAGTCCCTTTAACCTCCTGTTTGGCCCAGTTTGCAATTTCTGCGGAAGATGAACAGGAATAGCGAGAACCAATGAGAGACTAGCTGGAGGTGTCTGGACGGGCAAATTTAACTCTCATTTCCCACCAGGAAGAGGAAATAACCAAAGGCTCAGCGTGCCGTGCCGGAACCAGATTAGGGCCTGAAGCCATCCTGCGGTGTTGCGGCCAGCTCACAAGAAAGCGAGTTGAAGAAAGGAGCTCAGGGGCACTGTAATTCACAAACCTGCAGAGTTATAAATGACAGCTATCGTCCAAAAATATACTGAAGTAAGGCTGCCAAGAGGACTTGAAAGCGGGGCAGAATTGCAGGAAACCGATTTCAGGAGGTAGACTGGAATTGCACTGAAAGCATAGGAAAAGAGGCAGAACGTCCACAATGATGCACTTGGCCAAAAAGGGCGTATGCGTTTTTTCCTGAATATATTCAGGAAAAAACGCATACGCCCTTTTTGGCCAACCAAGCAAGCTTGCAAAGGAAATCTGCACTACAATGAAGTCTCACTTCCCCCCGGTCAAAAGGGCCATCTGAAAAAAGTGTAAAATCCAGAAAGGCAGGACAGGCCATGGAGAACTGGGAGCCTTGTTATGCTGATGGGCGGGATGTAAACTGCCAACAGACACTCGGGAGAAGTGTATGGTGTTTCCTGAAACATCTAAAAAACAAAGCAACAGAGCCTAGGGCACTTCCACTTATGGTCCTATAGCTTAGGGAAATTAAAATCAAAAAGACACAGCCACCCCAATGTTTGGGACGCCTCTGTTTACAAGAACCTCGTTTACCGTACAAGTTCAATATCACAGAAAGTGAAAAATGGATAAAGAACTTGTGGTACTTACGTACAATGCAGTATCACTCAGCAGTGAAATCTATGTCATCAGGCCCGTAGCAGCACAATGAGTGGATTCAGGTACGATGATTCCAACTGAAATAAGTCACACAGAAAAAGAAACATCATAAGATATCAGTAATACACGGAATGTAAACTTGGCTACACAGGAACTGAATTACAGAACAGAACAGGGTCTCAAATTTAGAAAACCAACTTATGCTTGTTTAAGGGTAAAGGTGAGTTGGGGTGCTGCATAAAACCAGAGATTGAAATGAGCACAGATAAAGTTCCTTAAGCCAAATATGGAATAGACAAGAGCTACTCCTTGCTCAACGAAATGGACTCAACACCGCATATTAAACGCCTAAGAATGTACCTGACTCTTAAGTATCTTAAAACCTATGGATTGCTATGTCTCCGAAAGAGAATCAAGCATGTGTACAGGGACATAAACGCAGCAGTGATAGGATTGGAGAGGTTCGGTGAGCAAATGAAGACCCTTTGAAGTCATATTGCATGGTACCCATTCCACGGGTTTCAACTACCCAGGTTTAAGGTATTCTTCCTTCAGCTAAAACATGCATGTGGAACCTAGAGTATGATCAACCATGTGATCGGGAGACGTGTTCAAATATGTCTCAGTTTTCGTACCCTGGTACTCGGGTGCAACATTCCAGATGCTTTACTAACACTCTCCCGACTTGGAGAGTCAGTCCCTTTAACCTCCTGTTTGGCCCAGTTTGCAATTTCTGCGGAAGATGAACAG
The DNA here is from genome assembly GCF_963455315.2 of Globicephala melas. Taxonomy (NCBI): domain Eukaryota; kingdom Metazoa; phylum Chordata; class Mammalia; order Artiodactyla; family Delphinidae; genus Globicephala; species Globicephala melas. The sequence continues at coordinate 247,902 of NW_027207305.1, read as the reverse complement.
GAATAGCGAGAACCAATGAGAGACTAGCTGGAGGTGTCTGGACGGGCAAATTTAACTCTCATTTCCCACCAGGAAGAGGAAATAACCAAAGGCTCAGCGTGCCGTGCCGGAACCAGATTAGGGCCTGAAGCCATCCTGCGGTGTTGCGGCCAGCTCACAAGAAAGCGAGTTGAAGAAAGGAGCTCAGGGGCACTGTAATTCACAAACCTGCAGAGTTATAAATGACAGCTATCGTCCAAAAATATACTGAAGTAAGGCTGCCAAGAGGACTTGAAAGCGGGGCAGAATTGCAGGAAACCGATTTCAGGAGGTAGACTGGAATTGCATTGAAAGCATAGGAAAAGAGGCAGAACGTCCACAATGATGCACTTGGCCAAAAAGGGCGTATGCGTTTTTTCCTGAATATATTCAGGAAAAAACGCATACGCCCTTTTTGGCCAACCAAGCAAGCTTGCAAAGGAAATCTGCACTACAATGAAGTCTCACTTCCCCCCGGTCAAAAGGGCCATCTGAAAAAAGTGTAAAATCCAGAAAGGCAGGACAGGCCATGGAGAACTGGGAGCCTTGTTATGCTGATGGGCGGGATGTAAACTGCCAACAGACACTCGGGAGAAGTGTATGGTGTTTCCTGAAACATCTAAAAAACAAAGCAACAGAGCCTAGGGCACTTCCACTTATGGTCCTATAGCTTAGGGAAATTAAAATCAAAAAGACACAGCCACCCCAATGTTTGGGACGCCTCTGTTTACAAGAACCTCGTTTACCGTACAAGTTCAATATCACAGAAAGTGAAAAATGGATAAAGAACTTGTGGTACTTACGTACAATGCAGTATCACTCAGCAGTGAAATCTATGTCATCAGGCCCGTAGCAGCACAATGAGTGGATTCAGGTACGATGATTCTAACTGAAATAAGTCACACAGAAAAAGAAACATCATAAGATATCAGTAATACACGGAATGTAAACTTGGCTACACAGGAACTGAATTACAGAACAGAACAGGGTCTCAAATTTAGAAAACCAACTTATGCTTGTTTAAGGGTAAAGGTGAGTTGGGGTGCTGCATAAAACCAGAGATTGAAATGAGCACAGATAAAGTTCCTTAAGCCAAATATGGAATACAAGAGCTACTCCTTGCTCAATGAAATGGACTCAACACCGCATATTAAACGCCTAAGAATGTACCTGACTCTTAAGTATCTTAAAACCTATGGATTGCTATGTCTCCGAAAGAGAATCAAGCATGTGTACAGGGACATAAACGCAGCAGTGATAGGATTGGAGAGGTTCGGTGAGCAAATGAAGACCCTTTGAAGTCATATTGCATGGTACCCATTCCACGGGTTTCAACTACCCAGGTTTAAGGTATTCTTCCTTCAGCTAAAACATGCATGTGGAACCTAGAGTATGATCAACCATGTGATCGGGAGACGTGTTCAAATATGTCTCAGTTTTCGTACCCTGGTACTCGGGTGCAACATTCCAGACGCTTTACTAACACTCTCCCGACTTGGAGAGTCAGTCCCTTTAACCTCCTGTTTGGCCCAGTTTGCAATTTCTGCGGAAGATGAACAGGAATAGCGAGAACCAATGAGAGACTAGCTGGAGGTGTCTGGACGGGCAAATTTAACTCTCATTTCCCACCAGGAAGAGGAAATAACCAAAGGCTCAGCGTGCCGTGCCGGAACCAGATTAGGGCCTGAAGCCATCCTGCGGTGTTGCGGCCAGCTCACAAGAAAGCGAGTTGAAGAAAGGAGCTCAGGGGCACTGTAATTCACAAACCTGCAGAGTTATAAATGACAGCTATCGTCCAAAAATATACTGAAGTAAGGCTGCCAAGAGGACTTGAAAGCGGGGCAGAATTGCAGGAAACCGATTTCAGGAGGTAGACTGGAATTGCATTGAAAGCATAGGAAAAGAGGCAGAACGTCCACAATGATGCACTTGGCCAAAAAGGGCGTATGCGTTTTTTCCTGAATATATTCAGGAAAAAACGCATACGCCCTTTTTGGCCAACCAAGCAAGCTTGCAAAGGAAATCTGCACTACAATGAAGTCTCACTTCCCCCCGGTCAAAAGGGCCATCTGAAAAAAGTGTAAAATCCAGAAAGGCAGGACAGGCCATGGAGAACTGGGAGCCTTGTTATGCTGATGGGCGGGATGTAAACTGCCAACAGACACTCGGGAGAAGTGTATGGTGTTTCCTGAAACATCTAAAAAACAAAGCAACAGAGCCTAGGGCACTTCCACTTATGGTCCTATAGCTTAGGGAAATTAAAATCAAAAAGACACAGCCACCCCAATGTTTGGGACGCCTCTGTTTACAAGAACCTCGTTTACCGTACAAGTTCAATATCACAGAAAGTGAAAAATGGATAAAGAACTTGTGGTACTTACGTACAATGCAGTATCACTCAGCAGTGAAATCTATGTCATCAGGCCCGTAGCAGCACAATGAGTGGATTCAGGTACGATGATTCTAACTGAAATAAGTCACACAGAAAAAGAAACATCATAAGATATCAGTAATACACGGAATGTAAACTTGGCTACACAGGAACTGAATTACAGAACAGAACAGGGTCTCAAATTTAGAAAACCAACTTATGCTTGTTTAAGGGTAAAGGTGAGTTGGGGTGCTGCATAAAACCAGAGATTGAAATGAGCACAGATAAAGTTCCTTAAGCCAAATATGGAATAGACAAGAGCTACTCCTTGCTCAACGAAATGGACTCAACACCGCATATTAAACGCCTAAGAATGTACCTGACTCTTAAGTATCTTAAAACCTATGGATTGCTATGTCTCCGAAAGAGAATCAAGCATGTGTACAGGGACATAAACGCAGCAGTGATAGGATTGGAGAGGCTCGGTGAGCAAATGAAGACCCTTTGAAGTCATATTGCATGGTACCCATTCCACGGGTTTCAACTACCCAGGTTTAAGGTATTCTTCCTTCAGCTAAAACATGCATGTGGAACCTAGAGTATGATCAACCATGTGATCGGGAGACGTGTTCAAATATGTCTCAGTTTTCGTACCCTGGTACTCGGGTGCAACATTCCAGACGCTTTACTAACACTCTCCCGACTTGGAGAGTCAGTCCCTTTAACCTCCTGTTTGGCCCAGTTTGCAATTTCTGCGGAAGATGAACAGGAATAGCGAGAACCAATGAGAGACTAGCTGGAGGTGGCTGGACGGGCAAATTTAACTCTCATTTCCCACCAGGAAGAGGAAATAACCAAAGGCTCAGCGTGCCGTGCCGGAACCAGATTAGGGCCTGAAGCCATCCTGCGGTGTTGCGGCCAGCTCACAAGAAAGCGAGTTGAAGAAAGGAGCTCAGGGGCACTGTAATTCACAAACCTGCAGAGTTATAAATGACAGCTATCGTCCAAAAATATACTGAAGTAAGGCTGCCAAGAGGACTTGAAAGCGGGGCAGAATTGCAGGAAACCGATTTCAGGAGGTAGACTGGAATTGCATTGAAAGCATAGGAAAAGAGGCAGAACGTCCACAATGATGCACTTGGCCAAAAAGGGCGTATGCGTTTTTTCCTGAATATATTCAGGAAAAAACGCATACGCCCTTTTTGGCCAACCAAGCAAGCTTGCAAAGGAAATCTGCACTACAATGAAGTCTCACTTCCCCCCGGTCAAAAGGGCCATCTGAAAAAAGTGTAAAATCCAGAAAGGCAGGACAGGCCATGGAGAACTGGGAGCCTTGTTATGCTGATGGGCGGGATGTAAACTGCCAACAGACACTCGGGAGAAGTGTATGGTGTTTCCTGAAACATCTAAAAAACAAAGCAACAGAGCCTAGGGCACTTCCACTTATGGTCCTATAGCTTAGGGAAATTAAAATCAAAAAGACACAGCCACCCCAATGTTTGGGACGCCTCTGTTTACAAGAACCTCGTTTACCGTACAAGTTCAATATCACAGAAAGTGAAAAATGGATAAAGAACTTGTGGTACTTACGTACAATGCAGTATCACTCAGCAGTGAAATCTATGTCATCAGGCCCGTAGCAGCACAATGAGTGGATTCAGGTACGATGATTCTAACTGAAATAAGTCACACAGAAAAAGAAACATCATAAGATATCAGTAATACACGGAATGTAAACTTGGCTACACAGGAACTGAATTACAGAACAGAACAGGGTCTCAAATTTAGAAAACCAACTTATGCTTGTTTAAGGGTAAAGGTGAGTTGGGGTGCTGCATAAAACCAGAGATTGAAATGAGCACAGATAAAGTTCCTTAAGCCAAATATGGAATAGACAAGAGCTACTCCTTGCTCAACGAAATGGACTCAACACCGCATATTAAACGCCTAAGAATGTACCTGACTCTTAAGTATCTTAAAACCTATGGATTGCTATGTCTCCGAAAGAGAATCAAGCATGTGTACAGGGACATAAACGCAGCAGTGATAGGATTGGAGAGGTTCGGTGAGCAAATGAAGACCCTTTGAAGTCATATTGCATGGTACCCATTCCACGGGTTTCAACTACCCAGGTTTAAGGTATTCTTCCTTCAGCTAAAACATGCATGTGGAACCTAGAGTATGATCAACCATGTGATCGGGAGACGTGTTCAAATATGTCTCAGTTTTCGTACCCTGGTACTCGGGTGCAACATTCCAGATGCTTTACTAACACTCTCCCGACTTGGAGAGTCAGTCCCTTTAACCTCCTGTTTGGCCCAGTTTGCAATTTCTGCGGAAGATGAACAGGAATAGCGAGAACCAATGAGAGACTAGCTGGAGGTGTCTGGACGGGCAAATTTAACTCTCATTTCCCACCAGGAAGAGGAAATAACCAAAGGCTCAGCGTGCCGTGCCGGAACCAGATTAGGGCCTGAAGCCATCCTGCGGTGTTGCGGCCAGCTCACAAGAAAGCGAGTTGAAGAAAGGAGCTCAGGGGCACTGTAATTCACAAACCTGCAGAGTTATAAATGACAGCTATCGTCCAAAAATATACTGAAGTAAGGCTGCCAAGAGGACTTGAAAGCGGGGCAGAATTGCAGGAAACCGATTTCAGGAGGTAGACTGGAATTGCATTGAAAGCATAGGAAAAGAGGCAGAACGTCCACAATGATGCACTTGGCCAAAAAGGGCGTATGCGTTTTTTCCTGAATATATTCAGGAAAAAACGCATACGCCCTTTTTGGCCAACCAAGCAAGCTTGCAAAGGAAATCTGCACTACAATGAAGTCTCACTTCCCCCCGGTCAAAAGGGCCATCTGAAAAAAGTGTAAAATCCAGAAAGGCAGGACAGGCCATGGAGAACTGGGAGCCTTGTTATGCTGATGGGCGGGATGTAAACTGCCAACAGACACTCGGGAGAAGTGTATGGTGTTTCCTGAAACATCTAAAAAACAAAGCAACAGAGCCTAGGGCACTTCCACTTATGGTCCTATAGCTTAGGGAAATTAAAATCAAAAAGACACAGCCACCCCAATGTTTGGGACGCCTCTGTTTACAAGAACCTCGTTTACCGTACAAGTTCAATATCACAGAAAGTGAAAAATGGATAAAGAACTTGTGGTACTTACGTACAATGCAGTATCACTCAGCAGTGAAATCTATGTCATCAGGCCCGTAGCAGCACAATGAGTGGATTCAGGTACGATGATTCTAACTGAAATAAGTCACACAGAAAAAGAAACATCATAAGATATCAGTAATACACGGAATGTAAACTTGGCTACACAGGAACTGAATTACAGAACAGAACAGGGTCTCAAATTTAGAAAACCAACTTATGCTTGTTTAAGGGTAAAGGTGAGTTGGGGTGCTGCATAAAACCAGAGATTGAAATGAGCACAGATAAAGTTCCTTAAGCCAAATATGGAATAGACAAGAGCTACTCCTTGCTCAACGAAATGGACTCAACACCGCATATTAAACGCCTAAGAATGTACCTGACTCTTAAGTATCTTAAAACCTATGGATTGCTATGTCTCCGAAAGAGAATCAAGCATGTGTACAGGGACATAAACGCAGCAGTGATAGGATTGGAGAGGCTCGGTGAGCAAATGAAGACCCTTTGAAGTCATATTGCATGGTACCCATTCCACGGGTTTCAACTACCCAGGTTTAAGGTATTCTTCCTTCAGCTAAAACATGCATGTGGAACCTAGAGTATGATCAACCATGTGATCGGGAGACGTGTTCAAATATGTCTCAGTTTTCGTACCCTGGTACTCGGGTGCAACATTCCAGACGCTTTACTAACACTCTCCCGACTTGGAGAGTCAGTCCCTTTAACCTCCTGTTTGGCCCAGTTTGCAATTTCTGCGGAAGATGAACAGGAATAGCGAGAACCAATGAGAGACTAGCTGGAGGTGGCTGGACGGGCAAATTTAACTCTCATTTCCCACCAGGAAGAGGAAATAACCAAAGGCTCAGCGTGCCGTGCCGGAACCAGATTAGGGCCTGAAGCCATCCTGCGGTGTTGCGGCCAGCTCACAAGAAAGCGAGTTGAAGAAAGGAGCTCAGGGGCACTGTAATTCACAAACCTGCAGAGTTATAAATGACAGCTATCGTCCAAAAATATACTGAAGTAAGGCTGCCAAGAGGACTTGAAAGCGGGGCAGAATTGCAGGAAACCGATTTCAGGAGGTAGACTGGAATTGCATTGAAAGCATAGGAAAAGAGGCAGAACGTCCACAATGATGCACTTGGCCAAAAAGGGCGTATGCGTTTTTTCCTGAATATATTCAGGAAAAAACGCATACGCCCTTTTTGGCCAACCAAGCAAGCTTGCAAAGGAAATCTGCACTACAATGAAGTCTCACTTCCCCCCGGTCAAAAGGGCCATCTGAAAAAAGTGTAAAATCCAGAAAGGCAGGACAGGCCATGGAGAACTGGGAGCCTTGTTATGCTGATGGGCGGGATGTAAACTGCCAACAGACACTCGGGAGAAGTGTATGGTGTTTCCTGAAACATCTAAAAAACAAAGCAACAGAGCCTAGGGCACTTCCACTTATGGTCCTATAGCTTAGGGAAATTAAAATCAAAAAGACACAGCCACCCCAATGTTTGGGACGCCTCTGTTTACAAGAACCTCGTTTACCGTACAAGTTCAATATCACAGAAAGTGAAAAATGGATAAAGAACTTGTGGTACTTACGTACAATGCAGTATCACTCAGCAGTGAAATCTATGTCATCAGGCCCGTAGCAGCACAATGAGTGGATTCAGGTACGATGATTCTAACTGAAATAAGTCACACAGAAAAAGAAACATCATAAGATATCAGTAATACACGGAATGTAAACTTGGCTACACAGGAACTGAATTACAGAACAGAACAGGGTCTCAAATTTAGAAAACCAACTTATGCTTGTTTAAGGGTAAAGGTGAGTTGGGGTGCTGCATAAAACCAGAGATTGAAATGAGCACAGATAAAGTTCCTTAAGCCAAATATGGAATAGACAAGAGCTACTCCTTGCTCAACGAAATGGACTCAACACCGCATATTAAACGCCTAAGAATGTACCTGACTCTTAAGTATCTTAAAACCTATGGATTGCTATGTCTCCGAAAGAGAATCAAGCATGTGTACAGGGACAGAAACGCAGCAGTGATAGGATTGGAGAGGTTCGGTGAGCAAATGAAGACCCTTTGAAGTCATATTGCATGGTACCCATTCCACGGGTTTCAACTACCCAGGTTTAAGGTATTCTTCCTTCAGCTAAAACATGCATGTGGAACCTAGAGTATGATCAACCATGTGATCGGGAGACGTGTTCAAATATGTCTCAGTTTTCGTACCCTGGTACTCGGGTGCAACATTCCAGATGCTTTACTAACACTCTCCCGACTTGGAGAGTCAGTCCCTTTAACCTCCTGTTTGGCCCAGTTTGCAATTTCTGCGGAAGATGAACAGGAATAGCGAGAACCAATGAGAGACTAGCTGGAGGTGTCTGGACGGGCAAATTTAACTCTCATTTCCCACCAGGAAGAGGAAATAACCAAAGGCTCAGCGTGCCGTGCCGGAACCAGATTAGGGCCTGAAGCCATCCTGCGGTGTTGCGGCCAGCTCACAAGAAAGCGAGTTGAAGAAAGGAGCTCAGGGGCACTGTAATTCACAAACCTGCAGAGTTATAAATGACAGCTATCGTCCAAAAATATACTGAAGTAAGGCTGCCAAGAGGACTTGAAAGCGGGGCAGAATTGCAGGAAACCGATTTCAGGAGGTAGACTGGAATTGCATTGAAAGCATAGGAAAAGAGGCAGAACGTCCACAATGATGCACTTGGCCAAAAAGGGCGTATGCGTTTTTTCCTGAATATATTCAGGAAAAAACGCATACGCCCTTTTTGGCCAACCAAGCAAGCTTGCAAAGGAAATCTGCACTACAATGAAGTCTCACTTCCCCCCGGTCAAAAGGGCCATCTGAAAAAAGTGTAAAATCCAGAAAGGCAGGACAGGCCATGGAGAACTGGGAGCCTTGTTATGCTGATGGGCGGGATGTAAACTGCCAACAGACACTCGGGAGAAGTGTATGGTGTTTCCTGAAACATCTAAAAAACAAAGCAACAGAGCCTAGGGCACTTCCACTTATGGTCCTATAGCTTAGGGAAATTAAAATCAAAAAGACACAGCCACCCCAATGTTTGGGACGCCTCTGTTTACAAGAACCTCGTTTACCGTACAAGTTCAATATCACAGAAAGTGAAAAATGGATAAAGAACTTGTGGTACTTACGTACAATGCAGTATCACTCAGCAGTGAAATCTATGTCATCAGGCCCGTAGCAGCACAATGAGTGGATTCAGGTACGATGATTCTAACTGAAATAAGTCACACAGAAAAAGAAACATCATAAGATATCAGTAATACACGGAATGTAAACTTGGCTACACAGGAACTGAATTACAGAACAGAACAGGGTCTCAAATTTAGAAAACCAACTTATGCTTGTTTAAGGGTAAAGGTGAGTTGGGGTGCTGCATAAAACCAGAGATTGAAATGAGCACAGATAAAGTTCCTTAAGCCAAATATGGAATAGACAAGAGCTACTCCTTGCTCAACGAAATGGACTCAACACCGCATATTAAACGCCTAAGAATGTACCTGACTCTTAAGTATCTTAAAACCTATGGATTGCTATGTCTCCGAAAGAGAATCAAGCATGTGTACAGGGACATAAACGCAGCAGTGATAGGATTGGAGAGGCTCGGTGAGCAAATGAAGACCCTTTGAAGTCATATTGCATGGTACCCATTCCACGGGTTTCAACTACCCAGGTTTAAGGTATTCTTCCTTCAGCTAAAACATGCATGTGGAACCTAGAGTATGATCAACCATGTGATCGGGAGACGTGTTCAAATATGTCTCAGTTTTCGTACCCTGGTACTCGGGTGCAACATTCCAGACGCTTTACTAACACTCTCCCGACTTGGAGAGTCAGTCCCTTTAACCTCCTGTTTGGCCCAGTTTGCAATTTCTGCGGAAGATGAACAGGAATAGCGAGAACCAATGAGAGACTAGCTGGAGGTGGCTGGACGGGCAAATTTAACTCTCATTTCCCACCAGGAAGAGGAAATAACCAAAGGCTCAGCGTGCCGTGCCGGAACCAGATTAGGGCCTGAAGCCATCCTGCGGTGTTGCGGCCAGCTCACAAGAAAGCGAGTTGAAGAAAGGAGCTCAGGGGCACTGTAATTCACAAACCTGCAGAGTTATAAATGACAGCTATCGTCCAAAAATATACTGAAGTAAGGCTGCCAAGAGGACTTGAAAGCGGGGCAGAATTGCAGGAAACCGATTTCAGGAGGTAGACTGGAATTGCATTGAAAGCATAGGAAAAGAGGCAGAACGTCCACAATGATGCACTTGGCCAAAAAGGGCGTATGCGTTTTTTCCTGAATATATTCAGGAAAAAACGCATACGCCCTTTTTGGCCAACCAAGCAAGCTTGCAAAGGAAATCTGCACTACAATGAAGTCTCACTTCCCCCCGGTCAAAAGGGCCATCTGAAAAAAGTGTAAAATCCAGAAAGGCAGGACAGGCCATGGAGAACTGGGAGCCTTGTTATGCTGATGGGCGGGATGTAAACTGCCAACAGACACTCGGGAGAAGTGTATGGTGTTTCCTGAAACATCTAAAAAACAAAGCAACAGAGCCTAGGGCACTTCCACTTATGGTCCTATAGCTTAGGGAAATTAAAATCAAAAAGACACAGCCACCCCAATGTTTGGGACGCCTCTGTTTACAAGAACCTCGTTTACCGTACAAGTTCAATATCACAGAAAGTGAAAAATGGATAAAGAACTTGTGGTACTTACGTACAATGCAGTATCACTCAGCAGTGAAATCTATGTCATCAGGCCCGTAGCAGCACAATGAGTGGATTCAGGTACGATGATTCTAACTGAAATAAGTCACACAGAAAAAGAAACATCATAAGATATCAGTAATACACGGAATGTAAACTTGGCTACACAGGAACTGAATTACAGAACAGAACAGGGTCTCAAATTTAGAAAACCAACTTATGCTTGTTTAAGGGTAAAGGTGAGTTGGGGTGCTGCATAAAACCAGAGATTGAAATGAGCACAGATAAAGTTCCTTAAGCCAAATATGGAATAGACAAGAGCTACTCCTTGCTCAACGAAATGGACTCAACACCGCATATTAAACGCCTAAGAATGTACCTGACTCTTAAGTATCTTAAAACCTATGGATTGCTATGTCTCCGAAAGAGAATCAAGCATGTGTACAGGGACATAAACGCAGCAGTGATAGGATTGGAGAGGCTCGGTGAGCAAATGAAGACCCTTTGAAGTCATATTGCATGGTACCCATTCCACGGGTTTCAACTACCCAGGTTTAAGGTATTCTTCCTTCAGCTAAAACATGCATGTGGAACCTAGAGTATGATCAACCATGTGATCGGGAGACGTGTTCAAATATGTCTCAGTTTTCGTACCCTGGTACTCGGGTGCAACATTCCAGACGCTTTACTAACACTCTCCCGACTTGGAGAGTCAGTCCCTTTAACCTCCTGTTTGGCCCAGTTTGCAATTTCTGCGGAAGATGAACAGGAATAGCGAGAACCAATGAGAGACTAGCTGGAGGTGGCTGGACGGGCAAATTTAACTCTCATTTCCCACCAGGAAGAGGAAATAACCAAAGGCTCAGCGTGCCGTGCCGGAACCAGATTAGGGCCTGAAGCCATCCTGCGGTGTTGCGGCCAGCTCACAAGAAAGCGAGTTGAAGAAAGGAGCTCAGGGGCACTGTAATTCACAAACCTGCAGAGTTATAAATGACAGCTATCGTCCAAAAATATACTGAAGTAAGGCTGCCAAGAGGACTTGAAAGCGGGGCAGAATTGCAGGAAACCGATTTCAGGAGGTAGACTGGAATTGCATTGAAAGCATAGGAAAAGAGGCAGAACGTCCACAATGATGCACTTGGCCAAAAAGGGCGTATGCGTTTTTTCCTGAATATATTCAGGAAAAAACGCATACGCCCTTTTTGGCCAACCAAGCAAGCTTGCAAAGGAAATCTGCACTACAATGAAGTCTCACTTCCCCCCGGTCAAAAGGGCCATCTGAAAAAAGTGTAAAATCCAGAAAGGCAGGACAGGCCATGGAGAACTGGGAGCCTTGTTATGCTGATGGGCGGGATGTAAACTGCCAACAGACACTCGGGAGAAGTGTATGGTGTTTCCTGAAACATCTAAAAAACAAAGCAACAGAGCCTAGGGCACTTCCACTTATGGTCCTATAGCTTAGGGAAATTAAAATCAAAAAGACACAGCCACCCCAATGTTTGGGACGCCTCTGTTTACAAGAACCTCGTTTACCGTACAAGTTCAATATCACAGAAAGTGAAAAATGGATAAAGAACTTGTGGTACTTACGTACAATGCAGTATCACTCAGCAGTGAAATCTATGTCATCAGGCCCGTAGCAGCACAATGAGTGGATTCAGGTACGATGATTCTAACTGAAATAAGTCACACAGAAAAAGAAACATCATAAGATATCAGTAATACACGGAATGTAAACTTGGCTACACAGGAACTGAATTACAGAACAGAACAGGGTCTCAAATTTAGAAAACCAACTTATGCTTGTTTAAGGGTAAAGGTGAGTTGGGGTGCTGCATAAAACCAGAGATTGAAATGAGCACAGATAAAGTTCCTTAAGCCAAATATGGAATAGACAAGAGCTACTCCTTGCTCAACGAAATGGACTCAACACCGCATATTAAACGCCTAAGAATGTACCTGACTCTTAAGTATCTTAAAACCTATGGATTGCTATGTCTCCGAAAGAGAATCAAGCATGTGTACAGGGACATAAACGCAGCAGTGATAGGATTGGAGAGGTTCGGTGAGCAAATGAAGACCCTTTGAAGTCATATTGCATGGTACCCATTCCACGGGTTTCAACTACCCAGGTTTAAGGTATTCTTCCTTCAGCTAAAACATGCATGTGGAACCTAGAGTATGATCAACCATGTGATCGGGAGACGTGTTCAAATATGTCTCAGTTTTCGTACCCTGGTACTCGGGTGCAACATTCCAGATGCTTTACTAACACTCTCCCGACTTGGAGAGTCAGTCCCTTTAACCTCCTGTTTGGCCCAGTTTGCAATTTCTGCGGAAGATGAACAGGAATAGCGAGAACCAATGAGAGACTAGCTGGAGGTGTCTGGACGGGCAAATTTAACTCTCATTTCCCACCAGGAAGAGGAAATAACCAAAGGCTCAGCGTGCCGTGCCGGAACCAGATTAGGGCCTGAAGCCATCCTGCGGTGTTGCGGCCAGCTCACAAGAAAGCGAGTTGAAGAAAGGAGCTCAGGGGCACTGTAATTCACAAACCTGCAGAGTTATAAATGACAGCTATCGTCCAAAAATATACTGAAGTAAGGCTGCCAAGAGGACTTGAAAGCGGGGCAGAATTGCAGGAAACCGATTTCAGGAGGTAGACTGGAATTGCATTGAAAGCATAGGAAAAGAGGCAGAACGTCCACAATGATGCACTTGGCCAAAAAGGGCGTATGCGTTTTTTCCTGAATATATTCAGGAAAAAACGCATACGCCCTTTTTGGCCAACCAAGCAAGCTTGCAAAGGAAATCTGCACTACAATGAAGTCTCACTTCCCCCCGGTCAAAAGGGCCATCTGAAAAAAGTGTAAAATCCAGAAAGGCAGGACAGGCCATGGAGAACTGGGAGCCTTGTTATGCTGATGGGCGGGATGTAAACTGCCAACAGACACTCGGGAGAAGTGTATGGTGTTTCCTGAAACATCTAAAAAACAAAGCAACAGAGCCTAGGGCACTTCCACTTATGGTCCTATAGCTTAGGGAAATTAAAATCAAAAAGACACAGCCACCCCAATGTTTGGGACGCCTCTGTTTACAAGAACCTCGTTTACCGTACAAGTTCAATATCACAGAAAGTGAAAAATGGATAAAGAACTTGTGGTACTTACGTACAATGCAGTATCACTCAGCAGTGAAATCTATGTCATCAGGCCCGTAGCAGCACAATGAGTGGATTCAGGTACGATGATTCTAACTGAAATAAGTCACACAGAAAAAGAAACATCATAAGATATCAGTAATACACGGAATGTAAACTTGGCTACACAGGAACTGAATTACAGAACAGAACAGGGTCTCAAATTTAGAAAACCAACTTATGCTTGTTTAAGGGTAAAGGTGAGTTGGGGTGCTGCATAAAACCAGAGATTGAAATGAGCACAGATAAAGTTCCTTAAGCCAAATATGGAATAGACAAGAGCTACTCCTTGCTCAACGAAATGGACTCAACACCGCATATTAAACGCCTAAGAATGTACCTGACTCTTAAGTATCTTAAAACCTATGGATTGCTATGTCTCCGAAAGAGAATCAAGCATGTGTACAGGGACATAAACGCAGCAGTGATAGGATTGGAGAGGCTCGGTGAGCAAATGAAGACCCTTTGAAGTCATATTGCATGGTACCCATTCCACGGGTTTCAACTACCCCAGCTAAAACATGCATGTGGAACCTAGAGTATGATCAACCATGTGATCGGGAGACGTGTTCAAATATGTCTCAGTTTTCGTACCCTGGTACTCGGGTGCAACATTCCAGACGCTTTACTAACACTCTCCCCACTTGGAGAGTCAGCGCCTTTAACCTCCTGTTTGGCCCAGTTTGCAATTTCTGCGGAAGATGAACAGGAATAGCGAGAACCAATGAGAGACTAGCTGGAGGTGTCTGGACGGGCAAATTTAACTCTCATTTCCCACCAGGAAGAGGAAATAACCAAAGGCTCAGCGTGCCGTGCCGGAACCAGATTAGGGCCTGAAGCCATCCTGCGGTGTTGCGGCCAGCTCACAAGAAAACGAGTTGAAGAAAGGAGCTCAGGGGCACTGTAATTCACAAACCTGCAGAGTTATAAATGACAACTATCGTCCAAAAATATACTGAAGTAAGGCTGCCAAGAGGACTTGAAAGCGGGGCAGAATTGCAGGAAACCGATTTCAGGAGGTAGACTGGAATTGCATTGAAAGCATAGGAAAAGAGGCAGAACGTCCACAATGATGCACTTGGCCAAAAAGGGCATATGCGTTTTTTCCTGAATATATTCAGGAAAAAACGCATACGCGCTTTTTGGCCAACCAAGCAAGCTTGCAAAGGAAATCTGCACTACAATGAAGTCTCACTTGCCCCCGGTCAAAAGGGCCATCTGAAAAAAGTGTAAAATCCAGAAAGGCAGGACAGGCCATGGAGAACTGGGAGCCTTGTTATGCTGATGGGCGGGATGTAAACTGCCAACAGACACTCGGGAGAAGTGTATGGTGTTTCCTGAAACATCTAAAAAACAAAGCAACAGAGCCTAGGGCACTTCCACTTATGGTCCTATAGCTTAGGGAAATTAAAATCAAAAAGACACAGCCACCCCAATGTTTGGGACGCCTCTGTTTACAAGAACCTCGTTTACAGTACAAGTTCAATATCACAGAAAGTGAAAAATGGATAAAGAACTTGTGGTACTTACGTACAATGCAGTATCACTCAGCAGTGAAATCTATGCCATCAGGCCCGTAGCAGCACAATGAGTGGATTCAGGTACGATGATTCTAACTGAAATAAGTCACACAGAAAAAGAAACATCATAAGATATCAGTAATACACGGAATGTAAACTTGGCTACACAGGAACTGAATTACAGAACAGAACAGGGTCTCAAATTTAGAAAACCAACTTATGCTTGTTTAAGGGTAAAGGTGAGTTGGGGTGCTGCATAAAACCAGAGATTGAAATGAGCACAGATAAAGTTCCTTAAGCCAAATATGGAATAGACAAGAGCTACTCCTTGCTCAACGAAATGGACTCAACACCGCATATTAAACGCCTAAGAATGTACCTGACTCTTAAGTATCTTAAAACCTATGGATTGCTATGTCTCCGAAAGAGAATCAAGCATGTGTACAGGGACATAAACGCAGCAGTGATAGGATTGGAGAGGTTCGGTGAGCAAATGAAGACCCTTTGAAGTCATATTGCATGGTACCCATTCCACGGGTTTCAACTACCCAGGTTTAAGGTATTCTTCCTTCAGCTAAAACATGCATGTGGAACCTAGAGTATGATCAACCATGTGATCGGGAGACGTGTTCAAATATGTCTCAGTTTTCGTACCCTGGTACTCGGGTGCAACATTCCAGACGCTTTACTAACACTCTCCCGACTTGGAGAGTCAGCGCCTTTAACCTCCTGTTTGGCCCTGTTTGCAATTTCTGCGGAAGATGAACAGGAATAGCGAGAACCAATGAGAGACTAGCTGGAGGTGTCTGGACGGGCAAATTTAACTCTCATTTCCCACCAGGAAGAGGAAATAACCAAAGGCTCAGCGTGCCGTGCCGGAACCAGATTAGGGCCTGAAGCCATCCTGCGGTGTTGCGGCCAGCTCACAAGAAAACGAGTTGAAGAAAGGAGCTCAGGGGCACTGTAATTCACAAACCTGCAGAGTTATAAATGACAACTATCGTCCAAAAATATACTGAAGAAAGGCTGCCAAGAGGACTTGAAAGCGGGGCAGAATTGCAGGAAACCGATTTCAGGAGGTAGACTGGAATTGCATTGAAAGCATAGGAAAAGAGGCAGAACGTCCACAATGATGCACTTGGCCAAAAAGGGCGTATGCGTTTTTTCCTGAATATATTCAGGAAAAAACGCATACGCCCTTTTTGGCCAACCAAGCAAGCTTGCAAAGGAAATCTGCACTACAATGAAGTCTCAATTCCCCACCCCCCCCGTTCAAAAGGGCCATCTGAAAAAAGTGTAAAATCCAGAAAGGCAGGACAGGCCATGGAGAACTGGGAGCCTTGTTATGCTGATGGGCGGGATGTAAACTGCCAACAGACACTCGGGAGAAGTGTATGGTGTTTCCTGAAACATCTAAAAAACAAAGCAACAGAGCCTAGGGCACTTCCACTTATGGTCCTATAGCTTAGGGAAATTAAAATCAAAAAGATACAGCCACCCCAATGTTTGGGACGCCTCTGTTTACAAGAACCTCGTTTACCGTACAAGTTCAATATCACAGAAAGTGAAAAATGGATAAAGAACTTGTGGTACTTACGTACAATGCAGTATCACTCAGCAGTGAAATCTATGCCATCAGGCCCGTAGCAGCGCAATGAGTGGATTCAGGTACGATGATTCTAACTGAAATAAGTCACACAGAAAAAGAAACATCATAAGATATCAGTAATACACGGAATGTAAACTTGGCTACACAGGAACTGAATTACAGAACAGAACAGGGTCTCAAATTTAGAAAACCAACTTATGCTTGTTTAAGGGTAAAGGTGAGTTGGGGTGCTGCATAAAACCAGAGATTGAAATGAGCACAGATAAAGTTCCTTAAGCCAAATATGGAATAGACAAGAGCTACTCCTTGCTCAACGAAATGGACTCAACACCGCATATTAAACGCCTAAGAATGTACCTGACTCTTAAGTATCTTAAAACCTATGGATTGCTATGTCTCCGAAAGAGAATCAAGCATGTGTACAGGGACATAAACGCAGCAGTGATAGGATTGGAGAGGTTCGGTGAGCAAATGAAGACCCTTTGAAGTCATATTGCATGGTACCCATTCCACGGGTTTCAACTACCCAGGTTTAAGGTATTCTTCCTTCAGCTAAAACATGCATGTGGAACCTAGAGTATGATCAACCATGTGATCGGGAGACGTGTTCAAATATGTCTCAGTTTTCGTACCCTGGTACTCGGGTGCAACATTCCAGACGCTTTACTAACACTCTCCCCACTTGGAGAGTCAGCACCTTTAACCTCCTGTTTGGCCCAGTTTGCAATTTCTGCGGAAGATGAACAGGAATAGCGAGAACCAATGAGAGACTAGCTGGAGGTGTCTGGATGGGCAAATTTAACTCTCATTTCCCACCAGGAAGAGGAAATAACCAAAGGCTCAGCGTGCCGTGCCGGAACCAGATTAGGGCCTGAAGCCATCCTGCGGTGTTGCGGCCAGCTCACAAGAAAACGAGTTGAAGAAAGGAGCTCAGGGGCACTGTAATTCACAAACCTGCAGAGTTATAAATGACAACTATCGTCCAAAAATATACTGAAGTAAGGCTGCCAAGAGGACTTGAAAGCGGGGCAGAATTGCAGGAAACCGATTTCAGGAGGTAGACTGGAATTGCATTGAAAGCATAGGAAAAGAGGCAGAACGTCCACAATGATGCACTTGGCCAAAAAGGGCGTATGCGTTTTTTCCTGAATATATTCAGGAAAAAACGCATACGCCCTTTTTGGCCAACCAAGCAAGCTTGCAAAGGAAATCTGCACTACAATGAAGTCTCACTTCCCCCCGGTCAAAAGGGCCATCTGAAAAAAGTGTAAAATCCAGAAAGGCAGGACAGGCCATGGAGAACTGGGAGCCTTGTTATGCTGATGGGCGGGATGTAAATTGCCAACAGACACTCGGGAGAAGTGTATGGTGTTTCCTGAAACATCTAAAAAACAAAGCAACAGAGCCTAGGGCACTTCCACTTATGGTCCTATAGCTTAGGGAAATTAAAATCAAAAAGATACAGCCACCCCAATGTTTGGGACGCCTCTGTTTACAAGAACCTCGTTTACCATACAAGTTCAATATCACAGAAAGTGAAAAATGGATAAAGAACTTGTGGTACTTACGTACAATGCAGTATCACTCAGCAGTGAAATCTATGTCATCAGGCCCGTAGCAGCACAATGAGTGGATTCAGGTACGATGATTCTAACTGAAATAAGTCACACAGAAAAAGAAACATCATAAGATATCAGTAATACACGGAATGTAAACTTGGCTACACAGGAACTGAATTACAGAACAGAACAGGGTCTCAAATTTAGAAAACCAACTTATGCTTGTTTAAGGGTAAAGGTGAGTTGGGGTGCTGCATAAAACCAGAGATTGAAATGAGCACAGATAAAGTTCCTTAAGCCAAATATGGAATAGACAAGAGCTACTCCTTGCTCAACGAAATGGACTCAACACCGCATATTAAACGCCTAAGAATGTACCTGACTCTTAAGTATCTTAAAACCTATGGATTTCTATGTCTCCGAAAGAGAATCAAGCATGTGTACAGGGACATAAACGCAGCAGTGATAGGATTGGAGAGGTTCGGTGAGCAAATGAAGACCCTTTGAAGTCATATTGCATGGTACCCATTCCACGGGTTTCAACTACCCAGGTTTAAGGTATTCTTCCTTCAGCTAAAACATGCATGTGGAACCTAGAGTATGATCAACCATGTGATCGGGAGACGTGTTCAAATATGTCTCAGTTTTCGTACCCTGGTACTCGGGTGCAACATTCCAGACGCTTTACTAACACTCTCCCGACTTGGAGAGTCAGTCCCTTTAACCTCCTGTTTGGCCCAGTTTGCAATTTCTGCGGAAGATGAACAGGAATAGCGAGAACCAATGAGAGACTAGCTGGAGGTGTCTGGACGGGCAAATTTAACTCTCATTTCCCACCAGGAAGAGGAAATAACCAAAGGCTCAGCGTGCCGTGCCGGAACCAGATTAGGGCCTGAAGCCATCCTGCGGTGTTGCGGCCAGCTCACAAGAAAACGAGTTGAAGAAAGGAGCTCAGGGGCACTGTAATTCACAAACCTGCAGAGTTATAAATGACAACTATCGTCCAAAAATATACTGAAGTAAGGCTGCCAAGAGGACTTGAAAGCGGGGCAGAATTGCAGGAAACCGATTTCAGGAGGTAGACTGGAATTGCATTGAAAGCATAGGAAAAGAGGCAGAACGTCCACAATGATGCACTTGGCCAAAAAGGGCGTATGCGTTTTTTCCTGAATATATTCAGGAAAAAACGCATACGCCCTTTTTGGCCAACCAAGCAAGCTTGCAAAGGAAATCTGCACTACAATGAAGTCTCACTTGCCCCCGGTCAAAAGGGCCATCTGAAAAAAGTGTAAAATCCAGAAAGGCAGGACAGGCCATGGAGAACTGGGAGCCTTGTTATGCTGATGGGCGGGATGTAAACTGCCAACAGACACTCGGGAGAAGTGTATGGTGTTTCCTGAAACATCTAAAAAACAAAGCAACAGAGCCTAGGGCACTTCCACTTATGGTCCTATAGCTTAGGGAAATTAAAATCAAAAAGACACAGCCACCCCAATGTTTGGGACGCCTCTGTTTACAAGAACCTCGTTTACCGTACAAGTTCAATATCACAGAAAGTGAAAAATGGATAAAGAACTTGTGGTACTTACGTACAATGCAGTATCACTCAGCAGTGAAATCTATGCCATCAGGCCCGTAGCAGCACAATGAGTGGATTCAGGTACGATGATTCTAACTGAAATAAGTCACACAGAAAAAGAAACATCATAAGATATCAGTAATACACGGAATGTAAACTTGGCTACACAGGAACTGAATTACAGAACAGAACAGGGTCTCAAATTTAGAAAACCAACTTATGCTTGTTTAAGGGTAAAGGTGAGTTGGGGTGCTGCATAAAACCAGAGATTGAAATGAGCACAGATAAAGTTCCTTAAGCCAAATATGGAATAGACAAGAGCTACTCCTTGCTCAACGAAATGGACTCAACACCGCATATTAAACGCCTAAGAATGTACCTGACTCTTAAGTATCTTAAAACCTATGGATTGCTATGTCTCCGAAAGAGAATCAAGCATGTGTACAGGGACATAAACGCAGCAGTGATAGGATTGGAGAGGTTCGGTGAGCAAATGAAGACCCTTTGAAGTCATATTGCATGGTACCCATTCCACGGGTTTCAACTACCCAGGTTTAAGGTATTCTTCCTTCAGCTAAAACATGCATGTGGAACCTAGAGTATGATCAACCATGTGATCGGGAGACGTGTTCAAATATGTCTCAGTTTTCGTACCCTGGTACTCAGGTGCAACATTCCAGACGCTTTACTAACACTCTCCCGACTTGGAGAGTCAGCGCCTTTAACCTCCTGTTTGGCCCAGTTTGCAATTTCTGCGGAAGATGAACAGGAATAGCGAGAACCAATGAGAGACTAGCTGGAGGTGTCTGGACGGGCAAATTTAACTCTCATTTCCCACCAGGAAGAGGAAATAACCAAAGGCTCAGCGTGCCGTGCCGGAACCAGATTAGGGCCTGAAGCCATCCTGCGGTGTTGCGGCCAGCTCACAAGAAAACGAGTTGAAGAAAGGAGCTCAGGGGCACTGTAATTCACAAACCTGCAGAGTTATAAATGACAACTATCGTCCAAAAATATACTGAAGTAAGGCTGCCAAGAGGACTTGAAAGCGGGGCAGAATTGCAGGAAACCGATTTCAGGAGGTAGACTGGAATTGCATTGAAAGCATAGGAAAAGAGGCAGAACGTCCACAATGATGCACTTGGCCAAAAAGGGCGTATGCGTTTTTTCCTGAATATATTCAGGAAAAAACGCATACGCCCTTTTTGGCCAACCAAGCAAGCTTGCAAATGAAATCTGCACTACAATGAAGTCTCAATTCCCCACCCCCCCCGTTCAAAAGGGCCATCTGAAAAAAGTGTAAAATCCAGAAAGGCAGGACAGGCCATGGAGAACTGGGAGCCTTGTTATGCTGATGGGCGGGATGTAAATTGCCAACAGACACTCGGGAGAAGTGTATGGTGTTTCCTGAAACATCTAAAAAACAAAGCAACAGAGCCTAGGGCACTTCCACTTATGATCCTATAGCTTAGGGAAATTAAAATCAAAAAGATACAGCCACCCCAATGTTTGGGACGCCTCTGTTTACAAGAACCTCGTTTACCGTACAAGTTCAATATCACAGAAAGTGAAAAATGGATAAAGAACTTGTGGTACTTACGTACAATGCAGTATCACTCAGCAGTGAAATCTATGCCATCAGGCCCGTAGCAGCACAATGAGTGGATTCAGGTACGATGATTCTAACTGAAATAAGTCACACAGAAAAAGAAACATCATAAGATATCAGTAATACACGGAATGTAAACTTGGCTACACAGGAACTGAATTACAGAACAGAACAGGGTCTCAAATTTAGAAAACCAACTTATGCTTGTTTAAGGGTAAAGGTGAGTTGGGGTGCTGCATAAAACCAGAGATTGAAATGAGCACAGATAAAGTTCCTTAAGCCAAATATGGAATAGACAAGAGCTACTCCTTGCTCAACGAAATGGACTCAACACCGCATATTAAACGCCTAAGAATGTACCTGACTCTTAAGTATCTTAAAACCTATGGATTGCTATGTCTCCGAAAGAGAATCAAGCATGTGTACAGGGACATAAACGCAGCAGTGATAGGATTGGAGAGGTTCGGTGAGCAAATGAAGACCCTTTGAAGTCATATTGCATGGTACCCATTCCACGGGTTTCAACTACCCAGGTTTAAGGTATTCTTCCTTCAGCTAAAACATGCATGTGGAACCTAGAGTATGATCAACCATGTGATCGGGAGACGTGTTCAAATATGTCTCAGTTTTCGTACCCTGGTACTCGGGTGCAACATTCCAGACGCTTTACTAACACTCTCCCCACTTGGAGAGTCAGCGCCTTTAACCTCCTGTTTGGCCCAGTTTGCAATTTCTGCGGAAGATGAACAGGAATAGCGAGAACCAATGAGAGACTAGCTGGAGGTGTCTGGACGGGCAAATTTAACTCTCATTTCCCACCAGGAAGAGGAAATAACCAAAGGCTCAGCGTGCCGTGCCGGAACCAGATTAGGGCCTGAAGCCATCCTGCGGTGTTGCGGCCAGCTCACAAGAAAACGAGTTGAAGAAAGGAGCTCAGGGGCACTGTAATTCACAAACCTGCAGAGTTATAAATGACAACTATCGTCCAAAAATATACTGAAGTAAGGCTGCCAAGAGGACTTGAAAGCGGGGCAGAATTGCAGGAAACCGATTTCAGGAGGTAGACTGGAATTGCATTGAAAGCATAGGAAAAGAGGCAGAACGTCCACAATGATGCACTTGGCCAAAAAGGGCGTATGCGTTTTTTCCTGAATATATTCAGGAAAAAACGCATACGCCCTTTTTGGCCAACCAAGCAAGCTTGCAAAGGAAATCTGCACTACAATGAAGTCTCACTTCCCCCCGGTCAAAAGGGCCATCTGAAAAAAGTGTAAAATCCAGAAAGGCAGGACAGGCCATGGAGAACTGGGAGCCTTGTTATGCTGATGGGCGGGATGTAAATTGCCAACAGACACTCGGGAGAAGTGTATGGTGTTTCCTGAAACATCTAAAAAACAAAGCAACAGAGCCTAGGGCACTTCCACTTATGGTCCTATAGCTTAGGGAAATTAAAATCAAAAAGATACAGCCACCCCAATGTTTGGGACGCCTCTGTTTACAAGAACCTCGTTTACCATACAAGTTCAATATCACAGAAAGTGAAAAATGGATAAAGAACTTGTGGTACTTACGTACAATGCAGTATCACTCAGCAGTGAAATCTATGCCATCAGGCCCGTAGCAGCACAATGAGTGGATTCAGGTACGATGATTCTAACTGAAATAAGTCACACAGAAAAAGAAACATCATAAGATATCAGTAATACACGGAATGTAAACTTGGCTACACAGGAACTGAATTACAGAACAGAACAGGGTCTCAAATTTAGAAAACCAACTTATGCTTGTTTAAGGGTAAAGGTGAGTTGGGGTGCTGCATAAAACCAGAGATTGAAATGAGCACAGATAAAGTTCCTTAAGCCAAATATGGAATAGACAAGAGCTACTCCTTGCTCAACGAAATGGACTCAACACCGCATATTAAACGCCTAAGAATGTACCTGACTCTTAAGTATCTTAAAACCTATGGATTGCTATGTCTCCGAAAGAGAATCAAGCATGTGTACAGGGACATAAACGCAGCAGTGATAGGATTGGAGAGGTTCGGTGAGCAAATGAAGACCCTTTGAAGTCATATTGCATGGTACCCATTCCACGGGTTTCAACTACCCAGGTTTAAGGTATTCTTCCTTCAGCTAAAACATGCATGTGGAACCTAGAGTATGATCAACCATGTGATCGGGAGACGTGTTCAAATATGTCTCAGTTTTCGTACCCTGGTACTCGGGTGCAACATTCCAGACGCTTTACTAACACTCTCCCGACTTGGAGAGTCAGTCCCTTTAACCTCCTGTTTGGCCCAGTTTGCAATTTCTGCGGAAGATGAACAGGAATAGCGAGAACCAATGAGAGACTAGCTGGAGGTGTCTGGACGGGCAAATTTAACTCTCATTTCCCACCAGGAAGAGGAAATAACCAAAGGCTCAGCGTGCCGTGCCGGAACCAGATTAGGGCCTGAAGCCATCCTGCGGTGTTGCGGCCAGCTCACAAGAAAACGAGTTGAAGAAAGGAGCTCAGGGGCACTGTAATTCACAAACCTGCAGAGTTATAAATGACAACTATCGTCCAAAAATATACTGAAGTAAGGCTGCCAAGAGGACTTGAAAGCGGGGCAGAATTGCAGGAAACCGATTTCAGGAGGTAGACTGGAATTGCATTGAAAGCATAGGAAAAGAGGCAGAACGTCCACAATGATGCACTTGGCCAAAAAGGGCGTATGCGTTTTTTCCTGAATATATTCAGGAAAAAACGCATACGCCCTTTTTGGCCAACCAAGCAAGCTTGCAAAGGAAATCTGCACTACAATGAAGTCTCAATTCCCCACCCCCCCCGTTCAAAAGGGCCATCTGAAAAAAGTGTAAAATCCAGAAAGGCAGGACAGGCCATGGAGAACTGGGAGCCTTGTTATGCTGATGGGCGGGATGTAAATTGCCAACAGACACTCGGGAGAAGTGTATGGTGTTTCCTGAAACATCTAAAAAACAAAGCAACAGAGCCTAGGGCACTTCCACTTATGGTCCTATAGCTTAGGGAAATTAAAATCAAAAAGATACAGCCACCCCAATGTTTGGGACGCCTCTGTTTACAAGAACCTCGTTTACCGTACAAGTTCAATATCACAGAAAGTGAAAAATGGATAAAGAACTTGTGGTACTTACGTACAATGCAGTATCACTCAGCAGTGAAATCTATGCCATCAGGCCCGTAGCAGCACAATGAGTGGATTCAGGTACGATGATTCTAACTGAAATAAGTCACACAGAAAAAGAAACATCATAAGATATCAGTAATACACGGAATGTAAACTTGGCTACACAGGAACTGAATTACAGAACAGAACAGGGTCTCAAATTTAGAAAACCAACTTATGCTTGTTTAAGGGTAAAGGTGAGTTGGGGTGCTGCATAAAACCAGAGATTGAAATGAGCACAGATAAAGTTCCTTAAGCCAAATATGGAATAGACAAGAGCTACTCCTTGCTCAACGAAATGGACTCAACACCGCATATTAAACGCCTAAGAATGTACCTGACTCTTAAGTATCTTAAAACCTATGGATTGCTATGTCTCCGAAAGAGAATCAAGCATGTGTACAGGGACATAAACGCAGCAGTGATAGGATTGGAGAGGTTCGGTGAGCAAATGAAGACCCTTTGAAGTCATATTGCATGGTACCCATTCCACGGGTTTCAACTACCCAGGTTTAAGGTATTCTTCCTTCAGCTAAAACATGCATGTGGAACCTAGAGTATGATCAACCATGTGATCGGGAGACGTGTTCAAATATGTCTCAGTTTTCGTACCCTGGTACTCGGGTGCAACATTCCAGACGCTTTACTAACACTCTCCCCACTTGGAGAGTCAGCGCCTTTAACCTCCTGTTTGGCCCAGTTTGCAATTTCTGCGGAAGATGAACAGGAATAGCGAGAACCAATGAGAGACTAGCTGGAGGTGTCTGGACGGGCAAATTTAACTCTCATTTCCCACCAGGAAGAGGAAATAACCAAAGGCTCAGCGTGCCGTGCCGGAACCAGATTAGGGCCTGAAGCCATCCTGCGGTGTTGCGGCCAGCTCACAAGAAAACGAGTTGAAGAAAGGAGCTCAGGGGCACTGTAATTCACAAACCTGCAGAGTTATAAATGACAACTATCGTCCAAAAATATACTGAAGTAAGGCTGCCAAGAGGACTTGAAAGCGGGGCAGAATTGCAGGAAACCGATTTCAGGAGGTAGACTGGAATTGCATTGAAAGCATAGGAAAAGAGGCAGAACGTCCACAATGATGCACTTGGCCAAAAAGGGCGTATGCGTTTTTTCCTGAATATATTCAGGAAAAAACGCATACGCCCTTTTTGGCCAACCAAGCAAGCTTGCAAAGGAAATCTGCACTACAATGAAGTCTCACTTCCCCCCGGTCAAAAGGGCCATCTGAAAAAAGTGTAAAATCCAGAAAGGCAGGACAGGCCATGGAGAACTGGGAGCCTTGTTATGCTGATGGGCGGGATGTAAATTGCCAACAGACACTCGGGAGAAGTGTATGGTGTTTCCTGAAACATCTAAAAAACAAAGCAACAGAGCCTAGGGCACTTCCACTTATGGTCCTATAGCTTAGGGAAATTAAAATCAAAAAGATACAGCCACCCCAATGTTTGGGACGCCTCTGTTTACAAGAACCTCGTTTACCATACAAGTTCAATATCACAGAAAGTGAAAAATGGATAAAGAACTTGTGGTACTTACGTACAATGCAGTATCACTCAGCAGTGAAATCTATGCCATCAGGCCCGTAGCAGCACAATGAGTGGATTCAGGTACGATGATTCTAACTGAAATAAGTCACACAGAAAAAGAAACATCATAAGATATCAGTAATACACGGAATGTAAACTTGGCTACACAGGAACTGAATTACAGAACAGAACAGGGTCTCAAATTTAGAAAACCAACTTATGCTTGTTTAAGGGTAAAGGTGAGTTGGGGTGCTGCATAAAACCAGAGATTGAAATGAGCACAGATAAAGTTCCTTAAGCCAAATATGGAATAGACAAGAGCTACTCCTTGCTCAACGAAATGGACTCAACATCGCATATTAAACGCCTAAGAATGTACCTGACTCTTAAGTATCTTAAAACCTATGGATTGCTATGTCTCCGAAAGAGAATCAAGCATGTGTACAGGGACATAAACGCAGCAGTGATAGGATTGGAGAGGTTCGGTGAGCAAATGAAGACCCTTTGAAGTCATATTGCATGGTACCCATTCCACGGGTTTCAACTACCCAGGTTTAAGGTATTCTTCCTTCAGCTAAAACATGCATGTGGAACCTAGAGTATGATCAACCATGTGATCGGGAGACGTGTTCAAATATGTCTCAGTTTTCGTACCCTGGTACTCGGGTGCAACATTCCAGACGCTTTACTAACACTCTCCCCACTTGGAGAGTCAGCGCCTTTAACCTCCTGTTTGGCCCAGTTTGCAATTTCTGCGGAAGATGAACAGGAATAGCGAGAACCAATGAGAGACTAGCTGGAGGTGTCTGGACGGGCAAATTTAACTCTCATTTCCCACCAGGAAGAGGAAATAACCAAAGGCTCAGCGTGCCGTGCCGGAACCAGATTAGGGCCTGAAGCCATCCTGCGGTGTTGCGGCCAGCTCACAAGAAAACGAGTTGAAGAAAGGAGCTCAGGGGCACTGTAATTCACAAACCTGCAGAGTTATAAATGACAACTATCGTCCAAAAATATACTGAAGTAAGGCTGCCAAGAGGACTTGAAAGCGGGGCAGAATTGCAGGAAACCGATTTCAGGAGGTAGACTGGAATTGCATTGAAAGCATAGGAAAAGAGGCAGAACGTCCACAATGATGCACTTGGCCAAAAAGGGCGTATGCGTTTTTTCCTGAATATATTCAGGAAAAAACGCATACGCCCTTTTTGGCCAACCAAGCAAGCTTGCAAAGGAAATCTGCACTACAATGAAGTCTCACTTCCCCCCGGTCAAAAGGGCCATCTGAAAAAAGTGTAAAATCCAGAAAGGCAGGACAGGCCATGGAGAACTGGGAGCCTTGTTATGCTGATGGGCGGGATGTAAATTGCCAACAGACACTCGGGAGAAGTGTATGGTGTTTCCTGAAACATCTAAAAAACAAAGCAACAGAGCCTAGGGCACTTCCACTTATGGTCCTATAGCTTAGGGAAATTAAAATCAAAAAGATACAGCCACCCCAATGTTTGGGACGCCTCTGTTTACAAGAACCTCGTTTACCATACAAGTTCAATATCACAGAAAGTGAAAAATGGATAAAGAACTTGTGGTACTTACGTACAATGCAGTATCACTCAGCAGTGAAATCTATGCCATCAGGCCCGTAGCAGCACAATGAGTGGATTCAGGTACGATGATTCTAACTGAAATAAGTCACACAGAAAAAGAAACATCATAAGATATCAGTAATACACGGAATGTAAACTTGGCTACACAGGAACTGAATTACAGAACAGAACAGGGTCTCAAATTTAGAAAACCAACTTATGCTTGTTTAAGGGTAAAGGTGAGTTGGGGTGCTGCATAAAACCAGAGATTGAAATGAGCACAGATAAAGTTCCTTAAGCCAAATATGGAATAGACAAGAGCTACTCCTTGCTCAACGAAATGGACTCAACACCGCATATTAAACGCCTAAGAATGTACCTGACTCTTAAGTATCTTAAAACCTATGGATTGCTATGTCTCCGAAAGAGAATCAAGCATGTGTACAGGGACATAAACGCAGCAGTGATAGGATTGGAGAGGTTCGGTGAGCAAATGAAGACCCTTTGAAGTCATATTGCATGGTACCCATTCCACGGGTTTCAACTACCCAGGTTTAAGGTATTCTTCCTTCAGCTAAAACATGCATGTGGAACCTAGAGTATGATCAACCATGTGATCGGGAGACGTGTTCAAATATGTCTCAGTTTTCGTACCCTGGTACTCGGGTGCAACATTCCAGACGCTTTACTAACACTCTCCCCACTTGGAGAGTCAGCGCCTTTAACCTCCTGTTTGGCCCAGTTTGCAATTTCTGCGGAAGATGAACAGGAATAGCGAGAACCAATGAGAGACTAGCTGGAGGTGTCTGGACGGGCAAATTTAACTCTCATTTCCCACCAGGAAGAGGAAATAACCAAAGGCTCAGCGTGCCGTGCCGGAACCAGATTAGGGCCTGAAGCCATCCTGCGGTGTTGCGGCCAGCTCACAAGAAAACGAGTTGAAGAAAGGAGCTCAGGGGCACTGTAATTCACAAACCTGCAGAGTTATAAATGACAACTATCGTCCAAAAATATACTGAAGTAAGGCTGCCAAGAGGACTTGAAAGCGGGGCAGAATTGCAGGAAACCGATTTCAGGAGGTAGACTGGAATTGCATTGAAAGCATAGGAAAAGAGGCAGAACGTCCACAATGATGCACTTGGCCAAAAAGGGCGTATGCGTTTTTTCCTGAATATATTCAGGAAAAAACGCATACGCCCTTTTTGGCCAACCAAGCAAGCTTGCAAAGGAAATCTGCACTACAATGAAGTCTCACTTCCCCCCGGTCAAAAGGGCCATCTGAAAAAAGTGTAAAATCCAGAAAGGCAGGACAGGCCATGGAGAACTGGGAGCCTTGTTATGCTGATGGGCGGGATGTAAATTGCCAACAGACACTCGGGAGAAGTGTATGGTGTTTCCTGAAACATCTAAAAAACAAAGCAACAGAGCCTAGGGCACTTCCACTTATGGTCCTATAGCTTAGGGAAATTAAAATCAAAAAGATACAGCCACCCCAATGTTTGGGACGCCTCTGTTTACAAGAACCTCGTTTACCATACAAGTTCAATATCACAGAAAGTGAAAAATGGATAAAGAACTTGTGGTACTTACGTACAATGCAGTATCACTCAGCAGTGAAATCTATGCCATCAGGCCCGTAGCAGCACAATGAGTGGATTCAGGTACGATGATTCTAACTGAAATAAGTCACACAGAAAAAGAAACATCATAAGATATCAGTAATACACGGAATGTAAACTTGGCTACACAGGAACTGAATTACAGAACAGAACAGGGTCTCAAATTTAGAAAACCAACTTATGCTTGTTTAAGGGTAAAGGTGAGTTGGGGTGCTGCATAAAACCAGAGATTGAAATGAGCACAGATAAAGTTCCTTAAGCCAAATATGGAATAGACAAGAGCTACTCCTTGCTCAACGAAATGGACTCAACACCGCATATTAAACGCCTAAGAATGTACCTGACTCTTAAGTATCTTAAAACCTATGGATTGCTATGTCTCCGAAAGAGAATCAAGCATGTGTACAGGGACATAAACGCAGCAGTGATAGGATTGGAGAGGTTCGGTGAGCAAATGAAGACCCTTTGAAGTCATATTGCATGGTACCCATTCCACGGGTTTCAACTACCCAGGTTTAAGGTATTCTTCCTTCAGCTAAAACATGCATGTGGAACCTAGAGTATGATCAACCATGTGATCGGGAGACGTGTTCAAATATGTCTCAGTTTTCGTACCCTGGTACTCGGGTGCAACATTCCAGACGCTTTACTAACACTCTCCCCACTTGGAGAGTCAGCGCCTTTAACCTCCTGTTTGGCCCAGTTTGCAATTTCTGCGGAAGATGAACAGGAATAGCGAGAACCAATGAGAGACTAGCTGGAGGTGTCTGGACGGGCAAATTTAACTCTCATTTCCCACCAGGAAGAGGAAATAACCAAAGGCTCAGCGTGCCGTGCCGGAACCAGATTAGGGCCTGAAGCCATCCTGCGGTGTTGCGGCCAGCTCACAAGAAAACGAGTTGAAGAAAGGAGCTCAGGGGCACTGTAATTCACAAACCTGCAGAGTTATAAATGACAACTATCGTCCAAAAATATACTGAAGTAAGGCTGCCAAGAGGACTTGAAAGCGGGGCAGAATTGCAGGAAACCGATTTCAGGAGGTAGACTGGAATTGCATTGAAAGCATAGGAAAAGAGGCAGAACGTCCACAATGATGCACTTGGCCAAAAAGGGCGTATGCGTTTTTTCCTGAATATATTCAGGAAAAAACGCATACGCCCTTTTTGGCCAACCAAGCAAGCTTGCAAAGGAAATCTGCACTACAATGAAGTCTCACTTCCCCCCGGTCAAAAGGGCCATCTGAAAAAAGTGTAAAATCCAGAAAGGCAGGACAGGCCATGGAGAACTGGGAGCCTTGTTATGCTGATGGGCGGGATGTAAATTGCCAACAGACACTCGGGAGAAGTGTATGGTGTTTCCTGAAACATCTAAAAAACAAAGCAACAGAGCCTAGGGCACTTCCACTTATGGTCCTATAGCTTAGGGAAATTAAAATCAAAAAGATACAGCCACCCCAATGTTTGGGACGCCTCTGTTTACAAGAACCTCGTTTACCGTACAAGTTCAAAATCACAGAAACTGAAAAATGGATAAAGAACTTGTGGTACTTACGTACAATGCAGTATCACACAGCAGTGAAATCTATGCCATCAGGCCCGTAGCAGCACAATGAGTGGATTCAGGTACGATGATTCTAACTGAAATAAGTCACACAGAAAAAGAAACATCATAAGATATCAGTAATACACGGAATGTAAACTTGGCTACACAGGAACTGAATTACAGAACAGAACAGGGTCTCAAATTTAGAAAACCAACTTATGCTTGTTTAAGGGTAAAGGTGAGTTGGGGTGCTGCATAAAACCAGAGATTGAAATGAGCACAGATAAAGTTCCTTAAGCCAAATATGGAATAGACAAGAGCTACTCCTTGCTCAACGAAATGGACTCAACACCGCATATTAAACGCCTAAGAATGTACCTGACTCTTAAGTATCTTAAAACCTATGGATTGCTATGTCTCCGAAAGAGAATCAAGCATGTGTACAGGGACATAAACGCAGCAGTGATAGGATTGGAGAGGTTCGGTGAGCAAATGAAGACCCTTTGAAGTCATATTGCATGGTACCCATTCCACGGGTTTCAACTACCCAGGTTTAAGGTATTCTTCCTTCAGCTAAAACATGCATGTGGAACCTAGAGTATGATCAACCATGTGATCGGGAGACGTGTTCAAATATGTCTCAGTTTTCGTACCCTGGTACTCGGGTGCAACATTCCAGATGCTTTACTAACACTCTCCCGACTTGGAGAGTCAGTCCCTTTAACCTCCTGTTTGGCCCAGTTTGCAATTTCTGCGGAAGATGAACAGGAATAGCGAGAACCAATGAGAGACTAGCTGGAGGTGTCTGGACGGGCAAATTTAACTCTCATTTCCCACCAGGAAGAGGAAATAACCAAAGGCTCAGCGTGCCGTGCCGGAACCAGATTAGGGCCTGAAGCCATCCTGCGGTGTTGCGGCCAGCTCACAAGAAAACGAGTTGAAGAAAGGAGCTCAGGGGCACTGTAATTCACAAACCTGCAGAGTTATAAATGACAACTATCGTCCAAAAATATACTGAAGTAAGGCTGCCAAGAGGACTTGAAAGCGGGGCAGAATTGCAGGAAACCGATTTCAGGAGGTAGACTGGAATTGCATTGAAAGCATAGGAAAAGAGGCAGAACGTCCACAATGATGCACTTGGCCAAAAAGGGCGTATGCGTTTTTTCCTGAATATATTCAGGAAAAAACGCATACGCCCTTTTTGGCCAACCAAGCAAGCTTGCAAAGGAAATCTGCACTACAATGAAGTCTCAATTCCCCACCCCCCCCGTTCAAAAGGGCCATCTGAAAAAAGTGTAAAATCCAGAAAGGCAGGACAGGCCATGGAGAACTGGGAGCCTTGTTATGCTGATGGGCGGGATGTAAATTGCCAACAGACACTCGGGAGAAGTGTATGGTGTTTCCTGAAACATCTAAAAAACAAAGCAACAGAGCCTAGGGCACTTCCACTTATGGTCCTATAGCTTAGGGAAATTAAAATCAAAAAGATACAGCCACCCCAATGTTTGGGACGCCTCTGTTTACAAGAACCTCGTTTACCGTACAAGTTCAATATCACAGAAAGTGAAAAATGGATAAAGAACTTGTGGTACTTACGTACAATGCAGTATCACTCAGCAGTGAAATCTATGCCATCAGGCCCGTAGCAGCACAATGAGTGGATTCAGGTACGATGATTCTAACTGAAATAAGTCACACAGAAAAAGAAACATCATAAGATATCAGTAATACACGGAATGTAAACTTGGCTACACAGGAACTGAATTACAGAACAGAACAGGGTCTCAAATTTAGAAAACCAACTTATGCTTGTTTAAGGGTAAAGGTGAGTTGGGGTGCTGCATAAAACCAGAGATTGAAATGAGCACAGATAAAGTTCCTTAAGCCAAATATGGAATAGACAAGAGCTACTCCTTGCTCAACGAAATGGACTCAACACCGCATATTAAACGCCTAAGAATGTACCTGACTCTTAAGTATCTTAAAACCTATGGATTGCTATGTCTCCGAAAGAGAATCAAGCATGTGTACAGGGACATAAACGCAGCAGTGATAGGATTGGAGAGGTTCGGTGAGCAAATGAAGACCCTTTGAAGTCATATTGCATGGTACCCATTCCACGGGTTTCAACTACCCAGGTTTAAGGTATTCTTCCTTCAGCTAAAACATGCATGTGGAACCTAGAGTATGATCAACCATGTGATCGGGAGACGTGTTCAAATATGTCTCAGTTTTCGTACCCTGGTACTCGGGTGCAACATTCCAGACGCTTTACTAACACTCTCCCGACTTGGAGAGTCAGCCCCTTTAACCTCCTGTTTGGCCCAGTTTGCAATTTCTGCGGAAGATGAACAGGAATAGCGAGAACGAATGAGAGACTAGCTGGAGGTGTCTGGACGGGCAAATTTAACTCTCATTTCCCACCAGGAAGAGGAAATAACCAAAGGCTCAGCGTGCCGTGCCGGAACCAGATTAGGGCCTGAAGCCATCCTGCGGTGTTGCGGCCAGCTCACAAGAAAACGAGTTGAAGAAAGGAGCTCAGGGGCACTGTAATTCACAAACCTGCAGAGTTATAAATGACAACTATTGTCCAATAATATACTGAAGTAAGGCTGCCAAGAGGACTTGAAAGCGGGGCAGAATTGCAGGAAACCGATTTCAGGAGGTAGACTGGAATTGCATTGAAAGCATAGGAAAAGAGGCAGAACGTCCACAATGATGCACTTGGCCAAAAAGGGCGTATGCGTTTTTTCCTGAATATATTCAGGAAAAAACGCATACGCCCTTTTTGGCCAACCAAGCAAGCTTGCAAAGGAAATCTGCACTACAATGAAGTCTCACTTCCTCCCGGTCAAAAGGGCCATCTGAAAAAAGTGTAAAATCCAGAAAGGCAGGACAGGCCATGGAGAACTGGGAGCCTTGTTATGCTGATGGGCGGGATGTAAATTGCCAACAGACACTCGGGAGAAGTGTATGGTGTTTCCTGAAACATCTAAAAAACAAAGCAACAGAGCCTAGGGCACTTCCACTTATGGTCCTATAGCTTAGGGAAATTAAAATCAAAAAGATACAGCCACCCCAATGTTTGGGACGCCTCTGTTTACAAGAACCTCGTTTACCGTACAAGTTCAATATCACAGAAAGTGAAAAATGGATAAAGAACTTGTGGTACTTACGTACAATGCAGTATCACTCAGCAGTGAAATCTATGCCATCAGGCCCGTAGCAGCACAATGAGTGGATTCAGGTACGATGATTCTAACTGAAATAAGTCACACAGAAAAAGAAACATCATAAGATATCAGTAATACACGGAATGTAAACTTGGCTACACAGGAACTGAATTACAGAACAGAACAGGGTCTCAAATTTAGAAAACCAACTTATGCTTGTTTAAGGGTAAAGGTGAGTTGGGGTGCTGCATAAAACCAGAGATTGAAATGAGCACAGATAAAGTTCCTTAAGCCAAATATGGAATAGACAAGAGCTACTCCTTGCTCAACGAAATGGACTCAACACCGCATATTAAACGCCTAAGAATGTACCTGACTCTTAAGTATCTTAAAACCTATGGATTGCTATGTCTCCGAAAGAGAATCAAGCATGTGTACAGGGACATAAACGCAGCAGTGATAGGATTGGAGAGGTTCGGTGAGCAAATGAAGAACCTTTGAAGTCATATTGCATGGTACCCATTCCACGGGTTTCAACTACCCAGGTTTAAGGTATTCTTCCTTCAGCTAAAACATGCATGTGGAACCTAGAGTATGATCAACCATGTGATCGGGAGACGTGTTCAAATATGTCTCAGTTTTCGTACCCTGGTACTCGGGTGCAACATTCCAGACGCTTTACTAACACTCTCCCGACTTGGAGAGTCAGTCCCTTTAACCTCCTGTTTGGCCCAGTTTGCAATTTCTGCGGAAGATGAACAGGAATAGCGAGAACCAATGAGAGACTAGCTGGAGGTGTCTGGACGGGCAAATTTAACTCTCATTTCCCACCAGGAAGAGGAAATAACCAAAGGCTCAGCGTGCCGTGCCGGAACCAGATTAGGGCCTGAAGCCATCCTGCGGTGTTGCGGCCAGCTCACAAGAAAACGAGTTGAAGAAAGGAGCTCAGGGGCACTGTAATTCACAAACCTGCAGAGTTATAAATGACAACTATCGTCCAAAAATATACTGAAGTAAGGCTGCCAAGAGGACTTGAAAGCGGGGCAGAATTGCAGGAAACCGATTTCAGGAGGTAGACTGGAATTGCATTGAAAGCATAGGAAAAGAGGCAGAACGTCCACAATGATGCACTTGGCCAAAAAGGGCGTATGCGTTTTTTCCTGAATATATTCAGGAAAAAACGCATACACCCTTTTTGGCCAACCAAGCAAGCTTGCAAAGGAAATCTGCACTACAATGAAGTCTCACTTCCCCCCGGTCAAAAGGGCCATCTGAAAAAAGTGTAAAATCCAGAAAGGCAGGACAGGCCATGGAGAACTGGGAGCCTTGTTATGCTGATGGGCGGGATGTAAATTGCCAACAGACACTCGGGAGAAGTGTATGGTGTTTCCTGAAACATCTAAAAAACAAAGCAACAGAGCCTAGGGCACTTCCACTTATGGTCCTATAGCTTAGGGAAATTAAAATCAAAAAGATACAGCCACCCCAATGTTTGGGACGCCTCTGTTTACAAGAACCTCGTTTACCGTACAAGTTCAATATCACAGAAAGTGAAAAATGGATAAAGAACTTGTGGTACTTACGTACAATGCAGTATCACTCAGCAGTGAAATCTATGTCATCAGGCCCGTAGCAGCACAATGAGTGGATTCAGGTACGATGATTCTAACTGAAATAAGTCACACAGAAAAAGAAACATCATAAGATATCAGTAATACACGGAATGTAAACTTGGCTACACAGGAACTGAATTACAGAACAGAACAGGGTCTCAAATTTAGAAAACCAACTTATGCTTGTTTAAGGGTAAAGGTGAGTTGGGGTGCTGCATAAAACCAGAGATTGAAATGAGCACAGATAAAGTTCCTTAAGCCAAATATGGAATAGACAAGAGCTACTCCTTGCTCAACGAAATGGACTCAACACCGCATATTAAACGCCTAAGAATGTACCTGACTCTTAAGTATCTTAAAACCTATGGATTGCTATGTCTCCGAAAGAGAATCAAGCATGTGTACAGGGACATAAACGCAGCAGTGATAGGATTGGAGAGGTTCGGTGAGCAAATGAAGACCCTTTGAAGTCATATTGCATGGTACCCATTCCACGGGTTTCAACTACCCAGGTTTAAGGTATTCTTCCTTCAGCTAAAACATGCATGTGGAACCTAGAGTATGATCAACCATGTGATCGGGAGACGTGTTCAAATATGTCTCAGTTTTCGTACCCTGGTACTCGGGTGCAACATTCCAGACGCTTTACTAACACTCTCCCGACTTGGAGAGTCAGTCCCTTTAACCTCCTGTTTGGCCCAGTTTGCAATTTCTGCGGAAGATGAACAGGAATAGCGAGAACCAATGAGAGACTAGCTGGAGGTGTCTGGACGGGCAAATTTAACTCTCATTTCCCACCAGGAAGAGGAAATAACCAAAGGCTCAGCGTGCCGTGCCGGAACCAGATTAGGGCCTGAAGCCATCCTGCGGTGTTGCGGCCAGCTCACAAGAAAACGAGTTGAAGAAAGGAGCTCAGGGGCACTGTAATTCACAAACCTGCAGAGTTATAAATGACAACTATCGTCCAAAAATATACTGAAGTAAGGCTGCCAAGAGGACTTGAAAGCGGGGCAGAATTGCAGGAAACCGATTTCAGGAGGTAGACTGGAATTGCATTGAAAGCATAGGAAAAGAGGCAGAACGTCCACAATGATGCACTTGGCCAAAAAGGGCGTATGCGTTTTTTCCTGAATATATTCAGGAAAAAACGCATACGCCCTTTTTGGCCAACCAAGCAAGCTTGCAAAGGAAATCTGCACTACAATGAAGTCTCACTTCCCCCCGGTCAAAAGGGCCATCTGAAAAAAGTGTAAAATCCAGAAAGGCAGGACAGGCCATGGAGAACTGGGAGCCTTGTTATGCTGATGGGCGGGATGTAAATTGCCAACAGACACTCGGGAGAAGTGTATGGTGTTTCCTGAAACATCTAAAAAACAAAGCAACAGAGCCTAGGGCACTTCCACTTATGGTCCTATAGCTTAGGGAAATTAAAATCAAAAAGATACAGCCACCCCAATGTTTGGGACGCCTCTGTTTACAAGAACCTCGTTTACCGTACAAGTTCAATATCACAGAAAGTGAAAAATGGATAAAGAACTTGTGGTACTTACGTACAATGCAGTATCACTCAGCAGTGAAATCTATGTCATCAGGCCCGTAGCAGCACAATGAGTGGATTCAGGTACGATGATTCTAACTGAAATAAGTCACACAGAAAAAGAAACATCATAAGATATCAGTAATACACGGAATGTAAACTTGGCTACACAGGAACTGAATTACAGAACAGAACAGGGTCTCAAATTTGGAAAACCAACTTATGCTTGTTTAAGGGTAAAGGTGAGTTGGGGTGCTGCATAAAACCAGAGATTGAAATGAGCACAGATAAAGTTCCTTAAGCCAAATATGGAATAGACAAGAGCTACTCCTTGCTCAACGAAATGGACTCAACACCGCATATTAAACGCCTAAGAATGTACCTGACTCTTAAGTATCTTAAAACCTATGGATTGCTATGTCTCCGAAAGAGAATCAAGCATGTGTACAGGGACATAAACGCAGCAGTGATAGGATTGGAGAGGTTCGGTGAGCAAATGAAGATCCTTTGAAGTCATATTGCATGGTACCCTTTCCACGGGTTTCAACTACCCAGGTTTAAGGTATTCTTCCTTCAGCTAAAACATGCATGTGGAACCTAGAGTATGATCAACCATGTGATCGGGAGACGTGTTCAAATATGTCTCAGTTTTCGTACCCTGGTACTCGGGTGCAACATTCCAGACGCTTTACTAACACTCTCCCGACTTGGAGAGTCAGTCCCTTTAACCTCCTGTCTGGCCCAGTTTGCAATTTCTGCGGAAGATGAACAGGAATAGCGAGAACCAATGAGAGACTAGCTGGAGGTGTCTGGACGGGCAAATTTAACTCTCATTTCCCACCAGGAAGAGGAAATAACCAAAGGCTCAGCGTGCCGTGCCGGAACCAGATTAGGGCCTGAAGCCATCCTGCGGTGTTGCGGCCAGCTCACAAGAAAACGAGTTGAAGAAAGGAGCTCAGGGGCACTGTAATTCACAAACCTGCAGAGTTATAAATGACAACTATCGTCCAAAAATATACTGAAGTAAGGCTGCCAAGAGGACTTGAAAGCGGGGCAGAATTGCAGGAAACCGATTTCAGGAGGTAGACTGGAATTGCATTGAAAGCATAGGAAAAGAGGCAGAACGTCCACAATGATGCACTTGGCCAAAAAGGGCGTATGCGTTTTTTCCTGAATATATTCAGGAAAAAACGCATACGCCCTTTTTGGCCAACCAAGCAAGCTTGCAAAGGAAATCTGCACTACAATGAAGTCTCACTTCCCCCCGGTCAAAAGGGCCATCTGAAAAAAGTGTAAAATCCAGAAAGGCAGGACAGGCCATGGAGAACTGGGAGCCTTGTTATGCTGATGGGCGGGATGTAAATTGCCAACAGACACTCGGGAGAAGTGTATGGTGTTTCCTGAAACATCTAAAAAACAAAGCAACAGAGCCTAGGGCACTTCCACTTATGGTCCTATAGCTTAGGGAAATTAAAATCAAAAAGATACAGCCACCCCAATGTTTGGGACGCCTCTGTTTACAAGAACCTCGTTTACCGTACAAGTTCAATATCACAGAAAGTGAAAAATGGATAAAGAACTTGTGGTACTTACGTACAATGCAGTATCACTCAGCAGTGAAATCTATGCCATCAGGCCCGTAGCAGCACAATGAGTGGATTCAGGTACGATGATTCTAACTGAAATAAGTCACACAGAAAAAGAAACATCATAAGATATCAGTAATACACGGAATGTAAACTTGGCTACACAGGAACTGAATTACAGAACAGAACAGGGTCTCAAATTTAGAAAACCAACTTATGCTTGTTTAAGGGTAAAGGTGAGTTGGGGTGCTGCATAAAACCAGAGATTGAAATGAGCACAGATAAAGTTCCTTAAGCCAAATATGGAATAGACAAGAGCTACTCCTTGCTCAACGAAATGGACTCAACACCGCATATTAAACGCCTAAGAATGTACCTGACTCTTAAGTATCTTAAAACCTATGGATTGCTATGTCTCCGAAAGAGAATCAAGCATGTGTACAGGGACATAAACGCAGCAGTGATAGGATTGGAGAGGTTCGGTGAGCAAATGAAGACCCTTTGAAGTCATATTGCATGGTACCCATTCCACGGGTTTCAACTACCCAGGTTTAAGGTATTCTTCCTTCAGCTAAAACATGCATGTGGAACCTAGAGTATGATCAACCATGTGATCGGGAGACGTGTTCAAATATGTCTCAGTTTTCGTACCCTGGTACTCGGGTGCAACATTCCAGACGCTTTACTAACACTCTCCCGACTTGGAGAGTCAGTCCCTTTAACCTCCTGTCTGGCCCAGTTTGCAATTTCTGCGGAAGATGAACAGGAATAGCGAGAACCAATGAGAGACTAGCTGGAGGTGTCTGGACGGGCAAATTTAACTCTCATTTCCCACCAGGAAGAGGAAATAACCAAAGGCTCAGCGTGCCGTGCCGGAACCAGATTAGGGCCTGAAGCCATCCTGCGGTGTTGCGGCCAGCTCACAAGAAAACGAGTTGAAGAAAGGAGCTCAGGGGCACTGTAATTCACAAACCTGCAGAGTTATAAATGACAACTATCGTCCAAAAATATACTGAAGTAAGGCTGCCAAGAGGACTTGAAAGCGGGGCAGAATTGCAGGAAACCGATTTCAGGAGGTAGACTGGAATTGCATTGAAAGCATAGGAAAAGAGGCAGAACGTCCACAATGATGCACTTGGCCAAAAAGGGCGTATGCGTTTTTTCCTGAATATATTCAGGAAAAAACGCATACGCCCTTTTTGGCCAACCAAGCAAGCTTGCAAAGAAATCTGCACTACAATGAAGTCTCACCTCCCCCCGGTCAAAAGGGCCATCTGAAAAAAGTGTAAAATCCAGAAAGGCAGGACAGGCCATGGAGAACTGGGAGCCTTGTTATGCTGATGGGCGGGATGTAAATTGCCAACAGACACTCGGGAGAAGTGTATGGTGTTTCCTGAAACATCTAAAAAACAAAGCAACAGAGCCTAGGGCACTTCCACTTATGGTCCTATAGCTTAGGGAAATTAAAATCAAAAAGATACAGCCACCCCAATGTTTGGGACGCCTCTGTTTACAAGAACCTCGTTTACCGTACAAGTTCAATATTACAGAAAGTGAAAAATGGATAAAGAACTTGTGGTACTTACGTACAATGCAGTATCACTCAGCAGTGAAATCTATGCCATCAGGCCCGTAGCAGCACAATGAGTGGATTCAGGTACGATGATTCTAACTGAAATAAGTCACACAGAGAAAGAAACATCATAAGATATCAGTAATACACGGAATGTAAACTTGGCTACACAGGAACTGAATTACAGAACAGAACAGGGTCTCAAATTTAGAAAACCAACTTATGCTTGTTTAAGGGTAAAGGTGAGTTGGGGTGCTGCATAAAACCAGAGATTGAAATGAGCACAGATAAAGTTCCTTAAGCCAAATATGGAATAGACAAGAGCTACTCCTTGCTCAACGAAATGGACTCAACACCGCATATTAAACGCCTAAGAATGTACCTGACTCTTAAGTATCTTAAAACCTATGGATTGCTATGTCTCCGAAAGAGAATCAAGCATGTGTACAGGGACATAAACGCAGCAGTGATAGGATTGGAGAGGTTCGGTGAGCAAATGAAGACCCTTTGAAGTCATATTGCATGGTACCCATTCCACGGGTTTCAACTACCCAGGTTTAAGGTATTCTTCCTTCAGCTAAAACATGCATGTGGAACCTAGAGTATGATCAACCATGTGATCGGGAGACGTGTTCAAATATGTCTCAGTTTTCGTACCCTGGTACTCGGGTGCAACATTCCAGACGCTTTACTAACACTCTCCCGACTTGGAGAGTCAGTCCCTTTAACCTCCTGTTTGGCCCAGTTTGCAATTTCTGCGGAAGATGAACAGGAATAGCGAGAACCAATGAGAGACTAGCTGGAGGTGTCTGGACGGGCAAATTTAACTCTCATTTCCCACCAGGAAGACGAAATAACCAAAGGCTCAGCGTGCCGTGCCGGAACCAGATTAGGGCCTGAAGCCATCCTGCGGTGTTGCGGCCAGCTCACAAGAAAACGAGTTGAAGAAAGGAGCTCAGGGGCACTGTAATTCACAAACCTGCAGAGTTATAAATGACAACTATCGTCCAAAAATATACTGAAGTAAGGCTGCCAAGAGGACTTGAAAGCGGGGCAGAATTGCAGGAAACCGATTTCAGGAGGTAGACTGGAATTGCATTGAAAGCATAGGAAAAGAGGCAGAACGTCCACAATGATGCACTTGGCCAAAAAGGGCGTATGCGTTTTTTCCTGAATATATTCAGGAAAAAACGCATACGCCCTTTTTGGCCAACCAAGCAAGCTTGCAAAGGAAATCTGCACTACAATGAAGTCTCACTTCCCCCCGGTCAAAAGGGCCATCTGAAAAAAGTGTAAAATCCAGAAAGGCAGGACAGGCCATGGAGAACTGGGAGCCTTGTTATGCTGATGGGCGGGATGTAAACTGCCAACAGACACTCGGGAGAAGTGTATGGTGTTTCCTGAAACATCTAAAAAACAAAGCAACAGAGCCTAGGGCACTTCCACTTATGGTCCTATAGCTTAGGGAAATTAAAATCAAAAAGACACAGCTCCCCAATGTTTGGGACGCCTCTGTTTACAAGAACCTCGTTTACCGTACAAGTTCAATATCACAGAAAGTGAAAAATGGATAAAGAACTTGTGGTACTTACGTACAATGCAGTATCACTCAGCAGTGAAATCTATGTCATCAGGCCCGTAGCAGCACAATGAGTGGATTCAGGTACGATGATTCTAACTGAAATAAGTCACACAGAAAAAGAAACATCATAAGATATCAGTAATACACGGAATGTAAACTTGGCTACACAGGAACTGAATTACAGAACAGAACAGGGTCTCAAATTTAGAAAACCAACTTATGCTTGTTTAAGGGTAAAGGTGAGTTGGGGTGCTGCATAAAACCAGAGATTGAAATGAGCACAGATAAAGTTCCTTAAGCCAAATATGGAATAGACAAGAGCTACTCCTTGCTCAACGAAATGGACTCAACACCGCATATTAAACGCCTAAGAATGTACCTGACTCTTAAGTATCTTAAAACCGATGGATTGCTATGTCTCCGAAAGAGAATCAAGCATGTGTACAGGGACATAAACGCAGCAGTGATAGGATTGGAGAGGTTCGGTGAGCAAATGAAGACCCTTTGAAGTCATATTGCATGGTACCCATTCCACGGGTTTCAACTACCCAGGTTTAAGGTATTCTTCCTTCAGCTAAAACATGCATGTGGAACCTAGAGTATGATCAACCATGTGATCGGGAGACGTGTTCAAATATGTCTCAGTTTTCGTACCCTGGTACTCGGGTGCAACATTCCAGACGCTTTACTAACACTCTCCCGACTTGGAGAGTCAGTCCCTTTAACCTCCTGTTTGGCCCAGTTTGCAATTTCTGCGGAAGATGAACAGGAATAGCGAGAACCAATGAGAGACTAGCTGGAGGTGTCTGGACGGGCAAATTTAACTCTCATTTCCCACCAGGAAGAGGAAATAACCAAAGGCTCAGCGTGCCGTGCCGGAACCAGATTAGGGCCTGAAGCCATCCTGCGGTGTTGCGGCCAGCTCACAAGAAAGCGAGTTGAAGAAAGGAGCTCAGGGGCACTGTAATTCACAAACCTGCAGAGTTATAAATGACAACTATCGTCCAAAAATATACTGAAGTAAGGCTGCCAAGAGGACTTGAAAGCGGGGCAGAATTGCAGGAAACCGATTTCAGGAGGTAGACTGGAATTGCATTGAAAGCATAGGAAAAGAGGCAGAACGTCCACAATGATGCACTTGGCCAAAAAGGGCGTATGCGTTTTTTCCTGAATATATTCAGGAAAAAACGCATACGCCCTTTTTGGCCAACCAAGCAAGCTTGCAAAGGAAATCTGCACTACAATGAAGTCTCACTTCCCCCCGGTCAAAAGGGCCATCTGAAACAAGTGTAAAATCCAGAAAGGCAGGACAGGCCATGGAGAACTGGGAGCCTTGTTATGCTGATGGGCGGGATGTAAACTGCCAACAGACACTCGGGAGAAGTGTATGGTGTTTCCTGAAACATCTAAAAAACAAAGCAACAGAGCCTAGGGCACTTCCACTTATGGTCCTATAGCTTAGGGAAATTAAAATCAAAAAGACACAGCCACCCCAATGTTTG
Organism: Globicephala melas; assembly: GCF_963455315.2. Lineage (NCBI taxonomy): Eukaryota > Metazoa > Chordata > Mammalia > Artiodactyla > Delphinidae > Globicephala > Globicephala melas. The sequence goes on along the minus strand of NW_027207305.1, from coordinate 204,506 downwards.
GGACGCCTCTGTTTACAAGAACCTCGTTTACCGTACAAGTTCAATATCACAGAAAGTGAAAAATGGATAAAGAACTTGTGGTACTTACGTACAATGCAGTATCACTCAGCAGTGAAATCTATGTCATCAGGCCCGTAGCAGCACAATGAGTGGATTCAGGTACGATGATTCTAACTGAAATAAGTCACACAGAAAAAGAAACATCATAAGATATCAGTAATACACGGAATGTAAACTTGGCTACACAGGAACTGAATTACAGAACAGAACAGGGTCTCAAATTTAGAAAACCAACTTATGCTTGTTTAAGGGTAAAGGTGAGTTGGGGTGCTGCATAAAACCAGAGATTGAAATGAGCACAGATAAAGTTCCTTAAGCCAAATATGGAATAGACAAGAGCTACTCCTTGCTCAACGAAATGGACTCAACACCGCATATTAAACGCCTAAGAATGTACCTGACTCTTAAGTATCTTAAAACCTATGGATTGCTATGTCTCCGAAAGAGAATCAAGCATGTGTACAGGGACATAAACGCAGCAGTGATAGGATTGGAGAGGTTCGGTGAGCAAATGAAGACCCTTTGAAGTCATATTGCATGGTACCCATTCCACGGGTTTCAACTAGCCAGGTTTAAGGTATTCTTCCTTCAGCTAAAACATGCATGTGGAACCTAGAGTATGATCAACCATGTGATCGGGAGACGTGTTCAAATATGTCTCAGTTTTCGTACCCTGGTACTCGGGTGCAACATTCCAGACGCTTTACTAACACTCTCCCGACTTGGAGAGTCAGTCCCTTTAACCTCCTGTCTGGCCCAGTTTGCAATTTCTGCGGAAGATGAACAGGAATAGCGAGAACCAATGAGAGACTAGCTGGAGGTGTCTGGACGGGCAAATTTAACTCTCATTTCCCACCAGGAAGAGGAAATAACCAAAGGCTCAGCGTGCCGTGCCAGAACCAGATTAGGGCCTGAAGCCATCCTGCGGTGTTGCGGCCAGCTCACAAGAAAACGAGTTGAAGAAAGGAGCTCAGGGGCACTGTAATTCACAAACCTGCAGAGTTATAAATGACAACTATCGTCCAAAAATATACTGAAGTAAGGCTGCCAAGAGGACTTGAAAGCGGGGCAGAATTGCAGGAAACCGATTTCAGGAGGTAGACTGGAATTGCATTGAAAGCATAGGAAAAGAGGCAGAACGTCCACAATGATGCACTTGGCCAAAAAGGGCGTATGCGTTTTTTCCTGAATATATTCAGGAAAAAACGCATACGCCCTTTTTGGCCAACCAAGCAAGCTTGCAAAGGAAATCTGCACTACAATGAAGTCTCACTTCCCCCCGGTCAAAAGGGCCATCTGAAACAAGTGTAAAATCCAGAAAGGCAGGACAGGCCATGGAGAACTGGGAGCCTTGTTATGCTGATGGGCGGGATGTAAACTGCCAACAGACACTCGGGAGAAGTGTATGGTGTTTCCTGAAACATCTAAAAAACAAAGCAACAGAGCCTAGGGCACTTCCACTTATGGTCCTATAGCTTAGGGAAATTAAAATCAAAAAGACACAGCCACCCCAATGTTTGGGACGCCTCTGTTTACAAGAACCTCGTTTACCGTACAAGTTCAATATCACAGAAAGTGAAAAATGGATAAAGAACTTGTGGTACTTACGTACAATGCAGTATCACTCAGCAGTGAAATCTATGTCATCAGGCCCGTAGCAGCACAATGAGTGGATTCAGGTACGATGATTCTAACTGAAATAAGTCACACAGAAAAAGAAACATCATAAGATATCAGTAATACACGGAATGTAAACTTGGCTACACAGGAACTGAATTACAGAACAGAACAGGGTCTCAAATTTAGAAAACCAACTTATGCTTGTTTAAGGGTAAAGGTGAGTTGGGGTGCTGCATAAAACCAGAGATTGAAATGAGCACAGATAAAGTTCCTTAAGCCAAATATGGAATAGACAAGAGCTACTCCTTGCTCAACGAAATGGACTCAACACCGCATATTAAACGCCTAAGAATGTACCTGACTCTTAAGTATCTTAAAACCGATGGATTGCTATGTCTCCGAAAGAGAATCAAGCATGTGTACAGGGACATAAACGCAGCAGTGATAGGATTGGAGAGGTTCGGTGAGCAAATGAAGACCCTTTGAAGTCATATTGCATGGTACCCATTCCACAGGTTTCAACTACCCAGGTTTAAGGTATTCTTCCTTCAGCTAAAACATGCATGTGGAACCTAGAGTATGATCAACCATGTGATCGGGAGACGTGTTCAAATATGTCTCAGTTTTCGTACCCTGGTACTCGGGTGCAACATTCCAGACGCTTTACTAACACTCTCCCGACTTGGAGAGTCAGTCCCTTTAACCTCCTGTCTGGCCCAGTTTGCAATTTCTGCGGAAGATGAACAGGAATAGCGAGAACCAATGAGAGACTAGCTGGAGGTGTCTGGACGGGCAAATTTAACTCTCATTTCCCACCAGGAAGAGGAAATAACCAAAGGCTCAGCGTGCCGTGCCAGAACCAGATTAGGGCCTGAAGCCATCCTGCGGTGTTGCGGCCAGCTCACAAGAAAACGAGTTGAAGAAAGGAGCTCAGGGGCACTGTAATTCACAAACCTGCAGAGTTATAAATGACAACTATCGTCCAAAAATATACTGAAGTAAGGCTGCCAAGAGGACTTGAAAGCGGGGCAGAATTGCAGGAAACCGATTTCAGGAGGTAGACTGGAATTGCATTGAAAGCATAGGAAAAGAGGCAGAACGTCCACAATGATGCACTTGGCCAAAAAGGGCGTATGCGTTTTTTCCTGAATATATTCAGGAAAAAACGCATACGCCCTTTTTGGCCAACCAAGCAAGCTTGCAAAGAAATCTGCACTACAATGAAGTCTCACCTCCCCCCGGTCAAAAGGGCCATCTGAAAAAAGTGTAAAATCCAGAAAGGCAGGACAGGCCATGGAGAACTGGGAGCCTTGTTATGCTGATGGGCGGGATGTAAATTGCCAACAGACACTCGGGAGAAGTGTATGGTGTTTCCTGAAACATCTAAAAAACAAAGCAACAGAGCCTAGGGCACTTCCACTTATGGTCCTATAGCTTAGGGAAATTAAAATCAAAAAGATACAGCCACCCCAATGTTTGGGACGCCTCTGTTTACAAGAACCTCGTTTACCGTACAAGTTCAATATCACAGAAAGTGAAAAATGGATAAAGAACTTGTGGTACTTACGTACAATGCAGTATCACTCAGCAGTGATATCTATGCCATCAGGCCCGTAGCAGCACAATGAGTGGATTCAGGTACGATGATTCTAACTGAAATAAGTCACACAGAAAAAGAAACATCATAAGATATCAGTAATACACGGAATGTAAACTTGGCTACACAGGAACTGAATTACAGAACAGAACAGGGTCTCAAATTTAGAAAACCAACTTATGCTTGTTTAAGGGTAAAGGTGAGTTGGGGTGCTGCATAAAACCAGAGATTGAAATGAGTACAGATAAAGTTCCTTAAGCCAAATATGGAATAGACAAGAGCTACTCCTTGCTCAACGAAATGGACTCAACACCGCATATTAAACGCCTAAGAATGTACCTGACTCTTAAGTATCTTAAAACCTATGGATTGCTATGTCTCCGAAAGAGAATCAAGCATGTGTACAGGGACATAAACGCAGCAGTGATAGGATTGGAGAGGTTCGGTGAGCAAATGAAGACCCTTTGAAGTCATATTGCATGGTACCCATTCCACGGGTTTCAACTACCCAGGTTTAAGGTATTCTTCCTTCAGCTAAAACATGCATGTGGAACCTAGAGTATGATCAACCATGTGATCGGGAGACGTGTTCAAATATGTCTCAGTTTTCGTACCCTGGTACTCGGGTGCAACATTCCAGACGCTTTACTAACACTCTCCCGACTTGGAGAGTCAGTCCCTTTAACCTCCTGTTTGGCCCAGTTTGCAATTTCTGCGGAAGATGAACAGGAATAGCGAGAACCAATGAGAGACTAGCTGGAGGTGTCTGGACGGGCAAATTTAACTCTCATTTCCCACCAGGAAGAGGAAATAACCAAAGGCTCAGCGTGCCGTGCCGGAACCAGATTAGGGCCTGAAGCCATCCTGCGGTGTTGCGGCCAGCTCACAAGAAAGCGAGTTGAAGAAAGGAGCTCAGGGGCACTGTAATTCACAAACCTGCAGAGTTATAAATGACAACTATCGTCCAAAAATATACTGAAGTAAGGCTGCCAAGAGGACTTGAAAGCGGGGCAGAATTGCAGGAAACCGATTTCAGGAGGTAGACTGGAATTGCATTGAAAGCATAGGAAAAGAGGCAGAACGTCCACAATGATGCACTTGGCCAAAAAGGGCGTATGCGTTTTTTCCTGAATATATTCAGGAAAAAACGCATACGCCCTTTTTGGCCAACCAAGCAAGCTTGCAAAGGAAATCTGCACTACAATGAAGTCTCACTTCCCCCCGGTCAAAAGGGCCATCTGAAACAAGTGTAAAATCCAGAAAGGCAGGACAGGCCATGGAGAACTGGGAGCCTTGTTATGCTGATGGGCGGGATGTAAACTGCCAACAGACACTCGGGAGAAGTGTATGGTGTTTCCTGAAACATCTAAAAAACAAAGCAACAGAGCCTAGGGCACTTCCACTTATGGTCCTATAGCTTAGGGAAATTAAAATCAAAAAGACACAGCCACCCCAATGTTTGGGACGCCTCTGTTTACAAGAACCTCGTTTACCGTACAAGTTCAATATCACAGAAAGTGAAAAATGGATAAAGAACTTGTGGTACTTACGTACAATGCAGTATCACTCAGCAGTGAAATCTATGACATCAGGCCCGTAGCAGCACAATGAGTGGATTCAGGTACGATGATTCTAACTGAAATAAGTCACACAGAAAAAGAAACATCATAAGATATCAGTAATACACGGAATGTAAACTTGGCTACACAGGAACTGAATTACAGAACAGAACAGGGTCTCAAATTTAGAAAACCAACTTATGCTTGTTTAAGGGTAAAGGTGAGTTGGGGTGCTGCATAAAACCAGAGATTGAAATGAGCACAGATAAAGTTCCTTAAGCCAAATATGGAATAGACAAGAGCTACTCCTTGCTCAACGAAATGGACTCAACACCGCATATTAAACGCCTAAGAATGTACCTGACTCTTAAGTATCTTAAAACCTATGGATTGCTATGTCTCCGAAAGAGAATCAAGCATGTGTACAGGGACATAAACGCAGCAGTGATAGGATTGGAGAGGTTCGGTGAGCAAATGAAGACCCTTTGAAGTCATATTGCATGGTACCCATTCCACGGGTTTCAACTACCCAGGTTTAAGGTATTCTTCCTTCAGCTAAAACATGCATGTGGAACCTAGAGTATGATCAACCATGTGATCGGGAGACGTGTTCAAATATGTCTCAGTTTTCGTACCCTGGTACTCGGGTGCAACATTCCAGACGCTTTACTAAGACTCTCCCGACTTGGAGAGTCAGTCCCTTTAACCTCCTGTCTGGCCCAGTTTGCAATTTCTGCGGAAGATGAACAGGAATAGCGAGAACCAATGAGAGACTAGCTGGAGGTGTCTGGACGGGCAAATTTAACTCTCATTTCCCACCAGGAAGAGGAAATAACCAAAGGCTCAGCGTGCCGTGCCAGAACCAGATTAGGGCCTGAAGCCATCCTGCGGTGTTGCGGCCAGCTCACAAGAAAACGAGTTGAAGAAAGGAGCTCAGGGGCACTGTAATTCACAAACCTGCAGAGTTATAAATGACAACTATCGTCCAAAAATATACTGAAGTAAGGCTGCCAAGAGGACTTGAAAGCGGGGCAGAATTGCAGGAAACCGATTTCAGGAGGTAGACTGGAATTGCATTGAAAGCATAGGAAAAGAGGCAGAACGTCCACAATGATGCACTTGGCCAAAAAGGGCGTATGCGTTTTTTCCTGAATATATTCAGGAAAAAACGCATACGCCCTTTTTGGCCAACCAAGCAAGCTTGCAAAGGAAATCTGCACTACAATGAAGTCTCACTTCCCCCCGGTCAAAAGGGCCATCTGAAACAAGTGTAAAATCCAGAAAGGCAGGACAGGCCATGGAGAACTGGGAGCCTTGTTATGCTGATGGGCGGGATGTAAACTGCCAACAGACACTCGGGAGAAGTGTATGGTGTTTCCTGAAACATCTAAAAAACAAAGCAACAGAGCCTAGGGCACTTCCACTTATGGTCCTATAGCTTAGGGAAATTAAAATCAAAAAGACACAGCCACCCCAATGTTTGGGACGCCTCTGTTTACAAGAACCTCGTTTACCGTACAAGTTCAATATCACAGAAAGTGAAAAATGGATAAAGAACTTGTGGTACTTACGTACAATGCAGTATCACTCAGCAGTGAAATCTATGTCATCAGGCCCGTAGCAGCACAATGAGTGGATTCAGGTACGATGATTCTAACTGAAATAAGTCACACAGAAAAAGAAACATCATAAGATATCAGTAATACACGGAATGTAAACTTGGCTACACAGGAACTGAATTACAGAACAGAACAGGGTCTCAAATTTAGAAAACCAACTTATGCTTGTTTAAGGGTAAAGGTGAGTTGGGGTGCTGCATAAAACCAGAGATTGAAATGAGCACAGATAAAGTTCCTTAAGCCAAATATGGAATAGACAAGAGCTACTCCTTGCTCAACGAAATGGACTCAACACCCCATATTAAACGCCTAAGAATGTACCTGACTCTTAAGTATCTTAAAACCGATGGATTGCTATGTCTCCGAAAGAGAATCAAGCATGTGTACAGGGACATAAACGCAGCAGTGATAGGATTGGAGAGGTTCGGTGAGCAAATGAAGACCCTTTGAAGTCATATTGCATGGTACCCATTCCACGGGTTTCAACTACCCAGGTTTAAGGTATTCTTCCTTCAGCTAAAACATGCATGTGGAACCTAGAGTATGATCAACCATGTGATCGGGAGACGTGTTCAAATATGTCTCAGTTTTCGTACCCTGGTACTCGGGTGCAACATTCCAGACGCTTTACTAACACTCTCCCGACTTGGAGAGTCAGTCCCTTTAACCTCCTGTTTGGCCCAGTTTGCAATTTCTGCGGAAGATGAACAGGAATAGCGAGAACCAATGAGAGACTAGCTGGAGGTGTCTGGACGGGCAAATTTAACTCTCATTTCCCACCAGGAAGAGGAAATAACCAAAGGCTCAGCGTGCCGTGCCGGAACCAGATTAGGGCCTGAAGCCATCCTGCGGTGTTGCGGCCAGCTCACAAGAAAACGAGTTGAAGAAAGGAGCTCAGGGGCACTGTAATTCACAAACCTGCAGAGTTATAAATGACAACTATCGTCCAAAAATATACTGAAGTAAGGCTGCCAAGAGGACTTGAAAGCGGGGCAGAATTGCAGGAAACCGATTTCAGGAGGTAGACTGGAATTGCATTGAAAGCATAGGAAAAGAGGCAGAACGTCCACAATGATGCACTTGGCCAAAAAGGGCGTATGCGTTTTTTCCTGAATATATTCAGGAAAAAACGCATACGCCCTTTTTGGCCAACCAAGCAAGCTTGCAAAGGAAATCTGCACTACAATGAAGTCTCACTTCCCACCCCCCCCGGTCAAAAGGGCCATCTGAAAAAAGTGTAAAATCCAGAAAGGCAGGACAGGCCATGGAGAACTGGGAGCCTTGTTATGCTGATGGGCGGGATGTAAATTGCCAACAGACACTCGGGAGAAGTGTATGGTGTTTCCTGAAACATCTAAAAAACAAAGCAACAGAGCCTAGGGCACTTCCACTTATGGTCCTATAGCTTAGGGAAATTAAAATCAAAAAGATACAGCCACCCCAATGTTTGGGACGCCTCTGTTTACAAGAACCTCGTTTACCGTACAAGTTCAATATCACAGAAAGTGAAAAATGGATAAAGAACTTGTGGTACTTACGTACAATGCAGTATCACTCAGCAGTGATATCTATGCCATCAGGCCCGTAGCAGCACAATGAGTGGATTCAGGTACGATGATTCTAACTGAAATAAGTCACACAGAAAAAGAAACATCATAAGATATCAGTAATACACGGAATGTAAACTTGGCTACACAGGAACTGAATTACAGAACAGAACAGGGTCTCAAATTTAGAAAACCAACTTATGCTTGTTTAAGGGTAAAGGTGAGTTGGGGTGCTGCATAAAACCAGAGATTGAAATGAGTACAGATAAAGTTCCTTAAGCCAAATATGGAATAGACAAGAGCTACTCCTTGCTCAACGAAATGGACTCAACACCGCATATTAAATGCCTAAGAATGTACCTGACTCTTAAGTATCTTAAAACCTATGGATTGCTATGTCTCCGAAAGAGAATCAAGCATGTGTACAGGGACATAAACGCAGCAGTGATAGGATTGGAGAGGTTCGGTGAGCAAATGAAGACCCTTTGAAGTCATATTGCATGGTACCCATTCCACGGGTTTCAACTACCCAGGTTTAAGGTATTCTTCCTTCAGCTAAAACATGCATGTGGAACCTAGAGTATGATCAACCATGTGATCGGGAGACGTGTTCAAATATGTCTCAGTTTTCGTACCCTGGTACTCGGGTGCAACATTCCAGACGCTTTACTAACACTCTCCCGACTTGGAGAGTCAGTCCCTTTAACCTCCTGTTTGGCCCAGTTTGCAATTTCTGCGGAAGATGAACAGGAATAGCGAGAACCAATGAGAGACTAGCTGGAGGTGTCTGGACGGGCAAATTTAACTCTCATTTCCCACCAGGAAGAGGAAATAACCAAAGGCTCAGCGTGCCGTGCCGGAACCAGATTAGGGCCTGAAGCCATCCTGCGGTGTTGCGGCCAGCTCACAAGAAAGCGAGTTGAAGAAAGGAGCTCAGGGGCACTGTAATTCACAAACCTGCAGAGTTATAAATGACAACTATCGTCCAAAAATATACTGAAGTAAGGCTGCCAAGAGGACTTGAAAGCGGGGCAGAATTGCAGGAAACCGATTTCAGGAGGTAGACTGGAATTGCATTGAAAGCATAGGAAAAGAGGCAGAACGTCCACAATGATGCACTTGGCCAAAAAGGGCGTATGCGTTTTTTCCTGAATATATTCAGGAAAAAACGCATACGCCCTTTTTGGCCAACCAAGCAAGCTTGCAAAGGAAATCTGCACTACAATGAAGTCTCACTTCCCCCCGGTCAAAAGGGCCATCTGAAACAAGTGTAAAATCCAGAAAGGCAGGACAGGCCATGGAGAACTGGGAGCCTTGTTATGCTGATGGGCGGGATGTAAACTGCCAACAGACACTCGGGAGAAGTGTATGGTGTTTCCTGAAACATCTAAAAAACAAAGCAACAGAGCCTAGGGCACTTCCACTTATGGTCCTATAGCTTAGGGAATTTAAAATCAAAAAGACACAGCCACCCCAATGTTTGGGACGCCTCTGTTTACAAGAACCTCGTTTACCGTACAAGTTCAATATCACAGAAAGTGAAAAATGGATAAAGAACTTGTGGTACTTACGTACAATGCAGTATCACTCAGCAGTGAAATCTATGTCATCAGGCCCGTAGCAGCACAATGAGTGGATTCAGGTACGATGATTCTAACTGAAATAAGTCACACAGAAAAAGAAACATCATAAGATATCAGTAATACACGGAATGTAAACTTGGCTACACAGGAACTGAATTACAGAACAGAACAGGGTCTCAAATTTAGAAAACCAACTTATGCTTGTTTAAGGGTAAAGGTGAGTTGGGGTGCTGCATAAAACCAGAGATTGAAATGAGCACAGATAAAGTTCCTTAAGCCAAATATGGAATAGACAAGAGCTACTCCTTGCTCAACGAAATGGACTCAACACCGCATATTAAACGCCTAAGAATGTACCTGACTCTTAAGTATCTTAAAACCTATGGATTGCTATGTCTCCGAAAGAGAATCAAGCATGTGTACAGGGACATAAACGCAGCAGTGATAGGATTGGAGAGGTTCGGTGAGCAAATGAAGACCCTTTGAAGTCATATTGCATGGTACCCATTCCACGGGTTTCAACTACCCAGGTTTAAGGTATTCTTCCTTCAGCTAAAACATGCATGTGGAACCTAGAGTATGATCAACCATGTGATCGGGAGACGTGTTCAAATATGTCTCAGTTTTCGTACCCTGGTACTCGGGTGCAACATTCCAGACGCTTTACTAACACTCTCCCGACTTGGAGAGTCAGTCCCTTTAACCTCCTGTTTGGCCCAGTTTGCAATTTCTGCGGAAGATGAACAGGAATAGCGAGAACCAATGAGAGACTAGCTGGAGGTGTCTGGACGGGCAAATTTAACTCTCATTTCCCACCAGGAAGAGGAAATAACCAAAGGCTCAGCGTGCCGTGCCGGAACCAGATTAGGGCCTGAAGCCATCCTGCGGTGTTGCGGCCAGCTCACAAGAAAACGAGTTGAAGAAAGGAGCTCAGGGGCACTGTAATTCACAAACCTGCAGAGTTATAAATGACAACTATCGTCCAAAAATATACTGAAGTAAGGCTGCCAAGAGGACTTGAAAGCGGGGCAGAATTGCAGGAAACCGATTTCAGGAGGTAGACTGGAATTGCATTGAAAGCATAGGAAAAGAGGCAGAACGTCCACAATGATGCACTTGGCCAAAAAGGGCGTATGCGTTTTTTCCTGAATATATTCAGGAAAAAACGCATACGCCCTTTTTGGCCAACCAAGCAAGCTTGCAAAGGAAATCTGCACTACAATGAAGTCTCAATTCCCCACCCCCCCCCTTCAAAAGGGCCATCTGAAAAAAGTGTAAAATCCAGAAAGGCAGGACAGGCCATGGAGAACTGGGAGCCTTGTTATGCTGATGGGCGGGATGTAAATTGCCAACAGACACTCGGGAGAAGTGTATGGTGTTTCCTGAAACATCTAAAAAACAAAGCAACAGAGCCTAGGGCACTTCCACTTATGGTCCTATAGCTTAGGGAAATTAAAATCAAAAAGATACAGCCACCCCAATGTTTGGGACGCCTCTGTTTACAAGAACCTCGTTTACCGTACAAGTTCAATATCACAGAAAGTGAAAAATGGATAAAGAACTTGTGGTACTTACGTACAATGCAGTATCACTCAGCAGTGAAATCTATGTCATCAGGCCCGTAGCAGCACAATGAGTGGATTCAGGTACGATGATTCTAACTGAAATAAGTCACACAGAAGAAGAAACATCATAAGATATCAGTAATACACGGAATGTAAACTTGGCTACACAGGAACTGAATTACAGAACAGAACAGGGTCTCAAATTTAGAAAACCAACTTATGCTTGTTTAAGGGTAAAGGTGAGTTGGGGTGCTGCATAAAACCAGAGATTGAAATGAGCACAGATAAAGTTCCTTAAGCCAAATATGGAATAGACAAGAGCTACTCCTTGCTCAACGAAATGGACTCAACACCGCATATTAAACGCCTAAGAATGTACCTGACTCTTAAGTATCTTAAAACCTATGGATTGCTATGTCTCCGAAAGAGAATCAAGCATGTGTACAGGGACATAAACGCAGCAGTGATAGGATTGGAGAGGTTCGGTGAGCAAATGAAGACCCTTTGAAGTCATATTGCATGGTACCCATTCCACGGGTTTCAACTACCCAGGTTTAAGGTATTCTTCCTTCAGCTAAAACATGCATGTGGAACCTAGAGTATGATCAACCATGTGATCGGGAGACGTGTTCAAATATGTCTCAGTTTTCGTACCCTGGTACTCGGGTGCAACATTCCAGACGCTTTACTAACACTCTCCCGACTTGGAGAGTCAGTCCCTTTAACCTCCTGTTTGGCCCAGTTTGCAATTTCTGCGGAAGATGAACAGGAATAGCGAGAACCAATGAGAGACTAGCTGGAGGTGTCTGGATGGGCAAATTTAACTCTCATTTCCCAACAGGAAGAGGAAATAACCAAATTCTCAGCGTGCCGTGCCGGAACCAGATTAGGGCCTGAAGCCATCCTGCGGTGTTGCGGCCAGCTCACAAGAAAACGAGTTGAAGAAAGGAGCTCAGGGGCACTGTAATTCACAAACCTGCAGAGTTATAAATGACAACTATCGTCCAAAAATATACTGAAGTAAGGCTGCCAAGAGGACTTGAAAGCGGGGCAGAATTGCAGGAAACCGATTTCAGGAGGTAGACTGGAATTGCATTGAAAGCATAGGAAAAGAGGCAGAACGTCCACAATGATGCACTTGGCCAAAAAGGGCGTATGCGTTTTTTCCTGAATATATTCAGGAAAAAACGCATACGCCCTTTTTGGCCAACCAAGCAAGCTTGCAAAGGAAATCTGCACTACAATGAAGTCTCACTTCCCCCCGGTCAAAAGGGCCATCTGAAAAAAGTGTAAAATCCAGAAAGGCAGGACAGGCCATGGAGACCTGGGAGCCTTGTTATGCTGATGGGCGGGATGTAAACTGCCAACAGACACTCGGGAGAAGTGTATGGTGTTTCCTGAAACATCTAAAAAACAAAGCAACAGAGCCTAGGGCACTTCCACTTATGGTCCTATAGCTTAGGGAAATTAAAATCAAAAAGATACAGCCACCCCAATGTTTGGGACGCCTCTGTTTACAAGAACCTCGTTTACCGTACAAGTTCAATATCACAGAAAGTGAAAAATGGATAAAGAACTTGTGGTACTTACGTACAATGCAGTATCACTCAGCAGTGAAATCTATGTCATCAGGCCCGTAGCAGCACAATGAGTGGATTCAGGTACGATGATTCTAACTGAAATAAGTCACACAGAAAAAGAAACATCATAAGATATCAGTAATACACGGAATGTAAACTTGGCTACACAGGAACTGAATTACAGAACAGAACAGGGTCTCAAATTTAGAAAACCAACTTATGCTTGTTTAAGGGTAAAGGTGAGTTGGGGTGCTGCATAAAACCAGAGATTGAAATGAGCACAGATAAAGTTCCTTAAGCCAAATATGGAATAGACAAGAGCTACTCCTTGCTCAACGAAATGGACTCAACACCGCATATTAAACGCCTAAGAATGTACCTGACTCTTAAGTATCTTAAAACCTATGGATTGCTATGTCTCCGAAAGAGAATCAAGCATGTGTACAGGGACATAAACGCAGCAGTGATAGGATTGGAGAGGTTCGGTGAGCAAATGAAGAGCCTTTGAAGTCATATTGCATGGTACCCATTCCACGGGTTTCAACTACCCAGGTTTAAGGTATTCTTCCTTCAGCTAAAACATGCATGTGGAACCTAGAGTATGATCAACCATGTGATCGGGAGACGTGTTCAAATATGTCTCCGTTTTCGTACCCTGGTACTCGGGTGCAACATTCCAGACGCTTTACTTACAATCTCCCGACTTGGAGAGTCAGTCCCTTTAACCTCCTGTCTGGCCCAGTTTGCAATTTCTGCGGAAGATGAACAGGAATAGCGAGAACCAATGAGAGACTAGCTGGAGGTGTCTGGACGGGCAAATTTAACTCTCATTTCCCACCAGGAAGAGGAAATAACCAAAGGCTCAGCGTGCCGTGCCGGAACCAGATTAGGGCCTGAAGCCATCCTGCGGTGTTGCGGCCAGCTCACAAGAAAACGAGTTGAAGAAAGGAGCTCAGGGGCACTGTAATTCACAAACCTGCAGAGTTATAAATGACAACTATCGTCCAAAAATATACTGAAGTAAGGCTGCCAAGAGGACTTGAAAGCGGGGCAGAATTGCAGGAAACCGATTTCAGGAGGTAGACTGGAATTGCATTAAAAGCATAGGAAAAGAGGCAGAACGTCCACAATGATGCACTTGGCCAAAAAGGGCGTATGCGTTTTTTCCTGAATATATTCAGGAAAAAACGCATACGCCCTTTTTGGCCAACCAAGCAAGCTTGCAAAGGAAATCTGCACTACAATGAAGTCTCACTTCCCCCCCCCCCCCGGTCAAAAGGGCCATCTGAAAAAAGTGTAAAATCCAGAAAGGCAGGACAGGCCATGGCGAACTGGGAGCCTTGTTATGCTGATGGGCGGGATGTAAACTGCCAACAGACACTCGGGAGAAGTGTATGGTGTTTCCTGAAACATCTAAAAAACAAAGCAACAGAGCCTAGGGTACTTCCACTTATGGTCCTATAGCTTAGGGAAATTAAAATCAAAAAGATACAGCCACCCCAATGTTTGGGACGCCTCTGTTTACAAGAACCTCGTTTACCGTACAAGTTCAATATCACAGAAAGTGAAAAATGGATAAAGAACTTGTGGTACTTACGTACAATGCAGTATCACTCAGCAGTGAAATCTATGTCATCAGGCCCGTAGCAGGACAATGAGTGGATTCAGGTACGATGATTCTAACTGAAATAAGTCACACAGAAAAAGAAACATCATAAGATATCAGTAATACATGGAATGTAAACTTGGCTACACAGGAACTGAATTACAGAACAGAACAGGGTCTCAAATTTAGAAAACCAACTTATGCTTGTTTAAGGGTAAAGGTGAGTTGGGGTGCTGCATAAAACCAGAGATTGAAATGAGCACAGATAAAGTTCCTTAAGCCAAATATGGAATAGACAAGAGCTACTCCTTGCTCAACGAAATGGACTCAACACCGCATATTAAACGCCTAAGAATGTACCTGACTCTTAAGTATCTTAAAACCTATGGATTGCTATGTCTCCGAAAGAGAATCAAGCATGTGTACAGGGACATAAACGCAGCAGTGATAGGATTGGAGAGGTTCGGTGAGCAAATGAAGACCCTTTGAAGTCATATTGCATGGTACCCATTCCACGGGTTTCAACTACCCAGGTTTAAGGTATTCTTCCTTCAGCTAAAACATGCATGTGGAACCTAGAGTATGATCAACCATGTGATCGGGAGACGTGTTCAAATATGTCTCAGTTTTCGTACCCTGGTACTCGGGTGCAACATTCCAGACGCTTTACTAACACTCTCCCGACTTGGAGAGTCAGTCCCTTTAACCTCCTGTTTGGCCCAGTTTGCAATTTCTGCGGAAGATGAACAGGAATAGCGAGAACCAATGAGAGACTAGCTGGAGGTGTCTGGACGGGCAAATTTAACTCTCATTTCCCACCAGGAAGAGGAAATAACCAAAGGCTCAGCGTGCCGTGCCGGAACCAGATTAGGGCCTGAAGCCATCCTGCGGTGTTGCGGCCAGCTCACAAGAAAACGAGTTGAAGAAAGGAGCTCAGGGGCACTGTAATTCACAAACCTGCAGAGTTATAAATGACAACTATCGTCCAAAAATATACTGAAGTAAGGCTGCCAAGAGGACTTGAAAGCGGGGCAGAATTGCAGGAAACCGATTTCAGGAGGTAGACTGGAATTGCATTGAAAGCATAGGAAAAGAGGCAGAACGTCCACAATGATGCACTTGGCCAAAAAGGGCGTATGCGTTTTTTCCTGAATATATTCAGGAAAAAACGCATACGCCCTTTTTGGCCAACCAAGCAAGCTTGCAAAGGAAATCTGCACTACAATGAAGTCTCACTTCCCCCCGGTCAAAAGGGCCATCTGAAAAAAGTGTAAAATCCAGAAAGGCAGGACAGGCCATGGAGACCTGGGAGCCTTGTTATGCTGATGGGCGGGATGTAAACTGCCAACAGACACTCGGGAGAAGTGTATGGTGTTTCCTGAAACATCTAAAAAACAAAGCAACAGAGCCTAGGGCACTTCCACTTATGGTCCTATAGCTTAGGGAAATTAAAATCAAAAAGATACAGCCACCCCAATGTTTGGGACGCCTCTGTTTACAAGAACCTCGTTTACCGTACAAGTTCAATATCACAGAAAGTGAAAAATGGATAAAGAACTTGTGGTACTTACGTACAATGCAGTATCACTCAGCAGTGAAATCTATGTCATCAGGCCCGTAGCAGCACAATGAGTGGATTCAGGTACGATGATTCTAACTGAAATAAGTCACACAGAAAAAGAAACATCATAAGATATCAGTAATACACGGAATGTAAACTTGGCTACACAGGAACTGAATTACAGAACAGAACAGGGTCTCAAATTTAGAAAACCAACTTATGCTTGTTTAAGGGTAAAGGTGAGTTGGGGTGCTGCATAAAACCAGAGATTGAAATGAGCACAGATAAAGTTCCTTAAGCCAAATATGGAATAGACAAGAGCTACTCCTTGCTCAACGAAATGGACTCAACACCGCATATTAAATGCCTAAGAATGTACCTGACTCTTAAGTATCTTAAAACCTATGGATTGCTATGTCTCCGAAAGAGAATCAAGCATGTGTACAGGGACATAAACGCAGCAGTGATAGGATTGGAGAGGTTCGGTGAGCAAATGAAGACCCTTTGAAGTCATATTGCATGGTACCCATTCCACGGGTTTCAACTACCCAGGTTTAAGGTATTCTTCCTTCAGCTAAAACATGCATGTGGAACCTAGAGTATGATCAACCATGTGATCGGGAGACGTGTTCAAATATGTCTCCGTTTTCGTACCCTGGTACTCGGGTGCAACATTCCAGACGCTTTACTTACAATCTCCCGACTTGGAGAGTCAGTCCCTTTAACCTCCTGTCTGGCCCAGTTTGCAATTTCTGCGGAAGATGAACAGGAATAGCGAGAACCAATGAGAGACTAGCTGGAGGTGTCTGGACGGGCAAATTTAACTCTCATTTCCCACCAGGAAGAGGAAATAACCAAAGGCTCAGCGTGCCGTGCCGGAACCAGATTAGGGCCTGAAGCCATCCTGCGGTGTTGCGGCCAGCTCACAAGAAAACGAGTTGAAGAAAGGAGCTCAGGGGCACTGTAATTCACAAACCTGCAGAGTTATAAATGACAACTATCGTCCAAAAATATACTGAAGTAAGGCTGCCAAGAGGACTTGAAAGCGGGGCAGAATTGCAGGAAACCGATTTCAGGAGGTAGACTGGAATTGCATTAAAAGCATAGGAAAAGAGGCAGAACGTCCACAATGATGCACTTGGCCAAAAAGGGCGTATGCGTTTTTTCCTGAATATATTCAGGAAAAAACGCATACGCCCTTTTTGGCCAACCAAGCAAGCTTGCAAAGGAAATCTGCACTACAATGAAGTCTCACTTCCCCCCCCCCCCGGTCAAAAGGGCCATCTGAAAAAAGTGTAAAATCCAGAAAGGCAGGACAGGCCATGGCGAACTGGGAGCCTTGTTATGCTGATGGGCGGGATGTAAACTGCCAACAGACACTCGGGAGAAGTGTATGGTGTTTCCTGAAACATCTAAAAAACAAAGCAACAGAGCCTAGGGTACTTCCACTTATGGTCCTATAGCTTAGGGAAATTAAAATCAAAAAGATACAGCCACCCCAATGTTTGGGACGCCTCTGTTTACAAGAACCTCGTTTACCGTACAAGTTCAATATCACAGAAAGTGAAAAATGGATAAAGAACTTGTGGTACTTACGTACAATGCAGTATCACTCAGCAGTGAAATCTATGTCATCAGGCCCGTAGCAGGACAATGAGTGGATTCAGGTACGATGATTCTAACTGAAATAAGTCACACAGAAAAAGAAACATCATAAGATATCAGTAATACATGGAATGTAAACTTGGCTACACAGGAACTGAATTACAGAACAGAACAGGGTCTCAAATTTAGAAAACCAACTTATGCTTGTTTAAGGGTAAAGGTGAGTTGGGGTGCTGCATAAAACCAGAGATTGAAATGAGCACAGATAAAGTTCCTTAAGCCAAATATGGAATAGACAAGAGCTACTCCTTGCTCAACGAAATGGACTCAACACCGCATATTAAACGCCTAAGAATGTACCTGACTCTTAAGTATCTTAAAACCTATGGATTGCTATGTCTCCGAAAGAGAATCAAGCATGTGTACAGGGACATAAACGCAGCAGTGATAGGATTGGAGAGGTTCGGTGAGCAAATGAAGACCCTTTGAAGTCATATTGCATGGTACCCATTCCACGGGTTTCAACTACCCAGGTTTAAGGTATTCTTCCTTCAGCTAAAACATGCATGTGGAACCTAGAGTATGATCAACCATGTGATCGGGAGACGTGTTCAAATATGTCTCAGTTTTCGTACCCTGGTACTCGGGTGCAACATTCCAGACGCTTTACTAACACTCTCCCGACTTGGAGAGTCAGTCCCTTTAACCTCCTGTTTGGCCCAGTTTGCAATTTCTGCGGAAGATGAACAGGAATAGCGAGAACCAATGAGAGACTAGCTGGAGGTGTCTGGACGGGCAAATTTAACTCTCATTTCCCACCAGGAAGAGGAAATAACCAAAGGCTCAGCGTGCCGTGCCGGAACCAGATTAGGGCCTGAAGCCATCCTGCGGTGTTGCGGCCAGCTCACAAGAAAACGAGTTGAAGAAAGGAGCTCAGGGGCACTGTAATTCACAAACCTGCAGAGTTATAAATGACAGCTATCGTCCAAAAATATACTGAAGTAAGGCTGCCAAGAGGACTTGAAAGCGGGGCAGAATTGCAGGAAACCGATTTCAGGAGGTAGACTGGAATTGCATTGAAAGCATAGGAAAAGAGGCAGAACGTCCACAATGATGCACTTGGCCAAAAAGGGCGTATGCGTTTTTTCCTGAATATATTCAGGAAAAAACGCATACGCCCTTTTTGGCCAACCAAGCAAGCTTGCAAAGGAAATCTGCACTACAATGAAGTCTCACTTCCCCCCCCCGCCCCGGTCAAAAGGGCCATCTGAAAAAAGTGTAAAATCCAGAAAGGCAGGACAGGCCATGGAGAACTGGGAGCCTTGTTATGCTGATGGGCGGGATGTAAACTGCCAACAGACACTCGGGAGAAGTGTATGGTGTTTCCTGAAACATCTAAAAAACAAAGCAACAGAGCCTAGGGCACTTCCACTTATGGTCCTATAGCTTAGGGAAATTAAAATCAAAAAGATACAGCCACCCCAATGTTTGGGACGCCTCTGTTTACAAGAACCTCGTTTACCGTACAAGTTCAATATCACAGAAAGTGAAAAATGGATAAAGAACTTGTGGTACTTACGTACAATGCAGTATCACTCAGCAGTGAAATCTATGTCATCAGGCCCGTAGCAGCACAATGAGTGGATTCAGGTACGATGATTCTAACTGAAATAAGTCACACAGAAAAAGAAACATCATAAGATATCAGTAATACACGGAATGTAAACTTGTCTACACAGGAACTGAATTACAGAACAGAACAGGGTCTCAAATTTAGAAAACCAACTTATGCTTGTTTAAGGGTAAAGGTGAGTTGGGGTGCTGCATAAAACCAGAGATTGAAATGAGCACAGATAAAGTTCCTTAAGCCAAATATGGAATAGACAAGAGCTACTCCTTGCTCAACGAAATGGACTCAACACCGCATATTAAACGCCTAAGAATGTACCTGACTCTTAAGTATCTTAAAACCGATGGATTGCTATGTCTCCGAAAGAGAATCAAGCATGTGTACAGGGACATAAACGCAGCAGTGATAGGATTGGAGAGGTTCGGTGAGCAAATGAAGACCCTTTGAAGTCATATTGCATGGTACCCATTCCACGGGTTTCAACTACCCAGGTTTAAGGTATTCTTCCTTCAGCTAAAACATGCATGTGGAACCTAGAGTATGATCAACCATGTGATCGGGAGACGTGTTCAAATATGTCTCAGTTTTCGTACCCTGGTACTCGGGTGCAACATTCCAGACGCTTTACTAACACTCTCCCGACTTGGAGAGTCAGTCCCTTTAACCTCCTGTTTGGCCCAGTTTGCAATTTCTGCGGAAGATGAACAGGAATAGCGAGAACCAATGAGAGACTAGCTGGAGGTGTCTGGACGGGCAAATTTAACTCTCATTTCCCACCAGGAAGAGGAAATAACCAAAGGCTCAGCGTGCCGTGCCGGAACCAGATTAGGGCCTGAAGCCATCCTGCGGTGTTGCGGCCAGCTCACAAGAAAACGAGTTGAAGAAAGGAGCTCAGGGGCACTGTAATTCACAAACCTGCAGAGTTATAAATGACAACTATCGTCCAAAAATATACTGAAGTAAGGCTGCCAAGAGGACTTGAAAGCGGGGCAGAATTGCAGGAAACCGATTTCAGGAGGTAGACTGGAATTGCATTGAAAGCATAGGAAAAGAGGCAGAACGTCCACAATGATGCACTTGGCCAAAAAGGGCGTATGCGTTTTTTCCTGAATATATTCAGGAAAAAACGCATACGCCCTTTTTGGCCAACCAAGCAAGCTTGCAAAGGAAATCTGCACTACAATGAAGTCTCACTTCCCCCGGTCAAAAGGGCCATCTGAAAAAAGTGTAAAATCCAGAAAGGCAGGACAGGCCATGGTGAACTGGGAGCCTTGTTATGCTGATGGGCGGGATGTAAACTGCCAACGGACACTCGGGAGAAGTGTATGGTGTTTCCTGAAACATCTAAAAAACAAAGCAACAGAGCCTAGGGCACTTCCACTTATGGTCCTATAGCTTAGGGAAATTAAAATCAAAAAGATACAGCCACCCTAATGTTTGGGACGCCTCTGTTTACAAGAACCTCGTTTACCGTACAAGTTCAATATCACAGAAAGTGAAAAATGGATAAAGAACTTGTGGTACTTACGTACAATGCAGTATCACTCAGCAGTGAAATCTATGTCATCAGGCCCGTAGCAGCACAATGAGTGGATTCAGGTACGATGATTCTAACTGAAATAAGTCACACAGAAAAAGAAACATCATAAGATATCAGTAATACACGGAATGTAAACTTGGCTACACAGGAACTGAATTACAGAACAGAACAGGGTCTCAAATTTAGAAAACCAACTTATGCTTGTTTAAGGGTAAAGGTGAGTTGGGGTGCTGCATAAAACCAGAGATTGAAATGAGCACAGATAAAGTTCCTTAAGCCAAATATGGAATACACAAGAGCTACTCCTTGCTCAACGAAATGGACTCAACACCGCATATTAAACGCCTAAGAATGTACCTGACTCTTAAGTATCTTAAAACCTATGGATTGCTATGTCTCCGAAAGAGAATCAAGCATGTGTACAGGGACATAAACGCAGCAGTGATAGGATTGGAGAGGTTCGGTGAGCAAATGAAGACCCTTTGAAGTCATATTGCATGGTACCCATTACACGGGTCTCAACTCTCCAGGTTTAAGGTATTCTTCCTTCAGCTAAAACATGCATATGGAACCCAGAGTATGATCAACCGTGTGAACGGGAGACGTGTTCAAATATGTCTCAGTTTTCCTCCCCTGGTACTCGGGTACAACATTCCAGACGCTTTACTAACACTCACCCCACTTTGAGAGTCAGTGCCTTTAACCTCCTGTTTGGCCCAGTTTGCAATTTCTGCGGAAGATGAACAGGAATAGGGAGAACCAATGAGAGACTAGCTGGAGGTGTCTGGACGGGCAAATTTAACTCTCATTTCCCACCAGGAAGAGGAAATAACCAAAGGCTCAGCGTGCCGTGCCGGAACCAGATTAGGGCCTGAAGCCATCCTGCGGTGTTGCGGCCAGCTCACAAGAAAGCGAGTTGAAGAAAGGAGCTCAGGGGCACTGTAATTCACAAACCTGCAGAGTCATAAATGACAGCTATCGTCCAAAAATATACTGAAGTAAGGCTGCCAAGAGGACTTGAAAGCGGGGCAGAATTGCAGGAAACCGATTTCAGGAGGTAGACTGGAATTGCATTGAAAGCATAGGAAAAGAGGCAGAACGTCCACAATGATGCACTTGGCCCAAAAGGGCGTATGCGTTTTTTCCTGAATATATTCAGGAAAAAGCGCATACGCCCTTTTTGGCCAACCAAGCAAACTTGCAAAGGAAATCTGCAATACAATGAAGTCTCACTTCCCCCCCCCGCCCGGTCAAAAGGGCCATCTGAAAAAAGTGTAAAATCCAGAAAGGCAGGACAGGCCATGGAGAACTGGGAGCCTTGTTATGCTGATGGGCGGGATGTAAATTGCCAACAGACACTCGGGAGAAGTGTATGGTGTTTCCTGAAACATCTAAAAAACAAAGCAACAGAGCCTAGGGCACTTCCACTTATGGTCCTATAGCTTAGGGAAATTAAAATCAAAAAGATACAGCCACCCCAATGTTTGGGACACCTCTGTTTACAAGAACCTCGTTTACCGTACAAGTTCAAAATCACAGAAACTGAAAAATGGATAAAGAACTTGTGGTACTTACGTACAATGCAGTATCACTCAGCAGTGAAATCTATGTCATCAGGCCCGTAGCAGCACAATGAGTGGATTCAGGTACGATGATTCTAACTGAAATAAGTCACACAGAAAAAGAAACATCATAAGATATCAGTAATACACGGAATGTAAACTTGGCTACACAGGAACTGAATTACAGAACAGAACAGGGTCTCAAATTTAGAAAACCAACTTATGCTTGTTTAAGGGTAAAGGTGAGTTGGGGTGCTGCATAAAACCAGAGATTGAAATGAGCACAGATAAAGTTCCTTAAGCCAAATATGGAATACACAAGAGCTACTCCTTGCTCAACGAAATGGACTCAACACCGCATATTAAACGCCTAAGAATGTACCTGACTCTTAAGTATCTTAAAACCGATGGATTGCTATGTCTCCGAAAGAGAATCAAGCATGTGTACAGGGACATAAACGCAGCAGTGATAGGATTGGAGAGGTTCGGTGAGCAAATGAAGACCCTTTGAAGTCATATTGCATGGTACCCATTCCACGGGTTTCAACTACCCAGGTTTAAGGTATTCTTCCTTCAGCTAAAACATGCATGTGGAACCTAGAGTATGATCAACCATGTGATCGGGAGACGTGTTCAAATATGTCTCCGTTTTCGTACCCTGGTACTCGGGTGCAACATTCCAGACGCTTTACTTACAATCTCCCGACTTGGAGAGTCAGTCCCTTTAACCTCCTGTCTGGCCCAGTTTGCAATTTCTGCGGAAGATGAACAGGAATAGCGAGAACCAATGAGAGACTAGCTGGAGGTGTCTGGACGGGCAAATTTAACTCTCATTTCCCACCAGGAAGAGGAAATAACCAAAGGCTCAGCGTGCCGTGCCGGAACCAGATTAGGGCCTGAAGCCATCCTGCGGTGTTGCGGCCAGCTCACAAGAAAACGAGTTGAAGAAAGGAGCTCAGGGGCACTGTAATTCACAAACCTGCAGAGTTATAAATGACAACTATCGTCCAAAAATATACTGAAGTAAGGCTGCCAAGAGGACTTGAAAGCGGGGCAGAATTGCAGGAAACCGATTTCAGGAGGTAGACTGGAATTGCATTAAAAGCATAGGAAAAGAGGCAGAACGTCCACAATGATGCACTTGGCCAAAAAGGGCGTATGCGTTTTTTCCTGAATATATTCAGGAAAAAACGCATACGCCCTTTTTGGCCAACCAAGCAAGCTTGCAAAGGAAATCTGCACTACAATGAAGTCTCACTTCCCCCCCCCCCCCGGTCAAAAGGGCCATCTGAAAAAAGTGTAAAATCCAGAAAGGCAGGACAGGCCATGGCGAACTGGGAGCCTTGTTATGCTGATGGGCGGGATGTAAACTGCCAACAGACACTCGGGAGAAGTGTATGGTGTTTCCTGAAACATCTAAAAAACAAAGCAACAGAGCCTAGGGTACTTCCACTTATGGTCCTATAGCTTAGGGAAATTAAAATCAAAAAGATACAGCCACCCCAATGTTTGGGACGCCTCTGTTTACAAGAACCTCGTTTACCGTACAAGTTCAATATCACAGAAAGTGAAAAATGGATAAAGAACTTGTGGTACTTACGTACAATGCAGTATCACTCAGCAGTGAAATCTATGTCATCAGGCCCGTAGCAGGACAATGAGTGGATTCAGGTACGATGATTCTAACTGAAATAAGTCACACAGAAAAAGAAACATCATAAGATATCAGTAATACATGGAATGTAAACTTGGCTACACAGGAACTGAATTACAGAACAGAACAGGGTCTCAAATTTAGAAAACCAACTTATGCTTGTTTAAGGGTAAAGGTGAGTTGGGGTGCTGCATAAAACCAGAGATTGAAATGAGCACAGATAAAGTTCCTTAAGCCAAATATGGAATAGACAAGAGCTACTCCTTGCTCAACGAAATGGACTCAACACCGCATATTAAACGCCTAAGAATGTACCTGACTCTTAAGTATCTTAAAACCTATGGATTGCTATGTCTCCGAAAGAGAATCAAGCATGTGTACAGGGACATAAACGCAGCAGTGATAGGATTGGAGAGGTTCGGTGAGCAAATGAAGACCCTTTGAAGTCATATTGCATGGTACCCATTCCACGGGTTTCAACTACCCAGGTTTAAGGTATTCTTCCTTCAGCTAAAACATGCATGTGGAACCTAGAGTATGATCAACCATGTGATCGGGAGACGTGTTCAAATATGTCTCAGTTTTCGTACCCTGGTACTCGGGTGCAACATTCCAGACGCTTTACTAACACTCTCCCGACTTGGAGAGTCAGTCCCTTTAACCTCCTGTTTGGCCCAGTTTGCAATTTCTGCGGAAGATGAACAGGAATAGCGAGAACCAATGAGAGACTAGCTGGAGGTGTCTGGACGGGCAAATTTAACTCTCATTTCCCACCAGGAAGAGGAAATAACCAAAGGCTCAGCGTGCCGTGCCGGAACCAGATTAGGGCCTGAAGCCATCCTGCGGTGTTGCGGCCAGCTCACAAGAAAACGAGTTGAAGAAAGGAGCTCAGGGGCACTGTAATTCACAAACCTGCAGAGTTATAAATGACAACTATCGTCCAAAAATATACTGAAGTAAGGCTGCCAAGAGGACTTGAAAGCGGGGCAGAATTGCAGGAAACCGATTTCAGGAGGTAGACTGGAATTGCATTGAAAGCATAGGAAAAGAGGCAGAACGTCCACAATGATGCACTTGGCCAAAAAGGGCGTATGCGTTTTTTCCTGAATATATTCAGGAAAAAACGCATACGCCCTTTTTGGCCAACCAAGCAAGCTTGCAAAGGAAATCTGCACTACAATGAAGTCTCACTTCCCCCCGGTCAAAAGGGCCATCTGAAAAAAGTGTAAAATCCAGAAAGGCAGGACAGGCCATGGAGACCTGGGAGCCTTGTTATGCTGATGGGCGGGATGTAAACTGCCAACAGACACTCGGGAGAAGTGTATGGTGTTTCCTGAAACATCTAAAAAACAAAGCAACAGAGCCTAGGGCACTTCCACTTATGGTCCTATAGCTTAGGGAAATTAAAATCAAAAAGATACAGCCACCCCAATGTTTGGGACGCCTCTGTTTACAAGAACCTCGTTTACCGTACAAGTTCAATATCACAGAAAGTGAAAAATGGATAAAGAACTTGTGGTACTTACGTACAATGCAGTATCACTCAGCAGTGAAATCTATGTCATCAGGCCCGTAGCAGCACAATGAGTGGATTCAGGTACGATGATTCTAACTGAAATAAGTCACACAGAAAAAGAAACATCATAAGATATCAGTAATACACGGAATGTAAACTTGGCTACACAGGAACTGAATTACAGAACAGAACAGGGTCTCAAATTTAGAAAACCAACTTATGCTTGTTTAAGGGTAAAGGTGAGTTGGGGTGCTGCATAAAACCAGAGATTGAAATGAGCACAGATAAAGTTCCTTAAGCCAAATATGGAATAGACAAGAGCTACTCCTTGCTCAACGAAATGGACTCAACACCGCATATTAAATGCCTAAGAATGTACCTGACTCTTAAGTATCTTAAAACCTATGGATTGCTATGTCTCCGAAAGAGAATCAAGCATGTGTACAGGGACATAAACGCAGCAGTGATAGGATTGGAGAGGTTCGGTGAGCAAATGAAGACCCTTTGAAGTCATATTGCATGGTACCCATTCCACGGGTTTCAACTACCCAGGTTTAAGGTATTCTTCCTTCAGCTAAAACATGCATGTGGAACCTAGAGTATGATCAACCATGTGATCGGGAGACGTGTTCAAATATGTCTCCGTTTTCGTACCCTGGTACTCGGGTGCAACATTCCAGACGCTTTACTTACAATCTCCCGACTTGGAGAGTCAGTCCCTTTAACCTCCTGTCTGGCCCAGTTTGCAATTTCTGCGGAAGATGAACAGGAATAGCGAGAACCAATGAGAGACTAGCTGGAGGTGTCTGGACGGGCAAATTTAACTCTCATTTCCCACCAGGAAGAGGAAATAACCAAAGGCTCAGCGTGCCGTGCCGGAACCAGATTAGGGCCTGAAGCCATCCTGCGGTGTTGCGGCCAGCTCACAAGAAAACGAGTT
The DNA here is from genome assembly GCF_963455315.2 of Globicephala melas. NCBI lineage: Eukaryota > Metazoa > Chordata > Mammalia > Artiodactyla > Delphinidae > Globicephala > Globicephala melas. The sequence continues at coordinate 178,162 of NW_027207305.1, read as the reverse complement.
GAAGAAAGGAGCTCAGGGGCACTGTAATTCACAAACCTGCAGAGTTATAAATGACAACTATCGTCCAAAAATATACTGAAGTAAGGCTGCCAAGAGGACTTGAAAGCGGGGCAGAATTGCAGGAAACCGATTTCAGGAGGTAGACTGGAATTGCATTAAAAGCATAGGAAAAGAGGCAGAACGTCCACAATGATGCACTTGGCCAAAAAGGGCGTATGCGTTTTTTCCTGAATATATTCAGGAAAAAACGCATACGCCCTTTTTGGCCAACCAAGCAAGCTTGCAAAGGAAATCTGCACTACAATGAAGTCTCACTTCCCCCCCCCCCCGGTCAAAAGGGCCATCTGAAAAAAGTGTAAAATCCAGAAAGGCAGGACAGGCCATGGCGAACTGGGAGCCTTGTTATGCTGATGGGCGGGATGTAAACTGCCAACAGACACTCGGGAGAAGTGTATGGTGTTTCCTGAAACATCTAAAAAACAAAGCAACAGAGCCTAGGGTACTTCCACTTATGGTCCTATAGCTTAGGGAAATTAAAATCAAAAAGATACAGCCACCCCAATGTTTGGGACGCCTCTGTTTACAAGAACCTCGTTTACCGTACAAGTTCAATATCACAGAAAGTGAAAAATGGATAAAGAACTTGTGGTACTTACGTACAATGCAGTATCACTCAGCAGTGAAATCTATGTCATCAGGCCCGTAGCAGGACAATGAGTGGATTCAGGTACGATGATTCTAACTGAAATAAGTCACACAGAAAAAGAAACATCATAAGATATCAGTAATACATGGAATGTAAACTTGGCTACACAGGAACTGAATTACAGAACAGAACAGGGTCTCAAATTTAGAAAACCAACTTATGCTTGTTTAAGGGTAAAGGTGAGTTGGGGTGCTGCATAAAACCAGAGATTGAAATGAGCACAGATAAAGTTCCTTAAGCCAAATATGGAATAGACAAGAGCTACTCCTTGCTCAACGAAATGGACTCAACACCGCATATTAAACGCCTAAGAATGTACCTGACTCTTAAGTATCTTAAAACCTATGGATTGCTATGTCTCCGAAAGAGAATCAAGCATGTGTACAGGGACATAAACGCAGCAGTGATAGGATTGGAGAGGTTCGGTGAGCAAATGAAGACCCTTTGAAGTCATATTGCATGGTACCCATTCCACGGGTTTCAACTACCCAGGTTTAAGGTATTCTTCCTTCAGCTAAAACATGCATGTGGAACCTAGAGTATGATCAACCATGTGATCGGGAGACGTGTTCAAATATGTCTCAGTTTTCGTACCCTGGTACTCGGGTGCAACATTCCAGACGCTTTACTAACACTCTCCCGACTTGGAGAGTCAGTCCCTTTAACCTCCTGTTTGGCCCAGTTTGCAATTTCTGCGGAAGATGAACAGGAATAGCGAGAACCAATGAGAGACTAGCTGGAGGTGTCTGGACGGGCAAATTTAACTCTCATTTCCCACCAGGAAGAGGAAATAACCAAAGGCTCAGCGTGCCGTGCCGGAACCAGATTAGGGCCTGAAGCCATCCTGCGGTGTTGCGGCCAGCTCACAAGAAAACGAGTTGAAGAAAGGAGCTCAGGGGCACTGTAATTCACAAACCTGCAGAGTTATAAATGACAGCTATCGTCCAAAAATATACTGAAGTAAGGCTGCCAAGAGGACTTGAAAGCGGGGCAGAATTGCAGGAAACCGATTTCAGGAGGTAGACTGGAATTGCATTGAAAGCATAGGAAAAGAGGCAGAACGTCCACAATGATGCACTTGGCCAAAAAGGGCGTATGCGTTTTTTCCTGAATATATTCAGGAAAAAACGCATACGCCCTTTTTGGCCAACCAAGCAAGCTTGCAAAGGAAATCTGCACTACAATGAAGTCTCACTTCCCCCCCCCGCCCCGGTCAAAAGGGCCATCTGAAAAAAGTGTAAAATCCAGAAAGGCAGGACAGGCCATGGAGAACTGGGAGCCTTGTTATGCTGATGGGCGGGATGTAAACTGCCAACAGACACTCGGGAGAAGTGTATGGTGTTTCCTGAAACATCTAAAAAACAAAGCAACAGAGCCTAGGGCACTTCCACTTATGGTCCTATAGCTTAGGGAAATTAAAATCAAAAAGATACAGCCACCCCAATGTTTGGGACGCCTCTGTTTACAAGAACCTCGTTTACCGTACAAGTTCAATATCACAGAAAGTGAAAAATGGATAAAGAACTTGTGGTACTTACGTACAATGCAGTATCACTCAGCAGTGAAATCTATGTCATCAGGCCCGTAGCAGCACAATGAGTGGATTCAGGTACGATGATTCTAACTGAAATAAGTCACACAGAAAAAGAAACATCATAAGATATCAGTAATACACGGAATGTAAACTTGTCTACACAGGAACTGAATTACAGAACAGAACAGGGTCTCAAATTTAGAAAACCAACTTATGCTTGTTTAAGGGTAAAGGTGAGTTGGGGTGCTGCATAAAACCAGAGATTGAAATGAGCACAGATAAAGTTCCTTAAGCCTAATATGGAATAGACAAGAGCTACTCCTTGCTCAACGAAATGGACTCAACACCGCATATTAAACGCCTAAGAATGTACCTGACTCTTAAGTATCTTAAAACCGATGGATTGCTATGTCTCCGAAAGAGAATCAAGCATGTGTACAGGGACATAAACGCAGCAGTGATAGGATTGGAGAGGTTCGGTGAGCAAATGAAGACCCTTTGAAGTCATATTGCATGGTACCCATTCCACGGGTTTCAACTACCCAGGTTTAAGGTATTCTTCCTTCAGCTAAAACATGCATGTGGAACCTAGAGTATGATCAACCATGTGATCGGGAGACGTGTTCAAATATGTCTCAGTTTTCGTACCCTGGTACTCGGGTGCAACATTCCAGACGCTTTACTAACACTCTCCCGACTTGGAGAGTCAGTCCCTTTAACCTCCTGTTTGGCCCAGTTTGCAATTTCTGCGGAAGATGAACAGGAATAGCGAGAACCAATGAGAGACTAGCTGGAGGTGTCTGGACGGGCAAATTTAACTCTCATTTCCCACCAGGAAGAGGAAATAACCAAAGGCTCAGCGTGCCGTGCCGGAACCAGATTAGGGCCTGAAGCCATCCTGCGGTGTTGCGGCCAGCTCACAAGAAAACGAGTTGAAGAAAGGAGCTCAGGGGCACTGTAATTCACAAACCTGCAGAGTTATAAATGACAACTATCGTCCAAAAATATACTGAAGTAAGGCTGCCAAGAGGACTTGAAAGCGGGGCAGAATTGCAGGAAACCGATTTCAGGAGGTAGACTGGAATTGCATTGAAAGCATAGGAAAAGAGGCAGAACGTCCACAATGATGCACTTGGCCAAAAAGGGCGTATGCGTTTTTTCCTGAATATATTCAGGAAAAAACGCATACGCCCTTTTTGGCCAACCAAGCAAGCTTGCAAAGGAAATCTGCACTACAATGAAGTCTCACTTCCCCCGGTCAAAAGGGCCATCTGAAAAAAGTGTAAAATCCAGAAAGGCAGGACAGGCCATGGTGAACTGGGAGCCTTGTTATGCTGATGGGCGGGATGTAAACTGCCAACGGACACTCGGGAGAAGTGTATGGTGTTTCCTGAAACATCTAAAAAACAAAGCAACAGAGCCTAGGGCACTTCCACTTATGGTCCTATAGCTTAGGGAAATTAAAATCAAAAAGATACAGCCACCCTAATGTTTGGGACGCCTCTGTTTACAAGAACCTCGTTTACCGTACAAGTTCAATATCACAGAAAGTGAAAAATGGATAAAGAACTTGTGGTACTTACGTACAATGCAGTATCACTCAGCAGTGAAATCTATGTCATCAGGCCCGTAGCAGCACAATGAGTGGATTCAGGTACGATGATTCTAACTGAAATAAGTCACACAGAAAAAGAAACATCATAAGATATCAGTAATACACGGAATGTAAACTTGGCTACACAGGAACTGAATTACAGAACAGAACAGGGTCTCAAATTTAGAAAACCAACTTATGCTTGTTTAAGGGTAAAGGTGAGTTGGGGTGCTGCATAAAACCAGAGATTGAAATGAGCACAGATAAAGTTCCTTAAGCCAAATATGGAATACACAAGAGCTACTCCTTGCTCAACGAAATGGACTCAACACCGCATATTAAACGCCTAAGAATGTACCTGACTCTTAAGTATCTTAAAACCTATGGATTGCTATGTCTCCGAAAGAGAATCAAGCATGTGTACAGGGACATAAACGCAGCAGTGATAGGATTGGAGAGGTTCGGTGAGCAAATGAAGACCCTTTGAAGTCATATTGCATGGTACCCATTACACGGGTCTCAACTCTCCAGGTTTAAGGTATTCTTCCTTCAGCTAAAACATGCATATGGAACCCAGAGTATGATCAACCGTGTGAACGGGAGACGTGTTCAAATATGTCTCAGTTTTCCTCCCCTGGTACTCGGGTACAACATTCCAGACGCTTTACTAACACTCACCCCACTTTGAGAGTCAGCGCCTTTAACCTCCTGTTTGGCCCAGTTTGCAATTTCTGCGGAAGATGAACAGGAATAGGGAGAACCAATGAGAGACTAGCTGGAGGTGTCTGGACGGGCAAATTTAACTCTCATTTCCCACCAGGAAGAGGAAATAACCAAAGGCTCAGCGTGCCGTGCCGGAACCAGATTAGGGCCTGAAGCCATCCTGCGGTGTTGCGGCCAGCTCACAAGAAAGCGAGTTGAAGAAAGGAGCTCAGGGGCACTGTAATTCACAAACCTGCAGAGTCATAAATGACAGCTATCGTCCAAAAATATACTGAAGTAAGGCTGCCAAGAGGACTTGAAAGCGGGGCAGAATTGCAGGAAACCGATTTCAGGAGGTAGACTGGAATTGCATTGAAAGCATAGGAAAAGAGGCAGAACGTCCACAATGATGCACTTGGCCCAAAAGGGCGTATGCGTTTTTTCCTGAATATATTCAGGAAAAAGCGCATACGCCCTTTTTGGCCAACCAAGCAAACTTGCAAAGGAAATCTGCAATACAATGAAGTCTCACTTCCCCCCCCCGCCCGGTCAAAAGGGCCATCTGAAAAAAGTGTAAAATCCAGAAAGGCAGGACAGGCCATGGAGAACTGGGAGCCTTGTTATGCTGATGGGCGGGATGTAAATTGCCAACAGACACTCGGGAGAAGTGTATGGTGTTTCCTGAAACATCTAAAAAACAAAGCAACAGAGCCTAGGGCACTTCCACTTATGGTCCTATAGCTTAGGGAAATTAAAATCAAAAAGATACAGCCACCCCAATGTTTGGGACACCTCTGTTTACAAGAACCTCGTTTACCGTACAAGTTCAAAATCACAGAAACTGAAAAATGGATAAAGAACTTGTGGTACTTACGTACAATGCAGTATCACTCAGCAGTGAAATCTATGTCATCAGGCCCGTAGCAGCACAATGAGTGGATTCAGGTACGATGATTCTAACTGAAATAAGTCACACAGAAAAAGAAACATCATAAGATATCAGTAATACACGGAATGTAAACTTGGCTACACAGGAACTGAATTACAGAACAGAACAGGGTCTCAAATTTAGAAAACCAACTTATGCTTGTTTAAGGGTAAAGGTGAGTTGGGGTGCTGCATAAAACCAGAGATTGAAATGAGCACAGATAAAGTTCCTTAAGCCAAATATGGAATACACAAGAGCTACTCCTTGCTCAACGAAATGGACTCAACACCGCATATTAAACGCCTAAGAATGTACCTGACTCTTAAGTATCTTAAAACCGATGGATTGCTATGTCTCCGAAAGAGAATCAAGCATGTGTACAGGGACATAAACGCAGCAGTGATAGGATTGGAGAGGTTCGGTGAGCAAATGAAGACCCTTTGAAGTCATATTGCATGGTACCCATTCCACGGGTTTCAACTACCCAGGTTTAAGGTATTCTTCCTTCAGCTAAAACATGCATGTGGAACCTAGAGTATGATCAACCATGTGATCGGGAGACGTGTTCAAATATGTCTCAGTTTTCGTACCCTGGTACTCGGGTGCAACATTCCAGACGCTTTACTAACACTCTCCCGACTTGGAGAGTCAGTCCCTTTAACCTCCTGTTTGGCCCAGTTTGCAATTTCTGCGGAAGATGAACAGGAATAGCGAGAACCAATGAGAGACTAGCTGGAGGTGTCTGGACGGGCAAATTTAACTCTCATTTCCCACCAGGAAGAGGAAATAACCAAAGGCTCAGCGTGCCGTGCCGGAACCAGATTAGGGCCTGAAGCCATCCTGCGGTGTTGCGGCCAGCTCACAAGAAAACGAGTTGAAGAAAGGAGCTCAGGGGCACTGTAATTCACAAACCTGCAGAGTTATAAATGACAACTATCGTCCAAAAATATACTGAAGTAAGGCTGCCAAGAGGACTTGAAAGCGGGGCAGAATTGCAGGAAACCGATTTCAGGAGGTAGACTGGAATTGCATTGAAAGCATAGGAAAAGAGGCAGAACGTCCACAATGATGCACTTGGCCAAAAAGGGCGTATGCGATTTTCCTGAATATATTCAGGAAAAAACGCATACGCCCTTTTTGGCCAACCAAGCAAGCTTGCAAAGGAAATCTGCACTACAATGAAGTCTCACTTCCCCCTGGTCAAAAGGGCCATCTGAAAAAAGTGTAAAATCCAGAAAGGCAGGACAGGCCATGGAGAACTGGGAGCCTTGTTATGCTGATGGGCGGGATGTAAACTGCCAACAGACACTCGGGAGAAGTGTATGGTGTTTCCTGAAACATCTAAAAAACAAAGCAACAGAGCCTAGGGCACTTCCACTTATGGTCCTATAGCTTAGGGAAATTAAAATCAAAAAGATACAGCCACCCCAATGTTTGGGACGCCTCTGTTTACAAGAACCTCGTTTACCGTACAAGTTCAATATCACAGAAAGTGAAAAATGGATAAAGAACTTGTGGTACTTACATACAATGCAGTATCACTCAGCAGTGAAATCTATGTCATCAGGCCCGTAGCAGCACAATGAGTGGATTCAGGTACGATGATTCTAACTGAAATAAGTCACACAGAGAAAGAAACATCATAAGATATCAGTAATACACGGAATGTAAACTTGGCTACACAGGAACTGAATTACAGAACAGAACAGGGTCTCAAATTTAGAAAACCAACTTATGCTTGTTTAAGGGTAAAGGTGAGTTGGGGTGCTGCATAAAACCAGAGATTGAAATGAGCACAGATAAAGTTCCTTAAGCCAAATATGGAATAGACAAGAGCTACTCCTTGCTCAACGAAATGGACTCAACACCGCATATTAAACGCCTAAGAATGTACCTGACTCTTAAGTATCTTAAAACCTATGGATTGCTATGTCTCCGAAAGAGAATCAAGCATGTGTACAGGGACATAAACGCAGCAGTGATAGGATTGGAGAGGTTCGGTGAGCAAATGAAGACCCTTTGAAGTCATATTGCATGGTACCCATTCCACGGGTTTCAACTACCCAGGTTTAAGGTATTCTTCCTTCAGCTAAAACATGCATGTGGAACCTAGAGTATGATCAACCATGTGATCGGGAGACGTGTTCAAATATGTCTCAGTTTTCGTACCCTGGTACTCGGGTGCAACATTCCAGACGCTTTACTAACACTCTCCTGACTTGGAGAGTCAGTCCCTTTAACCTCCAGTCTGGCCCAGTTTGCAATTTCTGCGGAAGATGAACAGGAATAGCGAGAACCAATGAGAGACTAGCTGGAGGTGTCTGGACGGGCAAATTTAACTCTCATTTCCCACCAGGAAGAGGAAATAACCAAAGGCTCAGCGTGCCGTGCCGGAACCAGATTAGGGCCTGAAGCCATCCTGCGGTGTTGCGGCCAGCTCACAAGAAAACGAGTTGAAGAAAGGAGCTCAGGGGCACTGTAATTCACAAACCTGCAGAGTTATAAATGACAACTATCGTCCAAAAATATACTGAAGTAAGGCTGCCAAGAGGACTTGAAAGCGGGGCAGAATTGCAGGAAACCGATTTCAGGAGGTAGACTGGAATTGCATTGAAAGCATAGGAAAAGAGGCAGAACGTCCACAATGATGCACTTGGCCAAAAAGGGCGTATGCGATTTTCCTGAATATATTCAGGAAAAAACGCATACGCCCTTTTTGGCCAACCAAGCAAGCTTGCAAAGGAAATCTGCACTACAATGAAGTCTCACTTCCCCCCGGTCAAAAGGGCCATCTGAAAAAAGTGTAAAATCCAGAAAGGCAGGACAGGCCATGGAGAACTGGGAGCCTTGTTATGCTGATGGGCGGGATGTAAACTGCCAACAGACACTCGGGAGAAGTGTATGGTGTTTCCTGAAACATCTAAAAAACAAAGCAACAGAGCCTAGGGCACTTCCACTTATGGTCCTATAGCTTAGGGAAATTAAAATCAAAAAGATACAGCCACCCCAATGTTTGGGACGCCTCTGTTTACAAGAACCTCGTTTACCGTACAAGTTCAATATCACAGAAAGTGAAAAATGGATAAAGAACTTGTGGTACTTACGTACAATGCAGTATCACTCAGCAGTGAAATCTATGCCATCAGGCCCGTAGCAGCACAATGAGTGGATTCAGGTACGATGATTCTAACTGAAATAAGTCACACAGAAAAAGAAACATCATAAGATATCAGTAATACACGGAATGTAAACTTGGCTACACAGGAACTGAATTACAGAACAGAACAGGGTCTCAAATTTAGAAAACCAACTTATGCTTGTTTAAGGGTAAAGGTGAGTTGGGGTGCTGCATAAAACCAGAGATTGAAATGAGCACAGATAAAGTTCCTTAAGCCAAATATGGAATAGACAAGAGCTACTCCTTGCTCAACGAAATGGACTCAACACCGCATATTAAACGCCTAAGAATGTACCTGACTCTTAAGTATCTTAAAACCTATGGATTGCTAAGTCTCCAAAAGAGAATCAAGCATGTGTACAGGGACATAAACGCAGCAGTGATAGGATTGGAGAGGTTCGGTGAGCAAATGAAGACCCTTTGAAGTCATATTGCATGGTACCCATTCCACGGGTTTCAACTACCCAGGTTTAAGGTATTCTTCCTTCAGCTAAAACATGCATGTGGAGCCTAGAGTATGATCAACCATGTGATCGGGAGACGTGTTCAAATATGTCTCAGTTTTTGTACCCTGGTACTCGGGTGCAACATTCCAGACGCTTTACTAACACTCTCCCGACTTGGAGAGTCAGTCCCTTTAACCTCCTGTTTGGCCCAGTTTGCAATTTCTGCGGAAGATGAACAGGAATAGCGAGAACCAATGAGAGACTAGCTGGAGGTGTCTGGACGGGCAAATTTAACTCTCATTTCCCACCAGGAAGAGGAAATAACCAAAGGCTCAGCGTGCTGTGCCGGAACCAGATTAGGGCCTGAAGCCATCCTGCGGTGTTGCGGCCAGCTCACAAGAAAGCGAGTTGAAGAAAGGAGCTCAGGGGCACTGTAATTCACAAACCTGCAGAGTTATAAATGACAGCTATCGTCCAAAAATATACTGAAGTAGGGCTGCCAAGAGGACTTGAAAGCGGGGCAGAATTGCAGGAAACCGATTTCAGGAGGTAGACTGGAATTGCATTGAAAGCATAGGAAAAGAGGCAGAACGTCCAAAATGATGCACTTGGCCAAAAAGGGCGTATGCGTGTTTTCCTGAATATATTCAGGAAAAAAAGCATACGCCCTTTTTGGCCAACCAAGCAAGCTTGCAAAGGAAATCTGCACTACAATGAAGTCTCACTTCCCCCCGGTCAAAAGGGCCATCTGAAAAAAGTGTAAAATCCAGAAAGGCAGGACAGGCCATGGAGAACTGGGAGCCTTGTTATGCTGATGGGCGGGATGTAAATTGCCAACAGACACTCGGGAGAAGTGTATGGTGTTTCCTGAAACATCTAAAAAACAAAGCAACAGAGCCTAGGGCACTTCCACTTATGGTCCTATAGCTTAGGGAAATTAAAATCAAAAAGACACAGCCACCCCAAAGTTTGGGACGCCTCTGTTTAGAAGAACCTCGTTTACAGTACAAGTTCAACATCGTAGAAAGTGAAAAATGGATAAAGAAGTTGTGGTATTTACTTACAAAGCAATATCACTCAGCAATGAAATCTATGTCATCAGGCCCTTAGCAGCACAATGAGTGCATTCAGGTATGATGATTCTAACTGAAATAAGTCACACAGAAAAAGAAACATCATAAGCTATCAGTAATAAACGGAATGTAAACTTGGCTACACAGGAACAGAATTACAGAACAGAACAGGGTCTCAAATTTAGAAAACCAACTTATGCTTGCGTAAGGGGAAAGGTGAGTTGGGGTGCTGCATAAAACCAGAGATCGAAATGAGCACAGATAAAGTTCCTTAAGCCAAATATGGAATAGACTAGAGCTACTCCTTGCTCAACAAAATGGACTCAACACCCCATATTAAACGCCTAAGAATGTACCTGACTAGTAAGTATCTTAAAACCTATGGATTGCTATGTCTCCAAAAGAGAATCAAGCGTGTGTACAGGGGCATAAACGCAGCAGTGATAGGATTGGAGAGGTTCGGTGAGCAAATGAAGACCCTTTGAAGTCATATTGCATGGTACCCATTCCACGGGTTTCAACTACCCAGGTTTAAGGTATTCTTTCTTCAGCTAAAACATGCATGTGGAACCTAGAGTATGATCAACCATGTGATCGGGAGACGTGTTCAAATATGTCTCAGTTTTCGTACCCTGGTACTTGGGTGCAACATTCCAGACGCTTTACTAACATTCTCCCGACTTGGAGAGTCAGTCCCTATAACCTCCTGTTTGGCCCAGTTTGCAATTTCTGCGGAAGATGAACAGGAATAGCGAGAACCAATGAGAGACTAGCTGGAGGTGTCTGGACGGGCAAATTTAACTCTCATTTCCCACCAGGAAGAGGAGTTAACCAAAGGCTCAGCGTGCCGTGCCGGAACCAGATTAAGGCCTGAAGCCATCCTGTAGTGTTGCGGCCAGGTCACAAGAAAGCGAGTTGAAGAAAGGAGCTCAGGGACACTGTAATTCACAAACCTGCAGAGTTATAAATGACAGCTATCGTCCAAAAATATACTGAAGTAAGGCTGCCAAGAGGACTTGAAAGCGGGGCAGAATTGCAGGAAACTGATTTCAGGAGGTAGACTGGAATTGTATTGAAAGCATAGGAAAAGAGGCAGAACGTCCACAATGATGCACTTGGCCAAAAAGGGCGTATGCGTTTTTTCCTGAATATATTCAGGAAAAAACGCATACGCCGTTTTTGGCCAACCAAGCAAACTTGCAAAGGAAATCTGCACTACAATGAAGTCTCACTTCCCCCCGGTCAAAAGGGCCATCTGAAAAAAGTGTAAAATCCAGCAAGGCAGGACAGGCCATGGAGAACTGGGAGCCTTGTTATGCTGATGGGCGGGATGTAAATTGCCAACAGACACTCGGGAGAAGTGTATGGTGTTTCCTGAAACATCTAAGAAACAAAGCAACAGAGCCTAGGGCACTTTCACATATGGTCCTATAGCTTAGGGAAATAAAAATCAAAAAGACACAGCCACCCCAAAGTTTGGGACGCATCTGTTTACAAGAACCTCGTTTACCGTACAAGTTCAATATCACAGAAAGTGAAAAATGGATAAAGAACTTGTGGTACTTACGTACAATGCAGTATCACTCAGCAGTGAAATCTATGTCATCAGGCCCGTAGCAGCACAATGAGTGGATTCAGGTACGATGATTCTAACTGAAATAAGTCACACAGAGAAAGAAACCTCATAAGATATCAGTAATACACGGAATGTAAACTTGGCTACACAGGAACTGAATTACAGAACAGAACAGGGTCTCAAATTTAGAAAACCAACTTATGCTTGCTTAAGGGGAAAGGTGAGTTGGGGTGCTGCATAAAACCAGAGATTGAAATGAGCACAGATAAAGTTCCTTAAGCCAAATATGGAATAGACAAGAGCTACTCCTTGCTCAACGAAATGGACTCAACACCCCATATTAAACGCCTAAGAATGTACCTGACTAGTAAGTATCTTAAAACCTATGGATTGCTATGTCTCCGAAAGAGAATCAAGCATGTGTACAGGGGCATAAACTCAGCAGTGATAGGATTGGAGAGGTTCGGTGAGCAAATGAAGACCCTTTGAAGTCACATTGTCTGGTACCCATTCCACGGGTCTCAACTCTCCAGGTTTAAGGTATTCTTCCTTCAGCTAAAACATGCATGTGGAACCCAGAGTATGATCAACCGTGTGAAAGGGAGACGTGTTCAAATATGTCTCAGTTTTCCTCCCCTGGTACTCGGGTGCAACATTCCAGACGCTTTACTAACACTCTCCCTACTTGGAGAGTCAGCACCTTTAACCTCCTGTTTGGCCCAGTTTGCAATTTCTGCGGAAGATGAACAGGAATAGCGAGAACCAATGAGAGACTAGCTGGAGGTGTCTGGACGGGCAAATTTAACTCTCATTTCCCACCAGGAAGAGGAGTTAACCAAAGGCTCAGCGTGCCGTGCCGGAACCAGATTAAGGCCTGAAGCCATCCTGTAGTGTTGCGGCCAGGTCACAAGAAAGCGAGTTGAAGAAAGGAGCTCAGGGACACTGTAATTCACAAACCTGCAGAGTTATAAATGACAGCTATCGTCCAAAAATATACTGAAGTAAGGCTGCCAAGAGGACTTGAAAGCGGGGCAGAATTGCAGGAAACTGATTTCAGGAGGTAGACTGGAATTGTATTGAAAGCATAGGAAAAGAGGCAGAACGTCCACAATGATGCACTTGGCCAAAAAGGGCGTATGCGTTTTTTCCTGAATATATTCAGGAAAAAACGCATACGCCGTTTTTGGCCAACCAAGCAAACTTGCAAAGGAAATCTGCACTACAATGAAGTCTCACTTCCCCCCGGTCAAAAGGGCCATCTGAAAAAAGTGTAAAATCCAGCAAGGCAGGACAGGCCATGGAGAACTGGGAGCCTTGTTATGCTGATGGGCGGGATGTAAATTGCCAACAGACACTCGGGAGAAGTGTATGGTGTTTCCTGAAACATCTAAGAAACAAAGCAACAGAGCCTAGGGCACTTTCACATATGGTCCTATAGCTTAGGGAAATAAAAATCAAAAAGACACAGCCACCCCAAAGTTTGGGACGCCTCTGTTTACAAGAACCTCGTTTACCGTACAAGTTCAATATCACAGAAAGTGAAAAATGGATAAAGAACTTGTGGTACTTACGTACAATGCAGTATCACTCAGCAGTGAAATCTATGTCATCAGGCCCGTAGCAGCACAATGAGTGGATTCAGGTACGATGATTCTAACTGAAATAAGTCACACAGAGAAAGAAACCTCATAAGATATCAGTAATACACGGAATGTAAACTTGGCTACACAGGAACTGAATTACAGAACAGAACAGGGTCTCAAATTTAGAAAACCAACTTATGCTTGCTTAAGGGGAAAGGTGAGTTGGGGTGCTGCATAAAACCAGAGATTGAAATGAGCACAGATAAAGTTCCTTAAGCCAAATATGGAATAGACAAGAGCTACTCCTTGCTCAACGAAATGGACTCAACACCCCATATTAAACGCCTAAGAATGTACCTGACTAGTAAGTATCTTAAAACCTATGGATTGCTATGTCTCCGAAAGAGAATCAAGCATGTGTACAGGGGCATAAACTCAGCAGTGATAGGATTGGAGAGGTTCGGTGAGCAAATGAAGACCCTTTGAAGTCACATTGTCTGGTACCCATTCCACGGGTCTCAACTCTCCAGGTTTAAGGTATTCTTCCTTCAGCTAAAACATGCATGTGGAACCCAGAGTATGATCAACCGTGTGAAAGGGAGACGTGTTCAAATATGTCTCAGTTTTCCTCCCCTGGTACTCGGGTGCAACATTCCAGACGCTTTACTAACACTCTCCCTACTTGGAGAGTCAGCACCTTTAACCTCCTGTTTGGCCCAGTTTGCAATTTCTGCGGAAGATGAACAGGAATAGGGAGAACCAATGAGAGACTAGCTGGAGGTGTCTGGATGGGCAAATTTAACTCTCATTTCCCACCAGGAAGAGGAAATAACCAAAGGCTCAGCGTGCCGTGCCGGAACCAGATTAGGGCCTGAAGCCAGCCTGCGGTGTTGCGGCCAGCTCAAAAGAAAGCGAGTTGAAGAAAGGAGCTCAGGGACACTGTAATTCACAAACCTGCAGAGTTATAAATGACAGCTATAGTCCAAAAATATACTGAAGTAAGGCTGCCAAGAGAAGTTGAAAGCGGGGCAGAATTGCAGGAAACCGATTTCAGGAGGTAGACTGGAACTGCATTGAAAGCATAGGAAAAGAGGCAGAACGTCCACAATGATGCACTTGGCCAAAAAGGGCGTATGCGTTTTTTCCTGAATATATTCAGGAAAAAACGCATACGCCCTTTTTGGCCAACCAAGCAAGCTTGCAAAGGAAATCTGCACTACAATGAAGTCTCACTTCCCCCCGGTCAAAAGGGCCATCTGAAAAAAGTGTAAAATCCAGAAAGGCAGAACAGGCCACGGAGAACTGGGAGCCTTGTTATGCTGATGGGCGGGATGTAAATTCCCAACAGCCGCTCTGTAGAAGTGTATGGTGTTTCCTGAAACATCTAAAAAACAAAGCAACAGAGCCTAGGGCACTTCCACTTATGGTCCTATAGCTTAGGGAAATTAAAATCAAAAAGACACAGCCACCCCAAAATTTGGGACGGCTCTTTTTACAGGAATCTCTTCTGCGGCACAAGTTAAATATCCCAGAGAGCAAATAATGGATAAAGAAGTTGCGGTACTTATGTACAACAGAATACCACTCAGCAATGTAATCTATGTCACCAGGCCCGTACCAGCATAATGAGTGGATTGAGGCACGATGATTCTAAGTGAAATAAGTCACACAGAAAAAGAAACATCATAAGGTATCACTAATACATGGAATGTGAACTTGGCTACACATTAACTGAATTACAAAACAGAACAAGGTCTCAAATTTAGAAAACCAACTTATGCTTGCTTAAGGGGGAAGGTGAGTTGGGGTGCTGCATAAAAGCAGAGTTTGAAATTAGCACAGATACCGTTCCATAAGCCAAATATGTAATAGACAAGACCTACCCCTTGCTCAACGAAATGGATTCAACAATGAGGTATCACCTCACACCTGGTAGAATAGGCATCATAGAAAATCTACAAACAAAAAATGCTGGAAAGGGTGTGGAGAAAAGGAACCCTCTTCCACTATTGTTGGGAATATAAATTGATACAGTCATTATGGAGAACAATATGGAATTTCTTAAGAAACTAACAATAGAATTACCATATGATACAGCAATCCCAGTACTGGACATATACCCAGACAAAACCATAAATCAAAAAGAGTCATTCACCGCAATGTTCATTGCATCACTATTTACAATATCGAGGTAATGGAAGCAACCTAAATGCCCACAGACAGACGAATGCATAAAGCTGTGGTACATATATAAAATGGAATATTACTAAGCCATGAAAAGGAATGAAATTGGGTCATTTGTAGAGACGTTGATGGATCTAGAGACTGTCATACAGAGTGAAGTAAGTCAGAAAGAGAAAAACAAATCTTGTATATTCATGCATATATGTGGAACCTAGAAAAACTGTACAGATTAACCATTTTGCAAGGCATAAATAGAGCAACAGATGTAGACAACAAACGTATGGACAACAAGGGGGGAAAGCTGTTGGGGGGGTGGTGGTGGGAGGAGTTGAGAGACTGGGATTGGCATGTATACATTTATATGTATAAAATAGATAACCAATAAGAACCTGCTGTATAAAAATATAAAATAAAATTCAAAATTAAAAAGAAATAAAATTTAAAAAATAAAACAGAAAAAACAATTATTCCCTGCACATACATGTATTTATATGAATAAATTATTTCCATGCTTATATCTGTAAATACAAAAAAGAGGAATAAAATCTACCTTGAACCAAAAACGAAAAAGAGAAAAAAACACAGAACCCACCAGTTACACAGAGGAAAACCGTATCAGGGCACTTGCTCCAGTTGTAAACAATTCTGAAGTTGGTCAGTGGTGGGGAATCGTCTCCCATTCAGCCAGCAGCCCCCACGCAACAAGCGTCCTCATTGCAAAGCTGGGGCACCGTGCCGAGGCATCTGTGAGTAAACGTGAGCTGAGCCCCAGGCCAGTTGCTGCTGAACTATTCCCACCCGTCCCAGGTAAAACACCTGAATATATACAAGGACTTGAAAGCCTAGAGGAAGGGCCATAGAGCCACACGAGTGACAGCATGCCGGCCGACTTGGTGCCTGCAGGCCAGCCAGGATGGTCCTGGCCCTGCGTGCTCTTCTGGAAGATTTCCATTTCCCTGCCTGAGATACCCGTCCTGTCCCTGCCCCCACTGCTTTTTTCCTTCCTCACCTCTGCCCAGGGAGAAATTCCAGCAGCAGGTATGGGTGACACATCCTCTTCTTTAGCAGGTGGCAGCCTGGCAACTGCTGCAGAAAGTCCAGCAGAGCCCCACTCACACTGGGCCACCCACAAAGCCGTGGCCTCTCACTCCCTCCCACCAGCCCAGCCCCGAGACTGCTGACAGGGCAGAGAAAATG
Organism: Globicephala melas; assembly: GCF_963455315.2. Taxonomy (NCBI): domain Eukaryota; kingdom Metazoa; phylum Chordata; class Mammalia; order Artiodactyla; family Delphinidae; genus Globicephala; species Globicephala melas. The sequence continues at coordinate 161,461 of NW_027207305.1, read as the reverse complement.
GCGTCAGGCACGGCTGCAGGGGCTCTTGCTGCCTGGAGTGGTATTTATATTGATCTCAACCCAGGCACACCTGGGGAGGGCTGGCCGGCACGGTAAGGCTGCCCAGGTCAGCCAATCATCACCCCTCAGGGGCTCACAGTTGCAGAAAATGGAACTTGCTGAACCGGCCAGGTCCAAGGAACAGGTGTGGGCTCCTGAGAGTCAGGATAGACAAGGGGCTGCAGCTTTGGCTTGTTTTCTAATCATTTTATCTGGCCCATGAGTGGGAGACAACTTCAAGAAAACCCTCTCCTAATGAGAGGAACCCAGGAGTCAGGGAGAGGAGGGGTGGGTGGTGGTTGGAGACAGAGGCCTGGTGCCCCGGGTGCAGTGGAAGTCTCTGGAAGACCAGGTGGAGGGAGGCCTCACGGAGTGATGCCCAGGGTCACAGACCTGTCGCAGCTGCTGTTTGTTAGTTCAAGTCCTGCTCTGAGGTGCTCTGTGTCAGCTCTGAGCGACAGGTGAGCTGGGGGTGCTCTGCAATGAGGGCTATGTGCACGGTTCCTGTGTGCCCAGCCCTGCCACGGTACCTGCAAGGGTAGCTCTGTATCCTGGGAGGGGCCTGATCACGAGAGCCCCGTGGGCTGGGGTGGGGGTGGGGTACCTGCCCAGGTGAGCTCCATATTCTGCGATTGGTCTGACCACGAGAGCCCCATGGGCTGCTGGGGACCTGGTAAAGGATGTCAGGACAGTCAGTGAAGCCACCGAGGATATACCTCCAGTTGCTCCTAATTCCTACACCCTGCTGGTCATTCTACCAACCACCAGGACATGGTATTCTGTATTAGTCTTCAATGATGCCTTCTTTTGTATTCCATTAGTCCCAGAGTCACAAGAAATTTTGGCTTGTGAGTGGCAGGACTCAACGTACAACTAAAACAATACTTCCGGGCCGTCTGGCCCCAAGGGTGCAAAACTTCCCACACCGTCTTTGGGGAAAGCTTAGCTAAAGACCTAAAAGTTCTACCTCTGGAAAAGGAAACCCTCCTTCAATATGCAGACGACATTCTGATCGCCAGCCCTACTAAGGAGGCCTCTGAACTACCAAGCCAATAAAGGATAGAAGTTGTCCAAGAAAAAGCTCAAATATCACAGACTGCGGTGACCTGCCTGGGCTTCATTCTCACACAAGGTCAGAGAAGCCCATCCCAGGAAAGGGAAGAAACCATTTTCAGCCTTACCCCTTTCTAAAACTAGAAGACAGCTTAGGGGTTCCTGCGGAGGCCAGGGTTTGCTGCTTCTGGATCCCTAACTACAGTCTACTAGCTGGGCCTCTATATGAAACACTGAAAGGAAAAGATGATGATCCTTTTGAATAGAATCCAGAAGTGGCCTTTCAAGAATGGAAAGAGCAGTCAATTCAGACCCTTGCCCTGGAACTCCCTAATTTAGCTAAACCCTTTGACCTTTACATTCCCGGTGAAAGGTGAATCGCCATTGGAGAATTAGTGCAAAAACTGGGACCACTTGAAATGGAACAATGCAAGAATGCCATCCAGGTAGGATAAACTACGGTCACTAAGGAGCTTGGCCCACTGCCACATCTGGCCAAGATACTGGCGGTATCTAAAAACCTGGAAATCAGCAGCCCAAAAGGCCACCTCCCTCCTACGGGAAAAGGACCCCACGTGGTGATCCTAACCACCAACCATGCCCTGAAGTTGCAGGGTTCGCTCCGTGGGCACACTGACCTCGAGTGAGGAGGCCCTCCAACTCCAACATCCAGAGAGATAACCGGGGGCAACAGGGCACCATGACGACTCGTGTGAACATCACTTGACCTGGAGTTTCTCTCATAAAACAACAAGAGTGTGTCCCAAAAGAGTAGACTACTGCTTGCAGGACTTACTGCACCCAGAGGGGAGCTAATAATCTTGGCGGGGGAACAGTATACCACACTGTCACCATAGAAAAGCCTACAGACACCGTGATGATGGTGGCCAATAAGACCGGCTGGACTCCTGTTTACTTCAAAAGGCTGTTGACTCAGTAGCCATCATGGTCCTTATCACCACTGACCCTGGACTGTCTGGGAGTTGAGCGGGCAGGGCTCTGACACCTGGTGCTGTTTGTACGTTAATTCAGGGGCCTAATTGAAGAAAGCGCAGACTACTGGTCAGAGCATCTAGGCTGGCAGAAACGGTCAGCCTAAGGTGGCCGAACAAATGTGGGGCGGGGTGAAACCGGCCCCCACAGCGTCTCTGCACATCTCTTTCCTGGACCCTTAAAGGTCATTAGAATCTATAACACTTCCAATGCTGGTGCTCAGGTGGACGAGCAGGGAGGCAGGGGTCCTGGGGACAATCAACGTCACCGGGAGGCTGCTGGGGAGAAGCTCTGACCCTCGCCCCAGGGTATGAGGGCTCCCAACTCAGCACTCAGCAGTTACAGAAGAAGGGTCTGCACCCTCAGCACTCCAAGAATGAGGAACGGGACAAAAGGCAGAGGAGGGGTTTGTCCCCAGCAAAGCCCATTAAAAATCCCTGGGAGATAAAAATAGAATCTGGGCAATAAAGTCAAGTCTAACCTTTTTTATCCTTTGTGCTTTGTCTAATTTCACGTGCTCCTAGGGTCCCGCATGCAGAGGTTCCACACCCGGCACTTCAGACCAGATTTCCTAGTGCAGAATGGCTGGGTCGACACCTCAGCTCCTGGGGCCCAGTGCAGACTCCACGATATAGAGCCTGAGCTACAGCCAACCCGGCCCTCGAGAGCTCTGCCGCCTCCCTCCCTCCCACTGACTCTGACAGGATCTCTACACAGCAGCCCAGCCCACAGCCCACGGGGTAGTGCATGCTCTCACCTCTCCATTCTCTGATCAAAATATAAAGTTTCCTTTGCTTGTGAACCAAACTCAGTCTCGATCTGTTGGCCCCAATGACACTGGGCAGGGGGACACTTGTTGGGGTCCACTCTGGAGGATCAGTAACAGAAATTGAGACTATTGTAACCTCAATGAACAGATGTGTGAGCCAAACTGTAGTTAACATAGAACAGTGTATAAGGCTCGGGTAAAATAAGATGTTTCTAACACTTCCATTTGATATTTCCATCACTTTTTATAAGCAAGTTCAGTGAAAAGGTTTGTCTTATTCGTCAGGTCAATATTAGAGAAACGAAGTGATTTCTTTCCAAGGATGTACATCTAATAATCTTGGTTAAACCTTCAATCTTGTTTTAAATGCTTTTCCATTGAAAATGATACCTCTCTTTCAGCTCCCCCATTTCTGAGAAGTATAAAATCTTATAATTTATTATTACCAAAGGGGAAAGGTGGGAGGAGGGATAAATTAACAGTTTGGAATTAACACATACACACTGCTATGTATAAAATAGATCATCAACAAGGAACTACTGTATAGCACAGGGAACTACACTCAACATTTTGCAATAACCTATAAGGGGAAATAATCTGAAAAAGAATAGATATTTTTATTGACATCATCTATCAATGATAGTTAAAGTGTAGCCTAAGGGAAGCTGGTGGTGAGTGCTTCTGACCCTGAAGACTTCAATCATCTAAAGTTTGGACTCTGCCTACTTCCCAAGGCCCTTAATGAACATATGTGTAGCCGTAGCTTAAAAACTTCCCCAGTTTGGGTTTCGGGGAGACACTGATTTTGAAAAAGCCCTGGTGTTCTCCTTACATGAATGGGACTCTTCCTACTGCTAAAACATGTCTGTCACACCCAGAGGATGGTATACCGTCTGATCGGGAAGAGTTTGGAAAAGGCATCTCATCTCCTCATCTCCTGGTGCTCGGGTTCACCCCTCCAGCGTCTTTACTAACAGTCTCCCCACTTGGAGATGTCAGCACTGTCAACATCCTGTTGCGTACAGTTTGGAATTTGTCCAGAGGATGAAGCGGAAGGATGAGGAACAATGAGAGACAAGTCCTAGATGTTCAGACAGGCACATGTCACTCTAATTTCCAATCAGGAAGACGAATTGACCAAAGGCTAGGGTTGCCCATGGAAACAGTATAGGGCTTGAGGAAATCCCACTGCTTTGTGGCCAGTTCCCATAAACACAAGTTGAACAATGGAACTCAGGGGCAGTAAAATTCACAAAACTGCAGAGTTGAAAATATCCATCACTGAAAAATGTCTTGAGGAAAGTCAGAGAAAAGGACTTGTAAGCAAGGGAGAATGGCAGGAAAGGGATTTGAGGAGGTAGAAAGGACTCGCCATTAAGCACAAGAAAAGGAGCTGAACATTGCCAACATTGCCAACATTGCGGTTGGCCAAAAAGGGTGTATGCGTTTTTTTCTGTATATATTCAAGAAAAGGGCATACACTTTTTTAGCCAACCAAACAGGTGGGCACTGGAAGTCAATACTACAAAAGATATCACTTCGCATCAGTCAGAAGAGCCATCCTCATAAAGCGTAAACAACAGAAATGCAGGACAGGGCAACGAGAAGAGGGAGCCCTGTGAGACTTATAGTGGAAATGTATATTGCCAACGGCCATTCTGGAGAAGTGTATTGTGTTTACTAAAGCATCTAAAAAATGAGCTACAGAGCATAGGGCACTTGCACTCATGGGCGTATATCTTGGGAAAAACAAAAATCGAGAGGACACAGGCACCCCAATGTTTACCCCCTCTCTGTTTAAAAGATCCTCGACTAGGATATAACTTAAATGTCTCTGGAGGGAAAAAATGGATAGAGATGTGGTACTTAGGTAGAGTGGAATATTATTCAGCCTGGAAATCAATGAAATATGGCCAGTTGTAACAACTCCGGAGGAGTTACGTATGATCATTCTAAGTGACAGAATTCAAAAAGAAAAAGACACATATCATAAGATATCACTTAAAGGTGGAATCCAAAATGGCTACACATGAAATAAATTACAAAACAAAAACATAGTCAAATATGTAGAAAACACGCATAAGGCTGCTAAACGGGAAAGGTGGGGAGGGGTGAGGCATCATCCAGGAGGTTGAAATTAGCAAAGATACCATTCCAAATACCAAACTGATAATCAACAAGGCCTACACGGTAGCTAAAAGAACTGCACTCAGCACACTCAAGTCACCGGAAAAGAATATATACGACTGGTAAGAATCTGAAAAAGAATTTATTGATGGCTCTCTGTACGTGAATCAAGTGGATGTACAGCAGCAAGAAACAGAGCTTTGAAAATCAGCTGTAACCAATATAGTAATAAATTGAAAAAAATAAACGACAGAGAGACAGAGAAAACCTCTTACAACTTTTCCTCAGGGACGGTGATGCAACATGGATTGAACACATCTAGACCCACAGCAGGATGAGACATAAGGCTGGAAACTGTTTGCGCTAAGAGAAATGTGAGGTTGGGTGAGGAAATGCACACCCTTTAAAGTAATACTACCTGGTACCCATTCAATGGGTCCCAAATCTGCAGGTTCAAGGGATCTTCCTACAGCTAAAACATGCATGGAAAACCCAGAGGACTGTACACCATGTGATCGGGAGATGTGTCTAAAATGCACCTCATTTATCCTCTCCTGGTGCTCCTGTTCACCATTCCAGCCATGTTACTTAGAATCTCCCCACTTGGAGAATCAGCACATTTCAACTTCTGTTTCACACATTTTGCAAATTGTGAGGAGGATGAACGGGAAGAGGGGGAACCAATGAGAGAATAGTTGTAGGGGTTTGGACGGGCACATATCACTCTAATTTCCCATTAAGAATAAGAATTAAAGAAAGGCTCAGCCTGCCTCGCCGGAGCCAAAATAGGGCCTGAAGCAATCCTGCGGGTTTGAGGCCAGCTCACAAAAGAGCAACTTAAAAAATGGAGCTCAGGGTCACTGCAATTCACAAACCTGCAGAGTTATAAATGAAAACTAACGTCCAAAAATATGTTGAGGTAAGGCAAAGAAGAGGATCTGAATGCAAGACAGAATTGCAAGAAACAGATTTCAAGAGATAGATTGGACTCGTCTTTAATGCACATGAAAAGCGGCAGAATTTCGACAATGATGCAGTTGGCCCAAAAGGGCGTATGCGTTTTTTCCTGATTATATCCAGGAAAAAACGCATACACACTTTATGGGCAATGAAGCAAGTAAGCAATGCAAATGTGCACTACAATGAAGTCTCACTTCCCCCCGGTCAAAAGGGCCATCCTAAAAAAGTGTAAAATCCAGAAATGCAGGACAGGCCATGGAGAACAGGGAGCCTTTATACGCTGATGGGCAGTGTGTGAACTGCCAAGAGCCACTCTGGAGAAGTGTATGGTGGTTCCTAAATCATCTAAAAAACAGAGCTACAGAGCATAGGACACTTCCAATCATGGGAGTATATCTAGGGAAGTCTAAAAATCAACAAGACACAAGCACACCACAGTTTAGGGCTACTCTGTTTACAAGAACCTCAACTTCAATACACCTTAAATATCCCAGCAAAGAGAACAATGGATAAAGAAGATGTGGTACTTATGTACAATGGAATATCTCTTCACCATGAAATCAATGTAATAAGGCTAGTAGAAAGATAAAGAGTGGATTTAGGTCCGATAATACTACTTGAAATAAGTCAAACAGAAAAAGAAACATATCATAAGATATCACTTATAGAGGGAGGGTAAATATGGCTGCACAAGAAATGAATTACAGAACAGAACAGTGTCTCACATTTAGAAAACACACTTATGTCAGCTTAAGGGGAAAGGAGAGGTGGGGTGATGCATAAAACCAGAGTTTGAAATTAGCACAGATACCGTTCAATAAACCAAATAGGTATTAGACAAGATCTACACCTTGCTCAATGAACTGGCCTCAACACACCCTATACACCGCAGAGAAATATATCTGAGTAATAAGAATCTTAAAACCCATGTATTGATATATCTCCGTAAGGGAATCAAGTGTGTGCAGAGCGGCACAAACACAGCAGTGAAAATGAGCTAAACCCCATTATAGAAATAAATTTTAAAAAGAAAACGCTGAAACAATGAAAGAGAAAAATTCTTACAAAATTCGCTCAGGGGCTGTGATGCAACCTGGATTGCAACCTGGATTGACCACATATAAACCCACAGCTGGATAAGACATAAGGCTGGACACTTGGGGCTGAGAGGATTGGTGAGCTTTGGTGAGCAACTGCCGAAAGTTTAATGCAATACTTCATGCTACTCAGTCCAAGGGTCCCAACACTCCAGGTTGAAGGGAATCTTCCTACAGCTAGACCATGCTTGGGAAACCCAGCGACTGGTATACCATATGATCGGGAAAGGTTTCTAAAACGCACCTCATTTTTCCTCTCCTGGGGCTGCGGATCGACATTCCAGCCGCTTTACTAACAACATCCCCACATGGAGTCAATGCCTTTAAGTTCTGGTATCGCACAGTCTGCAGTTAGTGTGGAGGATGAATGGGAATAGGGGAAACCAGTGAGAAACAAGCTGTAGCGGATTCAATGGGCACATGTCACTCTAATGCCACATCAGTAAGAAGAATTAACCAAAGGCACAGCAAGGTGCCCCAGAAGAAAAATAGGGCTTCAAGGAATCCTGTGGTTATGGGGCAAGACCACAAAAATAAGAGCTGAAAAGTGGGGCTAAGGGCCACCGCAATTCAAAAACCTGCAGAGTTATAAAGGCCAACTATTTTCAAAAAATATATTGAGGTAAGGCTATGAAGAGACATAGAAAGCAAGGCAGAATTGCAGGAAACCGATTTCAGGAGGTAGACTGGAATTGCATTGAAAACATATGAAGAGAGTCAGAACCTCGACAATGATGCACTTGGCCAAAAAGGGCGTATGTGTTTATTCCTGAATATATTCAGGAAAAAACGCATACACACTTTTTGGCCAACCAAGCAAGCTTGCAAAGGAAATCTGCACTACAATGAAGTCTCACTTCCCCCCGGTCAAAAGGGCCATCTGAAAAAAGTGTAAAATCCATAAAGGCACGACAGGGCATGGAGAACTGGGAGCCTTCTTATGCTGATGGGCGGGATGTAAATTGCCAACAGCCACTCTGGAGAAGTGTATGGTGTTTCCTGAAACATCTAAAAAACAAAGCAACAGAGCCTAGGGCACTTCCACTTATGGTCCTATAGATTAGGGAAATTAAAATTAAAAAGACACAGCCACCCCAAAGTTTGGGACGGCTCTGTTTACAAGAACCTCGTTTACGGTACAAGTTCAATATCGCAGAAAGTGAAAAATGGATAAAGAAGTTGTGGTACTTACGTACAATGAAATATCACTCAGCAATGAAATCTATGTCATCAGGCCCTTAGCAGCACAATGAGTGGATTCAGGTATGATGATTCTAACTGAAATAAGTCACACAGAAAAAGAAACATCATAAGATATCAGTAATACACGGAATGTAAACTTGGCTACACAGGAACTGAATTACAGAACAGAACAGGGTCTCCAATTTAGAAAACCAACTTATGCTTGCTTAAGGGTAAAGGTGAGTTGGGGTGCTGCATAAAACCAGAGATTGAAATGAGCTGAGATAAAGTTCCTTAAGCCAAATATGGAATAGACAAGAGCTACTCCTTGCTCAACGAAATGGACTCAACACCCCATATTAAACGCCTAAGAATATACCTGACTAGTAAGAATCTTAAAACGTACGGATTGCTATGTCTGAAAGAGAATCAAGCGTGTGTACAGGGGCATAAACGCAGCAGTGCTAGGATTGGAGAGGTTCGGTGAGCAAATGAAGACCCTTTGAAGTCATATTGCATGGTACCCATTCCACGGGTCTCAACTCTCCAGGTTTAAGGTATTCTTCCTTCAGCTAAAACATGCATGTGGAACCCAGAGTATGATCAACCGTGTGAAAGGGAGACGTGTTCAAATATGTCTCAGTTTTCCTCCCCTGGTACTCGGGTGCAACATTCCAGACGCTTTACTAACACTCTCCCCACTTGGAGAGTCAGCGCCTTTAACCTCCTGTTTGGCCCAGTTTGCAATTTCTGCGGAAGATGAACAGGAATAGGGAGAACCAATGAGAGACTAGCTGGAGGTGTCTGGATGGGCAAATTTAACTCTCATTTCCCACCAGGAAGAGAAAATAACCAAAGGCTCAGCGTGCCGTGCCGGAACAAGATTAGGGCCTGAAGCCAGCCTGCGGTGTTGCGGCCAGCTCAAAAGAAAGCGAGTTGAAGAAAGGAGCTCAGGGACACTGTAATTCACAAACCTGCAGAGTTATAAATGACAGCTATAGTCCAAAAATATACTGATGTAAGGCTGCCAAGAGAACTTGAAAGCGGGGCAGAATTGCAGGAAACCGATTTCAGGAGGTAGACTGGAATTGCATCGAAAGCATAGGAAAAGCGGCAGAGCGTCCACAATGATGAACTTGGCCAAAAAGGGCGTATGCATTTTTTCCTGAATATATTCAGGAAAAAAAGCATACGCCCTTTTTGGCCAACCAAGCAAGCTTGCAAAGGAAATCTGCACTACAATGAAGTCTCACTTCCCCCCGGTCAAAAGGGCCATCTGAAAAAAGTGTAAAATCCAGAAAGGCAGGACAGGCCATGGAGAACTGGGAGCCTTGTTATGCTGATGGGCGGGATGTAAATTGCCAACAGACACTTGGGAGAAGTGTATGGTGTTTCCTGAAACATCTAAAAAACAAAGCAACAGAGCCTAGGGCACTTCCACTTATGGTTCTATAGCTTAGGGAAATTAAAATCAAAAAGACACAGCCACCCCAATGTTTGGGACGCCTCTGTTTACAAGAACCTCGTTTACCGTACAAGTTCAATATCACAGAATGTGAAAAATGGATAAAGAACTTGTGGTACTTACGTACAATGCACTATCACTCAGCAATGAAATCTATGTCATCAGGCCCGTAGCAGCATAATGAGTGGATTCAGGTACGATGATTCTAACTGAAATAAGTCACACAGAAGAAGAAACATCATAAGATATCAGTAATACACGGAATGTAAACTTGGCTACACAGGAACTGAATTCCAAAACAGAACAGGGTCTCAAATTTAGAAAACCAACTTATGCTTGCTTAAGGGGAAAGGTGAGTTGGGGTGCTGCATAAAACCAGAGATTGAAATGAGCACAGATAACGTTCTATAAGGCAAATATGGAATAGACAAGAGCTACTCCTTGCTCAACGAAATGGACTCAACACCCCATATTAAACGCCTAAGAATGTACCTGACTCTTAAGTATCTTAAAACCTATGGATTGCTATGTCTCCGAAAGAGAATCAAGCATGTGTACAGGGACATAAACGCAGCAGTGATAGGATTGGAGAGGTTCGGTGAGCAAATGAAGACCCTTTGAAGTCATATTGCATGGTACCCATTCCACGGGTTTCAACTACCCAGGTTTAAGGTATTCTTCCTTCAGCTAAAACATGCATGTGGAACCTAGAGTATGATCAACCATGTGATCGGGAGACGTGTTCAAATATGTCTCAGTTTTCGTACCCTGGTACTCGGGTGCAACATTCCAGACGCTTTACTAACACTCTCCCGACTTGGAGAGTCAGTCCCTTTAACCTCCTGTTTGGCCCAGTTTGCAATTTCTGCGGAAGATGAACAGGAATAGCGAGAACCAATGAGAGACTAGCTGGAGGTGTCTGGACGGGCAAATTTAACTCTCATTTCCCACCAGGAAGAGGAAATAACCAAAGGCTCAGCGTGCCGTGCCGGAACCAGATTAGGGCCTGAAGCCATCCTGCGGTGTTGCGGCCAGCTCACAAGAAAGCGAGTTGAAGAAAGGAGCTCAGGGGCACTGTAATTCACAAACCTGCAGAGTTATAAATGACAGCTATCGTCCAAAAATATACTGAAGTAAGGCTGCCAAGAGGACTTGAAAGCGGGGCAGAATTGCAGGAAACCGATTTCAGGAGGTAGACTGGAATTGCATTGAAAGCATAGGAAAAGAGGCAGAACGTCCACAATGATGCACTTGGCCAAAAAGGGCGTATGCATTTTTTCCTGAATATATTCAGGAAAAAACGCATACGCCCTTTTTGGCCAACCAAGCAAGCTTGCAAAGGAAATCTGCACTACAATGAAGTCTCACTTCCCCCCGGTCAAAAGGGCCATCTGAAAAAAGTGTAAAATCCAGAAAGGCAGGACAGGCCATGGAGAACTGGGAGCCTTGTTATGCTGATGGGCGGGATGTAAACTGCCAACAGACACTCGGGAGAAGTGTATGGTGTTTCCTGAAACATCTAAAAAACAAAGCAACAGAGCCTAGGGCACTTCCACTTATGGTCCTATAGCTTAGGGAAATTAAAATCAAAAAGATACAGCCACCCCAATGTTGCGGACGCCTCTGTTTACAAGAACCTCGTTTACCGTACAAGTTCAATATCACAGAAAGTGAAAAATGGATAAAGAACTTGTGGTACTTACGTACAATGCAGTATCACTCAGCAGTGAAATCTATGTCATCAGGCCCGTAGCAGCACAATGAGTGGATTCAGGTACGATGATTCTAACTGAAATAAGTCACACAGAAAAAGAAACATCATAAGATATCAGTAATACACGGAATGTAAACTTGGCTACACAGGAACTGAATTACAGAACAGAACAGGGTCTCAAATTTAGAAAACCAACTTATGCTTGTTTAAGGGTAAAGGTGAGTTGGGGTGCTGCATAAAACCAGAGATTGAAATGAGCACAGATAAAGTTCCTTAAGCCAAATATGGAATAGACAAGAGCTACTCCTTGCTCAACGAAATGGACTCAACACCGCATATTAAACGCCTAAGAATGTACCTGACTCTTAAGTATCTTAAAACCTATGGATTGCTATGTCTCCGAAAGAGAATCAAGCATGTGTACAGGGACATAAACGCAGCAGTGATAGGATTGGAGAGGTTCGGTGAGCAAATGAAGACCCTTTGAAGTCATATTGCATGGTACCCATTCCACGGGTTTCAACTACCCAGGTTTAAGGTATTCTTCCTTCAGCTAAAACATGCATGTGGAACCTAGAGTATGATCAACCATGTGATCGGGAGACGTGTTCAAATATGTCTCAGTTTTCGTACCCTGGTACTCGGGTGCAACATTCCAGACGCTTTACTAACACTCTCCCGACTTGGAGAGTCAGTCCCTTTAACCTCCTGTTTGGCCCAGTTTGCAATTTCTGCGGAAGATGAACAGGAATAGCGAGAACCAATGAGAGACTAGCTGGAGGTGTCTGGACAGGCAAATTTAACTCTCATTTCCCACCAGGAAGAGGAAATAACCAAAGGCTCAGCGTGCCGTGCCGGAACCAGATTAGGGCCTGAAGCCATCCTGCGGTGTTGCGGCCAGCTCACAAGAAAACGAGTTGAAGAAAGGAGCTCAGGGGCACTGTAATTCACAAACCTGCAGAGTTATAAATGACAACTATCGTCCAAAAATATACTGAAGTAAGGCTGCCAAGAGGACTTGAAAGCGGGGCAGAATTGCAGGAAACCGATTTCAGGAGGTAGACTGGAATTGCATTGAAAGCATAGGAAAAGAGGCAGAACGTCCACAATGATGCACTTGGCCAAAAAGGGCGTATGCGTTTTTTCCTGAATATATTCAGGAAAAAACGCATACGCCCTTTTTGGCCAACCAAGCAAGCTTGCAAAGGAAATCTGCACTACAATGAAGTCTCACTTCCCCCCGGTCAAAAGGGCCATCTGAAAAAAGTGTAAAATCCAGAAAGGCAGGACAGGCCATGGAGAACTGGGAGCCTTGTTATGCTGATGGGCGGGATGTAAACTGCCAACAGACACTCGGGAGAAGTGTATGGTGTTTCCTGAAACATCTAAAAAACAAAGCAACAGAGCCTAGGGCACTTCCACTTATGGTCCTATAGCTTAGGGAAATTAAAATCAAAAAGATACAGCCACCCCAATGTTGCGGACGCCTCTGTTTACAAGAACCTCGTTTACCGTACAAGTTCAATATCACAGAAAGTGAAAAATGGATAAAGAACTTGTGGTACTTACGTACAATGCAGTATCACTCAGCAGTGAAATCTATGTCATCAGGCCCGTAGCAGCACAATGAGTGGATTCAGGTACGATGATTCTAACTGAAATAAGTCACACAGAAAAAGAAACATCATAAGATATCAGTAATACACGGAATGTAAACTTGGCTACACAGGAACTGAATTACAGAACAGAACAGGGTCTCAAATTTAGAAAACCAACTTATGCTTGTTTAAGGGTAAAGGTGAGTTGGGGTGCTGCATAAAACCAGAGATTGAAATGAGCACAGATAAAGTTCCTTAAGCCAAATATGGAATAGACAAGAGCTACTCCTTGCTCAACGAAATGGACTCAACACCCCATATTAAACGCCTAAGAATGTACCTGACTCTTAAGTATCTTAAAACCTATGGATTGCTATGTCTCCGAAAGAGAATCAAGCATGTGTACAGGGACATAAACGCAGCAGTGATAGGATTGGAGAGGTTCGGTGAGCAAATGAAGACCCTTTGAAGTCATATTGCATGGTACCCATTCCACGGGTTTCAACTACCCAGGTTTAAGGTATTCTTCCTTCAGCTAAAACATGCATGTGGAACCTAGAGTATTATCAACCATGTGATCGGGAGACGTGTTCAAATATGTCTCAGTTTTCGTACCCTGGTACTCGGGTGCAACATTCCAGACGCTTTACTAACACTCTCCCGACTTGGAGAGTCAGTCCCTTTAACCTCCTGTTTGGCCCAGTTTGCAATTTCTGCGGAAGATGAACAGGAATAGCGAGAACCAATGAGAGACTAGCTGGAGGTGTCTGGACAGGCAAATTTAACTCTCATTTCCCACCAGGAAGAGGAAATAACCAAAGGCTCAGCGTGCCGTGCCGGAACCAGATTAGGGCCTGAAGCCATCCTGCGGTGTTGCGGCCAGCTCACAAGAAAACGAGTTGAAGAAAGGAGCTCAGGGGCACTGTAATTCACAAACCTGCAGAGTTATAAATGACAACTATCGTCCAAAAATATACTGAAGTAAGGCTGCCAAGAGGACTTGAAAGCGGGGCAGAATTGCAGGAAACCGATTTCAGGAGGTAGACTGGAATTGCATTGAAAGCATAGGAAAAGAGGCAGAACGTCCACAATGATGCACTTGGCCAAAAAGGGCGTATGCGTTTTTTCCTGAATATATTCAGGAAAAAACGCATACGCCCTTTTTGGCCAACCAAGCAAGCTTGCAAAGGAAATCTGCACTACAATGAAGTCTCACTTCCCCCCGGTCAAAAGGGCCATCTGAAAAAAGTGTAAAATCCAGAAAGGCAGGACAGGCCATGGAGAACTGGGAGCCTTGTTATGCTGATGGGCGGGATGTAAATTGCCAACAGACACTCGGGAGAAGTGTATGGTGTTTCCTGAAACATCTAAAAAACAAAGCAACAGAGCCTAGGGCACTTCCACTTATGGTCCTATAGCTTAGGGAAATTAAAATCAAAAAGATACAGCCACCCCAATGTTTGGGACGCCTCTGTTTACAAGAACCTCGTTTACCGTACAAGTTCAATATCACAGAAAGTGAAAAATGGATAAAGAACTTGTGGTACTTACGTACAATGCAGTATCACTCAGCAGTGAAATCTATGTCATCAGGCCCGTAGCAGCACAATGAGTGGATTCAGGTACGATGATTCTAACTGAAATAAGTCACACAGAAAAAGAAACATCATAAGATATCAGTAATACACGGAATGTAAACTTGGCTACACAGGAACTGAATTACAGAACAGAACAGGGTCTCAAATTTAGAAAACCAACTTATGCTTGTTTAAGGGTAAAGGTGAGTTGGGGTGCTGCATAAAACCAGAGATTGAAATGAGCACAGATAAAGTTCCTTAAGCCAAATATGGAATAGACAAGAGCTACTCCTTGCTCAACGAAATGGACTCAACACCGCATATTAAACGCCTAAGAATGTACCTGACTCTTAAGTATCTTAAAACCTATGGATTGCTATGTCTCCGAAAGAGAATCAAGCATGTGTACAGGGACATAAACGCAGCAGTGATAGGATTGGAGAGGTTCGGTGAGCAAATGAAGACCCTTTGAAGTCATATTGCATGGTACCCATTCCACGGGTTTCAACTACCCAGGTTTAAGGTATTCTTCCTTCAGCTAAAACATGCATGTGGAACCTAGAGTATGATCAACCATGTGATCGGGAGATGTGTTCAAATATGTCTCAGTTTTCGTACCCTGGTACTCGGGTGCAACTTTCCAGACGCTTTACTAACACTCTCCCGACTTGGAGAGTCAGTCCCTTTAACCTCCTGTTTGGCCCAGTTTGCAATTTCTGCGGAAGATGAACAGGAATAGTGAGAACCAATGAGAGACTAGCTGGAGGTGTCTGGACGGGCAAATTTAACTCTCATTTCCCACCAGGAAGAGGAAATAACCAAAGGCTCAGCGTGCCGTGCCGGAACAAGATTAGGGCCTGAAGCCATCCTGCGGTGTTGCGGCCAGCTCACAAGAAAACGAGTTGAAGAAAGGAGCTCAGGGGCACTGTAATTCACAAACCTGCAGAGTTATAAATGACAACTATCGTCCAAAAATATACTGAAGTAAGGCTGCCAAGAGGACTTGAAAGCGGGGCAGAATTGCAGGAAACCGATTTCAGGAGGTAGACTGTAATTGCATTGAAAGCATAGGAAAAGAGGCAGAACGTCCACAATGATGCACTTGGCCAAAAAGGGCGTATGCGTTTTTTCCTGAATATATTCAGGAAAAAACGCATACGCCCTTTTTGGCCAACCAAGCAAGCTTGCAAAGGAAATCTGCACTACAATGAAGTCTCACTTCCCCCCGGTCAAAAGGGCCATCTGAAAAAAGTGTAAAATCCAGAAAGGCAGGACAGGCCATGGAGAACTGGGAGCCTTGTTATGCTGATGGGCGGGATGTAAATTGCCAACAGACACTCGGGAGAAGTGTATGGTGTTTCCTGAAACATCTAAAAAACAAAGCAACAGAGCCTAGGGCACTTCCACTTATGGTCCTATAGCTTAGGGAAATTAAAATCAAAAAGATACAGCCACCCCAATGTTTGGGACGCCTCTGTTTACAAGAACCTCGTTTACCGTACAAGTTCAATATCACAGAAAGTGAAAAATGGATAAAGAACTTGTGGTACTTACGTACAATGCAGTATCACTCAGCAGTGAAATCTATGCCATCAGGCCCGTAGCAGCACAATGAGTGGATTCAGGTACGATGATTCTAACTGAAATAAGTCACACAGAAAAAGAAACATCATAAGATATCAGTAATACACGGAATGTAAACTTGGCTACACAGGAACTGAATTACAGAACAGAACAGGGTCTCAAATTTAGAAAACCAACTTATGCTTGTTTAAGGGTAAAGGTGAGTTGGGGTGCTGCATAAAACCAGAGATTGAAATGAGCACAGATAAAGTTCCTTAAGCCAAATATGGAATAGACAAGAGCTACTCCTTGCTCAACGAAATGGACTCAACACCCCATATTAAACGCCTAAGAATGTACCTGACTCTTAAGTATCTTAAAACCTATGGATTGCTATGTCTCCGAAAGAGAATCAAGCATGTGTACAGGGACATAAACGCAGCAGTGATAGGATTGGAGAGGTTCGGTGAGCAAATGAAGACCCTTTGAAGTCATATTGCATGGTACCCATTCCACGGGTTTCAACTACCCAGGTTTAAGGTATTCTTCCTTCAGCTAAAACATGCATGTGGAACCTAGAGTATGATCAACCATGTGATCGGGAGACGTGTTCAAATATGTCTCAGTTTTCGTACCCTGGTACTCGGGTGCAACATTCCAGACGCTTTACTAACACTCTCCCGACTTGGAGAGTCAGTCCCTTTAACCTCCTGTTTGGCCCAGTTTGCAATTTCTGCGGAAGATGAAGAGGAATAGCGAGAACCAATGAGAGACTAGCTGGAGGTGTCTGGACGGGCAAATTTAACTCTCATTTCCCACCAGGAAGAGGAAATAACCAAAGGCTCAGCGTGCCGTGCCGGAACCAGATTAGGGCCTGAAGCCATCCTGCGGTGTTGCGGCCAGCTCACAAGAAAGCGAGTTGAAGAAAGGAGCTCAGGGGCACTGTAATTCACAAACCTGCAGAGTTATAAATGACAGCTATCGTCCAAAAATATACTGAAGTAAGGCTGCCAAGAGGACTTGAAAGCGGGGCAGAATTGCAGGAAACCGATTTCAGGAGGTAGACTGGAATTGCATTGAAAGCATAGGAAAAGAGGCAGAACGTCCACAATGATGCACTTGGCCAAAAAGGGCGTATGCGTTTTTTCCTGAATATATTCAGGAAAAAACGCATACGCCCTTTTTGGCCAACCAAGCAAGCTTGCAAAGGAAATCTGCACTACAATGAAGTCTCACTTCCCCCCGGTCAAAAGGGCCATCTGAAAAAAGTGTAAAATCCAGAAAGGCAGGACAGGTCATGGAGAACTGGGAGCCTTGTTATGCTGATGGGCGGGATGTAAATTGCCAACAGACACTCGGGAGAAGTGTATGGTGTTTCCTGAAACATCTAAAAAACAAAGCAACAGAGCCTAGGGCACTTCCACTTATGGTCCTATAGCTTAGGGAAATTAAAATAAAAAAGATACAGCCACCCCAATGTTTGGGACGCCTCTGTTTACAAGAACCTCGTTTACCGTACAAGTTCAATATCACAGAAAGTGAAAAATGGATAAAGAACTTGTGGTACTTACGTACAATGCAGTATCACTCAGCAGTGAAATCTATGCCATCAGGCCCGTAGCAGCACAATGAGTGGATTCAGGTACGATGATTCTAACTGAAATAAGTCACACAGAAAAAGAAACATCATAAGATATCAGTAATACACGGAATTTAAACTTGGCTACACAGGAACTGAATTACAGAACAGAACAGGGTCTCAAATTTAGAAAACCAACTTATGCTTGTTTAAGGGTAAAGGTGAGTTGGGGTGCTGCATAAAACCAGAGATTGAAATGAGCACAGATAAAGTTCCTTAAACCAAATATGGAATAGACAAGAGCTACTCCTTGCTCAACGAAATGGACTCAACACCCCATATTAAACGCCTAAGAATGTACCTGACTCTTAAGTATCTTAAAACCTATGGATTGCTATGTCTCCGAAAGAGAATCAAGCATGTGTACAGGGACATAAACGCAGCAGTGATAGGATTGGAGAGGTTCGGTGAGCAAATGAAGACCCTTTGAAGTCATATTGCATGGTACCCATTCCACGGGTTTCAACTACCCAGGTTTAAGGTATTCTTCCTTCAGCTAAAACATGCATGTGGAACCTAGAGTATGATCAACCATGTGATCGGGAGACGTGTTCAAATATGTCTCAGTTTTCGTACCCTGGTACTCGGGTGCAACATTCCAGACGCTTTACTAACACTCTCCCGACTTGGAGAGTCAGTCCCTTTAACCTCCTGTTTGGCCCAGTTTGCAATTTCTGCGGAAGATGAACAGGAATAGCGAGAACCAATGAGAGACTAGCTGGAGGTGTCTGGACGGGCAAATTTAACTCTCATTTCCCACCAGGAAGAGGAAATAACCAAAGGCTCAGCGTGCCGTGCCGGAACCAGATTAGGGCCTGAAGCCATCCTGCGGTGTTGCGGCCAGCTCACAAGAAAGCGAGTTGAAGAAAGGAGCTCAGGGGCACTGTAATTCACAAACCTGCAGAGTTATAAATGACAGTTATCGTCCAAAAATATACTGAAGTAAGGCTGCCAAGAGGACTTGAAAGCGGGGCAGAATTGCAGGAAACCGATTTCAGGAGGTAGACTGGAATTGCATTGAAAGCATAGGAAAAGAGGCAGAACGTCCACAATGATGCACTTGGCCAAAAAGGGCGTATGCGTTTTTTCCTGAATATATTCAGGAAAAAACGCATACGCCCTTTTTGGCCAACCAAGCAAGCTTGCAAAGGAAATCTGCACTACAATGAAGTCTCACTTCCCCCCGGTCAAAAGGGCCATCTGAAAAAAGTGTAAAATCCAGAAAGGCAGGACAGGCCATGGAGAACTGGGAGCCTTGTTATGCTGATGGGCGGGATGTAAATTGCCAACAGACACTCGGGAGAAGTGTATGGTGTTTCCTGAAACATCTAAAAAACAAAGCAACAGAGCCTAGGGCACTTCCACTTATGGTCCTATAGCTTAGGGAAATTAAAATCAAAAAGATACAGCCACCCCAATGTTTGGGACGCCTCTGTTTACAAGAACCTCGTTTACCGTACAAGTTCAATATCACAGAAAGTGAAAAATGGATAAAGAACTTGTGGTACTTACGTACAATGCAGTATCACTCAGCAGTGAAATCTATGCCATCAGGCCCGTAGCAGCACAATGAGTGGATTCAGGTACGATGATTCTAACTGAAATAAGTCACACAGAAAAAGAAACATCATAAGATATCAGTAATACACGGAATGTAAACTTGGCTACACAGGAACTGAATTACAGAACAGAACAGGGTCTCAAATTTAGAAAACCAACTTATGCTTGTTTAAGGGTAAAGGTGAGTTGGGGTGCTGCATAAAACCAGAGATTGAAATGAGCACAGATAAAGTTCCTTAAGCCAAATATGGAATAGACAAGAGCTACTCCTTGCTCAACGAAATGGACTCAACACCCCATATTAAACGCCTAAGAATGTACCTGACTCTTAAGTATCTTAAAACCTATGGATTGCTATGTCTCCGAAAGAGAATCAAGCATGTGTACAGGGACATAAACGCAGCAGTGATAGGATTGGAGAGGTTCTGTGAGCAAATGAAGACCCTTTGAAGTCATATTGCATGGTACCCATTCCACGGGTTTCAACTACCCAGGTTTAAGGTATTCTTCCTTCAGCTAAAACATGCATGTGGAACCTAGAGTATGATCAACCATGTGATCGGGAGACGTGTTCAAATATGTCTCAGTTTTCGTACCCTGGTACTCGGGTGCAACATTCCAGACGCTTTACTAACACTCTCCCGACTTGGAGAGTCAGTCCCTTTAACCTCCTGTTTGGCCCAGTTTGCAATTTCTGCGGAAGATGAACAGGAATAGCGAGAACCAATGAGAGACTAGCTGGAGGTGTCTGGACGGGCAAATTTAACTCTCATTTCCCACCAGGAAGAGGAAATAACCAAAGGCTCAGCGTGCCGTGCCGGAACCAGATTAGGGCCTGAAGCCATCCTGCGGTGTTGCGGCCAGCTCACAAGAAAGCGAGTTGAAGAAAGGAGCTCAGGGGCACTGTAATTCACAAACCTGCAGAGTTATAAATGACAGCTATCGTCCAAAAATATACTGAAGTAAGGCTGCCAAGAGGACTTGAAAGCGGGGCAGAATTGCAGGAAACCGATTTCAGGAGGTAGACTGGAATTGCATTGAAAGCATAGGAAAAGAGGCAGAACGTCCACAATGATGCACTTGGCCAAAAAGGGCGTATGCGTTTTTTCCTGAATATATTCAGGAAAAAACGCATACGCCCTTTTTGGCCAACCAAGCAAGCTTGCAAAGGAAATCTGCACTACAATGAAGTCTCACTTCCCCCCGGTCAAAAGGGCCATCTGAAAAAAGTGTAAAATCCAGAAAGGCAGGACAGGCCATGGAGAACTGGGAGCCTTGTTATGCTGATGGGCGGGATGTAAATTGCCAACAGACACTCGGGAGAAGTGTATGGTGTTTCCTGAAACATCTAAAAAACAAAGCAACAGAGCCTAGGGCACTTCCACTTATGGTCCTATAGCTTAGGGAAATTAAAATCAAAAAGATACAGCCACCCCAATGTTGCGGACGCCTCTGTTTACAAGAACCTCGTTTACCGTACAAGTTCAATATCACAGAAAGTGAAAAATGGATAAAGAACTTGTGGTACTTACGTACAATGCAGTATCACTCAGCAGTGAAATCTATGTCATCAGGCCCGTAGCAGCACAATGAGTGGATTCAGGTACGATGATTCTAACTGAAATAAGTCACACAGAAAAAGAAACATCATAAGATATCAGTAATACACGGAATGTAAACTTGGCTACACAGGAACTGAATTACAGAACAGAACAGGGTCTCAAATTTAGAAAACCAACTTATGCTTGTTTAAGGGTAAAGGTGAGTTGGGGTGCTGCATAAAACCAGAGATTGAAATGAGCACAGATAAAGTTCCTTAAGCCAAATATGGAATAGACAAGAGCTACTCCTTGCTCAACGAAATGGACTCAACACCCCATATTAAACGCCTAAGAATGTACCTGACTCTTAAGTATCTTAAAACGTATGGATTGCTATGTCTCCGAAAGAGAATCAAGCATGTGTACAGGGACATAAACGCAGCAGTGATAGGATTGGAGAGGTTCGGTGAGCAAATGAAGACCCTTTGAAGTCATATTGCATGGTACCCATTCCACGGGTTTCAACTACCCAGGTTTAAGGTATTCTTCCTTCAGCTAAAACATGCATGTGGAACCTAGAGTATGATCAACCATGTGATCGGGAGACGTGTTCAAATATGTCTCAGTTTTCGTACCCTGGTACTCGGGTGCAACATTCCAGACGCTTTACTAACACTCTCCCGACTTGGAGAGTCAGTCCCTTTAACCTCCTGTTTGGCCCAGTTTGCAATTTCTGCGGAAGATGAACAGGAATAGCGAGAACCAATGAGAGACTAGCTGGAGGTGTCTGGACGGGCAAATTTAACTCTCATTTCCCACCAGGAAGAGGAAATAACCAAAGGCTCAGCGTGCCGTGCCGGAACCAGATTAGGGCCTGAAGCCATCCTGCGGTGTTGCGGCCAGCTCACAAGAAAACGAGTTGAAGAAAGGAGCTCAGGGGCACTGTAATTCACAAACCTGCAGAGTTATAAATGACAGCTATCGTCCAAAAATATACTGAAGTAAGGCTGCCAAGAGGACTTGAAAGCGGGGCAGAATTGCAGGAAACCGATTTCAGGAGGTAGACTGGAATTGCATTGAAAGCATAGGAAAAGAGGCAGAACGTCCACAATGATGCACTTGGCCAAAAAGGGCGTATGCGTTTTTTCCTGAATATATTCAGGAAAAAACGCATACGCCCTTTTTGGCCAACCAAGCAAGCTTGCAAAGGAAATCTGCACTACAATGAAGTCTCACTTCCCCCCGGTCAAAAGGGCCATCTGAAAAAAGTGTAAAATCCAGAAAGGCAGGACAGGCCATGGAGAACTGGGAGCCTTGTTATGCTGATGGGCGGGATGTAAATTGCCAACAGACACTCGGGAGAAGTGTATGGTGTTTCCTGAAACATCTAAAAAACAAAGCAACAGAGCCTAGGGCACTTCCACTTATGGTCCTATAGCTTAGGGAAATTAAAATCAAAAAGATACAGCCACCCCAATGTTTGGGACGCCTCTGTTTACAAGAACCTCGTTTACCGTACAAGTTCAATATCACAGAAAGTGAAAAATGGATAAAGAACTTGTGGTACTTACGTACAATGCAGTATCACTCAGCAGTGAAATCTATGCCATCAGGCCCGTAGCAGCACAATGAGTGGATTCAGGTACGATGATTCTAACTGAAATAAGTCACACAGAAAAAGAAACATCATAAGATATCAGTAATACACGGAATGTAAACTTGGCTACACAGGAACTGAATTACAGAACAGAACAGGGTCTCAAATTTAGAAAACCAACTTATGCTTGTTTAAGGGTAAAGGTGAGTTGGGGTGCTGCATAAAACCAGAGATTGAAATGAGCACAGATAAAGTTCCTTAAGCCAAATATGGAATAGACAAGAGCTACTCCTTGCTCAACGAAATGGACTCAACACCCCATATTAAACGCCTAAGAATGTACCTGACTCTTAAGTATCTTAAAACCTATGGATTGCTATGTCTCCGAAAGAGAATCAAGCATGTGTACAGGGACATAAACGCAGCAGTGATAGGATTGGAGAGGTTCGGTGAGCAAATGAAGACCCTTTGAAGTCATATTGCATGGTACCCATTCCACGGGTTTCAACTACCCAGGTTTAAGGTATTCTTCCTTCAGCTAAAACATGCATGTGGAACCTAGAGTATGATCAACCATGTGATCGGGAGACGTGTTCAAATATGTCTCAGTTTTCGTACCCTGGTACTCGGGTGCAACATTCCAGACGCTTTACTAACACTCTCCCGACTTGGAGAGTCAGTCCCTTTAACCTCCTGTTTGGCCCAGTTTGCAATTTCTGCGGAAGATGAACAGGAATAGCGAGAACCAATGAGAGACTAGCTGGAGGTGTCTGGACGGGCAAATTTAACTCTCATTTCCCACCAGGAAGAGGAAATAACCAAAGGCTCAGCGTGCCGTGCCGGAACCAGATTAGGGCCTGAAGCCATCCTGCGGTGTTGCGGCCAGCTCACAAGAAAACGAGTTGAAGAAAGGAGCTCAGGGGCACTGTAATTCACAAACCTGCAGAGTTATAAATGACAACTATCGTCCAAAAATATACTGAAGTAAGGCTGCCAAGAGGACTTGAAAGCGCGGCAGAATTGCAGGAAACCGATTTCAGGAGGTAGACTGGAATTGCATTGAAAGCATAGGAAAAGAGGCAGAACGTCCACAATGATGCACTTGGCCAAAAAGGGCGTATGCGTTTTTTCCTGAATATATTCAGGAAAAAACGCATACGCCCTTTTTGGCCAACCAAGCAAGCTTGCAAAGGAAATCTGCACTACAATGAAGTCTCACTTCCCCCCGGTCAAAAGGGCCATCTGAAAAAAGTGTAAAATCCAGAAAGGCAGGACAGGCCATGGAGAACTGGGAGCCTTGTTATGCTGATGGGCGGGATGTAAATTGCCAACAGACACTCGGGAGAAGTGTATGGTGTTTCCTGAAACATCTAAAAAACAAAGCAACAGAGCCTAGGGCACTTCCACTTATGGTCCTATAGCTTAGGGAAATTAAAATCAAAAA
Source organism: Globicephala melas (assembly GCF_963455315.2). NCBI lineage: Eukaryota > Metazoa > Chordata > Mammalia > Artiodactyla > Delphinidae > Globicephala > Globicephala melas. The sequence goes on along the minus strand of NW_027207305.1, from coordinate 137,543 downwards.
GATACAGCCACCCCAATGTTTGGGACGCCTCTGTTTACAAGAACCTCGTTTACCGTACAAGTTCAATATCACAGAAAGTGAAAAATGGATAAAGAACTTGTGGTACTTACGTACAATGCAGTATCACTCAGCAGTGAAATCTATGCCATCAGGCCCGTAGCAGCACAATGAGTGGATTCAGGTACGATGATTCTAACTGAAATAAGTCACACAGAAAAAGAAACATCATAAGATATCAGTAATACACGGAATGTAAACTTGGCTACACAGGAACTGAATTACAGAACAGAACAGGGTCTCAAATTTAGAAAACCAACTTATGCTTGTTTAAGGGTAAAGGTGAGTTGGGGTGCTGCATAAAACCAGAGATTGAAATGAGCACAGATAAAGTTCCTTAAGCCAAATATGGAATAGACAAGAGCTACTCCTTGCTCAACGAAATGGACTCAACACCCCATATTAAACGCCTAAGAATGTACCTGACTCTTAAGTATCTTAAAACCTATGGATTGCTATGTCTCCGAAAGAGAATCAAGCATGTGTACAGGGACATAAACGCAGCAGTGATAGGATTGGAGAGGTTCGGTGAGCAAATGAAGACCCTTTGAAGTCATATTGCATGGTACCCATTCCACGGGTTTCAACTACCCAGGTTTAAGGTATTCTTCCTTCAGCTAAAACATGCATGTGGAACCTAGAGTATGATCAACCATGTGATCGGGAGACGTGTTCAAATATGTCTCAGTTTTCGTACCCTGGTACTCGGGTGCAACATTCCAGACGCTTTACTAACACTCTCCCGACTTGGAGAGTCAGTCCCTTTAACCTCCTGTTTGGCCCAGTTTGCAATTTCTGCGGAAGATGAACAGGAATAGCGAGAACCAATGAGAGACTAGCTGGAGGTGTCTGGACGGGCAAATTTAACTCTCATTTCCCACCAGGAAGAGGAAATAACCAAAGGCTCAGCGTGCCGTGCCGGAACCAGATTAGGGCCTGAAGCCATCCTGCGGTGTTGCGGCCAGCTCACAAGAAAACGAGTTGAAGAAAGGAGCTCAGGGGCACTGTAATTCACAAACCTGCAGAGTTATAAATGACAACTATCGTCCAAAAATATACTGAAGTAAGGCTGCCAAGAGGACTTGAAAGCGCGGCAGAATTGCAGGAAACCGATTTCAGGAGGTAGACTGGAATTGCATTGAAAGCATAGGAAAAGAGGCAGAACGTCCACAATGATGCACTTGGCCAAAAAGGGCGTATGCGTTTTTTCCTGAATATATTCAGGAAAAAACGCATACGCCCTTTTTGGCCAACCAAGCAAGCTTGCAAAGGAAATCTGCACTACAATGAAGTCTCACTTCCCCCCGGTCAAAAGGGCCATCTGAAAAAAGTGTAAAATCCAGAAAGGCAGGACAGGCCATGGAGAACTGGGAGCCTTGTTATGCTGATGGGCGGGATGTAAATTGCCAACAGACACTCGGGAGAAGTGTATGGTGTTTCCTGAAACATCTAAAAAACAAAGCAACAGAGCCTAGGGCACTTCCACTTATGGTCCTATAGCTTAGGGAAATTAAAATCAAAAAGATACAGCCACCCCAATGTTTGGGACGCCTCTGTTTACAAGAACCTCGTTTACCGTACAAGTTCAATATCACAGAAAGTGAAAAATGGATAAAGAACTTGTGGTACTTACGTACAATGCAGTATCACTCAGCAGTGAAATCTATGTCATCAGGCCCGTAGCAGCACAATGAGTGGATTCAGGTACGATGATTCTAACTGAAATAAGTCACACAGAAAAAGAAACATCATAAGATATCAGTAATACACGGAATGTAAACTTGGCTACACAGGAACTGAATTACAGAACAGAACAGGGTCTCAAATTTAGAAAACCAACTTATGCTTGTTTAAGGGTAAAGGTGAGTTGGGGTGCTGCATAAAACCAGAGATTGAAATGAGCACACATAAAGTTCCTTAAGCCAAATATGGAATAGACAAGAGCTACTCCTTGCTCAACGAAATGGACTCAACACCCCATATTAAACGCCTAAGAATGTACCTGACTCTTAAGTATCTTAAAACCTATGGATTGCTATGTCTCCGAAAGAGAATCAAGCATGTGTACAGGGACATAAACGCAGCAGTGATAGGATTGGAGAGGTTCGGTGAGCAAATGAAGACCCTTTGAAGTCATATTGCATGGTACCCATTCCACGGGTTTCAACTACCCAGGTTTAAGGTATTCTTCCTTCAGCTAAAACATGCATGTGGAACCTAGAGTATGATCAACCATGTGATCGGGAGACGTGTTCAAATATGTCTCAGTTTTCGTACCCTGGTACTCGGGTGCAACATTCCAGACGCTTTACTAACACTCTCCCGACTTGGAGAGTCAGTCCCTTTAACCTCCTGTTTGGCCCAGTTTGCAATTTCTGCGGAAGATGAACAGGAATAGCGAGAACCAATGAGAGACTAGCTGGAGGTGTGTGGACGGGCAAATTTAACTCTCATTTCCCACCAGGAAGAGGAAATAACCAAAGGCTCAGCGTGCCGTGCCGGAACCAGATTAGGGCCTGAAGCCATCCTGCGGTGTTGCGGCCAGCTCACAAGAAAACGAGTTGAAGAAAGGAGCTCAGGGGCACTGTAATTCACAAACCTGCAGAGTTATAAATGACAACTATCGTCCAAAAATATACTGAAGTAAGGCTGCCAAGAGGACTTGAAAGCGGGGCAGAATTGCAGGAAACCGATTTCAGGAGGTAGACTGGAATTGCATTGAAAGCATAGGAAAAGAGGCAGAACGTCCACAATGATGCACTTGGCCAAAAAGGGCGTATGCGTTTTTTCCTGAATATATTCAGGAAAAAACGCATACGCCCTTTTTGGCCAACCAAGCAAGCTTGCAAAGGAAATCTGCACTACAATGAAGTCTCACTTCCCCCCGGTCAAAAGGGCCATCTGAAAAAAGTGTAAAATCCAGAAAGGCAGGACAGGCCATGGAGAACTGGGAGCCTTGTTATGCTGATGGGCGGGATGTAAACTGCCAACAGACACTCGGGAGAAGTGTATGGTGTTTCCTGAAACATCTAAAAAACAAAGCAACAGAGCCTAGGGCACTTCCACTTATGGTCCTATAGCTTAGGGAAATTAAAATCAAAAAGATACAGCCACCCCAATGTTTGGGACGCCTCTGTTTACAAGAACCTCGTTTACCGTACAAGTTCAATATCACAGAAAGTGAAAAATGGATAAAGAACTTGTGGTACTTACGTACAATGCAGTATCACTCAGCAGTGAAATCTATGTCATCAGGCCCGTAGCAGCACAATGAGTGGATTCAGGTACGATGATTCTAACTGAAATAAGTCACACAGAAAAAGAAACATCATAAGATATCAGTAATACACGGAATGTAAACTTGGCTACACAGGAACTGAATTACAGAACAGAACAGGGTCTCAAATTTAGAAAACCAACTTATGCTTGTTTAAGGGTAAAGGTGAGTTGGGGTGCTGCATAAAACCAGAGATTGAAATGAGCACAGATAAAGTTCCTTAAGCCAAATATGGAATAGACAAGAGCTACTCCTTGCTCAACGAAATGGACTCAACACCGCATATTAAACGCCTAAGAATGTACCTGACTCTTAAGTATCTTAAAACCTATGGATTGCTATGTCTCCGAAAGAGAATCAAGCATGTGTACAGGGACATAAACGCAGCAGTGATAGGATTGGAGAGGTTCGGTGAGCAAATGAAGACCCTTTGAAGTCATATTGCATGGTACCCATTCCACGGGTTTCAACTACCCAGGTTTAAGGTATTCTTCCTTCAGCTAAAACATGCATGTGGAACCTAGAGTATGATCAACCATGTGATCGGGAGACGTGTTCAAATATGTCTCAGTTTTCGTACCCTGGTACTCGGGTGCAACATTCCAGACGCTTTACTAACACTCTCCCGACTTGGAGAGTCAGTCCCTTTAACCTCCTGTTTGGCCCAGTTTGCAATTTCTGTGGAAGATGAAGAGGAATAGCGAGAACCAATGAGAGACTAGCTGGAGGTGTCTGGACGGGCAAATTTAACTCTCATTTCCCACCAGGAAGAGGAAATAACCAAAGGCTCAGCGTGCCGTGCCGGAACCAGATTAGGGCCTGAAGCCATCCTGCGGTGTTGCGGCCAGCTCACAAGAAAGCGAGTTGAAGAAAGGAGCTCAGGGGCACTGTAATTCACAAACCTGCAGAGTTATAAATGACAGCTATCGTCCAAAAATATACTGAAGTAAGGCTGCCAAGAGGACTTGAAAGCGGGGCAGAATTGCAGGAAACCGATTTCAGGAGGTAGACTGGAATTGCATTGAAAGCATAGGAAAAGAGGCAGAACGTCCACAATGATGCACTTGGCCAAAAAGGGCGTATGCGTTTTTTCCTGAATATATTCAGGAAAAAACGCATACGCCCTTTTTGGCCAACCAAGCAAGCTTGCAAAGGAAATCTGCACTACAATGAAGTCTCACTTCCCCCCGGTCAAAAGGGCCATCTGAAAAAAGTGTAAAATCCAGAAAGTCAGGACAGGCCATGGAGAACTGGGAGCCTTGTTATGCTGATGGGCGGGATGTAAATTGCCAACAGACACTCGGGAGAAGTGTATGGTGTTTCCTGAAACATCTAAAAAACAAAGCAACAGAGCCTAGGGCACTTCCACTTATGGTCCTATAGCTTAGGGAAATTAAAATCAAAAAGATACAGCCACCCCAATGTTTGGGACGCCTCTGTTTACAAGAACCTCGTTTACCGTACAAGTTCAATATCACAGAAAGTGAAAAATGGATAAAGAACTTGTGGTACTTACGTACAATGCAGTATCACTCAGCAGTGAAATCTATGTCATCAGGCCCGTAGCAGCACAATGAGTGGATTCAGGTACGATGATTCTAACTGAAATAAGTCACACAGAAAAAGAAACATCATAAGATATCAGTAATACACGGAATGTAAACTTGGCTACACAGGAACTGAATTACAGAACAGAACAGGGTCTCAAATTTAGAAAACCAACTTATGCTTGTTTAAGGGTAAAGGTGAGTTGGGGTGCTGCATAAAACCAGAGATTGAAATGAGCACAGATAAAGTTCCTTAAGCCAAATATGGAATAGACAAGAGCTACTCCTTGCTCAACGAAATGGACTCAACACCCCATATTAAACGCCTAAGAATGTACCTGACTCTTAAGTATCTTAAAACCTATGGATTGCTATGTCTCCGAAAGAGAATCAAGCATGTGTACAGGGACATAAACGCAGCAGTGATAGGATTGGAGAGGTTCGGTGAGCAAATGAAGACCCTTTGAAGTCATATTGCATGGTACCCATTCCACGGGTTTCAACTACCCAGGTTTAAGGTATTCTTCCTTCAGCTAAAACATGCATGTGGAACCTAGAGTATGATCAACCATGTGATCGGGAGACGTGTTCAAATATGTCTCAGTTTTCGTACCCTGGTACTCGGGTGCAACATTCCAGACGCTTTACTAACACTCTCCCGACTTGGAGAGTCAGTCCCTTTAACCTCCTGTTTGGCCCAGTTTGCAATTTCTGCGGAAGATGAACAGGAATAGCGAGAACCAATGAGAGACTAGCTGGAGGTGTCTGGACGGGCAAATTTAACTCTCATTTCCCACCAGGAAGAGGAAATAACCAAAGGCTCAGCGTGCCGTGCCGGAACCAGATTAGGGCCTGAAGCCATCCTGCAGTGTTGCGGCCAGCTCACAAGAAAACGAGTTGAAGAAAGGAGCTCAGGGGCACTGTAATTCACAAACCTGCAGAGTTATAAATGACAACTATCGTCCAAAAATATACTGAAGTAAGGCTGCCAAGAGGACTTGAAAGCGGGGCAGAATTGCAGGAAACCGATTTCAGGAGGTAGACTGGAATTGCATTGAAAGCATAGGAAAAGAGGCAGAACGTCCACAATGATGCACTTGGCCAAAAAGGGCGTATGCGTTTTTTCCTGAATATATTCAGGAAAAAACGCATACGCCCTTTTTGGCCAACCAAGCAAGCTTGCAAAGGAAATCTGCACTACAATGAAGTCTCACTTCCCCCCGGTCAAAAGGGCCATCTGAAAAAAGTGTAAAATCCAGAAAGGCAGGACAGGCCATGGAGAACTGGGAGCCTTGTTATGCTGATGGGCGGGATGTAAATTGCCAACAGACACTCGGGAGAAGTGTATGGTGTTTCCTGAAACATCTAAAAAACAAAGCAACAGAGCCTAGGGCACTTCCACTTATGGTCCTATAGCTTAGGGAAATTAAAATCAAAAAGATACAGCCACCCCAATGTTTGGGACGCCTCTGTTTACAAGAACCTCGTTTACCGTACAAGTTCAATATCACAGAAAGTGAAAAATGGATAAAGAACTTGTGGTACTTACGTACAATGCAGTATCACTCAGCAGTGAAATCTATGTCATCAGGCCCGTAGCAGCACAATGAGTGGATTCAGGTACGATGATTCTAACTGAAATAAGTCACACAGAAGAAGAAACATCATAAGATATCAGTAATACACGGAATGTAAACTTGGCTACACAGGAACTGAATTACAGAACAGAACAGGGTCTCAAATTTAGAAAACCAACTTATGCTTGTTTAAGGGTAAAGGTGAGTTGGGGTGCTGCATAAAACCAGAGATTGAAATGAGCACAGATAAAGTTCCTTAAGCCAAATATGGAATAGACAAGAGCTACTCCTTGCTCAACGAAATGGACTCAACACCCCATATTAAACGCCTAAGAATGTACCTGACTCTTAAGTATCTTAAAACCTATGGATTGCTATGTCTCCGAAAGAGAATCAAGCATGTGTACAGGGACATAAACGCAGCAGTGATAGGATTGGAGAGGTTCGGTGAGCAAATGAAGACCCTTTGAAGTCATATTGCATGGTACCCATTCCACGGGTTTCAACTACCCAGGTTTAAGGTATTCTTCCTTCAGCTAAAACATGCATGTGGAACCTAGAGTATGATCAACCATGTGATCGGGAGACGTGTTCAAATATGTCTCAGTTTTCGTACCCTGGTACTCGGGTGCAACATTCCAGACGCTTTACTAACACTCTCCCGACTTGGAGAGTCAGTCCCTTTAACCTCCTGTTTGGCCCAGTTTGCAATTTCTGCGGAAGATGAACAGGAATAGCGAGAACCAATGAGAGACTAGCTGGAGGTGTCTGGACGGGCAAATTTAACTCTCATTTCCCACCAGGAAGAGGAAATAACCAAAGGCTCAGCGTGCCGTGCCGGAACCAGATTAGGGCCTGAAGCCATCCTGCGGTGTTGCGGCCAGCTCACAAGAAAGCGAGTTGAAGAAAGGAGCTCAGGGGCACTGTAATTCACAAACCTGCAGAGTTATAAATGACAGCTATCGTCCAAAAATATACTGAAGTAAGGCTGCCAAGAGGACTTGAAAGCGGGGCAGAATTGCAGGAAACCGATTTCAGGAGGTAGACTGGAATTGCATTGAAAGCATAGGAAAAGAGGCAGAACGTCCACAATGATGCACTTGGCCAAAAAGGGCGTATGCGTTTTTTCCTGAATATATTCAGGAAAAAACGCATACGCCCTTTTTGGCCAACCAAGCAAGCTTGCAAAGGAAATCTGCACTACAATGAAGTCTCACTTCCCCCCGGTCAAAAGGGCCATCTGAAAAAAGTGTAAAATCCAGAAAGGCAGGACAGGCCATGGAGAACTGGGAGCCTTGTTATGCTGATGGGCGGGATGTAAATTGCCAACAGACACTCGGGAGAAGTGTATGGTGTTTCCTGAAACATCTAGAAAACAAAGCAACAGAGCCTAGGGCACTTCCACTTATGGTCCTATAGCTTAGGGAAATTAAAATCAAAAAGATACAGCCACCCCAATGTTTGGGACGCCTCTGTTTACAAGAACCTCGTTTACCGTACAAGTTCAATATCACAGAAAGTGAAAAATGGATAAAGAACTTGTGGTACTTACGTACAATGCAGTATCACTCAGCAGTGAAATCTATGTCATCAGGCCCGTAGCAGCACAATGAGTGGATTCAGGTACGATGATTCTAACTGAAATAAGTCACACAGAAGAAGAAACATCATAAGATATCAGTAATACACGGAATGTAAACTTGGCTACACAGGAACTGAATTACAGAACAGAACAGGGTCTCAAATTTAGAAAACCAACTCATGCTTGTTTAAGGGTAAAGGTGAGTTGGGGTGCTGCATAAAACCAGAGATTGAAATGAGCACAGATAAAGTTCCTTAAGCCAAATATGGAATAGAGAAGAGCTACTCCTTGCTCAACGAAATGGACTCAACACCCCATATTAAACGCCTAAGAATGTACCTGACTCTTAAGTATCTTAAAACCTATGGATTGCTATGTCTCCGAAAGAGAATCAAGCATGTGTACAGGGACATAAACGCAGCAGTGATAGGATTGGGGAGGTTCGGTGAGCAAATGAAGACCCTTTGAAGTCATATTGCATGGTACCCATTCCACGGGTTTCAACTACCCAGGTTTAAGGTATTCTTCCTTCAGCTAAAACATGCATGTGGAACCTAGAGTATGATCAACCATGTGATCGGGAGACGTGTTCAAATATGTCTCAGTTTTCGTACCCTGGTACTCGGGTGCAACATTCCAGACGCTTTACTAACACTCTCCCGACTTGGAGAGTCAGTCCCTTTAACCTCCTGTTTGGCCCAGTTTGCAATTTCTGCGGAAGATGAACAGGAATAGCGAGAACCAATGAGAGACTAGCTGGAGGTGTCTGGACGGGCAAATTTAACTCTCATTTCCCACCAGGAAGAGGAAATAACCAAAGGCTCAGCGTGCCGTGCCGGAACCAGATTAGGGCCTGAAGCCATCCTGCGGTGTTGCGGCCAGCTCACAAGAAAGCGAGTTGAAGAAAGGAGCTCAGGGGCACTGTAATTCACAAACCTGCAGAGTTATAAATGACAGCTATCGTCCAAAAATATACTGAAGTAAGGCTGCCAAGAGGACTTGAAAGCGGGGCAGAATTGCAGGAAACCGATTTCAGGAGGTAGACTGGAATTGCATTGAAAGCATAGGAAAAGAGGCAGAACGTCCACAATGATGCACTTGGCCAAAAAGGGCGTATGCGTTTTTTCCTGAATATATTCAGGAAAAAACGCATACGCCCTTTTTGGCCAACCAAGCAAGCTTGCAAAGGAAATCTGCACTACAATGAAGTCTCACTTCCCCCTGGTCAAAAGGGCCATCTGAAAAAAGTGTAAAATCCAGAAAGGCAGGACAGGCCATGGAGAACTGGGAGCCTTGTTATGCTGATGGGCGGGATGTAAATTGCCAACAGACACTCGGGAGAAGTGTATGGTGTTTCCTGAAACATCTAGAAAACAAAGCAACAGAGCCTAGGGCACTTCCACTTATGGTCCTATAGCTTAGGGAAATTAAAATCAAAAAGATACAGCCACCCCAATGTTTGGGACGCCTCTGTTTACAAGAACCTCGTTTACCGTACAAGTTCAATATCACAGAAAGTGAAAAATGGATAAAGAACTTGTGGTACTTACGTACAATGCAGTATCACTCAGCAGTGAAATCTATGTCATCAGGCCCGTAGCAGCACAATGAGTGGATTCAGGTACGATGATTCTAACTGAAATAAGTCACACAGAAAAAGAAACATCATAAGATATCAGTAATACACGGAATGTAAACTTGGCTACACAGGAACTGAATTACAGAACAGAACAGGGTCTCAAATTTAGAAAACCAACTTATGCTTGTTTAAGGGTAAAGGTGAGTTGGGGTGCTGCATAAAACCAGAGATTGAAATGAGCACAGATAAAGTTCCTTAAGCCAAATATGGAATAGACAAGAGCTACTCCTTGCTCAACGAAATGGACTCAACACCGCATATTAAACGCCTAAGAATGTACCTGACTCTTAAGTATCTTAAAACCTATGGATTGCTATGTCTCCGAAAGAGAATCAAGCATGTGTACAGGGACATAAACGCAGCAGTGATAGGATTGGAGAGGTTCGGTGAGCAAATGAAGACCCTTTGAAGTCATATTGCATGGTACCCATTCCACGGGTTTCAACTACCCAGGTTTAAGGTATTCTTCCTTCAGCTAAAACATGCATGTGGAACCTAGAGTATGATCAACCATGTGATCGGGAGACGTGTTCAAATATGTCTCAGTTTTCGTACCCTGGTACTCGGGTGCAACATTCCAGACGCTTTACTAACACTCTCCCGACTTGGAGAGTCAGTCCCTTTAACCTCCTGTTTGGCCCAGTTTGCAATTTCTGCGGAAGATGAACAGGAATAGCGAGAACCAATGAGAGACTAGCTGGAGGTGTGTGGACGGGCAAATTTAACTCTCATTTCCCACCAGGAAGAGGAAATAACCAAAGGCTCAGCGTGCCGTGCCGGAACCAGATTAGGGCCTGAAGCCATCCTGCGGTGTTGCGGCCAGCTCACAAGAAAACGAGTTGAAGAAAGGAGCTCAGGGGCACTGTAATTCACAAACCTGCAGAGTTATAAATGACAACTATCGTCCAAAAATATACTGAAGTAAGGCTGCCAAGAGGACTTGAAAGCGGGGCAGAATTGCAGGAAACCGATTTCAGGAGGTAGACTGGAATTACATTGAAAGCATAGGAAAAGAGGCAGAACGTCCACAATGATGCACTTGGCCAAAAAGGGCGTATGCGTTTTTTCCTGAATATATTCAGGAAAAAACGCATACGCCCTTTTTGGCCAACCAAGCAAGCTTGCAAAGGAAATCTGCACTACAATGAAGTCTCACTTCCCCCCGGTCAAAAGGGCCATCTGAAAAAAGTGTAAAATCCAGAAAGGCAGGACAGGCCATGGAGAACTGGGAGCCTTGTTATGCTGATGGGCGGGATGTAAATTGCCAACAGACACTCGGGAGAAGTGTATGGTGTTTCCTGAAACATCTAAAAAACAAAGCAACAGAGCCTAGGGCACTTCCACTTATGGTCCTATAGCTTAGGGAAATTAAAATCAAAAAGATACAGCCACCCCAATGTTTGGGACGCCTCTGTTTACAAGAACCTCGTTTACCGTACAAGTTCAATATCACAGAAAGTGAAAAATGGATAAAGAACTTGTGGTACTTACGTACAATGCAGTATCACTCAGCAGTGAAATCTATGTCATCAGGCCCGTAGCAGCACAATGAGTGGATTCAGGTACGATGATTCTAACTGAAATAAGTCACACAGAAGAAGAAACATCATAAGATATCAGTAATACACGGAATGTAAACTTGGCTACACAGGAACTGAATTACAGAACAGAACAGGGTCTCAAATTTAGAAAACCAACTTATGCTTGTTTAAGGGTAAAGGTGAGTTGGGGTGCTGCATAAAACCAGAGATTGAAATGAGCACAGATAAAGTTCCTTAAGCCAAATATGGAATAGACAAGAGCTACTCCTTGCTCAACGAAATGGACTCAACACCGCATATTAAACGCCTAAGAATGTACCTGACTCTTAAGTATCTTAAAACCTATGGATTGCTATGTCTCCGAAAGAGAATCAAGCATGTGTACAGGGACATAAACGCAGCAGTGATAGGATTGGAGAGGTTCGGTGAGCAAATGAAGACCCTTTGAAGTCATATTGCATGGTACCCATTCCACGGGTTTCAACTACCCAGGTTTAAGGTATTCTTCCTTCAGCTAAAACATGCATGTGGAACCTAGAGTATGATCAACCATGTGATCGGGAGACGTGTTCAAATATGTCTCAGTTTTCGTACCCTGGTACTCGGGTGCAACATTCCAGACGCTTTACTAACACTCTCCCGACTTGGAGAGTCAGTCCCTTTAACCTCCTGTTTGGCCCAGTTTGCAATTTCTGCGGAAGATGAACAGGAATAGCGAGAACCAATGAGAGACTAGCTGGAGGTGTCTGGACGGGCAAATTTAACTCTCATTTCCCACCAGGAAGAGGAAATAACCAAAGGCTCAGCGTGCCGTGCCGGAACCAGATTAGGGCCTGAAGCCATCCTGCGGTGTTGCGGCCAGCTCACAAGAAAGCGAGTTGAAGAAAGGAGCTCAGGGGCACTGTAATTCACAAACCTGCAGAGTTATAAATGACAGCTATCGTCCAAAAATATACTGAAGTAAGGCTGCCAAGAGGACTTGAAAGCGGGGCAGAATTGCAGGAAACCGATTTCAGGAGGTAGACTGGAATTGCATTGAAAGCATAGGAAAAGAGGCAGAACGTCCACAATGATGCACTTGGCCAAAAAGGGCGTATGCGTTTTTTCCTGAATATATTCAGGAAAAAACGCATACGCCCTTTTTGGCCAACCAAGCAAGCTTGCAAAGGAAATCTGCACTACAATGAAGTCTCACTTCCCCCCGGTCAAAAGGGCCATCTGAAAAAAGTGTAAAATCCAGAAAGGCAGGACAGGCCATGGAGAACTGGGAGCCTTGTTATGCTGATGGGCGGGATGTAAATTGCCAACAGACACTCGGGAGAAGTGTATGGTGTTTCCTGAAACATCTAGAAAACAAAGCAACAGAGCCTAGGGCACTTCCACTTATGGTCCTATAGCTTAGGGAAATTAAAATCAAAAAGATACAGCCACCCCAATGTTTGGGACGCCTCTGTTTACAAGAACCTCGTTTACCGTACAAGTTCAATATCACAGAAAGTGAAAAATGGATAAAGAACTTGTGGTACTTACGTACAATGCAGTATCACTCAGCAGTGAAATCTATGTCATCAGGCCCGTAGCAGCACAATGAGTGGATTCAGGTACGATGATTCTAACTGAAATAAGTCACACAGAAGAAGAAACATCATAAGATATCAGTAATACACGGAATGTAAACTTGGCTACACAGGAACTGAATTACAGAACAGAACAGGGTCTCAAATTTAGAAAACCAACTTATGCTTGTTTAAGGGTAAAGGTGAGTTGGGGTGCTGCATAAAACCAGAGATTGAAATGAGCACAGATAAAGTTCCTTAAGCCAAATATGGAATAGACAAGAGCTACTCCTTGCTCAACGAAATGGACTCAACACCGCATATTAAACGCCTAAGAATGTACCTGACTCTTAAGTATCTTAAAACCTATGGATTGCTATGTCTCCGAAAGAGAATCAAGCATGTGTACAGGGACATAAACGCAGCAGTGATAGGATTGGAGAGGTTCGGTGAGCAAATGAAGACCCTTTGAAGTCATATTGCATGGTACCCATTCCACGGGTTTCAACTACCCAGGTTTAAGGTATTCTTCCTTCAGCTAAAACATGCATGTGGAACCTAGAGTATGATCAACCATGTGATCGGGAGACGTGTTCAAATATGTCTCAGTTTTCGTACCCTGGTACTCGGGTGCAACATTCCAGACGCTTTACTAACACTCTCCCGACTTGGAGAGTCAGTCCCTTTAACCTCCTGTTTGGCCCAGTTTGCAATTTCTGCGGAAGATGAACAGGAATAGCGAGAACCAATGAGAGACTAGCTGGAGGTGTCTGGACGGGCAAATTTAACTCTCCTTTCCCACCAGGAAGAGGAAATAACCAAAGGCTCAGCGTGCCGTGCCGGAACCAGATTAGGGCCTGAAGCCATCCTGCGGTGTTGCGGCCAGCTCACAAGAAAGCGAGTTGAAGAAAGGAGCTCAGGGGCACTGTAATTCACAAACCTGCAGAGTTATAAATGACAGCTATCGTCCAAAAATATACTGAAGTAAGGCTGCCAAGAGGACTTGAAAGCGGGGCAGAATTGCAGGAAACCGATTTCAGGAGGTAGACTGGAATTGCATTGAAAGCATAGGAAAAGAGGCAGAACGTCCACAATGATGCACTTGGCCAAAAAGGGCGTATGCGTTTTTTCCTGAATATATTCAGGAAAAAACGCATACGCCCTTTTTGGCCAACCAAGCAAGCTTGCAAAGGAAATCTGCACTACAATGAAGTCTCACTTCCCCCTGGTCAAAAGGGCCATCTGAAAAAAGTGTAAAATCCAGAAAGGCAGGACAGGCCATGGAGAACTGGGAGCCTTGTTATGCTGATGGGCGGGATGTAAATTGCCAACAGACACTCGGGAGAAGTGTATGGTGTTTCCTGAAACATCTAGAAAACAAAGCAACAGAGCCTAGGGCACTTCCACTTATGGTCCTATAGCTTAGGGAAATTAAAATCAAAAAGATACAGCCACCCCAATGTTTGGGACGCCTCTGTTTACAAGAACCTCGTTTACCGTACAAGTTCAATATCACAGAAAGTGAAAAATGGATAAAGAACTTGTGGTACTTACGTACAATGCAGTATCACTCAGCAGTGAAATCTATGTCATCAGGCCCGTAGCAGCACAATGAGTGGATTCAGGTACGATGATTCTAACTGAAATAAGTCACACAGAAAAAGAAACATCATAAGATATCAGTAATACACGGAATGTAAACTTGGCTACACAGGAACTGAATTACAGAACAGAACAGGGTCTCAAATTTAGAAAACCAACTTATGCTTGTTTAAGGGTAAAGGTGAGTTGGGGTGCTGCATAAAACCAGAGATTGAAATGAGCACAGATAAAGTTCCTTAAGCCAAATATGGAATAGACAAGAGCTACTCCTTGCTCAACGAAATGGACTCAACACCGCATATTAAACGCCTAAGAATGTACCTGACTCTTAAGTATCTTAAAACCTATGGATTGCTATGTCTCCGAAAGAGAATCAAGCATGTGTACAGGGACATAAACGCAGCAGTGATAGGATTGGAGAGGTTCGGTGAGCAAATGAAGACCCTTTGAAGTCATATTGCATGGTACCCATTCCACGGGTTTCAACTACCCAGGTTTAAGGTATTCTTCCTTCAGCTAAAACATGCATGTGGAACCTAGAGTATGATCAACCATGTGATCGGGAGACGTGTTCAAATATGTCTCAGTTTTCGTACCCTGGTACTCGGGTGCAACATTCCAGACGCTTTACTAACACTCTCCCGACTTGGAGAGTCAGTCCCTTTAACCTCCTGTTTGGCCCAGTTTGCAATTTCTGCGGAAGATGAACAGGAATAGCGAGAACCAATGAGAGACTAGCTGGAGGTGTCTGGACGGGCAAATTTAACTCTCATTTCCCACCAGGAAGAGGAAATAACCAAAGGCTCAGCGTGCCGTGCCGGAACCAGATTAGGGCCTGAAGCCATCCTGCGGTGTTGCGGCCAGCTCACAAGAAAACGAGTTGAAGAAAGGAGCTCAGGGGCACTGTAATTCACAAACCTGCAGAGTTATAAATGACAACTATCGTCCAAAAATATACTGAAGTAAGGCTGCCAAGAGGACTTGAAAGCGGGGCAGAATTGCAGGAAACCGATTTCAGGAGGTAGACTGGAATTACATTGAAAGCATAGGAAAAGAGGCAGAACGTCCACAATGATGCACTTGGCCAAAAAGGGCGTATGCGTTTTTTCCTGAATATATTCAGGAAAAAACGCATACGCCCTTTTTGGCCAACCAAGCAAGCTTGCAAAGGAAATCTGCACTACAATGAAGTCTCACTTCCCCCCGGTCAAAAGGGCCATCTGAAAAAAGTGTAAAATCCAGAAAGGCAGGACAGGCCATGGAGAACTGGGAGCCTTGTTATGCTGATGGGCGGGATGTAAATTGCCAACAGACACTCGGGAGAAGTGTATGGTGTTTCCTGAAACATCTAAAAAACAAAGCAACAGAGCCTAGGGCACTTCCACTTATGGTCCTATAGCTTAGGGAAATTAAAATCAAAAAGATACAGCCACCCCAATGTTTGGGACGCCTCTGTTTACAAGAACCTCGTTTACCGTACAAGTTCAATATCACAGAAAGTGAAAAATGGATAAAGAACTTGTGGTACTTACGTACAATGCAGTATCACTCAGCAGTGAAATCTATGTCATCAGGCCCGTAGCAGCACAATGAGTGGATTCAGGTACGATGATTCTAACTGAAATAAGTCACACAGAAGAAGAAACATCATAAGATATCAGTAATACACGGAATGTAAACTTGGCTACACAGGAACTGAATTACAGAACAGAACAGGGTCTCAAATTTAGAAAACCAACTTATGCTTGTTTAAGGGTAAAGGTGAGTTGGGGTGCTGCATAAAACCAGAGATTGAAATGAGCACAGATAAAGTTCCTTAAGCCAAATATGGAATAGACAAGAGCTACTCCTTGCTCAACGAAATGGACTCAACACCGCATATTAAACGCCTAAGAATGTACCTGACTCTTAAGTATCTTAAAACCTATGGATTGCTATGTCTCCGAAAGAGAATCAAGCATGTGTACAGGGACATAAACGCAGCAGTGATAGGATTGGAGAGGTTCGGTGAGCAAATGAAGACCCTTTGAAGTCATATTGCATGGTACCCATTCCACGGGTTTCAACTACCCAGGTTTAAGGTATTCTTCCTTCAGCTAAAACATGCATGTGGAACCTAGAGTATGATCAACCATGTGATTGGGAGACGTGTTCAAATATGTCTCAGTTTTCGTACCCTGGTACTCGGGTGCAACATTCCAGACGCTTTACTAACACTCTCCCGACTTGGAGAGTCAGTCCCTTTAACCTCCTGTTTGGCCCAGTTTGCAATTTCTGCGGAAGATGAACAGGAATAGCGAGAACCAATGAGAGACTAGCTGGAGGTGTCTGGACGGGCAAATTTAACTCTCATTTCCCACCAGGAAGAGGAAATAACCAAAGGCTCAGCGTGCCGTGCCGGAACCAGATTAGGGCCTGAAGCCATCCTGCGGTGTTGCGGCCAGCTCACAAGAAAGCGAGTTGAAGAAAGGAGCTCAGGGGCACTGTAATTCACAAACCTGCAGAGTTATAAATGACAGCTATCGTCCAAAAATATACTGAAGTAAGGCTGCCAAGAGGACTTGAAAGCGGGGCAGAATTGCAGGAAACCGATTTCAGGAGGTAGACTGGAATTGCATTGAAAGCATAGGAAAAGAGGCAGAACGTCCACAATGATGCACTTGGCCAAAAAGGGCGTATGCGTTTTTTCCTGAATATATTCAGGAAAAAACGCATACGCCCTTTTTGGCCAACCAAGCAAGCTTGCAAAGGAAATCTGCACTACAATGAAGTCTCACTTCCCCCCGGTCAAAAGGGCCATCTGAAAAAAGTGTAAAATCCAGAAAGGCAGGACAGGCCATGGAGAACTGGGAGCCTTGTTATGCTGATGGGCGGGATGTAAATTGCCAACAGACACTCGGGAGAAGTGTATGGTGTTTCCTGAAACATCTAGAAAACAAAGCAACAGAGCCTAGGGCACTTCCACTTATGGTCCTATAGCTTAGGGAAATTAAAATCAAAAAGATACAGCCACCCCAATGTTTGGGACGCCTCTGTTTACAAGAACCTCGTTTACCGTACAAGTTCAATATCACAGAAAGTGAAAAATGGATAAAGAACTTGTGGTACTTACGTACAATGCAGTGTCACTCAGCAGTGAAATCTATGTCATCAGGCCCGTAGCAGCACAATGAGTGGATTCAGGTACGATGATTCTAACTGAAATAAGTCACACAGAAGAAGAAACATCATAAGATATCAGTAATACACGGAATGTAAACTTGGCTACACAGGAACTGAATTACAGAACAGAACAGGGTCTCAAATTTAGAAAACCAACTTATGCTTGTTTAAGGGTAAAGGTGAGTTGGGGTGCTGCATAAAACCAGAGATTGAAATGAGCACAGATAAAGTTCCTTAAGCCAAATATGGAATAGACAAGAGCTACTCCTTGCTCAACGAAATGGACTCAACACCGCATATTAAACGCCTAAGAATGTACCTGACTCTTAAGTATCTTAAAACCTATGGATTGCTATGTCTCCGAAAGAGAATCAAGCATGTGTACAGGGACATAAACGCAGCAGTGATAGGATTGGAGAGGTTCGGTGAGCAAATGAAGACCCTTTGAAGTCATATTGCATGGTACCCATTCCACGGGTTTCAACTACCCAGGTTTAAGGTATTCTTCCTTCAGCTAAAACATGCATGTGGAACCTAGAGTATGATCAACCATGTGATCGGGAGACGTGTTCAAATATGTCTCAGTTTTCGTACCCTGGTACTCGGGTGCAACATTCCAGACGCTTTACTAACACTCTCCCGACTTGGAGAGTCAGTCCCTTTAACCTCCTGTTTGGCCCAGTTTGCAATTTCTGCGGAAGATGAACAGGAATAGCGAGAACCAATGAGAGACTAGCTGGAGGTGTCTGGACGGGCAAATTTAACTCTCCTTTCCCACCAGGAAGAGGAAATAACCAAAGGCTCAGCGTGCCGTGCCGGAACCAGATTAGGGCCTGAAGCCATCCTGCGGTGTTGCGGCCAGCTCACAAGAAAGCGAGTTGAAGAAAGGAGCTCAGGGGCACTGTAATTCACAAACCTGCAGAGTTATAAATGACAGCTATCGTCCAAAAATATACTGAAGTAAGGCTGCCAAGAGGACTTGAAAGCGGGGCAGAATTGCAGGAAACCGATTTCAGGAGGTAGACTGGAATTGCATTGAAAGCATAGGAAAAGAGGCAGAACGTCCACAATGATGCACTTGGCCAAAAAGGGCGTATGCGTTTTTTCCTGAATATATTCAGGAAAAAACGCATACGCCCTTTTTGGCCAACCAAGCAAGCTTGCAAAGGAAATCTGCACTACAATGAAGTCTCACTTCCCCCTGGTCAAAAGGGCCATCTGAAAAAAGTGTAAAATCCAGAAAGGCAGGACAGGCCATGGAGAACTGGGAGCCTTGTTATGCTGATGGGCGGGATGTAAATTGCCAACAGACACTCGGGAGAAGTGTATGGTGTTTCCTGAAACATCTAGAAAACAAAGCAACAGAGCCTAGGGCACTTCCACTTATGGTCCTATAGCTTAGGGAAATTAAAATCAAAAAGATACAGCCACCCCAATGTTTGGGACGCCTCTGTTTACAAGAACCTCGTTTACCGTACAAGTTCAATATCACAGAAAGTGAAAAATGGATAAAGAACTTGTGGTACTTACGTACAATGCAGTATCACTCAGCAGTGAAATCTATGTCATCAGGCCCGTAGCAGCACAATGAGTGGATTCAGGTACGATGATTCTAACTGAAATAAGTCACACAGAAAAAGAAACATCATAAGATATCAGTAATACACGGAATGTAAACTTGGCTACACAGGAACTGAATTACAGAACAGAACAGGGTCTCAAATTTAGAAAACCAACTTATGCTTGTTTAAGGGTAAAGGTGAGTTGGGGTGCTGCATAAAACCAGAGATTGAAATGAGCACAGATAAAGTTCCTTAAGCCAAATATGGAATAGACAAGAGCTACTCCTTGCTCAACGAAATGGACTCAACACCGCATATTAAACGCCTAAGAATGTACCTGACTCTTAAGTATCTTAAAACCTATGGATTGCTATGTCTCCGAAAGAGAATCAAGCATGTGTACAGGGACATAAACGCAGCAGTGATAGGATTGGAGAGGTTCGGTGAGCAAATGAAGACCCTTTGAAGTCATATTGCATGGTACCCATTCCACGGGTTTCAACTACCCAGGTTTAAGGTATTCTTCCTTCAGCTAAAACATGCATGTGGAACCTAGAGTATGATCAACCATGTGATCGGGAGACGTGTTCAAATATGTCTCAGTTTTCGTACCCTGGTACTCGGGTGCAACATTCCAGACGCTTTACTAACACTCTCCCGACTTGGAGAGTCAGTCCCTTTAACCTCCTGTTTGGCCCAGTTTGCAATTTCTGCGGAAGATGAACAGGAATAGCGAGAACCAATGAGAGACTAGCTGGAGGTGTCTGGACGGGCAAATTTAACTCTCATTTCCCACCAGGAAGAGGAAATAACCAAAGGCTCAGCGTGCCGTGCCGGAACCAGATTAGGGCCTGAAGCCATCCTGCGGTGTTGCGGCCAGCTCACAAGAAAACGAGTTGAAGAAAGGAGCTCAGGGGCACTGTAATTCACAAACCTGCAGAGTTATAAATGACAGCTATCGTCCAAAAATATACTGAAGTAAGGCTGCCAAGAGGACTTGAAAGCGGGGCAGAATTGCAGGAAACCGATTTCAGGAGGTAGACTGGAATTACATTGAAAGCATAGGAAAAGAGGCAGAACGTCCACAATGATGCACTTGGCCAAAAAGGGCGTATGCGTTTTTTCCTGAATATATTCAGGAAAAAACGCATACGCCCTTTTTGGCCAACCAAGCAAGCTTGCAAAGGAAATCTGCACTACAATGAAGTCTCACTTCCCCCCGGTCAAAAGGGCCATCTGAAAAAAGTGTAAAATCCAGAAAGGCAGGACAGGCCATGGAGAACTGGGAGCCTTGTTATGCTGATGGGCGGGATGTAAATTGCCAACAGACACTCGGGAGAAGTGTATGGTGTTTCCTGAAACATCTAAAAAACAAAGCAACAGAGCCTAGGGCACTTCCACTTATGGTCCTATAGCTTAGGGAAATTAAAATCAAAAAGATACAGCCACCCCAATGTTTGGGACGCCTCTGTTTACAAGAACCTCGTTTACCGTACAAGTTCAATATCACAGAAAGTGAAAAATGGATAAAGAACTTGTGGTACTTACGTACAATGCAGTATCACTCAGCAGTGAAATCTATGTCATCAGGCCCGTAGCAGCACAATGAGTGGATTCAGGTACGATGATTCTAACTGAAATAAGTCACACAGAAGAAGAAACATCATAAGATATCAGTAATACACGGAATGTAAACTTGGCTACACAGGAACTGAATTACAGAACAGAACAGGGTCTCAAATTTAGAAAACCAACTTATGCTTGTTTAAGGGTAAAGGTGAGTTGGGGTGCTGCATAAAACCAGAGATTGAAATGAGCACAGATAAAGTTCCTTAAGCCAAATATGGAATAGACAAGAGCTACTCCTTGCTCAACGAAATGGACTCAACACCGCATATTAAACGCCTAAGAATGTACCTGACTCTTAAGTATCTTAAAACCTATGGATTGCTATGTCTCCGAAAGAGAATCAAGCATGTGTACAGGGACATAAACGCAGCAGTGATAGGATTGGAGAGGTTCGGTGAGCAAATGAAGACCCTTTGAAGTCATATTGCATGGTACCCATTCCACGGGTTTCAACTACCCAGGTTTAAGGTATTCTTCCTTCAGCTAAAACATGCATGTGGAACCTAGAGTATGATCAACCATGTGATCGGGAGACGTGTTCAAATATGTCTCAGTTTTCGTACCCTGGTACTCGGGTGCAACATTCCAGACGCTTTACTAACACTCTCCCGACTTGGAGAGTCAGTCCCTTTAACCTCCTGTTTGGCCCAGTTTGCAATTTCTGCGGAAGATGAACAGGAATAGCGAGAACCAATGAGAGACTAGCTGGAGGTGTCTGGACGGGCAAATTTAACTCTCATTTCCCACCAGGAAGAGGAAATAACCAAAGGCTCAGCGTGCCGTGCCGGAACCAGATTAGGGCCTGAAGCCATCCTGCGGTGTTGCGGCCAGCTCACAAGAAAGCGAGTTGAAGAAAGGAGCTCAGGGGCACTGTAATTCACAAACCTGCAGAGTTATAAATGACAGCTATCGTCCAAAAATATACTGAAGTAAGGCTGCCAAGAGGACTTGAAAGCGGGGCAGAATTGCAGGAAACCGATTTCAGGAGGTAGACTGGAATTGCATTGAAAGCATAGGAAAAGAGGCAGAACGTCCACAATGATGCACTTGGCCAAAAAGGGCGTATGCGTTTTTTCCTGAATATATTCAGGAAAAAACGCATACGCCCTTTTTGGCCAACCAAGCAAGCTTGCAAAGGAAATCTGCACTACAATGAAGTCTCACTTCCCCCCGGTCAAAAGGGCCATCTGAAAAAAGTGTAAAATCCAGAAAGGCAGGACAGGCCATGGAGAACTGGGAGCCTTGTTATGCTGATGGGCGGGATGTAAATTGCCAACAGACACTCGGGAGAAGTGTATGGTGTTTCCTGAAACATCTAGAAAACAAAGCAACAGAGCCTAGGGCACTTCCACTTATGGTCCTATAGCTTAGGGAAATTAAAATCAAAAAGATACAGCCACCCCAATGTTTGGGACGCCTCTGTTTACAAGAACCTCGTTTACCGTACAAGTTCAATATCACAGAAAGTGAAAAATGGATAAAGAACTTGTGGTACTTACGTACAATGCAGTATCACTCAGCAGTGAAATCTATGTCATCAGGCCCGTAGCAGCACAATGAGTGGATTCAGGTACGATGATTCTAACTGAAATAAGTCACACAGAAAAAGAAACATCATAAGATATCAGTAATACACGGAATGTAAACTTGGCTACACAGGAACTGAATTACAGAAGAGAACAGGGTCTCAAATTTAGAAAACCAACTTATGCTTGTTTAAGGGTAAAGGTGAGTTGGGGTGCTGCATAAAACCAGAGATTGAAATGAGCACAGATAAAGTTCCTTAAGCCAAATATGGAATAGACAAGAGCTACTCCTTGCTCAACGAAATGGACTCAACACCCCATATTAAACGCCTAAGAATGTACCTGACTCTTAAGTATCTTAAAACCTATGGATTGCTATGTCTCCGAAGGAGAATCAAGCATGTGTACAGGGACATAAACGCAGCAGTGATAGGATTGGAGAGGTTCGGTGAGCAAATGAAGACCCTTTGAAGTCATATTGCATGGTACCCATTCCACGGGTTTCAACTACCCAGGTTTAAGGTATTCTTCCTTCAGCTAAAACATGCATGTGGAACCTAGAGTATGATCAACCATGTGATCGGGAGACGTGTTCAAATATGTCTCAGTTTTCGTACCCTGGTACTCGGGTGCAACATTCCAGACGCTTTACTAACACTCTCCCGACTTGGAGAGTCAGTCCCTTTAACCTCCTGTTTGGCCCAGTTTGCAATTTCTGCGGAAGATGAACAGGAATAGCGAGAACCAATGAGAGACTAGCTGGAGGTGTCTGGACGGGCAAATTTAACTCTCATTTCCCACCAGGAAGAGGAAATAACCAAAGGCTCAGCGTGCCGTGCCGGAACCAGATTAGGGCCTGAAGCCATCCTGCGGTGTTGCGGCCAGCTCACAAGAAAACGAGTTGAAGAAAGGAGCTCAGGGGCACTGTAATTCACAAACCTGCAGAGTTATAAATGACAGCTATCGTCCAAAAATATACTGAAGTAAGGCTGCCAAGAGGACTTGAAAGCGGGGCAGAATTGCAGGAAACCGATTTCAGGAGGTAGACTGGAATTGCATTGAAAGCATAGGAAAAGAGGCAGAACGTCCACAATGATGCACTTGGCCAAAAAGGGCGTATGCGTTTTTTCCTGAATATATTCAGGAAAAAACGCATACGCCCTTTTTGGCCAACCAAGCAAGCTTGCAAAGGAAATCTGCACTACAATGAAGTCTCACTTCCCCCCGGTCAAAAGGGCCATCTGAAAAAAGTGTAAAATCCAGAAAGGCAGGACAGGCCATGGAGAACTGGGAGCCTTGTTATGCTGATGGGCGGGATGTAAATTGCCAACAGACACTCGGGAGAAGTGTATGGTGTTTCCTGAAACATCTAGAAAACAAAGCAACAGAGCCTAGGGCACTTCCACTTATGGTCCCATAGCTTAGGGAAATTAAAATCAAAAAGATACAGCCACCCCAATGTTTGGGACGCCTCTGTTTACAAGAACCTCGTTTACCGTACAAGTTCAATATCACAGAAAGTGAAAAATGGATAAAGAACTTGTGGTACTTACGTACAATGCAGTATCACTCAGCAGTGAAATCTATGTCATCAGGCCCGTAGCAGCACAATGAGTGGATTCAGGTACGATGATTCTAACTGAAATAAGTCACACAGAAGAAGAAACATCATAAGATATCAGTAATACACGGAATGTAAACTTGGCTACACAGGAACTGAATTACAGAACAGAACAGGGTCTCAAATTTAGAAAACCAACTTATGCTTGTTTAAGGGTAAAGGTGAGTTGGGGTGCTGCATAAAACCAGAGATTGAAATGAGCACAGATAAAGTTCCTTAAGCCAAATATGGAATAGACAAGAGCTACTCCTTGCTCAACGAAATGGACTCAACACCCCATATTAAACGCCTAAGAATGTACCTGACTCTTAAGTATCTTAAAACCTATGGATTGCTATGTCTCCGAAAGAGAATCAAGCATGTGTACAGGGACATAAACGCAGCAGTGATAGGATTGGGGAGGTTCGGTGAGCAAATGAAGACCCTTTGAAGTCATATTGCATGGTACCCATTCCACGGGTTTCAACTACCCAGGTTTAAGGTATTCTTCCTTCAGCTAAAACATGCATGTGGAACCTAGAGTATGATCAACCATGTGATCAGGAGACGTGTTCAAATATGTCTCAGTTTTCGTACCCTGGTACTCGGGTGCAACATTCAAGACGCTTTACTAACACTCTCCCGACTTGGAGAGTCAGTCCCTTTAACCTCCTGTTTGGCCCAGTTTGCAATTTCTGCGGAAGATGAACAGGAATAGCGAGAACCAATGAGAGACTAGCTGGAGGTGTCTGGACGGGCAAATTTAACTCTCATTTCCCACCAGGAAGAGGAAATAACCAAAGGCTCAGCGTGCCGTGCCGGAACCAGATTAGGGCCTGAAGCCATCCTGCGGTGTTGCGGCCAGCTCACAAGAAAGCGAGTTGAAGAAAGGAGCTCAGGGGCACTGTAATTCACAAACCTGCAGAGTTATAAATGACAGCTATCGTCCAAAAATATACTGAAGTAAGGCTGCCAAGAGGACTTGAAAGCGGGGCAGAATTGCAGGAAACCGATTTCAGGAGGTAGACTGGAATTGCATTGAAAGCATAGGAAAAGAGGCAGAACGTCCACAATGATGCACTTGGCCAAAAAGGGCGTATGCGTTTTTTCCTGAATATATTCAGGAAAAAACGCATACGCCCTTTTTGGCCAACCAAGCAAGCTTGCAAAGGAAATCTGCACTACAATGAAGTCTCACTTCCCCCTGGTCAAAAGGGCCATCTGAAAAAAGTGTAAAATCCAGAAAGGCAGGACAGGCCATGGAGAACTGGGAGCCTTGTTATGCTGATGGGCGGGATGTAAATTGCCAACAGACACTCGGGAGAAGTGTATGGTGTTTCCTGAAACATCTAGAAAACAAAGCAACAGAGCCTAGGGCACTTCCACTTATGGTCCTATAGCTTAGGGAAATTAAAATCAAAAAGATACAGCCACCCCAATGTTTGGGACGCCTCTGTTTACAAGAACCTCGTTTACCGTACAAGTTCAATATCACAGAAAGTGAAAAATGGATAAAGAACTTGTGGTACTTACGTACAATGCAGTATCACTCAGCAGTGAAATCTATGTCATCAGGCCCGTAGCAGCACAATGAGTGGATTCAGGTACGATGATTCTAACTGAAATAAGTCACACAGAAAAAGAAACATCATAAGATATCAGTAATACACGGAATGTAAACTTGGCTACACAGGAACTGAATTACAGAACAGAACAGGGTCTCAAATTTAGAAAACCAACTTATGCTTGTTTAAGGGTAAAGGTGAGTTGGGGTGCTGCATAAAACCAGAGATTGAAATGAGCACACATAAAGTTCCTTAAGCCAAATATGGAATAGACAAGAGCTACTCCTTGCTCAACGAAATGGACTCAACACCCCATATTAAACGCCTAAGAATGTACCTGACTCTTAAGTATCTTAAAACCTATGGATTGCTATGTCTCCGAAAGAGAATCAAGCATGTGTACAGGGACATAAACGCAGCAGTGATAGGATTGGAGAGGTTCGGTGAGCAAATGAAGACCCTTTGAAGTCATATTGCATGGTACCCATTCCACGGGTTTCAACTACCCAGGTTTAAGGTATTCTTCCTTCAGCTAAAACATGCATGTGGAACCTAGAGTATGATCAACCATGTGATCGGGAGACGTGTTCAAATATGTCTCAGTTTTCGTACCCTGGTACTCGGGTGCAACATTCCAGACGCTTTACTAACACTCTCCCGACTTGGAGAGTCAGTCCCTTTAACCTCCTGTTTGGCCCAGTTTGCAATTTCTGCGGAAGATGAACAGGAATAGCGAGAACCAATGAGAGACTAGCTGGAGGTGTCTGGACGGGCAAATTTAACTCTCATTTCCCACCAGGAAGAGGAAATAACCAAAGGCTCAGCGTGCCGTGCCGGAACCAGATTAGGGCCTGAAGCCATCCTGCGGTGTTGCGGCCAGCTCACAAGAAAACGAGTTGAAGAAAGGAGCTCAGGGGCACTGTAATTCACAAACCTGCAGAGTTATAAATGACAACTATCGTCCAAAAATATACTGAAGTAAGGCTGCCAAGAGGACTTGAAAGCGGGGCAGAATTGCAGGAAACCGATTTCAGGAGGTAGACTGGAATTACATTGAAAGCATAGGAAAAGAGGCAGAACGTCCACAATGATGCACTTGGCCAAAAAGGGCGTATGCGTTTTTTCCTGAATATATTCAGGAAAAAACGCATACGCCCTTTTTCGCCAACCAAGCAAGCTTGCAAAGGAAATCTGCACTACAATGAAGTCTCACTTCCCCCCGGTCAAAAGGGCCATCTGAAAAAAGTGTAAAATCCAGAAAGGCAGGACAGGCCATGGAGAACTGGGAGCCTTGTTATGCTGATGGGCGGGATGTAAATTGCCAACAGACACTCGGGAGAAGTGTATGGTGTTTCCTGAAACATCTAAAAAACAAAGCAACAGAGCCTAGGGCACTTCCACTTATGGTCCTATAGCTTAGGGAAATTAAAATCAAAAAGATACAGCCACCCCAATGTTTGGGACGCCTCTGTTTACAAGAACCTCGTTTACCGTACAAGTTCAATATCACAGAAAGTGAAAAATGGATAAAGAACTTGTGGTACTTACGTACAATGCAGTATCACTCAGCAGTGAAATCTATGTCATCAGGCCCGTAGCAGCACAATGAGTGGATTCAGGTACGATGATTCTAACTGAAATAAGTCACACAGAAGAAGAAACATCATAAGATATCAGTAATACACGGAATGTAAACTTGGCTACACAGGAACTGAATTACAGAACAGAACAGGGTCTCAAATTTAGAAAACCAACTTATGCTTGTTTAAGGGTAAAGGTGAGTTGGGGTGCTGCATAAAACCAGAGATTGAAATGAGCACAGATAAAGTTCCTTAAGCCAAATATGGAATAGACAAGAGCTACTCCTTGCTCAACGAAATGGACTCAACACCGCATATTAAACGCCTAAGAATGTACCTGACTCTTAAGTATCTTAAAACCTATGGATTGCTATGTCTCCGAAAGAGAATCAAGCATGTGTACAGGGACATAAACGCAGCAGTGATAGGATTGGAGAGGTTCGGTGAGCAAATGAAGACCCTTTGAAGTCATATTGCATGGTACCCATTCCACGGGTTTCAACTACCCAGGTTTAAGGTATTCTTCCTTCAGCTAAAACATGCATGTGGAACCTAGAGTATGATCAACCATGTGATCGGGAGACGTGTTCAAATATGTCTCAGTTTTCGTACCCTGGTACTCGGGTGCAACATTCCAGACGCTTTACTAACACTCTCCCGACTTGGAGAGTCAGTCCCTTTAACCTCCTGTTTGGCCCAGTTTGCAATTTCTGCGGAAGATGAACAGGAATAGCGAGAACCAATGAGAGACTAGCTGGAGGTGTCTGGACGGGCAAATTTAACTCTCATTTCCCACCAGGAAGAGGAAATAACCAAAGGCTCAGCGTGCCGTGCCAGAACCAGATTAGGGCCTGAAGCCATCCTGCGGTGTTGCGGCCAGCTCACAAGAAAACGAGTTGAAGAAAGGAGCTCAGGGGCACTGTAATTCACAAACCTGCAGAGTTATAAATGACAGCTATCGTCCAAAAATATACTGAAGTAAGGCTGCCAAGAGGACTTGAAAGCGGGGCAGAATTGCAGGAAACCGATTTCAGGAGGTAGACTGGAATTACATTGAAAGCATAGGAAAAGAGGCAGAACGTCCACAATGATGCACTTGGCCAAAAAGGGCGTATGCGTTTTTTCCTGAATATATTCAGGAAAAAACGCATACGCCCTTTTTGGCCAACCAAGCAAGCTTGCAAAGGAAATCTGCACTACAATGAAGTCTCACTTCCCCCCGGTCAAAAGGGCCATCTGAAAAAAGTGTAAAATCCAGAAAGGCAGGACAGGCCATGGAGAACTGGGAGCCTTGTTATGCTGATGGGCGAGATGTAAATTGCCAACAGACACTCGGGAGAAGTGTATGGTGTTTCCTGAAACATCTAGAAAACAAAGCAACAGAGCCTAGGGCACTTCCACTTATGGTCCTATAGCTTAGGGAAATTAAAATCAAAAAGATACAGCCACCCCAAT
The DNA here is from genome assembly GCF_963455315.2 of Globicephala melas. Lineage (NCBI taxonomy): Eukaryota > Metazoa > Chordata > Mammalia > Artiodactyla > Delphinidae > Globicephala > Globicephala melas. Next base: position 109,086 of record NW_027207305.1, on the reverse strand, counting down.
GTTTGGGACGCCTCTGTTTACAAGAACCTCGTTTACCGTACAAGTTCAATATCACAGAAAGTGAAAAATGGATAAAGAACTTGTGGTACTTACGTACAATGCAGTATCACTCAGCAGTGAAATCTATGTCATCAGGCCCGTAGCAGCACAATGAGTGGATTCAGGTACGATGATTCTAACTGAAATAAGTCACACAGAAGAAGAAACATCATAAGATATCAGTAATACACGGAATGTAAACTTGGCTACACAGGAACTGAATTACAGAACAGAACAGGGTCTCAAATTTAGAAAACCAACTTATGCTTGTTTAAGGGTAAAGGTGAGTTGGGGTGCTGCATAAAACCAGAGATTGAAATGAGCACAGATAAAGTTCCTTAAGCCAAATATGGAATAGACAAGAGCTACTCCTTGCTCAACGAAATGGACTCAACACCGCATATTAAACGCCTAAGAATGTACCTGACTCTTAAGTATCTTAAAACCTATGGATTGCTATGTCTCCGAAAGAGAATCAAGCATGTGTACAGGGACATAAACGCAGCAGTGATAGGATTGGAGAGGTTCGGTGAGCAAATGAAGACCCTTTGAAGTCATATTGCATGGTACCCATTCCACGGGTTTCAACTACCCAGGTTTAAGGTATTCTTCCTTCAGCTAAAACATGCATGTGGAACCTAGAGTATGATCAACCATGTGATCGGGAGACGTGTTCAAATATGTCTCAGTTTTCGTACCCTGGTACTCGGGTGCAACATTCCAGACGCTTTACTAACACTCTCCCGACTTGGAGAGTCAGTCCCTTTAACCTCCTGTTTGGCCCAGTTTGCAATTTCTGCGGAAGATGAACAGGAATAGCGAGAACCAATGAGAGACTAGCTGGAGGTGTCTGGACGGGCAAATTTAACTCTCATTTCCCACCAGGAAGAGGAAATAACCAAAGACTCAGCGTGCCGTGCCGGAACCAGATTAGGGCCTGAAGCCATCCTGCGGTGTTGCGGCCAGCTCACAAGAAAACGAGTTGAAGAAAGGAGCTCAGGGGCACTGTAATTCACAAACCTGCAGAGTTATAAATGACAGCTATCGTCCAAAAATATACTGAAGTAAGGCTGCCAAGAGGACTTGAAAGCGGGGCAGAATTGCAGGAAACCGATTTCAGGAGGTAGACTGGAATTACATTGAAAGCATAGGAAAAGAGGCAGAACGTCCACAATGATGCACTTGGCCAAAAAGGGCGTATGCGTTTTTTCCTGAATATATTCAGGAAAAAACGCATACGCCCTTTTTCGCCAACCAAGCAAGCTTGCAAAGGAAATCTGCACTACAATGAAGTCTCACTTCCCCCCGGTCAAAAGGGCCATCTGAAAAAAGTGTAAAATCCAGAAAGGCAGGACAGGCCATGGAGAACTGGGAGCCTTGTTATGCTGATGGGCGGGATGTAAATTGCCAACAGACACTCGGGAGAAGTGTATGGTGTTTCCTGAAACATCTAAAAAACAAAGCAACAGAGCCTAGGGCACTTCCACTTATGGTCCTATAGCTTAGGGAAATTAAAATCAAAAAGATACAGCCACCCCAATGTTTGGGACGCCTCTGTTTACAAGAACCTCGTTTACCGTACAAGTTCAATATCACAGAAAGTGAAAAATGGATAAAGAACTTGTGGTACTTACGTACAATGCAGTATCACTCAGCAGTGAAATCTATGTCATCAGGCCCGTAGCAGCACAATGAGTGGATTCAGGTACGATGATTCTAACTGAAATAAGTCACACAGAAGAAGAAACATCATAAGATATCAGTAATACACGGAATGTAAACTTGGCTACACAGGAACTGAATTACAGAACAGAACAGGGTCTCAAATTTAGAAAACCAACTTATGCTTGTTTAAGGGTAAAGGTGAGTTGGGGTGCTGCATAAAACCAGAGATTGAAATGAGCACAGATAAAGTTCCTTAAGCCAAATATGGAATAGACAAGAGCTACTCCTTGCTCAACGAAATGGACTCAACACCGCATATTAAACGCCTAAGAATGTACCTGACTCTTAAGTATCTTAAAACCTATGGATTGCTATGTCTCCGAAAGAGAATCAAGCATGTGTACAGGGACATAAACGCAGCAGTGATAGGATTGGAGAGGTTCGGTGAGCAAATGAAGACCCTTTGAAGTCATATTGCATGGTACCCATTCCACGGGTTTCAACTACCCAGGTTTAAGGTATTCTTCCTTCAGCTAAAACATGCATGTGGAACCTAGAGTATGATCAACCATGTGATCGGGAGACGTGTTCAAATATGTCTCAGTTTTCGTACCCTGGTACTCGGGTGCAACATTCCAGACGCTTTACTAACACTCTCCCGACTTGGAGAGTCAGTCCCTTTAACCTCCTGTTTGGCCCAGTTTGCAATTTCTGCGGAAGATGAACAGGAATAGCGAGAACCAATGAGAGACTAGCTGGAGGTGTCTGGACGGGCAAATTTAACTCTCATTTCCCACCAGGAAGAGGAAATAACCAAAGGCTCAGCGTGCCGTGCCGGAACCAGATTAGGGCCTGAAGCCATCCTGCGGTGTTGCGGCCAGCTCACAAGAAAGCGAGTTGAAGAAAGGAGCTCAGGGGCACTGTAATTCACAAACCTGCAGAGTTATAAATGACAGCTATCGTCCAAAAATATACTGAAGTAAGGCTGCCAAGAGGACTTGAAAGCGGGGCAGAATTGCAGGAAACCGATTTCAGGAGGTAGACTGGAATTGCATTGAAAGCATAGGAAAAGAGGCAGAACGTCCACAATGATGCACTTGGCCAAAAAGGGCGTATGCGTTTTTTCCTGAATATATTCAGGAAAAAACGCATACGCCCTTTTTGGCCAACCAAGCAAGCTTGCAAAGGAAATCTGCACTACAATGAAGTCTCACTTCCCCCCGGTCAAAAGGGCCATCTGAAAAAAGTGTAAAATCCAGAAAGGCAGGACAGGCCATGGAGAACTGGGAGCCTTGTTATGCTGATGGGCGGGATGTAAATTGCCAACAGACACTCGGGAGAAGTGTATGGTGTTTCCTGAAACATCTAGAAAACAAAGCAACAGAGCCTAGGGCACTTCCACTTATGGTCCTATAGCTTAGGGAAATTAAAATCAAAAAGATACAGCCACCCCAATGTTTGGGACGCCTCTGTTTACAAGAACCTCGTTTACCGTACAAGTTCAATATCACAGAAAGTGAAAAATGGATAAAGAACTTGTGGTACTTACGTACAATGCAGTATCACTCAGCAGTGAAATCTATGTCATCAGGCCCGTAGCAGCACAATGAGTGGATTCAGGTACGATGATTCTAACTGAAATAAGTCACACAGAAAAAGAAACATCATAAGATATCAGTAATACACGGAATGTAAACTTGGCTACACAGGAACTGAATTACAGAACAGAACAGGGTCTCAAATTTAGAAAACCAACTTATGCTTGTTTAAGGGTAAAGGTGAGTTGGGGTGCTGCATAAAACCAGAGATTGAAATGAGCACAGATAAAGTTCCTTAAGCCAAATATGGAATAGACAAGAGCTACTCCTTGCTCAACGAAATGGACTCAACACCCCATATTAAACGCCTAAGAATGTACCTGACTCTTAAGTATCTTAAAACCTATGGATTGCTATGTCTCCGAAAGAGAATCAAGCATGTGTACAGGGACATAAACGCAGCAGTGATAGGATTGGAGAGGTTCGGTGAGCAAATGAAGACCCTTTGAAGTCATATTGCATGGTACCCATTCCACGGGTTTCAACTACCCAGGTTTAAGGTATTCTTCCTTCAGCTAAAACATGCATGTGGAACCTAGAGTATGATCAACCATGTGATCGGGAGACGTGTTCAAATATGTCTCAGTTTTCGTACCCTGGTACTCGGGTGCAACATTCCAGACGCTTTACTAACACTCTCCCGACTTGGAGAGTCAGTCCCTTTAACCTCCTGTTTGGCCCAGTTTGCAATTTCTGCGGAAGATGAACAGGAATAGCGAGAACCAATGAGAGACTAGCTGGAGGTGTCTGGACGGGCAAATTTAACTCTCATTTCCCACCAGGAAGAGGAAATAACCAAAGGCTCAGCGTGCCGTGCCGGAACCAGATTAGGGCCTGAAGCCATCCTGCGGTGTTGCGGCCAGCTCACAAGAAAGCGAGTTGAAGAAAGGAGCTCAGGGGCACTGTAATTCACAAACCTGCAGAGTTATAAATGACAACTATCGTCCAAAAATATACTGAAGTAAGGCTGCCAAGAGGACTTGAAAGCGGGGCAGAATTGCAGGAAACCGATTTCAGGAGGTAGACTGGAATTGCATTGAAAGCATAGGAAAAGAGGCAGAACGTCCACAATGATGCACTTGGCCAAAAAGGGCGTATGCGTTTTTTCCTGAATATATTCAGGAAAAAACGCATACGCCCTTTTTGGCCAACCAAGCAAGCTTGCAAAGGAAATCTGCACTACAATGAAGTCTCACTTCCCCCCGGTCAAAAGGGCCATCTGAAAAAAGTGTAAAATCCAGAAAGGCAGGACAGGCCATGGAGAACTGGGAGCCTTGTTATGCTGATGGGCGGGATGTAAATTGCCAACAGACACTCGGGAGAAGTGTATGGTGTTTCCTGAAACATCTAAAAAACAAAGCAACAGAGCCTAGGGCACTTCCACTTATGGTCCTATAGCTTAGGGAAATTAAAATAAAAAAGATACAGCCACCCCAATGTTTGGGACGCCTCTGTTTACAAGAACCTCGTTTACCGTACAAGTTCAATATCACAGAAAGTGAAAAATGGATAAAGAACTTGTGGTACTTACGTACAATGCAGTATCACTCAGCAGTGAAATCTATGTCATCAGGCCCGTAGCAGCACAATGAGTGGATTCAGGTACGATGATTCTAACTGAAATAAGTCACACAGAAAAAGAAACATCATAAGATATCAGTAATACACGGAATGTAAACTTGGCTACACAGGAACTGAATTACAGAACAGAACAGGGTCTCAAATTTAGAAAACCAACTTATGCTTGTTTAAGGGTAAAGGTGAGTTGGGGTGCTGCATAAAACCAGAGATTGAAATGAGCACAGATAAAGTTCCTTAAGCCAAATATGGAATAGACAAGAGCTACTCCTTGCTCAACGAAATGGACTCAACACCCCATATTAAACGCCTAAGAATGTACCTGACTCTTAAGTATCTTAAAACCTATGGATTGCTATGTCTCCGAAAGAGAATCAAGCATGTGTACAGGGACATAAACGCAGCAGTGATAGGATTGGAGAGGTTCGGTGAGCAAATGAAGACCCTTTGAAGTCATATTGCATGGTACCCATTCCACGGGTTTCAACTACCCAGGTTTAAGGTATTCTTCCTTCAGCTAAAACATGCATGTGGAACCTAGAGTATGATCAACCATGTGATCGGGAGACGTGTTCAAATATGTCTCAGTTTTCGTACCCTGGTACTCGGGTGCAACATTCCAGACGCTTTACTAACACTCTCCCGACTTGGAGAGTCAGTCCCTTTAACCTCCTGTTTGGCCCAGTTTGCAATTTCTGCGGAAGATGAACAGGAATAGCGAGAACCAATGAGAGACTAGCTGGAGGTGTCTGGACGGGCAAATTTAACTCTCATTTCCCACCAGGAAGAGGAAATAACCAAAGGCTCAGCGTGCCGTGCCGGAACCAGATTAGGGCCTGAAGCCATCCTGCGGTGTTGCGGCCAGCTCACAAGAAAGCGAGTTGAAGAAAGGAGCTCAGGGGCACTGTAATTCACACACCTGCAGAGTTATAAATGACAGCTATCGTCCAAAAATATACTGAAGTAAGGCTGCCAAGAGGACTTGAAAGCGGGGCAGAATTGCAGGAAACCGATTTCAGGAGGTAGACTGGAATTGCATTGAAAGCATAGGAAAAGAGGCAGAACGTCCACAATGATGCACTTGGCCAAAAAGGGCGTATGCGTTTTTTCCTGAATATATTCAGGAAAAAACGCATACGCCCTTTTTGGCCAACCAAGCAAGCTTGCAAAGGAAATCTGCACTACAATGAAGTCTCACTTCCCCCCGGTCAAAAGGGCCATCTGAAAAAAGTGTAAAATCCAGAAAGGCAGGACAGGCCATGGAGAACTGGGAGCCTTGTTATGCTGATGGGCGGGATGTAAATTGCCAACAGACACTCGGGAGAAGTGTATGGTGTTTCCTGAAACATCTAGAAAACAAAGCAACAGAGCCTAGGGCACTTCCACTTATGGTCCTATAGCTTAGGGAAATTAAAATCAAAAAGATACAGCCACCCCAATGTTTGGGACGCCTCTGTTTACAAGAACCTCGTTTACCGTACAAGTTCAATATCACAGAAAGTGAAAAATGGATAAAGAACTTGTGGTACTTACGTACAATGCAGTATCACTCAGCAGTGAAATCTATGTCATCAGGCCCGTAGCAGCACAATGAGTGGATTCAGGTACGATGATTCTAACTGAAATAAGTCACACAGAAAAAGAAACATCATAAGATATCAGTAATACACGGAATGTAAACTTGGCTACACAGGAACTGAATTACAGAACAGAACAGGGTCTCAAATTTAGAAAACCAACTTATGCTTGTTTAAGGGTAAAGGTGAGTTGGGGTGCTGCATAAAACCAGAGATTGAAATGAGCACAGATAAAGTTCCTTAAGCCAAATATGGAATAGACAAGAGCTACTCCTTGCTCAACGAAATGGACTCAACACCGCATATTAAACGCCTAAGAATGTACCTGACTCTTAAGTATCTTAAAACCTATGGATTGCTATGTCTCCGAAAGAGAATCAAGCATGTGTACAGGGACATAAACGCAGCAGTGATAGGATTGGAGAGGTTCGGTGAGCAAATGAAGACCCTTTGAAGTCATATTGCATGGTACCCATTCCACGGGTTTCAACTACCCAGGTTTAAGGTATTCTTCCTTCAGCTAAAACATGCATGTGGAACCTAGAGTATGATCAACCATGTGATCGGGAGACGTGTTCAAATATGTCTCAGTTTTCGTACCCTGGTACTCGGGTGCAACATTCCAGACGCTTTACTAACACTCTCCCGACTTGGAGAGTCAGTCCCTTTAACCTCCTGTTTGGCCCAGTTTGCAATTTCTGCGGAAGATGAACAGGAATAGCGAGAACCAATGAGAGACTAGCTGGAGGTGTCTGGACGGGCAAATTTAACTCTCATTTCCCACCAGGAAGAGGAAATAACCAAAGGCTCAGCGTGCCGTGCCGGAACCAGATTAGGGCCTGAAGCCATCCTGCGGTGTTGCGGCCAGCTCACAAGAAAGCGAGTTGAAGAAAGGAGCTCAGGGGCACTGTAATTCACACACCTGCAGAGTTATAAATGACAGCTATCGTCCAAAAATATACTGAAGTAAGGCTGCCAAGAGGACTTGAAAGCGGGGCAGAATTGCAGGAAACCGATTTCAGGAGGTAGACTGGAATTGCATTGAAAGCATAGGAAAAGAGGCAGAACGTCCACAATGATGCACTTGGCCAAAAAGGGCGTATGTGTTTTTTCCTGAATATATTCAGGAAAAAACGCATACGCCCTTTTGGGCCAACCAAGCAAGCTTGCAAAGGAAATCTGCACTACAATGAAGTCTCACTTCCCCCCGGTCAAAAGGGCCATCTGAAAAAAGTGTAAAATCCAGAAAGGCAGGACAGGCCATGGAGAACTGGGAGCCTTGTTATGCTGATGGGCGGGATGTAAATTGCCAACAGACACTCGGGAGAAGTGTATGGTGTTTCCTGAAACATCTAAAAAACAAAGCAACAGAGCCTAGGGCACTTCCACTTATGGTCCTATAGCTTAGGGAAATTAAAATCAAAAAGATACAGCCACCCCAATGTTTGGGACGCCTCTGTTTACAAGAACCTCGTTTACCGTACAAGTTCAATATCACAGAAAGTGAAAAATGGATAAAGAACTTGTGGTACTTACGTACAATGCAGTATCACTCAGCAGTGAAATCTATGTCATCAGGCCCGTAGCAGCACAATGAGTGGATTCAGGTACGATGATTCTAACTGAAATAAGTCACACAGAAAAAGAAACATCATAAGATATCAGTAATACACGGAATGTAAACTTGGCTACACAGGAACTGAATTACAGAACAGAACAGGGTCTCAAATTTAGAAAACCAACTTATGCTTGTTTAAGGGTAAAGGTGAGTTGGGGTGCTGCATAAAACCAGAGATTGAAATGAGCACAGATAAAGTTCCTTAAGCCAAATATGGAATAGACAAGAGCTACTCCTTGCTCAACGAAATGGACTCAACACCCCATATTAAACGCCTAAGAATGTACCTGACTCTTAAGTATCTTAAAACCTATGGATTGCTATGTCTCCGAAAGAGAATCAAGCATGTGTACAGGGACATAAACGCAGCAGTGATAGGATTGGAGAGGTTCGGTGAGCAAATGAAGACCCTTTGAAGTCATATTGCATGGTACCCATTCCACGGGTTTCAACTACCCAGGTTTAAGGTATTCTTCCTTCAGCTAAAACATGCATGTGGAACCTAGAGTATAATCAACCATGTGATCGGGAGACGTGTTCAAATATGTCTCAGTTTTCGTACCCTGGTACTCGGGTGCAACATTCCAGACGCTTTACTAACACTCTCCCGACTTGGAGAGTCAGTCCCTTTAACCTCCTGTTTGGCCCAGTTTGCAATTTCTGCGGAAGATGAACAGGAATAGCGAGAACCAATGAGAGACTAGCTGGAGGTGTCTGGACGGGCAAATTTAACTCTCATTTCCCACCAGGAAGAGGAAATAACCAAAGGCTCAGCGTGCCGTGCCGGAACCAGATTAGGGCCTGAAGCCATCCTGCGGTGTTGCGGCCAGCTCACAAGAAAGCGAGTTGAAGAAAGGAGCTCAGGGGCACTGTAATTCACAAACCTGCAGAGTTATAAATGACAGCTATCGTCCAAAAATATACTGAAGTAAGGCTGCCAAGAGGACTTGAAAGCGGGGCAGAATTGCAGGAAACCGATTTCAGGAGGTAGACTGGAATTGCATTGAAAGCATAGGAAAAGAGGCAGAACGTCCACAATGATGCACTTGGCCAAAAAGGGCGTATGCGTTTTTTCCTGAATATATTCAGGAAAAAACGCATACGCCCTTTTTGGCCAACCAAGCAAGCTTGCAAAGGAAATCTGCACTACAATGAAGTCTCACTTCCCCCCGGTCAAAAGGGCCATCTGAAAAAAGTGTAAAATCCAGAAAGGCAGGACAGGCCATGGAGAACTGGGAGCCTTGTTATGCTGATGGGCGGGATGTAAATTGCCAACAGACACTCGGGAGAAGTGTATGGTGTTTCCTGAAACATCTAAAAAACAAAGCAACAGAGCCTAGGGCACTTCCACTTATGGTCCTATAGCTTAGGGAAATTAAAATCAAAAAGATACAGCCACCCCAATGTTTGGGACGCCTCTGTTTACAAGAACCTCGTTTACCGTACAAGTTCAATATCACAGAAAGTGAAAAATGGATAAAGAACTTGTGGTACTTACGTACAATGCAGTATCACTCAGCAGTGAAATCTATGTCATCAGGCCCGTAGCAGCACAATGAGTGGATTCAGGTACGATGATTCTAACTGAAATAAGTCACACAGAAAAAGAAACATCATAAGATATCAGTAATACACGGAATGTAAACTTGGCTACACAGGAACTGAATTACAGAACAGAACAGGGTCTCAAATTTAGAAAACCAACTTATGCTTGTTTAAGGGTAAAGGTGAGTTGGGGTGCTGCATAAAACCAGAGATTGAAATGAGCACAGATAAAGTTCCTTAAGCCAAATATGGAATAGACAAGAGCTACTCCTTGCTCAACGAAATGGACTCAACACCCCATATTAAACGCCTAAGAATGTACCTGACTCTTAAGTATCTTAAAACCTATGGATTGCTATGTCTCCGAAAGAGAATCAAGCATGTGTACAGGGACATAAACGCAGCAGTGATAGGATTGGAGAGGTTCGGTGAGCAAATGAAGACCCTTTGAAGTCATATTGCATGGTACCCATTCCACGGGTTTCAACTACCCAGGTTTAAGGTATTCTTCCTTCAGCTAAAACATGCATGTGGAACCTAGAGTATGATCAACCATGTGATCGGGAGACGTGTTCAAATATGTCTCAGTTTTCGTACCCTGGTACTCGGGTGCAACATTCCAGACGCTTTACTAACACTCTCCCGACTTGGAGAGTCAGTCCCTTTAACCTCCTGTTTGGCCCAGTTTGCAATTTCTGCGGAAGATGAACAGGAATAGCGAGAACCAATGAGAGACTAGCTGGAGGTGTCTGGACGGGCAAATTTAACTCTCATTTCCCACCAGGAAGAGGAAATAACCAAAGGCTCAGCGTGCCGTGCCGGAACCAGATTAGGGCCTGAAGCCATCCTGCGGTGTTGCGGCCAGCTCACAAGAAAGCGAGTTGAAGAAAGGAGCTCAGGGGCACTGTAATTCACAAACCTGCAGAGTTATAAATGACAGCTATCGTCCAAAAATATACTGAAGTAAGGCTGCCAAGAGGACTTGAAAGCGGGGCAGAATTGCAGGAAACCGATTTCAGGAGGTAGACTGGAATTGCATTGAAAGCATAGGAAAAGAGGCAGAACGTCCACAATGATGCACTTGGCCAAAAAGGGCGTATGCGTTTTTTCCTGAATATATTCAGGAAAAAACGCATACGCCCTTTTTGGCCAACCAAGCAAGCTTGCAAAGGAAATCTGCACTACAATGAAGTCTCACTTCCCCCCGGTCAAAAGGGCCATCTGAAAAAAGTGTAAAATCCAGAAAGGCAGGACAGGCCATGGAGAACTGGGAGCCTTGTTATGCTGATGGGCGGGATGTAAATTGCCAACAGACACTCGGGAGAAGTGTATGGTGTTTCCTGAAACATCTAAAAAACAAAGCAACAGAGCCTAGGGCACTTCCACTTATGGTCCTATAGCTTAGGGAAATTAAAATCAAAAAGATACAGCCACCCCAATGTTTGGGACGCCTCTGTTTACAAGAACCTCGTTTACCGTACAAGTTCAATATCACAGAAAGTGAAAAATGGATAAAGAACTTGTGGTACTTACGTACAATGCAGTATCACTCAGCAGTGAAATCTATGTCATCAGGCCCGTAGCAGCACAATGAGTGGATTCAGGTACGATGATTCTAACTGAAATAAGTCACACAGAAAAAGAAACATCATAAGATATCAGTAATACACGGAATGTAAACTTGGCTACACAGGAACTGAATTACAGAACAGAACAGGGTCTCAAATTTAGAAAACCAACTTATGCTTGTTTAAGGGTAAAGGTGAGTTGGGGTGCTGCATAAAACCAGAGATTGAAATGAGCACAGATAAAGTTCCTTAAGCCAAATATGGAATAGACAAGAGCTACTCCTTGCTCAACGAAATGGACTCAACACCCCATATTAAACGCCTAAGAATGTACCTGACTCTTAAGTATCTTAAAACCTATGGATTGCTATGTCTCCGAAAGAGAATCAAGCATGTGTACAGGGACATAAACGCAGCAGTGATAGGATTGGAGAGGTTCGGTGAGCAAATGAAGACCCTTTGAAGTCATATTGCATGGTACCCATTCCACGGGTTTCAACTACCCAGGTTTAAGGTATTCTTCCTTCAGCTAAAACATGCATGTGGAACCTAGAGTATGATCAACCATGTGATCGGGAGACGTGTTCAAATATGTCTCAGTTTTCGTACCCTGGTACTCGGGTGCAACATTCCAGACGCTTTACTAACACTCTCCCGACTTGGAGAGTCAGTCCCTTTAACCTCCTGTTTGGCCCAGTTTGCAATTTCTGCGGAAGATGAACAGGAATAGCGAGAACCAATGAGAGACTAGCTGGAGGTGTCTGGACGGGCAAATTTAACTCTCATTTCCCACCAGGAAGAGGAAATAACCAAAGGCTCAGCGTGCCGTGCCGGAACCAGATTAGGGCCTGAAGCCATCCTGCGGTGTTGCGGCCAGCTCACAAGAAAGCGAGTTGAAGAAAGGAGCTCAGGGGCACTGTAATTCACAAACCTGCAGAGTTATAAATGACAGCTATCGTCCAAAAATATACTGAAGTAAGGCTGCCAAGAGGACTTGAAAGCGGGGCAGAATTGCAGGAAACCGATTTCAGGAGGTAGACTGGAATTGCATTGAAAGCATAGGAAAAGAGGCAGAACGTCCACAATGATGCACTTGGCCAAAAAGGGCGTATGCGTTTTTTCCTGAATATATTCAGGAAAAAACGCATACGCCCTTTTTGGCCAACCAAGCAAGCTTGCAAAGGAAATCTGCACTACAATGAAGTCTCACTTCCCCCCGGTCAAAAGGGCCATCTGAAAAAAGTGTAAAATCCAGAAAGGCAGGACAGGCCATGGAGAACTGGGAGCCTTGTTATGCTGATGGGCGGGATGTAAATTGCCAACAGACACTCGGGAGAAGTGTATGGTGTTTCCTGAAACATCTAAAAAACAAAGCAACAGAGCCTAGGGCACTTCCACTTATGGTCCTATAGCTTAGGGAAATTAAAATCAAAAAGATACAGCCACCCCAATGTTTGGGACGCCTCTGTTTACAAGAACCTCGTTTACCGTACAAGTTCAATATCACAGAAAGTGAAAAATGGATAAAGAACTTGTGGTACTTACGTACAATGCAGTATCACTCAGCAGTGAAATCTATGTCATCAGGCCCGTAGCAGCACAATGAGTGGATTCAGGTACGATGATTCTAACTGAAATAAGTCACACAGAAAAAGAAACATCATAAGATATCAGTAATACACGGAATGTAAACTTGGCTACACAGGAACTGAATTACAGAACAGAACAGGGTCTCAAATTTAGAAAACCAACTTATGCTTGTTTAAGGGTAAAGGTGAGTTGGGGTGCTGCATAAAACCAGAGATTGAAATGAGCACAGATAAAGTTCCTTAAGCCAAATATGGAATAGACAAGAGCTACTCCTTGCTCAACGAAATGGACTCAACACCCCATATTAAACGCCTAAGAATGTACCTGACTCTTAAGTATCTTAAAACCTATGGATTGCTATGTCTCCGAAAGAGAATCAAGCATGTGTACAGGGACATAAACGCAGCAGTGATAGGATTGGAGAGGTTCGGTGAGCAAATGAAGACCCTTTGAAGTCATATTGCATGGTACCCATTCCACGGGTTTCAACTACCCAGGTTTAAGGTATTCTTCCTTCAGCTAAAACATGCATGTGGAACCTAGAGTATGATCAACCATGTGATCGGGAGACGTGTTCAAATATGTCTCAGTTTTCGTACCCTGGTACTCGGGTGCAACATTCCAGACGCTTTACTAACACTCTCCCGACTTGGAGAGTCAGTCCCTTTAACCTCCTGTTTGGCCCAGTTTGCAATTTCTGCGGAAGATGAACAGGAATAGCGAGAACCAATGAGAGACTAGCTGGAGGTGTCTGGACGGGCAAATTTAACTCTCATTTCCCACCAGGAAGAGGAAATAACCAAAGGCTCAGCGTGCCGTGCCGGAACCAGATTAGGGCCTGAAGCCATCCTGCGGTGTTGCGGCCAGCTCACAAGAAAACGAGTTGAAGAAAGGAGCTCAGGGGCACTGTAATTCACAAACCTGCAGAGTTATAAATGACAGCTATCGTCCAAAAATATACTGAAGTAAGGCTGCCAAGAGGACTTGAAAGCGGGGCAGAATTGCAGGAAACCGATTTCAGGAGGTAGACTGGAATTGCATTGAAAGCATAGGAAAAGAGGCAGAACGTCCACAATGATGCACTTGGCCAAAAAGGGCGTATGCGTTTTATCCTGAATATATTCAGGAAAAAACGCATACGCCCTTTTTGGCCAACCAAGCAAGCTTGCAAAGGAAATCTGCACTACAATGAAGTCTCACTTCCCCCCAGTCAAAAGGGCCATCTGAAAAAAGTGTAAAATCCAGAAAGGCAGGACAGGCCATGGAGAACTGGGAGCCTTGTTATGCTGATGGGCGGGATGTAAATTGCCAACAGACACTCGGCAGAAGTGTATGGTGTTTCCTGAAACATCTAAAAAACAAAGCAACAGAGCCTAGGGCACTTCCACTTATGGTCCTATAGCTTAGGGAAATTAAAATCAAAAAGATACAGCCACCCCAATGTTTGGGACGCCTCTGTTTACAAGAACCTCGTTTACCGTACAAGTTCAATATCACAGAAAGTGAAAAATGGATAAAGAACTTGTGGTACTTACGTACAATGCAGTATCACTCAGCAGTGAAATCTATGCCATCAGGCCCGTAGCAGCACAATGAGTGGATTCAGGTACGATGATTCTAACTGAAATAAGTCACACAGAAAAAGAAACATCATAAGATATCAGTAATACACGGAATGTAAACTTGGCTACACAGGAACTGAATTACAGAACAGAACAGGGTCTCAAATTTAGAAAACCAACTTATGCTTGTTTAAGGGTAAAGGTGAGTTGGGGTGCTGCATAAAACCAGAGACTGAAATGAGCACAGATAAAGTTCCTTAAGCCAAATATGGAATAGACAAGAGCTACTCCTTGCTCAACGAAATGGACTCAACACCGCATATTAAACGCCTAAGAATGTACCTGACTCTTAAGTATCTTAAAACCTATGGATTGCTATGTCTCCGAAAGAGAATCAAGCATGTGTACAGGGACATAAACGCAGCAGTGATAGGATTGGAGAGGTTCGGTGAGCAAATGAAGACCCTTTGAAGTCATATTGCATGGTACCCATTCCACGGGTTTCAACTACCCAGGTTTAAGGTATTCTTCCTTCAGCTAAAACATGCATGTGGAACCTAGAGTATGATCAACCATGTGATCGGGAGACGTGTTCAAATATGTCTCAGTTTTCGTACCCTGGTACTCGGGTGCAACATTCCAGACGCTTTACTAACACTCTCCCGACTTGGAGAGTCAGTCCCTTTAACCTCCTGTTTGGCCCAGTTTACAATTTCTGCGGAAGATGAACAGGAATAGCGAGAACCAATGAGAGACTAGCTGGAGGTGTCTGGACGGGCAAATTTAACTCTCATTTCCCACCAGGAAGAGGAAATAACCAAAGGCTCAGCGTGCCGTGCCGGAACCAGATTAGGGCCTGAAGCCATCCTGCGGTGTTGCGGCCAGCTCACAAGAAAACGAGTTGAAGAAAGGAGCTCAGGGGCACTGTAATTCACAAACCTGCAGAGTTATAAATGACAACTATCGTCCAAAAATATACTGAAGTAAGGCTGCCAAGAGGACTTGAAAGCGGGGCAGAATTGCAGGAAACCGATTTCAGGAGGTAGACTGGAATTGCATTGAAAGCATAGGAAAAGAGGCAGAACGTCCACAATGATGCACTTGGCCAAAAAGGGCGTATGCGTTTTTTCCTGAATATATTCAGGAAAAAACGCATACGCCCTTTTTGGCCAACCAAGCAAGCTTGCAAAGGAAATCTGCACTACAATGAAGTCTCACCTCCCCCGGTCAAAAGTGCCATCTGAAAAAAGTGTAAAATCCAGAAAGGCAGGACAGGCCATGGAGAACTGGGAGCCTTGTTATGCTGATGGGCGGGATGTAAATTGCCAACAGACACTCGGGAGAAGTGTATGGTGTTTCCTGAAACATCTAAAAAACAAAGCAACAGAGCCTAGGGCACTTCCACTTATGGTCCTATAGCTTAGGGAAATTAAAATCAAAAAGATACAGCCACCCCAATGTTTGGGACGCCTCTGTTTACAAGAACCTCGTTTACCGTACAAGTTCAATATCACAGAAAGTGAAAAATGGATAAAGAACTTGTGGTACTTACGTACAATGCAGTATCACTCAGCAGTGAAATCTATGTCATCAGGCCCGTAGCAGCACAATGAGTGGATTCAGGTACGATGATTCTAACTGAAATAAGTCACACAGAAAAAGAAACATCATAAGATATCAGTAATACACGGAATGTAAACTTGGCTACACAGGAACTGAATTACAGAACAGAACAGGGTCTCAAATTTAGAAAACCAACTTATGCTTGTTTAAGGGTAAAGGTGAGTTGGGGTGCTGCATAAAACCAGAGATTGAAATGAGCACACATAAAGTTCCTTAAGCCAAATATGGAATAGACAAGAGCTACTCCTTGCTCAACGAAATGGACTCAACACCGCATATTAAACGCCTAAGAATGTACCTGACTCTTAAGTATCTTAAAACCTATGGATTGCTATGTCTCCGAAAGAGAATCAAGCATGTGTACAGGGACATAAACGCAGCAGTGATAGGATTGGAGAGGTTCGGTGAGCAAATGAAGACCCTTTGAAGTCATATTGCATGGTACCCATTCCACGGGTTTCAACTACCCAGGTTTAAGGTATTCTTCCTTCAGCTAAAACATGCATGTGGAACCTAGAGTATGATCAACCATGTGATCGGGAGACGTGTTCAAATATGTCTCAGTTTTCGTACCCTGGTACTCGGGTGCAACATTCCAGACGCTTTACTAACACTCTCCCGACTTGGAGAGTCAGTCCCTTTAACCTCCTGTTTGGCCCAGTTTGCAATTTCTGCGGAAGATGAACAGGAATAGCGAGAACCAATGAGAGACTAGCTGGAGGTGTCTGGACGGGCAAATTTAACTCTCATTTCCCACCAGGAAGAGGAAATAACCAAAGGCTCAGCGTGCCGTGCCGGAACCAGATTAGGGCCTGAAGCCATCCTGCGGTGTTGCGGCCAGCTCACAAGAAAACGAGTTGAAGAAAGGAGCTCAGGGGCACTGTAATTCACAAACCTGCAGAGTTATAAATGACAACTATCGTCCAAAAATATACTGAAGTAAGGCTGCCAAGAGGACTTGAAAGCGGGGCAGAATTGCAGGAAACCGATTTCAGGAGGTAGACTGGAATTGCATTGAAAGCATAGGAAAAGAGGCAGAACGTCCACAATGATGCACTTGGCCAAAAAGGGCGTATGCGTTTTTTCCTGAATATATTCAGGAAAAAACGCATACGCCCTTTTTGGCCAACCAAGCAAGCTTGCAAAGGAAATCTGCACTACAATGAAGTCTCACTTCCCCCCGGTCAAAAGGGCCATCTGAAAAAAGTGTAAAATCCAGAAAGGCAGGACAGGCCATGGAGAACTGGGAGCCTTGTTATGCTGATGGGCGGGATGTAAATTGCCAACAGACACTCGGGAGAAGTGTATGGTGTTTCCTGAAACATCTAAAAAACAAAGCAACAGAGCCTAGGGCACTTCCACTTATGGTCCTATAGCTTAGGGAAATTAAAATCAAAAAGATACAGCCACCCCAATGTTTGGGACGCCTCTGTTTACAAGAACCTCGTTTACCGTACAAGTTCAATATCACAGAAAGTGAAAAATGGATAAAGAACTTGTGGTACTTACGTACAATGCAGTATCACTCAGCAGTGAAATCTATGTCATCAGGCCCATAGCAGCACAATGAGTGGATTCAGGTACGATGATTCTAACTGAAATAAGTCACACAGAAAAAGAAACATCATAAGATATCAGTAATACACGGAATGTAAACTTGGCTACACAGGAACTGAATTACAGAACAGAACAGGGTCTCAAATTTAGAAAACCAACTTATGCTTGTTTAAGGGTAAAGGTGAGTTGGGGTGCTGCATAAAACCAGAGATTGAAATGAGCACAGATAAAGTTCCTTAAGCCAAATATGGAATAGACAAGAGCTACTCCTTGCTCAACGAAATGGACTCAACACCCCATATTAAACGCCTAAGAATGTACCTGACTCTTAAGTATCTTAAAACCTATGGATTGCTATGTCTCCGAAAGAGAATCAAGCATGTGTACAGGGACATAAACGCAGCAGTGATAGGATTGGAGAGGTTCGGTGAGCAAATGAAGACCCTTTGAAGTCATATTGCATGGTACCCATTCCACGGGTTTCAACTACCCAGGTTTAAGGTATTCTTCCTTCAGCTAAAACATGCATGTGGAACCTAGAGTATGATCAACCATGTGATCGGGAGACGTGTTCAAATATGTCTCAGTTTTCCACCCCTGGTACTCGGGTGCAACATTCCAGACGCTTTACTAACACTCTCCCGACTTGGAGAGTCAGTCCCTTTAACCTCCTGTTTGGCCCAGTTTGCAATTTCTGCGGAAGATGAACAGGAATAGCGAGAACCAATGAGAGACTAGCTGGAGGTGTCTGGACGGGCAAATTTAACTCTCATTTCCCACCAGGAAGAGGAAATAACCAAAGGCTCAGCGTGCCGTGCCGGAACCAGATTAGGGCCTGAAGCCATCCTGCGGTGTTGCGGCCAGCTCACAAGAAAGCGAGTTGAAGAAAGGAGCTCAGGGGCACTGTAATTCACAAACCTGCAGAGTTATAAATGACAGCTATCGTCCAAAAATATACTGAAGTAAGGCTGCCAAGAGGACTTGAAAGCGGGGCAGAATTGCAGGAAACCGATTTCAGGAGGTAGACTGGAATTGCATTGAAAGCATAGGAAAAGAGGCAGAACGTCCACAATGATGCACTTGGCCAAAAAGGGCGTATGCGTTTTTTCCTGAATATATTCAGGAAAAAACGCATACGCCCTTTTTGGCCAACCAAGCAAGCTTGCAAAGGAAATCTGCACTACAATGAAGTCTCACTTCCCCCCGGTCAAAAGGGCCATCTGAAAAAAGTGTAAAATCCAGAAAGGCAGGACAGGCCATGGAGAACTGGGAGCCTTGTTATGCTGATGGGCGGGATGTAAATTGCCAACAGACACTCGGGAGAAGTGTATGGTGTTTCCTGAAACATCTAAAAAACAAAGCAACAGAGCCTAGGGCACTTCCGCTTATGGTCCTATAGCTTAGGGAAATTAAAATCAAAAAGATACAGCCACCCCAATGTTTGGGACGCCTCTGTTTACAAGAACCTCGTTTACCGTACAAGTTCAATATCACAGAAAGTGAAAAATGGATAAAGAACTTGTGGTACTTACGTACAATGCAGTATCACTCAGCATTGAAATCTATGTCATCAGGCCCGTAGCAGCACAATGAGTGGATTCAGGTACGATGATTCTAACTGAAATAAGTCACACAGAAGAAGAAACATCATAAGATATCAGTAATACACGGAATGTAAACTTGGCTACACAGGAACTGAATTACAGAACAGAACAGGGTCTCAAATTTAGAAAACCAACTTATGCTTGTTTAAGGGTAAAGGTGAGTTGGGGTGCTGCATAAAACCAGAGATTGAAATGAGCACAGATAAAGTTCCTTAAGCCAAATATGGAATAGACAAGAGCTACTCCTTGCTCAACGAAATGGACTCAACACCCCATATTAAACGCCTAAGAATGTACCTGACTCTTAAGTATCTTAAAACCTATGGATTGCTATGTCTCCGAAAGAGAATCAAGCATGTGTACAGGGACATAAACGCAGCAGTGATAGGATTGGAGAGGTTCGGTGAGCAAATGAAGACCCTTTGAAGTCATATTGCATGGTACCCATTCCACGGGTTTCAACTACCCAGGTTTAAGGTATTCTTCCTTCAGCTAAAACATGCATGTGGAACCTAGAGTATGATCAACCATGTGATCGGGAGACGTGTTCAAATATGTCTCAGTTTTCGTACCCTGGTACTCGGGTGCAACATTCCAGACGCTTTACTAACACTCTCCCGACTTGGAGAGTCAGTCCCTTTAACCTCCTGTTTGGCCCAGTTTGCAATTTCTGCGGAAGATGAACAGGAATAGCGAGAACCAATGAGAGACTAGCTGGAGGTGTCTGGACGGGCAAATTTAACTCTCATTTCCCACCAGGAAGAGGAAATAACCAAAGGCTCAGCGTGCCGTGCCGGAACCAGATTAGGGCCTGAAGCCATCCTGCGGTGTTGCGGCCAGCTCACAAGAAAGCGAGTTGAAGAAAGGAGCTCAGGGGCACTGTAATTCACAAACCTGCAGAGTTATAAATGACAGCTATCGTCCAAAAATATACTGAAGTAAGGCTGCCAAGAGGACTTGAAAGCGGGGCAGAATTGCAGGAAACCGATTTCAGGAGGTAGACTGGAATTGCATTGAAAGCATAGGAAAAGAGGCAGAACGTCCACAATGATGCACTTGGCCAAAAAGGGCGTATGCGTTTTTTCCTGAATATATTCAGGAAAAAACGCATACGCCCTTTTTGGCCAACCAAGCAAGCTTGCAAAGGAAATCTGCACTACAATGAAGTCTCACTTCCCCCCGGTCAAAAGGGCCATCTGAAAAAAGTGTAAAATCCAGAAAGGCAGGACAGGCCATGGAGAACTGGGAGCCTTGTTATGCTGATGGGCGGGATGTAAATTGCCAACAGACACTCGGGAGAAGTGTATGGTGTTTCCTGAAACATCTAAAAAACAAAGCAACAGAGCCTAGGGCACTTCCGCTTATGGTCCTATAGCTTAGGGAAATTAAAATCAAAAAGATACAGCCACCCCAATGTTTGGGACGCCTCTGTTTACAAGAACCTCGTTTACCGTACAAGTTCAATATCACAGAAAGTGAAAAATGGATAAAGAACTTGTGGTACTTACGTACAATGCAGTATCACTCAGCATTGAAATCTATGTCATCAGGCCCGTAGCAGCACAATGAGTGGATTCAGGTACGATGATTCTAACTGAAATAAGTCACACAGAAGAAGAAACATCATAAGATATCAGTAATACACGGAATGTAAACTTGGCTACACAGGAACTGAATTACAGAACAGAACAGGGTCTCAAATTTAGAAAACCAACTTATGCTTGTTTAAGGGTAAAGGTGAGTTGGGGTGCTGCATAAAACCAGAGATTGAAATGAGCACAGATAAAGTTCCTTAAGCCAAATATGGAATAGACAAGAGCTACTCCTTGCTCAACGAAATGGACTCAACACCCCATATTAAACGCCTAAGAATGTACCTGACTCTTAAGTATCTTAAAACCTATGGATTGCTATGTCTCCGAAAGAGAATCAAGCATGTGTACAGGGACATAAACGCAGCAGTGATAGGATTGGAGAGGTTCGGTGAGCAAATGAAGACCCTTTGAAGTCATATTGCATGGTACCCATTCCACGGGTTTCAACTACCCAGGTTTAAGGTATTCTTCCTTCAGCTAAAACATGCATGTGGAACCTAGAGTATGATCAACCATGTGATCGGGAGACGTGTTCAAATATGTCTCAGTTTTCGTACCCTGGTACTCGGGTGCAACATTCCAGACGCTTTACTAACACTCTCCCGACTTGGAGAGTCAGTCCCTTTAACCTCCTGTTTGGCCCAGTTTGCAATTTCTGCGGAAGATGAACAGGAATAGCGAGAACCAATGAGAGACTAGCTGGAGGTGTCTGGACGGGCAAATTTAACTCTCATTTCCCACCAGGAAGAGGAAATAACCAAAGGCTCAGCGTGCCGTGCCGGAACCAGATTAGGGCCTGAAGCCATCCTGCGGTGTTGCGGCCAGCTCACAAGAAAGCGAGTTGAAGAAAGGAGCTCAGGGGCACTGTAATTCACAAACCTGCAGAGTTATAAATGACAGCTATCGTCCAAAAATATACTGAAGTAAGGCTGCCAAGAGGACTTGAAAGCGGGGCAGAATTGCAGGAAACCGATTTCAGGAGGTAGACTGGAATTGCATTGAAAGCATAGGAAAAGAGGCAGAACGTCCACAATGATGCACTTGGCCAAAAAGGGCGTATGCGATTTTTCCTGAATATATTCAGGAAAAAACGCATACGCCCTTTTTGGCCAACCAAGCAAGCTTGCAAAGGAAATCTGCACTACAATGAAGTTTCACTTCCCCCCGGTCAAAAGGGCCATCTGAAAAAAGTGTAAAATCCAGAAAGGCAGGACAGGCCATGGAGAACTGGGAGCCTTGTTATGCTGATGGGCGGGATGTAAATTGCCAACAGACACTCGGGAGAAGTGTATGGTGTTTCCTGAAACATCTAGAAAACAAAGCAACAGAGCCTAGGGCACTTCCACTTATGGTCCTATAGCTTAGGGAAATTAAAATCAAAAAGACACAGCCACCCCAATGTTTGGGACGCCTCTGTTTACAAGAACCTCGTTTACCGTACAAGTTCAATATCACAGAAAGTGAAAAATGGATAAAGAACTTGTGGTACTTACGTACAATGCAGTATCACTCAGCAGTGAAATCTATGTCATCAGGCCCGTAGCAGCACAATGAGTGGATTCAGGTACGATGATTCTAACTGAAATAAGTCACACAGAAAAAGAAACATCATAAGATATCAGTAATACACGGAATGTAAACTTGGCTACACAGGAACTGAATTACAGAACAGAACAGGGTCTCAAATTTAGAAAACCAACTTATGCTTGTTTAAGGGTAAAGGTGAGTTGGGGTGCTGCATAAAACCAGAGATTGAAATGAGCACAGATAAAGTTCCTTAAGCCAAATATGGAATAGACAAGAGCTACTCCTTGCTCAACGAAATGGACTCAACACCGCATATTAAACGCCTAAGAATGTACCTGACTCTTAAGTATCTTAAAACCTATGGATTGCTATGTCTCCGAAAGAGAATCAAGCATGTGTACAGGGACATAAACGCAGCAGTGATAGGATTGGAGAGGTTCGGTGAGCAAATGAAGACCCTTTGAAGTCATATTGCATGGTACCCATTCCACGGGTTTCAACTACCCAGGTTTAAGGTATTCTTCCTTCAGCTAAAACATGCATGTGGAACCTAGAGTATGATCAACCATGTGATCGGGAGACGTGTTCAAATATGTCTCAGTTTTCGTACCCTGGTACTCGGGTGCAACATTCCAGACGCTTTACTAACACTCTCCCGACTTGGAGAGTCAGTCCCTTTAACCTCCTGTTTGGCCCAGTTTGCAATTTCTGCGGAAGATGAACAGGAATAGCGAGAACCAATGAGAGACTAGCTGGAGGTGTCTGGACGGGCAAATTTAACTCTCATTTCCCACCAGGAAGAGGAAATAACCAAAGGCTCAGCGTGCCGTGCCGGAACCAGATTAGGGCCTGAAGCCATCCTGCGGTGTTGCGGCCAGCTCACAAGAAAACGAGTTGAAGAAAGGAGCTCAGGGGCACTGTAATTCACAAACCTGCAGAGTTATAAATGACAGCTATCGTCCAAAAATATACTGAAGTAAGGCTGCCAAGAGGACTTGAAAGCGGGGCAGAATTGCAGGAAACCGATTTCAGGAGGTAGACTGGAATTGCATTGAAAGCATAGGAAAAGAGGCAGAACGTCCACAATGATGCACTTGGCCAAAAAGGGCGTATGCGTTTTTTCCTGAATATATTCAGGAAAAAACGCATACGCCCTTTTTGGCCAACCAAGCAAGCTTGCAAAGGAAATCTGCACTACAATGAAGTCTCACTTCCCCCCGGTCAAAAGGGCCATCTGAAAAAAGTGTAAAATCCAGAAAGGCAGGACAGGCCATGGAGAACTGGGAGCCTTGTTATGCTGATGGGCGGGATGTAAATTGCCAACAGACACTCGGGAGAAGTGTATGGTGTTTCCTGAAACATCTAAAAAACAAAGCAACAGAGCCTAGGGCACTTCCACTTATGGTCCTATAGCTTAGGGAAATTAAAATCAAAAAGATACAGCCACCCCAATGTTTGGGACGCCTCTGTTTACAAGAACCTCGTTTACCGTACAAGTTCAATATCACAGAAAGTGAAAAATGGATAAAGAACTTGTGGTACTTACGTACAATGCAGTATCACTCAGCAGTGAAATCTATGCCATCAGGCCCGTAGCAGCACAATGAGTGGATTCAGGTACGATGATTCTAACTGAAATAAGTCACACAGAAAAAGAAACATCATAAGATATCAGTAATACACGGAATGTAAACTTGGCTACACAGGAACTGAATTACAGAACAGAACAGGGTCTCAAATTTAGAAAACCAACTTATGCTTGTTTAAGGGTAAAGGTGAGTTGGGGTGCTGCATAAAACCAGAGATTGAAATGAGCACAGATAAAGTTCCTTAAGCCAAATATGGAATAGACAAGAGCTACTCCTTGCTCAACGAAATGGACTCAACACCGCATATTAAACGCCTAAGAATGTACCTGACTCTTAAGTATCTTAAAACCTATGGATTGCTATGTCTCCGAAAGAGAATCAAGCATGTGTACAGGGACATAAACGCAGCAGTGATAGGATTGGAGAGGTTCGGTGAGCAAATGAAGACCCTTTGAAGTCATATTGCATGGTACCCATTCCACGGGTTTCAACTACCCAGGTTTAAGGTATTCTTCCTTCAGCTAAAACATGCATGTGGAACCTAGAGTATGATCAACCATGTGATCGGGAGACGTGTTCAAATATGTCTCAGTTTTTGTACCCTGGTACTCGGGTGCAACATTCCAGACGCTTTACTAACACTCTCCCGACTTGGAGAGTCAGTCCCTTTAACCTCCTGTTTGGCCCAGTTTGCAATTTCTGCGGAAGATGAACAGGAATAGCGAGAACCAATGAGAGACTAGCTGGAGGTGTCTGGACGGGCAAATTTAACTCTCATTTCCCACCAGGAAGAGGAAATAACCAAAGGCTCAGCGTGCCGTGCCGGAACCAGATTAGGGCCTGAAGCCATCCTGCGGTGTTGCGGCCAGCTCACAAGAAAACGAGTTGAAGAAAGGAGCTCAGGGGCACTGTAATTCACAAACCTGCAGAGTTATAAATGACAACTATCGTCCAAAAATATACTGAAGTAAGGCTGCCAAGAGGACTTGAAAGCGGGGCAGAATTGCAGGAAACCGATTTCAGGAGGTAGACTGGAATTGCATTGAAAGCATAGGAAAAGAGGCAGAACGTCCACAATGATGCACTTGGCCAAAAAGGGCGTATGCGTTTTTTCCTGAATATATTCAGGAAAAAACGCATACGCCCTTTTTGGCCAACCAAGCAAGCTTGCAAAGGAAATCTGCGCTACAATGAAGTCTCACTTCCCCCCCCCCCGGTCAAAAGGGCCATCTGAAAAAAGTGTAAAATCCAGAAAGGCAGGACAGGCCATGGAGAACTGGGAGCCTTGTTATGCTGATGGGCGGGATGTAAACTGCCAAGAGACACTCGGGAGAAGTGTATGGTGTTTCCTGAAACATCTAAAAAACAAAGCAACAGAGCCTAGGGCACTTCCACTTATGGTCCTATAGCTTAGGGATATTAAAATCAAAAAGACACAGCCACCCCAATGTTTGGGACGCCTCTGTTTACAAGAACCTCGTTTACCGTACAAGTTCAATATCACAGAAAGTGAAAAATGGATAAAGAACTTGTGGTACTTACGTACAATGCAGTATCACTCAGCAGTGAAATCTATGTCATCAGGCCCGTAGCAGCACAATGAGTGGATTCAGGTACGATGATTCTAACTGAAATAAGTCACACAGAAAAAGAAACATCATAAGATATCAGTAATACACGGAATGTCAACTTGGCTACACAGGAACTGAATTACAGAACAGAACAGGGTCTCAAATTTAGAAAACCAACTTATGCTTGTTTAAGGGTAAAGGTGAGTTGGGGTGCTGCATAAAACCAGAGATTGAAATGAGCACAGATAAAGTTCCTTAAGCCAAATATGGAATAGACAAGAGCTACTCCTTGCTCAACGAAATGGACTCAACACCGCATATTAAACGCCTAAGAATGTACCTGACTCTTAAGTATCTTAAAACCGATGGATTGCTATGTCTCCGAAAGAGAATCAAGCATGTGTACAGGGACATAAACGCAGCAGTGATAGGATTGGAGAGGTTCGGTGAGCAAATGAAGACCCTTTGAAGTCATATTGCATGGTACCCATTCCACGGGTTTCAACTACCCAGGTTTAAGGTATTCTTCCTTCAGCTAAAACATGCATGTGGAACCTAGAGTATGATCAACCATGTGATCGGGAGACGTGTTCAAATATGTCTCAGTTTTTGTACCCTGGTACTCGGGTGCAACATTCCAGACGCTTTACTAACACTCTCCCGACTTGGAGAGTCAGTCCCTTTAACCTCCTGTTTGGCCCAGTTTGCAATTTCTGCGGAAGATGAACAGGAATAGCGAGAACCAATGAGAGACTAGCTGGAGGTGTCTGGACGGGCAAATTTAACTCTCATTTCCCACCAGGAAGAGGAAATAACCAAAGGCTCAGCGTGCCGTGCCGGAACCAGATTAGGGCCTGAAGCCATCCTGCGGTGTTGCGGCCAGCTCACAAGAAAACGAGTTGAAGAAAGGAGCTCAGGGGCACTGTAATTCACAAACCTGCAGAGTTATAAATGACAACTATCGTCCAAAAATATACTGAAGTAAGGCTGCCAAGAGGACTTGAAAGCGGGGCAGAATTGCAGGAAACCGATTTCAGGAGGTAGACTGGAATTGCATTGAAAGCATAGGAAAAGAGGCAGAACGTCCACAATGATGCACTTGGCCAAAAAGGGCGTATGCGTTTTTTCCTGAATATATTCAGGAAAAAACGCATACGCCCTTTTTGGCCAACCAAGCAAGCTTGCAAAGGAAATCTGCACTACAATGAAGTCTCACTTCCCCCCCCCCCCCCGGTCAAAAGGGCCATCTGAAAAAAGTGTAAAATCCAGAAAGGCAGGACAGGCCATGGAGAACTGGGAGCCTTGTTATGCTGATGGGCGGGATGTAAACTGCCAAGAGACACTCGGGAGAAGTGTATGGTGTTTCCTGAAACATCTAAAAAACAAAGCAACAGAGCCTAGGGCACTTCCACTTATGGTCCTATAGCTTAGGGATATTAAAATCAAAAAGACACAGCCACCCCAATGTTTGGGACGCCTCTGTTTACAAGAACCTCGTTTACCGTACAAGTTCAATATCACAGAAAGTGAAAAATGGATAAAGAACTTGTGGTACTTACGTACAATGCAGTATCACTCAGCAGTGAAATCTATGTCATCAGGCCCGTAGCAGCACAATGAGTGGATTCAGGTACGATGATTCTAACTGAAATAAGTCACACAGAAAAAGAAACATCATAAGATATCAGTAATACACGGAATGTCAACTTGGCTACACAGGAACTGAATTACAGAACAGAACAGGGTCTCAAATTTAGAAAACCAACTTATGCTTGTTTAAGGGTAAAGGTGAGTTGGGGTGCTGCATAAAACCAGAGATTGAAATGAGCACAGATAAAGTTCCTTAAGCCAAATATGGAATAGACAAGAGCTACTCCTTGCTCAACGAAATGGACTCAACACCGCATATTAAACGCCTAAGAATGTACCTGACTCTTAAGTATCTTAAAACCGATGGATTGCTATGTCTCCGAAAGAGAATCAAGCATGTGTACAGGGACATAAACGCAGCAGTGATAGGATTGGAGAGGTTCGGTGAGCAAATGAAGACCCTTTGAAGTCATATTGCATGGTACCCATTCCACGGGTTTCAACTACCCAGGTTTAAGGTATTCTTCCTTTAGCTAAAACATGCATGTGGAACCTACAGTATGATCAACCATGTGATCGGGAGACGTGTTCAAATATGTCTCAGTTTTCGTACCTGGTACTCGGGTGCAACATTCCAGACGCTTTACTAACACTCTCCCGACTTGGAGAGTCAGTCCCTTTAACCTCCTGTTTGGCCCAGTTTGCAATTTCTGCGGAAGATGAACAGGAATAGGGAGAACCAATGAGAGACTAGCTGGAGGTGTCTGGACGGGCAAATTTAACTCTCATTTCCCACCAGGAAGAGGAAATAACCAAAGGCTCAGCGTGCCGTGCCGGAACCAGATTAGGGCCTGAAGCCATCCTGCGGTGTTGCGGCCAGCTCACAAGAAAACGAGTTGAAGAAAGGAGCTCAGGGGCACTGTAATTCACAAACCTGCAGAGTTATAAATGACAACTATCGTCCAAAAATATACTGAAGTAAGGCTGCCAAGAGGACTTGAAAGCGGGGCAGAATTGCAGGAAACCGATTTCAGGAGGTAGACTGGAATTGCATTGAAAGCATAGGAAAAGAGGCAGAACGTCCACAATGATGCACTTGGCCAAAAAGGGCGTATGCGTTTTTTCCTGAATATATTCAGGAAAAAACGCATACGCCCTTTTTGGCCAACCAAGCAAGCTTGCAAAGGAAATCTGCACTACAATGAAGTCTCACTTCCCCCCCCCCCGGTCAAAAGGGCCATCTGAAAAAAGTGTAAAATCCAGAAAGGCAGGACAGTCCATGGAGAACTGGGAGCCTTGTTATGCTGATGGGCGGGATGTAAATTGCCAACAGACACTGGGGAGAAGTGTATGGTGTTTCCTGAAACATCTAAAAAACAAAGCAACAGAGCCTAGGGCACTTCCACTTATGGTCCTATAGCTTAGGGAAATTAAAATCAAAAAGATACAGCCACCCCAATGTTTGGGACGCCTCTGTTTACAAGAACCTCGTTTACCGTACAAGTTCAATATCACAGAAAGTGAAAAATGGATAAAGAACTTGTGGTACTTACGTACAATGCAGTATCACTCAGCAGTGATATCTATGCCATCAGGCCCGTAGCAGCACAATGAGTGGATTCAGGTACGATGATTCTAACTGAAATAAGTCACACAGAAAAAGAAACATCATAAGATATCAGTAATACACGGAATGTCAACTTGGCTACACAGGAACTGAATTACAGAACAGAACAGGGTCTCAAATTTAGAAAACCAACTTATGCTTGTTTAAGGGTAAAGGTGAGTTGGGGTGCTGCATAAAACCAGAGATTGAAATGAGCACAGATAAAGTTCCTTAAGCCAAATATGGAATAGACAAGAGCTACTCCTTGCTCAACGAAATGGACTCAACACCGCATATTAAACGCCTAAGAATGTACCTGACTCTTAAGTATCTTAAAACCTATGGATTGCTATGTCTCCGAAAGAGAATCAAGCATGTGTACAGGGACATAAATGCAGCAGTGATAGGATTGGAGAGGTTCGGTGAGCAAATGAAGACCCTTTGAAGTCATATTGCATGGTACCCATTCCACGGGTTTCAACTACCCAGGTTTAAGGTATTCTTCCTTCAGCTAAAACATGCATGTGGAACCTAGAGTATGATCAACCATGTGATCGGGAGACGTGTTCAAATATGTCTCAGTTTTCGTACCCTGGTACTCGGGTGCAACATTCCAGACGCTTTACTAACACTCTCCCGACTTGGAGAGTCAGTCCCTTTAACCTCCTGTTTGGCCCAGTTTGCAATTTCTGCGGAAGATGAACAGGAATAGCGAGAACCAATGAGAGACTAGCTGGAGGTGTCTGGACGGGCAAATTTAACTCTCATTTCCCACCAGGAAGAGGAAATAACCAAAGGCTCAGCGTGCCGTGCCGGAACCAGATTAGGGCCTGAAGTCATCCTGCGGTGTTGCGGCCAGCTCACAAGAAAACGAGTTGAAGAAAGGAGCTCAGGGGCACTGTAATTCACAAACCTGCAGAGTTATAAATGACAACTATCGTCCAAAAATATACTGAAGTAAGGCTGCCAAGAGGACTTGAAAGCGGGGCAGAATTGCAGGAAACCGATTTCAGGAGGTAGACTGGAATTGCATTGAAAGCATAGGAAAAGAGGCAGAACGTCCACAATGATGCACTTGGCCAAAAAGGGCGTATGCGTGTTTTCCTGAATATATTCAGGAAAAAACGCATACGCCCTTTTTGGCCAACCAAGCAAGCTTGCAAAGGAAATCTGCACTACAATGAAGTCTCACTTCCCCCCGGTCAAAAGGGCCATCTGAAAAAAGTGTAAAATCCAGAAAGGCAGGACAGGCCATGGAGAACTGGGAGCCTTGTTATGCTGATGGGCGGGATGTAAACTGCCAAGAGACACTCGGGAGAAGTGTATGGTGTTTCCTGAAACATCTAAAAAACAAAGCAACAGAGCCTAGGGCACTTCCACTTATGGTCCTATAGCTTAGGGAAATTAAAATCAAAAAGACACAGCCACCCCAATGTTTGGGACGCCTCTGTTTACAAGAACCTCGTTGACCGTACAAGTTCAATATCACAGAAAGTGAAAAATGGATAAAGAACTTGTGGTACTTACGTACAATGCAGTATCACTCAGCAGTGAAATCTATGTCATCAGGCCCGTAGCAGCACAATGAGTGGATTCAGGTACGATGATTCTAACTGAAATAAGTCACACAGAAAAAGAAACATCATAAGATATCAGTAATACACGGAATGTAAACTTGGCTACACAGGAACTGAATTACAGAACAGAACAGGGTCTCAAATTTAGAAAACCAACTTATGCTTGTTTAAGGGTAAAGGTGAGTTGGGGTGCTGCATAAAACCAGAGATTGAAATGAGCACAGATAAAGTTCCTTAAGCCAAATATGGAATACACAAGAGCTACTCCTTGCTCAACGAAATGGACTCAACACCGCATATTAAACGCCTAAGAATGTACCTGACTCTTAAGTATCTTAAAACCTATGGATTGCTATGTCTCCGAAGGAGAATCAAGCATGTGTACAGGGACATAAACGCAGCAGTGATAGGATTGGAGAGGTTCGGTGAGCAAATGAAGACCCTTTGAAGTCATATTGCATGGTACCCATTCCACGGGTTTCAACTACCCAGGTTTAAGGTATTCTTCCTTCAGCTAAAACATGCATGTGGAACCTAGAGTATGATCAACCATGTGATCGGGAGACGTGTTCAAATATGTCTCAGTTTTCGTACCCTGGTACTCGGGTGCAACATTCCAGACGCTTTACTAACACTCTCCCGACTTGGAGAGTCCGTCCCTTTAACCTCCTGTTTGGCCCAGTTTGCAATTTCTGCGGAAGATGAACAGGAATAGCGAGAACCAATGAGAGACTAACTGGAGATGTCTGGACGGGCAAATTTAACTCTCATTTCCCACCAGGAAGAGGAAATAACCAAAGGCTCAGCGTGCCGTGCCGGAACCAGATTAGGGCCTGAAGCCATCCTGCGGTGTTGCGGCCAGCTCACAAGAAAACGAGTTGAAGAAAGGAGCTCAGGGGCACTGTAATTCACAAACCTGCAGAGTTATAAATGACAACTATCGTCCAAAAATATACTGAAGTAAGGCTGCCAAGAGGACTTGAAAGCGGGGCAGAATTGCAGGAAACCGATTTCAGGAGGTAGACTGGAATTGCATTGAAAGCATAGGAAAAGAGGCAGAACGTCCACAATGATGCACTTGGCCAAAAAGGGCGTATGCGTTTTTTCCTGAATATATTCAGGAAAAAACGCATACGCCCTTTTTGGCCAACCAAGCAAGCTTGCAAAGGAAATCTGCACTACAATGAAGTCTCACTTCCCCCCGGTCAAAAGGGCCATCTGAAAAAAGTGTAAAATCCAGAAAGGCAGGACAGGCCATGGAGAACTGGGAGCCTTGTTATGCTGATGGGCGGGATGTAAACTGCCAAGAGACACTCGGGAGAAGTGTATGGTGTTTCCTGAAACATCTAAAAAACAAAGCAACAGAGCCTAGGGCACTTCCACTTATGGTCCTATAGCTTAGGGAAATTAAAATCAAAAAGACACAGCCACCCCAATGTTTGGGACGCCTCTGTTTACAAGAACCTCGTTGACCGTACAAGTTCAATATCACAGAAAGTGAAAAATGGATAAAGAACTTGTGGTACTTACGTACAATGCAGTATCACTCAGCAGTGAAATCTATGTCATCAGGCCCGTAGCAGCACAATGAGTGGATTCAGGTACGATGATTCTAACTGAAATAAGTCACACAGAAAAAGAAACATCATAAGATATCAGTAATACACGGAATGTCAACTTGGCTACACAGGAACTGAATTACAGAACAGAACAGGGTCTCAAATTTAGAAAACCAACTTATGCTTGTTTAAGGGTAAAGGTGAGTTGGGGTGCTGCATAAAACCAGAGATTGAAATGAGCACAGATAAAGTTCCTTAAGCCAAATATGGAATACACAAGAGCTACTCCTTGCTCAACGAAATGGACTCAACACCGCATATTAAACGCCTAAGAATGTACCTGACTCTTAAGTATCTTAAAACCTATGGATTGCTATGTCTCCGAAAGAGAATCAAGCATGTGTACAGGGACATAAACGCAGCAGTGATAGGATTGGAGAGGTTCGGTGAGCAAATGAAGACCCTTTGAAGTCATATTGCATGGTACCCATTCCACGGGTTTCAACTACCCAGGTTTAAGGTATTCTTCCTTCAGCTAAAACATGCATGTGGAACCTAGAGTATGATCAACCATGTGATCGGGAGACGTGTTCAAATATGTCTCAGTTTTCGTACCCTGGTACTCGGGTGCAACATTCCAGACGCTTTACTAACACTCTCCCGACTTGGAGAGTCAGTCCCTTTAACCTCCTGTTTGGCCCAGTTTGCAATTTCTGCGGAAGATGAACAGGAATAGCGAGAACCAATGAGAGACTAGCTGGAGGTGTCTGGACGGGCAAATTTAACTCTCATTTCCCACCAGGAAGAGGAAATAACCAAAGGCTCAGCGTGCCGTGCCGGAACCAGATTAGGGCCTGAAGCCATCCTGCGGTGTTGCGGCCAGCTCACAAGAAAACGAGTTGAAGAAAGGAGCTCAGGGGCACTGTAATTCACAAACCTGCAGAGTTATAAATGACAACTATCGTCCAAAAATATACTGAAGTAAGGCTGCCAAGAGGACTTGAAAGCGGGGCAGAATTGCAGGAAACCGATTTCAGGAGGTAGACTGGAATTGCATTGAAAGCATAGGAAAAGAGGCAGAACGTCCACAATGATGCACTTGGCCAAAAAGGGCGTATGCGTTTTTTCCTGAATATATTCAGGAAAAAACGCATACGCCCTTTTTGGCCAACCAAGCAAGCTTGCAAAGGAAATCTGCACTACAATGAAGTCTCACTTCCCCCCGGTCAAAAGGGCCATCTGAAAAAAGTGTAAAATCCAGAAAGGCAGGACAGGCCATGGAGAACTGGGAGCCTTGTTATGCTGATGGGCGGGATGTAAACTGCCAAGAGACACTCGGGAGAAGTGTATGGTGTTTCCTGAAACATCTAAAAAACAAAGCAACAGAGCCTAGGGCACTTCCACTTATGGTCCTATAGCTTAGGGAAATTAAAATCAAAAAGACACAGCCACCCCAATGTTTGGGACGCCTCTGTTTACAAGAACCTCGTTGACCGTACAAGTTCAATATCACAGAAAGTGAAAAATGGATAAAGAACTTGTGGTACTTACGTACAATGCAGTATCACTCAGCAGTGAAATCTATGTCATCAGGCCCGTAGCAGCACAATGAGTGGATTCAGGTACGATGATTCTAACTGAAATAAGTCACACAGAAAAAGAAACATCATAAGATATCAGTAATACACGGAATGTAAACTTGGCTACACAGGAACTGAATTACAGAACAGAACAGGGTCTCAAATTTAGAAAACCAACTTATGCTTGTTTAAGGGTAAAGGTGAGTTGGGGTGCTGCATAAAACCAGAGATTGAAATGAGCACAGATAAAGTTCCTTAAGCCAAATATGGAATAGACAAGAGCTACTCCTTGCTCAACGAAATGGACTCAACACCGCATATTAAACGCCTAAGAATGTACCTGACTCTTAAGTATCTTAAAACCTATGGATTGCTATGTCTCCGAAAGAGAATCAAGCATGTGTACAGGGACATAAACGCAGCAGTGATAGGATTGGAGAGGTTCGGTGAGCAAATGAAGACCCTTTGAAGTCATATTGCATGGTACCCATTCCACGGGTTTCAACTACCCAGGTTTAAGGTATTCTTCCTTCAGCTAAAACATGCATGTGGAACCTAGAGTATGATCAACCATGTGATCGGGAGACGTGTTCAAATATGTCTCAGTTTTCGTACCCTGGTACTCGGGTGCAACATTCCAGACGCTTTACTAACACTCTCCCGACTTGGAGAGTCAGTCCCTTTAACCTCCTGTTTGGCCCAGTTTGCAATTTCTGCGGAAGATGAACAGGAATAGCGAGAACCAATGAGAGACTAGCTGGAGGTGTCTGGACGGGCAAATTTAACTCTCATTTCCCACCAGGAAGAGGAAATAACCAAAGGCTCAGCGTGCCGTGCCGGAACCAGATTAGGGCCTGAAGCCATCCTGCGGTGTTGCGGCCAGCTCACAAGAAAACGAGTTGAAGAAAGGAGCTCAGGGGCACTGTAATTCACAAACCTGCAGAGTTATAAATGACAACTATCGTCCAAAAATATACTGAAGTAAGGCTGCCAAGAGGACTTGAAAGCGGGGCAGAATTGCAGGAAACCGATTTCAGGAGGTAGACTGGAATTGCATTGAAAGCATAGGAAAAGAGGCAGAACGTCCACAATGATGCACTTGGCCAAAAAGGGCGTATGCGTTTTTTCCTGAATATATTCAGGAAAAAACGCATACGCCCTTTTTGGCCAACCAAGCAAGCTTGCAAAGGAAATCTGCACTACAATGAAGTCTCACTTCCCCCCGGTCAAAAGGGCCATCTGAAAAAAGTGTAAAATCCAGAAAGGCAGGACAGGCCATGGAGTACTGGGAGCCTTGTTATGCTGATGGGTGGGATGTAAATTGCCAACAGACACTCGGGAGAAGTGTATGGTGTTTCCTGAAACATCTAAAAAACAAAGCAACAGAGCCTAGGGCACTTCCACTTATGGTCCTATAGCTTAGGGAAATTTAAATCAAAAAGACACAGCCACCCCAATGTTTGGGACGCCTCTGTTTACAAGAACCTCGTTTACCGTACAAGTTCAATATCACAGAAAGTGAAAAATGGATAAAGAACTTGTGGTACTTACGTACAATGCAGTATCACTCAGCAGTGAAATCTATGTCATCAGGCCCGTAGCAGCACAATGAGTGGATTCAGGTACGATGATTCTAACTGAAATAAGTCACACAGAAAAAGAAACATCATAAGATATCAGTAATACACGGAATGTAAACTTGGCTACACAGGAACTGAATTACAGAACAGAACAGGGTCTCAAATTTAGAAAACCAACTTATGCTTGTTTAAGGGTAAAGGTGAGTTGGTGTGCTGCATAAAACCAGAGATTGAAATGAGCACAGATAAAGTTCCTTAAGCCAAATATGGAATAGACAAGAGCTACTCCTTGCTCAACGAAATGGACTCAACACCGCATATTAAACGCCTAAGAATGTACCTGACTCTTAAGTATCTTAAAACCTATGGATTGCTATGTCTCCGAAAGAGAATCAAGCATGTGTACAGGGACATAAACGCAGCAGTGATAGGATTGGAGAGGTTCGGTGAGCAAATGAAGACCCTTTGAAGTCATATTGCATGGTACCCATTCCACGGGTTTCAACTACCCAGGTTTAAGGTATTCTTCCTTCAGCTAAAACATGCATGTGGAACCTAGAGTATGATCAACCATGTGATCGGGAGACGTGTTCAAATATGTCTCAGTTTTCGTACCCTGGTACTCGGGTGCAACATTCCAGACGCTTTACTAACACTCTCCCGACTTGGAGAGTCAGTCCCTTTAACCTCCTGTTTGGCCCAGTTTGCAATTTCTGCGGAAGATGAACAGGAATAGCGAGAACCAATGAGAGACTAGCTGGAGGTGTCTGGACGGGCAAATTTAACTCTCATTTCCCACCAGGAAGAGGAAATAACCAAAGGCTCAGCGTGCCGTGCCGGAACCAGATTAGGGCCTGAAGCCATCCTGCGATGTTGCGGCCAGCTCACAAGAAAACAAGTTGAAGAAAGGAGCTCAGGCGCACTGTAATTCACAAACCTGCAGAGTTATAAATGACAACTATCGTCCAAAAATATACTGAAGTAAGGCTGCCAAGAGGACTTGAAAGCGGGGCAGAATTGCAGGAAACCGATTTCAGGAGGTAGACTGGAATTGCATTGAAAGCATAGGAAAAGAGGCAGAACGTCCACAATGATGCACTTGGCCAAAAAGGGCGTATGCGTTTTTTCCTGAATATATTCAGGAAAAAACGCATACGCCCTTTTTGGCCAACCAAGCAAGCTTGCAAAGGAAATCTGCACTACAATGAAGTCTCACTTCCCCCCGGTCAAAAGGGCCATCTGAAAAAAGTGTAAAATCCAGAAAGGCAGGACAGGCCATGGAGAACTGGGAGCCTTGTTATGCTGATGGGCGGGATGTAAACTGCCAACAGACACTCGGGAGAAGTGTATGGTGTTTCCTGAAACATCTAAAAAACAAAGCAACAGAGCCTAGGGCACTTCCACTTATGGTCCTATAGCTTAGGGAAATTAAAATCAAAAAGATACAGCCACCCCAATGTTTGGGACGCCTCTGTTTACAAGAACCTCGTTTACCGTACAAGTTCAATATCACAGAAAGTGAAAAATGGATAAAGAACTTGTGGTACTTACGTACAATGCAGTATCACTCAGCAGTGAAATCTATGTCATCAGGCCCGTAGCAGCACAATGAGTGGATTCAGGTACGATGATTCTAACTGAAATAAGTCACACAGAAAAAGAAACATCATAAGATATCAGTAATACACGGAATGTAAACTTGGCTACACAGGAACTGAATTACAGAACAGAACAGGGTCTCAAATTTAGAAAACCAACTTATGCTTGTTTAAGGGTAAAGGTGAGTTGGGGTGCTGCATAAAACCAGAGATTGAAATGAGCACAGATAAAGTTCCTTAAGCCAAATATGGAATAGACAAGAGCTACTCCTTGCTCAACGAAATGGACTCAACACCGCATATTAAACGCCTAAGAATGTACCTGACTCTTAAGTATCTTAAAACCTATGGATTGCTATGTCTCCGAAAGAGAATCAAGCATGTGTACAGGGACATAAACGCAGCAGTGATAGGATTGGAGAGGTTCGGTGAGCAAATGAAGACCCTTTGAAGTCATATTGCATGGTACCCATTCCACGGGTTTCAACTACCCAGGTTTAAGGTATTCTTCCTTCAGCTAAAACATGCATGTGGAACCTAGAGTATGATCAACCATGTGATCGGGAGACGTGTTCAAATATGTCTCAGTTTTCGTACCCTGGTACTCGGGTGCAACATTCCAGACGCTTTACTAACACTCTCCCGACTTGGAGAGTCAGTCCCTTTAACCTCCTTTTTGGCCCAGTTTGCAATTTCTGCAGAAGATGAACAGGAATAGCGAGAACCAATGAGAGACTAGCTGGAGGTGTCTGGACGGGCAAATTTAACTCTCATTTCCCACCAGGAAGAGGAAATAACCAAAGGCTCAGCGTGCCGTGCCGGAACCAGATTAGGGCCTGAAGCCATCCTGCGGTGTTGCGGCCAGCTCACAAGAAAACGAGTTGAAGAAAGGAGCTCAGGGGCACTGTAATTCACAAACCTGCAGAGTTATAAATGACAACTATCGTCCAAAAATATACTGAAGTAAGGCTGCCAAGAGGACTTGAAAGCGGGGCAGAATTGCAGGAAACCGATTTCAGGAGGTAGACTGGAATTGCATTGAAAGCATAGGAAAAGAGGCAGAACGTCCACAATGATGCACTTGGCCAAAAAGGGCGTATGCGTTTTTTCCTGAATATATTCAGGAAAAAACGCATACGCCCTTTTTGGCCAACCAAGCAAGCTTGCAAAGGAAATCTGCACTACAATGAAGTCTCACTTCCCGCCGGTTAAAAGGGCCATCTGAAAAAAGTGTAAAATCCAGAAAGGCAGGACAGGCCATGGAGAACTGGGAGCCTTGTTATGCTGATGGGCGGGATGTAAACTGCCAAGAGACACTCGGGAGAAGTGTATGGTGTTTCCTGAAACATCTAAAAAACAAAGCAACAGAGCCTAGGGCACTTCCACTTATAGTCCTATAGCTTAGGGAAATTAAAATCAAAAAGACACAGCCACCCCAATGTTTGGGACGCCTCTGTTTACACGAACCTCGTTTACCGTACAAGTTGAATATCACAGAAAGTGAAAAATGGATAAAGAACTTGTGGTACTTACGTACAATGCAGTATCACTCAGCAGTGAAATCTATGTCATCAGGCCCGTAGCAGCACAATGAGTGGATTCAGGTACGATGATTCTAACTGAAATAAGTCACACAGAAAAAGAAACATCATAAGATATCAGTAATACACGGAATGTAAACTTGGCTACACAGGAACTGAATTACAGAACAGAACAGGGTCTCAAATTTAGAAAACCAACTTATGCTTGTTTAAGGGTAAAGGTGAGTTGGGGTGCTGCATAAAACCAGAGATTGAAATGAGCACAGATAAAGTTCCTTAAGCCAAATATGGAATAGACAAGAGCTACTCCTTGCTCAACGAAATGGACTCAACACCGCATATTAAACGCCTAAGAATGTACCTGACTCTTAAGTATCTTAAAACCTATGGATTGCTATGTCTCCGAAAGAGAATCAAGCATGTGTACAGGGACATAAACGCAGCAGTGATAGGATTGGAGAGGTTCGGTGAGCAAATGAAGACCCTTTGAAGTCATATTGCATGGTACCCATTCCACGGGTTTCAACTACCCAGGTTTAAGGTATTCTTCCTTCAGCTAAAACATGCATGTGGAACCTAGAGTATGATCAACCATGTGATCGGGAGACGTGTTCAAATATGTCTCAGTTTTCGTACCCTGGTACTCGGGTGCAACATTCAAGACGCTTTACTAACACTCTCCCGACTTGGAGAGTCAGTCCCTTTAACCTCCTGTTTGGCCCAGTTTGCAATTTCTGCGGAAGATGAACAGGAATAGCGAGAACCAATGAGAGACTAGCTGGAGGTGTCTGGACGGGCAAATTTAACTCTCATTTCCCACCAGGAAGAGGAAATAACCAAAGGCTCAGCGTGCCGTGCCGGAACCAGATTAGGGCCTGAAGCCATCCTGCGGTGTTGCGGCCAGCTCACAAGAAAACAAGTTGAAGAAAGGAGCTCAGGGGCACTGTAATTCACAAACCTGCAGAGTTATAAATGACAACTATCGTCCAAAAATATACTGAAGTAAGGCTGCCAAGAGGACTTGAAAGCGGGGCAGAATTGCAGGAAACCGATTTCAGGAGGTAGACTGGAATTGCATTGAAAGCATAGGAAAAGAGGCAGAACGTCCACAATGATGCACTTGGCCAAAAAGGGCGTATGCGTTTTTTCCTGAATATATTCAGGAAAAAACGCATACGCCCTTTTTGGCCAACCAAGCAAGCTTGCAAAGGAAATCTGCACTACAATGAAGTCTCACTTCCCCCCGGTCAAAAGGGCCATCTGAAAATAGTGTAAAATCCAGAAAGGCAGGACAGGCCATGGAGAACTGGGAGCCTTGTTATGCTGATGGGCGGGATGTAAACTGCCAACAGACACTCGGGAGAAGTGTATGGTGTTTCCTGAAACATCTAAAAAAGAAAGCAACAGAGCCTAGGGCACTTCCACTTATGGTCCTATAGCTTAGGGAAATTAAAATCAAAAAGATACAGCCACCCCAATGTTTGGGACGCCTCTGTTTACAAGAACCTCGTTTACCGTACAAGTTCAATATCACAGAAAGTGAAAAATGGATAAAGAACTTGTGGTACTTACGTACAATGCAGTATCACTCAGCAGTGAAATCTATGTCATCAGGCCCGTAGCAGCAAAATGAGTGGATTCAGGTACGATGATTCTAACTGAAATAAGTCACACAGAAAAAGAAACATCATAAGATATCAGTAATACACGGAATGTAAACTTGGCTACACAGAAACTGAATTACAGAACAGAACAGGGTCTCAAATTTAGAAAACCAACTTATGCTTGTTTAAGGGTAAAGGTGAGTTGGGGTGCTGCATAAAACCAGAGATTGAAATGAGCACAGATAAAGTTCCTTAAGCCAAATATGGAATAGACAAGAGCTACTCCTTGCTCAACGAAATGGACTCAACACCGCATATTAAACGCCTAAGAATGTACCTGACTCTTAAGTATCTTAAAACCTATGGATTGCTATGTCTCCGAAAGAGAATCAAGCATGTGTACAGGGACATAAACGCAGCAGTGATAGGATTGGAGAGGTTCGGTGAGCAAATGAAGACCCTTTGAAGTCATATTGCATGGTACCCATTCCACGGGTTTCAACTACCCAGGTTTAAGGTATTCTTCCTTCAGCTAAAACATGCATGTGGAACCTAGAGTATGATCAACCATGTGATCGGGAGACGTGTTCAAATATGTCTCAGTTTTCGTACCCTGGTACTCGGGTGCAACATTCCAGACGCTTTACTAACACTCTCCCGACTTGGAGAGTCAGTCCCTTTAACCTCCTGTTTGGCCCAGTTTGCAATTTCTGCGGAAGATGAACAGGAATAGCGAGAACCAATGAGAGACTAGCTGGAGGTGTCTGGACGGGCAAATTTAACTCTCATTTCCCACCAGGAAGAGGAAATAACCAAAGGCTCAGCGTGCCGTGCCGGAACCAGATTAGGGCCTGAAGCCATCCTGCGGTGTTGCGGCCAGCTCACAAGAAAACGAGTTGAAGAAAGGAGCTCAGGGGCACTGTAATTCACAAACCTGCAGAGTTATAAATGACAACTATCGTCCAAAAATATACTGAAGTAAGGCTGCCAAGAGGACTTGAAAGCGGGGCAGAATTGCAGGAAACCGATTTCAGGAGGTAGACTGGAATTGCATTGAAAGCATAGGAAAAGAGGCAGAACGTCCACAATGATGCACTTGGCCAAAAAGGGCGTATGCGTTTTTTCCTGAATATATTCAGGAAAAAACGCATACGCCCTTTTTGGCCAACCAAGCAAGCTTGCAAAGGAAATCTGCACTACAATGAAGTCTCACTTCCCCCCGGTCAAAAGGGCCATCTGAAAAAAGTGTAAAATCCAGAAAGGCAGGACAGGCCATGGAGAACTGGGAGCCTTGTTATGCTGATGGGTGGGATGTAAATTGCCAACAGACACTCGGGAGAAGTGTATGGTGTTTCCTGAAACATCTAAAAAACAAAGCAACAGAGCCTAGGGCACTTCCACTTATGGTCCTATAGCTTAGGGAAATTAAAATCAAAAAGACACAGCCACCCCAATGTTTGGGACGCCTCTGTTTACAAGAACCTCGTTTACCGTACAAGTTCAATATCACAGAAAGTGAAAAATGGATAAAGAACTTGTGGTACTTACGTACAATGCAGTATCACTCAGCAGTGAAATCTATGTCATCAGGCCCGTAGCAGCACAATGAGTGGATTCAGGTACGATGATTCTAACTGAAATAAGTCACACAGAAAAAGAAACATCATAAGATATCAGTAATACACGGAATGTAAACTTGGCTACACAGGAACTGAATTACAGAACAGAACAGGGTCTCAAATTTAGAAAACCAACTTATGCTTGTTTAAGGGTAAAGGTGAGTTGGGGTGCTGCATAAAACCAGAGATTGAAATGAGCACAGATAAAGTTCCTTAAGCCAAATATGGAATAGACAAGAGCTACTCCTTGCTCAACGAAATGGACTCAACACCGCATATTAAACGCCTAAGAATGTACCTGACTCTTAAGTATCTTAAAACCTATGGATTGCTATGTCTCCGAAAGAGAATCAAGCATGTGTACAGGGACATAAACGCAGCAGTGATAGGATTGGAGAGGTTCGGTGAGCAAATGAAGACCCTTTGAAGTCATATTGCATGGTACCCATTCCACGGGTTTCAACTACCCAGGTTTAAGGTATTCTTCCTTCAGCTAAAACATGCATGTGGAACCTAGAGTATGATCAACCATGTGATCGGGAGACGTGTTCAAATATGTCTCAGTTTTCGTACCCTGGTACTCGGGTGCAACATTCCAGACGCTTTACTAACACTCTCCCGACTTGGAGAGTCAGTCCCTTTAACCTCCTGTTTGGCCCAGTTTGCAATTTCTGCGGAAGATGAACAGGAATAGCGAGAACCAATGAGAGACTAGCTGGAGGTGTCTGGACGGGCAAATTTAACTCTCATTTCCCACCAGGAAGAGGAAATAACCAAAGGCTCAGCGTGCCGTGCCGGAACCAGATTAGGGCCTGAAGCCATCCTGCGATGTTGCGGCCAGCTCACAAGAAAACAAGTTGAAGAAAGGAGCTCAGGCGCACTGTAATTCACAAACCTGCAGAGTTATAAATGACAACTATCGTCCAAAAATATACTGAAGTAAGGCTGCCAAGAGGACTTGAAAGCGGGGCAGAATTGCAGGAAACCGATTTCAGGAGGTAGACTGGAATTGCATTGAAAGCATAGGAAAAGAGGCAGAACGTCCACAATGATGCACTTGGCCAAAAAGGGCGTATGCGTTTTTTCCTGAATATATTCAGGAAAAAACGCATACGCCCTTTTTGGCCAACCAAGCAAGCTTGCAAAGGAAATCTGCACTACAATGAAGTCTCACTTCCCCCCGGTCAAAAGGGCCATCTGAAAAAAGTGTAAAATCCAGAAAGGCAGGACAGGCCATGGAGAACTGGGAGCCTTGTTATGCTGATGGGCGGGATGTAAACTGCCAACAGACACTCGGGAGAAGTGTATGGTGTTTCCTGAAACATCTAAAAAACAAAGCAACAGAGCCTAGGGCACTTCCACTTATGGTCCTATAGCTTAGGGAAATTAAAATCAAAAAGATACAGCCACCCCAATGTTTGGGACGCCTCTGTTTACAAGAACCTCGTTTACCGTACAAGTTCAATATCACAGAAAGTGAAAAATGGATAAAGAACTTGTGGTACTTACGTACAATGCAGTATCACTCAGCAGTGAAATCTATGTCATCAGGCCCGTAGCAGCACAATGAGTGGATTCAGGTACGATGATTCTAACTGAAATAAGTCACACAGAAAAAGAAACATCATAAGATATCAGTAATACACGGAATGTAAACTTGGCTACACAGGAACTGAATTACAGAACAGAACAGGGTCTCAAATTTAGAAAACCAACTTATGCTTGTTTAAGGGTAAAGGTGAGTTGGGGTGCTGCATAAAACCAGAGATTGAAATGAGCACAGATAAAGTTCCTTAAGCCAAATATGGAATAGACAAGAGCTACTCCTTGCTCAACGAAATGGACTCAACACCGCATATTAAACGCCTAAGAATGTACCTGACTCTTAAGTATCTTAAAACCTATGGATTGCTATGTCTCCGAAAGAGAATCAAGCATGTGTACAGGGACATAAACGCAGCAGTGATAGGATTGGAGAGGTTCGGTGAGCAAATGAAGACCCTTTGAAGTCATATTGCATGGTACCCATTCCACGGGTTTCAACTACCCAGGTTTAAGGTATTCTTCCTTCAGCTAAAACATGCATGTGGAACCTAGAGTATGATCAACCATGTGATCGGGAGACGTGTTCAAATATGTCTCAGTTTTCGTACCCTGGTACTCGGGTGCAACATTCCAGACGCTTTACTAACACTCTCCCGACTTGGAGAGTCAGTCCCTTTAACCTCCTGTTTGGCCCAGTTTGCAATTTCTGCAGAAGATGAACAGGAATAGCGAGAACCAATGAGAGACTAGCTGGAGGTGTCTGGACGGGCAAATTTAACTCTCATTTCCCACCAGGAAGAGGAAATAACCAAAGGCTCAGCGTGCCGTGCCGGAACCAGATTAGGGCCTGAAGCCATCCTGCGGTGTTGCGGCCAGCTCACAAGAAAACGAGTTGAAGAAAGGAGCTCAGGGGCACTGTAATTCACAAACCTGCAGAGTTATAAATGACAACTATCGTCCAAAAATATACTGAAGTAAGGCTGCCAAGAGGACTTGAAAGCGGGGCAGAATTGCAGGAAACCGATTTCAGGAGGTAGACTGGAATTGCATTGAAAGCATAGGAAAAGAGGCAGAACGTCCACAATGATGCACTTGGCCAAAAAGGGCGTATGCGTTTTTTCCTGAATATATTCAGGAAAAAACGCATACGCCCTTTTTGGCCAACCAAGCAAGCTTGCAAAGGAAATCTGCACTACAATGAAGTCTCACTTCCCGCCGGTTAAAAGGGCCATCTGAAAAAAGTGTAAAATCCAGAAAGGCAGGACAGGCCATGGAGAACTGGGAGCCTTGTTATGCTGATGGGCGGGATGTAAACTGCCAAGAGACACTCGGGAGAAGTGTATGGTGTTTCCTGAAACATCTAAAAAACAAAGCAACAGAGCCTAGGGCACTTCCACTTATAGTCCTATAGCTTAGGGAAATTAAAATCAAAAAGACACAGCCACCCCAATGTTTGGGACGCCTCTGTTTACAAGAACCTCGTTTACCGTACAAGTTCAATATCACAGAAAGTGAAAAATGGATAAAGAACTTGTGGTACTTACGTACAATGCAGTATCACTCAGCAGTGAAATCTATGTCATCAGGCCCGTAGCAGCACAATGAGTGGATTCAGGTACGATGATTCTAACTGAAATAAGTCACACAGAAAAAGAAACATCATAAGATATCAGTAATACACGGAATGTAAACTTGGCTACACAGGAACTGAATTACAGAACAGAACAGGGTCTCAAATTTAGAAAACCAACTTATGCTTGTTTAAGGGTAAAGGTGAGTTGGGGTGCTGCATAAAACCAGAGATTGAAATGAGCACAGATAAAGTTCCTTAAGCCAAATATGGAATAGACAAGAGCTACTCCTTGCTCAACGAAATGGACTCAACACCGCATATTAAACGCCTAAGAATGTACCTGACTCTTAAGTATCTTAAAACCTATGGATTGCTATGTCTCCGAAAGAGAATCAAGCATGTGTACAGGGACATAAACGCAGCAGTGATAGGATTGGAGAGGTTCGGTGAGCAAATGAAGACCCTTTGAAGTCATATTGCATGGTACCCATTCCACGGGTT
The DNA here is from genome assembly GCF_963455315.2 of Globicephala melas. NCBI lineage: Eukaryota > Metazoa > Chordata > Mammalia > Artiodactyla > Delphinidae > Globicephala > Globicephala melas. The sequence continues at coordinate 64,207 of NW_027207305.1, read as the reverse complement.
TCAACTACCCAGGTTTAAGGTATTCTTCCTTCAGCTAAAACATGCATGTGGAACCTAGAGTATGATCAACCATGTGATCGGGAGACGTGTTCAAATATGTCTCAGTTTTCGTACCCTGGTACTCGGGTGCAACATTCAAGACGCTTTACTAACACTCTCCCGACTTGGAGAGTCAGTCCCTTTAACCTCCTGTTTGGCCCAGTTTGCAATTTCTGCGGAAGATGAACAGGAATAGCGAGAACCAATGAGAGACTAGCTGGAGGTGTCTGGACGGGCAAATTTAACTCTCATTTCCCACCAGGAAGAGGAAATAACCAAAGGCTCAGCGTGCCGTGCCGGAACCAGATTAGGGCCTGAAGCCATCCTGCGGTGTTGCGGCCAGCTCACAAGAAAACAAGTTGAAGAAAGGAGCTCAGGGGCACTGTAATTCACAAACCTGCAGAGTTATAAATGACAACTATCGTCCAAAAATATACTGAAGTAAGGCTGCCAAGAGGACTTGAAAGCGGGGCAGAATTGCAGGAAACCGATTTCAGGAGGTAGACTGGAATTGCATTGAAAGCATAGGAAAAGAGGCAGAACGTCCACAATGATGCACTTGGCCAAAAAGGGCGTATGCGTTTTTTCCTGAATATATTCAGGAAAAAACGCATACGCCCTTTTTGGCCAACCAAGCAAGCTTGCAAAGGAAATCTGCACTACAATGAAGTCTCACTTCCCCCCGGTCAAAAGGGCCATCTGAAAATAGTGTAAAATCCAGAAAGGCAGGACAGGCCATGGAGAACTGGGAGCCTTGTTATGCTGATGGGCGGGATGTAAACTGCCAACAGACACTCGGGAGAAGTGTATGGTGTTTCCTGAAACATCTAAAAAAGAAAGCAACAGAGCCTAGGGCACTTCCACTTATGGTCCTATAGCTTAGGGAAATTAAAATCAAAAAGATACAGCCACCCCAATGTTTGGGACGCCTCTGTTTACAAGAACCTCGTTTACCGTACAAGTTCAATATCACAGAAAGTGAAAAATGGATAAAGAACTTGTGGTACTTACGTACAATGCAGTATCACTCAGCAGTGAAATCTATGTCATCAGGCCCGTAGCAGCAAAATGAGTGGATTCAGGTACGATGATTCTAACTGAAATAAGTCACACAGAAAAAGAAACATCATAAGATATCAGTAATACACGGAATGTAAACTTGGCTACACAGAAACTGAATTACAGAACAGAACAGGGTCTCAAATTTAGAAAACCAACTTATGCTTGTTTAAGGGTAAAGGTGAGTTGGGGTGCTGCATAAAACCAGAGATTGAAATGAGCACAGATAAAGTTCCTTAAGCCAAATATGGAATAGACAAGAGCTACTCCTTGCTCAACGAAATGGACTCAACACCGCATATTAAACGCCTAAGAATGTACCTGACTCTTAAGTATCTTAAAACCTATGGATTGCTATGTCTCCGAAAGAGAATCAAGCATGTGTACAGGGACATAAACGCAGCAGTGATAGGATTGGAGAGGTTCGGTGAGCAAATGAAGACCCTTTGAAGTCATATTGCATGGTACCCATTCCACGGGTTTCAACTACTGAGGTTTAAGGTATTCTTCCTTCAGCTAAAACATGCATGTGGAACCTAGAGTATGATCAACCATGTGATCGGGAGACGTGTTCAAATATGTCTCAGTTTTCGTACCCTGGTACTCGGGTGCAACATTCCTGACGCTTTACTAACACTCTCCCGACTTGGAGAGTCAGTCCCTTTAACCTCCTGTTTGGCCCAGTTTGCAATTTCTGCGGAAGATGAACAGGAATAGCGAGAACCAATGAGAGACTAGCTGGAGGTGTCTGGACGGGCAAATTTAACTCTCATTTCCCACCAGGAAGAGGAAATAACCAAAGGCTCAGCGTGCCGTGCCGGAACCAGATTAGGGCCTGAAGCCATCCTGCGGTGTTGCGGCCAGCTCACAAGAAAACGAGTTGAAGAAAGGAGCTCAGGGGCACTGTAATTCACAAACCTGCAGAGTTATAAATGACAACTATCGTCCAAAAATATACTGAAGTAAGGCTGCCAAGAGGACTTGAAAGCGGGGCAGAATTGCAGGAAACCGATTTCAGGAGGTAGACTGGAATTGCATTGAAAGCATAGGAAAAGAGGCAGAACGTCCACAATGATGCACTTGGCCAAAAAGGGCGTATGCGTTTTTTCCTGAATATATTCAGGAAAAAACGCATACGCCCTTTTTGGCCAACCAAGCAAGCTTGCAAAGGAAATCTGCACTACAATGAAGTCTCACTTCCCCCCGGTCAAAAGGGCCATCTGAAAAAAGTGTAAAATCCAGAAAGGCAGGACAGGCCATGGAGAACTGGGAGCCTTGTTATGCTGATGGGCGGGATGTAAACTGCCAAGAGACACTCGGGAGAAGTGTATGGTGTTTCCTGAAACATCTAAAAAACAAAGCAACAGAGCCTAGGGCACTTCCACTTATAGTCCTATAGCTTAGGGAAATTAAAATCAAAAAGACACAGCCACCCCAATGTTTGGGACGCCTCTGTTTACAAGAACCTCGTTTACCGTACAAGTTCAATATCACAGAAAGTGAAAAATGGATAAAGAACTTGTGGTACTTACGTACAATGCAGTATCACTCAGCAGTGAAATCTATGTCATCAGGCCCGTAGCAGCACAATGAGTGGATTCAGGTACGATGATTCTAACTGAAATAAGTCACACAGAAAAAGAAACATCATAAGATATCAGTAATACACGGAATGTAAACTTGGCTACACAGGAACTGAATTACAGAACAGAACAGGGTCTCAAATTTAGAAAACCAACTTATGCTTGTTTAAGGGTAAAGGTGAGTTGGGGTGCTGCATAAAACCAGAGATTGAAATGAGCACAGATAAAGTTCCTTAAGCCAAATATGGAATAGACAAGAGCTACTCCTTGCTCAACGAAATGGACTCAACACCGCATATTAAACGCCTAAGAATGTACCTGACTCTTAAGTATCTTAAAACCTATGGATTGCTATGTCTCCGAAAGAGAATCAAGCATGTGTACAGGGACATAAACGCAGCAGTGATAGGATTGGAGAGGTTCGGTGAGCAAATGAAGACCCTTTGAAGTCATATTGCATGGTACCCATTCCACGGGTTTCAACTACCCAGGTTTAAGGTATTCTTCCTTCAGCTAAAACATGCATGTGGAACCTAGAGTATGATCAACCATGTGATCGGGAGACGTGTTCAAATATGTCTCAGTTTTCGTACCCTGGTACTCGGGTGCAACATTCCTGACGCTTTACTAACACTCTCCCGACTTGGAGAGTCAGTCCCTTTAACCTCCTGTTTGGCCCAGTTTGCAATTTCTGCGGAAGATGAACAGGAATAGCGAGAACCAATGAGAGACTAGCTGGAGGTGTCTGGACGGGCAAATTTAACTCTCATTTCCCACCAGGAAGAGGAAATAACCAAAGGCTCAGCGTGCCGTGCCGGAACCAGATTAGGGCCTGAAGCCATCCTGCGGTGTTGCGGCCAGCTCACAAGAAAACGAGTTGAAGAAAGGAGCTCAGGGGCACTGTAATTCACAAACCTGCAGAGTTATAAATGACAACTATCGTCCAAAAATATACTGAAGTAAGGCTGCCAAGAGGACTTGAAAGCGGGGCAGAATTGCAGGAAACCGATTTCAGGAGGTAGACTGGAATTGCATTGAAAGCATAGGAAAAGAGGCAGAACGTCCACAATGATGCACTTGGCCAAAAAGGGCGTATGCGTTTTTTCCTGAATATATTCAGGAAAAAACGCATACGCCCTTTTTGGCCAACCAAGCAAGCTTGCAAAGGAAATCTGCACTACAATGAAGTCTCACTTCCCCCCGGTCAAAAGGGCCATCTGAAAAAAGTGTAAAATCCAGAAAGGCAGGACAGGCCATGGAGAACTGGGAGCCTTGTTATGCTGATGGGCGGGATGTAAACTGCCAACAGACACTCGGGAGAAGTGTATGGTGTTTCCTGAAACATCTAAAAAAGAAAGCAACAGAGCCTAGGGCACTTCCACTTATGGTCCTATAGCTTAGGGAAATTAAAATCAAAAAGATACAGCCACCCCAATGTTTGGGACGCCTCTGTTTACAAGAACCTCGTTTACCGTACAAGTTCAATATCACAGAAAGTGAAAAATGGATAAAGAACTTGTGGTACTTACGTACAATGCAGTATCACTCAGCAGTGAAATCTATGTCATCAGGCCCGTAGCAGCAAAATGAGTGGATTCAGGTACGATGATTCTAACTGAAATAAGTCACACAGAAAAAGAAACATCATAAGATATCAGTAATACACGGAATGTAAACTTGGCTACACAGGAACTGAATTACAGAACAGAACAGGGTCTCAAATTTAGAAAACCAACTTATGCTTGTTTAAGGGTAAAGGTGAGTTGGGGTGCTGCATAAAACCAGAGATTGAAATGAGCACAGATAAAGTTCCTTAAGCCAAATATGGAATAGACAAGAGCTACTCCTTGCTCAACGAAATGGACTCAACACCGCATATTAAACGCCTAAGAATGTACCTGACTCTTAAGTATCTTAAAACCTATGGATTGCTATGTCTCCGAAAGAGAATCAAGCATGTGTACAGGGACATAAACGCAGCAGTGATAGGATTGGAGAGGTTCGGTGAGCAAATGAAGACCCTTTGAAGTCATATTGCATGGTACCCATTCCACGGGTTTCAACTACTGAGGTTTAAGGTATTCTTCCTTCAGCTAAAACATGCATGTGGAACCTAGAGTATGATCAACCATGTGATCGGGAGACGTGTTCAAATATGTCTCAGTTTTCGTACCCTGGTACTCGGGTGCAACATTCCAGACGCTTTACTAACACTCTCCCGACTTGGAGAGTCAGTCCCTTTAACCTCCTGTTTGGCCCAGTTTGCAATTTCTGCGGAAGATGAACAGGAATAGCGAGAACCAATGAGAGACTAGCTGGAGGTGTCTGGACGGGCAAATTTAACTCTCATTTCCCACCAGGAAGAGGAAATAACCAAAGGCTCAGCGTGCCGTGCCGGAACCAGATTAGGGCCTGAAGCCATCCTGCGGTGTTGCGGCCAGCTCACAAGAAAACGAGTTGAAGAAAGGAGCTCAGGGGCACTGTAATTCACAAACCTGCAGAGTTATAAATGACAGCTATCGTCCAAAAATATACTGAAGTAAGGCTGCCAAGAGGACTTGAAAGCGGGGCAGAATTGCAGGAAACCGATTTCAGGAGGTAGACTGGAATTGCATTGAAAGCATAGGAAAAGAGGCAGAACGTCCACAATGATGCACTTGGCCAAAAAGGGCGTATGCGTTTTTTCCTGAATATATTCAGGAAAAAACGCATACGCCCTTTTTGGCCAACCAAGCAAGCTTGCAAAGGAAATCTGCACTACAATGAAGTCTCACTTCCCCCCGGTCAAAAGGGCCATCTGAAAAAAGTGTAAAATCCAGAAAGGCAGGACAGGCCATGGAGAACTGGGAGCCTTGTTATGCTGATGGGCGGGATGTAAACTGCCAACAGACACTCGGGAGAAGTGTATGGTGTTTCCTGAAACATCTAAAAAACAAAGCAACAGAGCCTAGGGCACTTCCACTTATGGTCCTATAGCTTAGGGAAATTAAAATCAAAAAGACACAGCCACCCCAATGTTTGGGACGCCTCTGTTTACAAGAACCTCGTTTACCGTACAAGTTCAATATCACAGAAAGTGAAAAATGGATAAAGAACTTGTGGTACTTACGTACAATGCAGTATCACTCAACAGTGAAATCTATGTCATCAGGCCCGTAGCAGCACAATGAGTGGATTCAGGTACGATGATTCTAACTGAAATAAGTCACACAGAAAAAGAAACATCATAAGATATCAGTAATACACGGAATGTAAACTTGGCTACACAGGAACTGAATTACAGAACAGAACAGGGTCTCAAATTTAGAAAACCAACTTATGCTTGTTTAAGGGTAAAGGTGAGTTGGGGTGCTGCATAAAACCAGAGACTGAAATGAGCACAGATAAAGTTCCTTAAGCCAAATATGGAATAGACAAGAGCTACTCCTTGCTCAACGAAATGGACTCAACACCGCATATTAAACGCCTAAGAATGTACCTGACTCTTAAGTATCTTAAAACCTATGGATTGCTATGTCTCCGAAAGAGAATCAAGCATGTGTACAGGGACATAAACGCAGCAGTGATAGGATTGGAGAGGTTCGGTGAGCAAATGAAGACCCTTTGAAGTCATATTGCATGGTACCCATTCCACGGGTTTCAACTACCCAGGTTTAAGGTATTCTTCCTTCAGCTAAAACATGCATGTGGAACCTAGAGTATGATCAACCATGTGATCGGGAGACGTGTTCAAATATGTCTCAGTTTTCGTACCCTGGTACTCGGGTGCAACATTCCAGACGCTTTACTAACACTCTCCCGACTTGGAGAGTCAGTCCCTTTAACCTCCTGTTTGGCCCAGTTTGCAATTTCTGCGGAAGATGAACAGGAATAGCGAGAACCAATGAGAGACTAGCTGGAGGTGTCTGGACGGGCAAATTTAACTCTCATTTCCCACCAGGAAGAGGAAATAACCAAAGGCTCAGCGTGCCATGCCGGAACCAGATTAGGGCCTGAAGCCATCCTGCGGTGTTGCGGCCAGCTCACAAGAAAACGAGTTGAAGAAAGGAGCTCAGGGGCACTGTAATTCACAAACCTGCAGAGTTATAAATGACAACTATCGTCCAAAAATATACTGAAGTAAGGCTGCCAAGAGGACTTGAAAGCGGGGCAGAATTGCAGGAAACCGATTTCAGGAGGTAGACTGGAATTGCATTGAAAGCATAGGAAAAGAGGCAGAACGTCCACAATGATGCACTTGGCCAAAAAGGGCGTATGCGTTTTTTCCTGAATATATTCAGGAAAAAACGCATACGCCCTTTTTGGCCAACCAAGCAAGCTTGCAAAGGAAATCTGCACTACAATGAAGTCTCACTTCCCCCCGGTCAAAAGGGCCATCTGAAAAAAGTGTAAAATCCAGAAAGGCAGGACAGGCCATGGAGAACTGGGAGCCTTGTTATGCTGATGGGCGGGATGTAAACTGCCAACAGACACTCGGGAGAAGTGTATGGTGTTTCCTGAAACATCTAAAAAAACAAAACAACAGAGCCTAGGGCACATCCACTTATGGTCCTATAGCTTAGGGAAATTAAAATCAAAAAGACACAGCCACCCCAATGTTTGGGACGCCTCTGTTTACAAGAACCTCGTTTACCGTACAAGTTCAATATCACAGAAAGTGAAAAATGGATAAAGAACTTGTGGTACTTACGTACAATGCAGTATCACTCAGCAGTGAAATCTATGTCATCAGGCCCGTAGCAGCACAATGAGTGGATTCAGGTACGATGATTCTAACTGAAATAAGTCACACAGAAAAAGAAACATCATAAGATATCAGTAATACACGGAATGTAAACTTGGCTACACAGGAACTGAATTACAGAACAGAACAGGGTCTCAAATTTAGAAAACCAACTTATGCTTGTTTAAGGGTAAAGGTGAGTTGGGGTGCTGCATAAAACCAGAGATTGAAATGAGCACAGATAAAGTTCCTTAAGCCAAATATGGAATAGACAAGAGCTACTCCTTGCTCAACGAAATGGACTCAACACCGCATATTAAACGCCTAAGAATGTACCTGACTCTTAAGTATCTTAAAACCTATGGATTGCTATGTCTCCGAAAGAGAATCAAGCATGTGTACAGGGACATAAACGCAGCAGTGATAGGATTGGAGAGGTTCGGTGAGCAAATGAAGACCCTTTGAAGTCATATTGCATGGTACCCATTCCACGGGTTTCAACTACCCAGGTTTAAGGTATTCTTCCTTCAGCTAAAACATGCATGTGGAACCTAGAGTATGATCAACCATGTGATCGGGAGACGTGTTCAAATATGTCTCAGTTTTCGTACCCTGGTACTCGGGTGCAACATTCCAGACGCTTTACTAACACTCTCCCGACTTGGAGAGTCAGTCCCTTTAACCTCCTGTTTGGCCCAGTTTGCAATTTCTGCGGAAGATGAACAGGAATAGCGAGAACCAATGAGAGACTAGCTGGAGGTGTCTGGACGGGCAAATTTAACTCTCATTTCCCACCAGGAAGAGGAAATAACCAAAGGCTCAGCGTGCCGTGCCGGAACCAGATTAGGGCCTGAAGCCATCCTGCGGTGTTGCGGCCAGCTCACAAGAAAACGAGTTGAAGAAAGGAGCTCAGGGGCACTGTAATTCACAAACCTGCAGAGTTATAAATGACAACTATCGTCCAAAAATATACTGAAGTAAGGCTGCCAAGAGGACTTGAAAGCGGGGCAGAATTGCAGGAAACCGATTTCAGGAGGTAGACTGGAATTGCATTGAAAGCATAGGAAAAGAGGCAGAACGTCCACAATGATGCACTTGGCCAAAAAGGGCGTATGCGTTTTTTCCTGAATATATTCAGGAAAAAACGCATACGCCCTTTTTGGCCAACCAAGCAAGCTTGCAAAGGAAATCTGCACTACAATGAAGTCTCACTTCCCCCCGGTCAAAAGGGCCATCTGAAAAAAGTGTAAAATCCAGAAAGGCAGGACAGGCCATGGAGAACTGGGAGCCTTGTTATGCTGATGGGCGGGATGTAAACTGCCAACAGACACTCGGGAGAAGTGTATGGTGTTTCCTGAAACATCTAAAAAACAAAGCAACAGAGCCTAGGGCACTTCCACTTATGGTCCTATAGCTTAGGGAAATTAAAATCAAAAAGATACAGCCACCCCAATGTTTGGGACGCCTCTGTTTACAAGAACCTCGTTTACCGTACAAGTTCAATATCACAGAAAGTGAAAAATGGATAAAGAACTTGTGGTACTTACGTACAATGCAGTATCACTCAGCAGTGAAATCTATGTCATCAGGCCCGTAGCAGCACAATGAGTGGATTCAGGTACGATGATTCTAACTGAAATAAGTCACACAGAAAAAGAAACATCATAAGATATCAGTAATACACGGAATGTAAACTTGGCTACACAGGAACTGAATTACAGAACAGAACAGGGTCTCAAATTTAGAAAACCAACTTATGCTTGTTTAAGGGTAAAGGTGAGTTGGGGTGCTGCATAAAACCAGAGATTGAAATGAGCACAGATAAAGTTCCTTAAGCCAAATATGGAATAGACAAGAGCTACTCCTTGCTCAACGAAATGGACTCAACACCCCATATTAAACGCCTAAGAATGTACCTGACTCTTAAGTATCTTAAAACGTATGGATTGCTATGTCTCCGAAAGAGAATCAAGCATGTGTACAGGGACATAAACGCAGCAGTGATAGGATTGGAGAGGTTTGGTGAGCAAATGAAGACCCTTTGAAGTCATATTGCATGGTACCCATTCCACGGGTTTCAACTACCCAGGTTTAAGGTATTCTTCCTTCAGCTAAAACATGCATGTGGAACCTAGAGTATGATCAACCATGTGATCGGGAGACGTGTTCAAATATGTCTCAGTTTTCGTACCCTGGTACTCGGGTGCAACATTCCAGACGCTTTACTAACACTCTCCCGACTTGGAGAGTCAGTCCCTTTAACCTCCTGTTTGGCCCAGTTTGCAATTTCTGCGGAAGATGAACAGGAATAGCGAGAACCAATGAGAGACTAGCTGGAGGTGTCTGGACGGGCAAATTTAACTCTCATTTCCCACCAGGAAGAGGAAATAACCAAAGGCTCAGCGTGCCGTGCCGGAACCAGATTAGGGCCTGAAGCCATCCTGCGGTGTTGCGGCCAGCTCACAAGAAAACGAGTTGAAGAAAGGAGCTCAGGGGCACTGTAATTCACAAACCTGCAGAGTTATAAATGACAGCTATCGTCCAAAAATATACTGAAGTAAGGCTGCCAAGAGGACTTGAAAGCGGGGCAGAATTGCAGGAAACCGATTTCAGGAGGTAGACTGGAATTGCATTGAAAGCATAGGAAAAGAGGCAGAACGTCCACAATGATGCACTTGGCCAAAAAGGGCGTATGCGTTTTTTCCTGAATATATTCAGGAAAAAACGCATACGCCCTTTTTGGCCAACCAAGCAAGCTTGCAAAGGAAATCTGCACTACAATGAAGTCTCACTTCCCGCCGGTCAAAAGGGCCATCTGAAAAAAGTGTAAAATCCAGAAAGGCAGGACAGGCCATGGAGAACTGGGAGCCTTGTTATGCTGATGGGCGGGATGTAAACTGCCAACAGATACTCGGGAGAAGTGTATGGTGTTTCCTGAAACATCTAAAAAACAAAGCAACAGAGCCTAGGGCACTTCCACTTATGGTCCTATAGCTTAGGGAAATTAAAATCAAAAAGACACAGCCACCCCAATGTTTGGGACGCCTCTGTTTACAAGAACCTCGTTTACCGTACAAGTTCAATATCACAGAAAGTGAAAAATGGATAAAGAACTTGTGGTACTTACGTACAATGCAGTATCACTCAGCAGCGAAATCTATGTCATCAGGCCCGTAGCAGCACAATGAGTGGATTCAGGTACGATGATTCTAACTGAAATAAGTCACACAGAAAAAGAAACATCATAAGATATCAGTAATACACGGAATGTAAACTTGGCTACACAGGAACTGAATTACAGAACAGAACAGGGTCTCAAATTTAGAAAACCAACTTATGCTTGTTTAAGGGTAAAGGTGAGTTGGGGTGCTGCATAAAACCAGAGATTGAAATGAGCACAGATAAAGTTCCTTAAGCCAAATATGGAATAGACAAGAGCTACTCCTTGCTCAACGAAATGGACTCAACACCGCATATTAAACGCCTAAGAATGTACCTGACTCTTAAGTATCTTAAAACCTATGGATTGCTATGTCTCCGAAAGAGAATCAAGCATGTGTACAGGGACATAAACGCAGCAGTGATAGGATTGGAGAGGTTCGGTGAGCAAATGAAGACCCTTTGAAGTCATATTGCATGGTACCCATTCCACGGGTTTCAACTACCCAGGTTTAAGGTATTCTTCCTTCAGCTAAAACATGCATGTGGAACCTAGAGTATGATCAACCATGTGATCGGGAGACGTGTTCAAATATGTCTCAGTTTTCGTACCCTGGTACTCGGGTGCAACATTCCAGACGCTTTACTAACACTCTCCCGACTTGGAGAGTCAGTCCCTTTAACCTCCTGTTTGGCCCAGTTTGCAATTTCTGCGGAAGATGAACAGGAATAGCGAGAACCAATGAGAGACTAGCTGGAGGTGTCTGGACGGGCAAATTTAACTCTCATTTCCCACCAGGAAGAGGAAATAACCAAAGGCTCAGCGTGCCGTGCCGGAACCAGATTAGGGCCTGAAGCCATCCTGCGGTGTTGCGGCCAGCTCACAAGAAAACGAGTTGAAGAAAGGAGCTCAGGGGCACTGTAATTCACAAACCTGCAGAGTTATAAATGACAACTATCGTCCAAAAATATACTGAAGTAAGGCTGCCAAGAGGACTTGAAAGCGGGGCAGAATTGCAGGAAACCGATTTCAGGAGGTAGACTGGAATTGCATTGAAAGCATAGGAAAAGAGGCAGAACGTCCACAATGATGCACTTGGCCAAAAAGGGCGTATGCGTTTTTTCCTGAATATATTCAGGAAAAAACGCATACGCCCTTTTTGGCCAAACAAGCAATCTTGCAAAGGAAATCTGCACTACAATGAAGTCTCACTTCCCCCCGGTCAAAAGGGCCATCTGAAAAAAGTGTAAAATCCAGAAAGGCAGGACAGGCCATGGAGAACTGGGAGCCTTGTTATGCTGATGGGCGGGATGTAAACTGCCAACAGACACTCGGGAGAAGTGTATGGTGTTTCCTGAAACATCTAAAAAACAAAGCAACAGAGCCTAGGGCACTTCCACTTATGGTCCTATAGCTTAGGGAAATTAAAATCAAAAAGATACAGCCACCCCAATGTTTGGGACGCCTCTGTTTACAAGAACCTCGTTTACCGTACAAGTTCAATATCACAGAAAGTGAAAAATGGATAAAGAACTTGTGGTACTTACGTACAATGCAGTATCACTCAGCAGTGAAATCTATGTCATCAGGCCCGTAGCAGCACAATGAGTGGATTCAGGTACGATGATTCTAACTGAAATAAGTCACACAGAAAAAGAAACATCATAAGATATCAGTAATACACGGAATGTAAACTTGGCTACACAGGAACTGAATTACAGAACAGAACAGGGTCTCAAATTTAGAAAACCAACTTATGCTTGTTTAAGGGTAAAGGTGAGTTGGGGTGCTGCATAAAACCAGAGATTGAAATGAGCACAGATAAAGTTCCTTAAGCCAAATATGGAATAGACAAGAGCTACTCCTTGCTCAACGAAATGGACTCAACACCCCATATTAAACGCCTAAGAATGTACCTGACTCTTAAGTATCTTAAAACGTATGGATTGCTATGTCTCCGAAAGAGAATCAAGCATGTGTACAGGGACATAAACGCAGCAGTGATAGGATTGGAGAGGTTCGGTGAGCAAATGAAGACCCTTTGAAGTCATATTGCATGGTACCCATTCCACGGGTTTCAACTACCCAGGTTTAAGGTATTCTTCCTTCAGCTAAAACATGCATGTGGAACCTAGAGTATGATCAACCATGTGATCGGGAGACGTGTTCAAATATGTCTCAGTTTTCGTACCCTGGTACTCGGGTGCAACATTCCAGACGCTTTACTAACACTCTCCCGACTTGGAGAGTCAGTCCCTTTAACCTCCTGTTTGGCCCAGTTTGCAATTTCTGCGGAAGATGAACAGGAATAGCGAGAACCAATGAGAGACTAGCTGGAGGTGTCTGGACGGGCAAATTTAACTCTCATTTCCCACCAGGAAGAGGAAATAACCAAAGGCTCAGCGTGCCGTGCCGGAACCAGATTAGGGCCTGAAGCCATCCTGCGGTGTTGCGGCCAGCTCACAAGAAAACGAGTTGAAGAAAGGAGCTCAGGGGCACTGTAATTCACAAACCTGCAGAGTTATAAATGACAGCTATCGTCCAAAAATATACTGAAGTAAGGCTGCCAAGAGGACTTGAAAGCGGGGCAGAATTGCAGGAAACCGATTTCAGGAGGTAGACTGGAATTGCATTGAAAGCATAGGAAAAGAGGCAGAACGTCCACAATGATGCACTTGGCCAAAAAGGGCGTATGCGTTTTTTCCTGAATATATTCAGGAAAAAACGCATACGCCCTTTTTGGCCAACCAAGCAAGCTTGCAAAGGAAATCTGCACTACAATGAAGTCTCACTTCCCGCCGGTCAAAAGGGCCATCTGAAAAAAGTGTAAAATCCAGAAAGGCAGGACAGGCCATGGAGAACTGGGAGCCTTGTTATGCTGATGGGCGGGATATAAACTGCCAACAGATACTCGGGAGAAGTGTATGGTGTTTCCTGAAACATCTAAAAAACAAAGCAACAGAGCCTAGGGCACTTCCACTTATGGTCCTATAGCTTAGGGAAATTAAAATCAAAAAGACACAGCCACCCCAATGTTTGGGACGCCTCTGTTTACAAGAACCTCGTTTACCGTACAAGTTCAATATCACAGAAAGTGAAAAATGGATAAAGAACTTGTGGTACTTACGTACAATGCAGTATCACTCAGCAGTGAAATCTATGTCATCAGGCCCGTAGCAGCACAATGAGTGGATTCAGGTACGATGATTCTAACTGAAATAAGTCACACAGAAAAAGAAACATCATAAGATATCAGTAATACACGGAATGTAAACTTGGCTACACAGGAACTGAATTACAGAACAGAACAGGGTCTCAAATTTAGAAAACCAACTTATGCTTGTTTAAGGGTAAAGGTGAGTTGGGGTGCTGCATAAAACCAGAGATTGAAATGAGCACAGATAAAGTTCCTTAAGCCAAATATGGAATAGACAAGAGCTACTCCTTGCTCAACGAAATGGACTCAACACCCCATATTAAACGCCTAAGAATGTACCTGACTCTTAAGTATCTTAAAACGTATGGATTGCTATGTCTCCGAAAGAGAATCAAGCATGTGTACAGGGACATAAACGCAGCAGTGATAGGATTGGAGAGGTTCGGTGAGCAAATGAAGACCCTTTGAAGTCATATTGCATGGTACCCATTCCACGGGTTTCAACTACCCAGGTTTAAGGTATTCTTCCTTCAGCTAAAACATGCATGTGGAACCTAGAGTATGATCAACCATGTGATCGGGAGACGTGTTCAAATATGTCTCAGTTTTCGTACCCTGGTACTCGGGTGCAACATTCCAGACGCTTTACTAACACTCTCCCGACTTGGAGAGTCAGTCCCTTTAACCTCCTGTTTGGCCCAGTTTGCAATTTCTGCGGAAGATGAACAGGAATAGCGAGAACCAATGAGAGACTAGCTGGAGGTGTCTGGACGGGCAAATTTAACTCTCATTTCCCACCAGGAAGAGGAAATAACCAAAGGCTCAGCGTGCCGTGCCGGAACCAGATTAGGGCCTGAAGCCATCCTGCGGTGTTGCGGCCAGCTCACAAGAAAACGAGTTGAAGAAAGGAGCTCAGGGGCACTGTAATTCACAAACCTGCAGAGTTATAAATGACAGCTATCGTCCAAAAATATACTGAAGTAAGGCTGCCAAGAGGACTTGAAAGCGGGGCAGAATTGCAGGAAACCGATTTCAGGAGGTAGACTGGAATTGCATTGAAAGCATAGGAAAAGAGGCAGAACGTCCACAATGATGCACTTGGCCAAAAAGGGCGTATGCGTTTTTTCCTGAATATATTCAGGAAAAAACGCATACGCCCTTTTTGGCCAACCAAGCAAGCTTGCAAAGGAAATCTGCACTACAATGAAGTCTCACTTCCCGCCGGTCAAAAGGGCCATCTGAAAAAAGTGTAAAATCCAGAAAGGCAGGACAGGCCATGGAGAACTGGGAGCCTTGTTATGCTGATGGGCGGGATGTAAACTGCCAACAGATACTCGGGAGAAGTGTATGGTGTTTCCTGAAACATCTAAAAAACAAAGCAACAGAGCCTAGGGCACTTCCACTTATGGTCCTATAGCTTAGGGAAATTAAAATCAAAAAGACACAGCCACCCCAATGTTTGGGACGCCTCTGTTTACAAGAACCTCGTTTACCGTACAAGTTCAATATCACAGAAAGTGAAAAATGGATAAAGAACTTGTGGTACTTACGTACAATGCAGTATCACTCAGCAGCGAAATCTATGTCATCAGGCCCGTAGCAGCACAATGAGTGGATTCAGGTACGATGATTCTAACTGAAATAAGTCACACAGAAAAAGAAACATCATAAGATATCAGTAATACACGGAATGTAAACTTGGCTACACAGGAACTGAATTACAGAACAGAACAGGGTCTCAAATTTAGAAAACCAACTTATGCTTGTTTAAGGGTAAAGGTGAGTTGGGGTGCTGCATAAAACCAGAGATTGAAATGAGCACAGATAAAGTTCCTTAAGCCAAATATGGAATAGACAAGAGCTACTCCTTGCTCAACGAAATGGACTCAACACCGCATATTAAACGCCTAAGAATGTACCTGACTCTTAAGTATCTTAAAACCTATGGATTGCTATGTCTCCGAAAGAGAATCAAGCATGTGTACAGGGACATAAACGCAGCAGTGATAGGATTGGAGAGGTTCGGTGAGCAAATGAAGACCCTTTGAAGTCATATTGCATGGTACCCATTCCACGGGTTTCAACTACCCAGGTTTAAGGTATTCTTCCTTCAGCTAAAACATGCATGTGGAACCTAGAGTATGATCAACCATGTGATCGGGAGACGTGTTCAAATATGTCTCAGTTTTCGTACCCTGGTACTCGGGTGCAACATTCCAGACGCTTTACTAACACTCTCCCGACTTGGAGAGTCAGTCCCTTTAACCTCCTGTTTGGCCCAGTTTGCAATTTTTGCGGAAGATGAACAGGAATAGCGAGAACCAATGAGAGACTAGCTGGAGGTGTCTGGACGGGCAAATTTAACTCTCATTTCCCACCAGGAAGAGGAAATAACCAAAGGCTCAGCGTGCCGTGCCGGAACCACATTAGGGCCTGAAGCCATCCTGCGGTGTTGCGGCCAGCTCACAAGAAAACGAGTTGAAGAAAGGAGCTCAGGGGCACTGTAATTCACAAACCTGCAGAGTTATAAATGACAACTATCGTCCAAAAATATACTGAAGTAAGGCTGCCAAGAGGACTTGAAAGCGGGGCAGAATTGCAGGAAACCGATTTCAGGAGGTAGACTGGAATTGCATTGAAAGCATAGGAAAAGAGGCAGAACGTCCACAATGATGCACTTGGCCAAAAAGGGCGTATGCGTTTTTTCCTGAATATATTCAGGAAAAAACGCATACGCCCTTTTTGGCCAACCAAGCAAGCTTGCAAAGGAAATCTGCACTACAATGAAGTCTCACTTCCCCCCGGTCAAAAGGGCCATCTGAAAAAAGTGTAAAATCCAGAAAGGCAGGACAGGCCATGGAGAACTGGGAGCCTTGTTATGCTGATGGGCGGGATGTAAACTGCCAACAGACACTCGGGAGAAGTGTATGGTGTTTCCTGAAACATCTAAAAAACAAAGCAACAGAGCCTAGGGCACTTCCACTTATGGTCCTATAGCTTAGGGAAATTAAAATCAAAAAGACACAGCCACCCCAATGTTTGGGACGCCTCTGTTTACAAGAACCTCGTTTACCGTACAAGTTCAATATCACAGAAAGTGAAAAATGGATAAAGAACTTGTGGTACTTACGTACAATGCAGTATCACTCAGCAGTGAAATCTATGTCATCAGGCCCGTAGCAGCACAATGAGTGGATTCAGGTACGATGATTCTAACTGAAATAAGTCACACAGAAAAAGAAACATCATAAGATATCAGTAATACACGGAATGTAAACTTGGCTACACAGGAACTGAATTACAGAACAGAACAGGGTCTCAAATTTAGAAAACCAACTTATGCTTGTTTAAGGGTAAAGGTGAGTTGGGGTGCTGCATAAAACCAGAGATTGAAATGAGCACAGATAAAGTTCCTTAAGCCAAATATGGAATAGACAAGAGCTACTCCTTGCTCAACGAAATGGACTCAACACCGCATATTAAACGCCTAAGAATGTACCTGACTCTTAAGTATCTTAAAACCTATGGATTGCTATGTCTCCGAAAGAGAATCAAGCATGTGTACAGGGACATAAACGCAGCAGTGATAGGATTGGAGAGGTTCGGTGAGCAAATGAAGACCCTTTGAAGTCATATTGCATGGTACCCATTCCACGGGTTTCAACTACCCAGGTTTAAGGTATTCTTCCTTCAGCTAAAACATGCATGTGGAACCTAGAGTATGATCAACCATGTGATCGGGAGACGTGTTCAAATATGTCTCAGTTTTCGTACCCTGGTACTCGGGTGCAACATTCCAGACGCTTTACTAACACTCTCCCGACTTGGAGAGTCAGTCCCTTTAACCTCCTGTTTGGCCCAGTTTGCAATTTCTGCGGAAGATGAACAGGAATAGCGAGAACCAATGAGAGACTAGCTGGAGGTGTCTGGACGGGCAAATTTAACTCTCATTTCCCACCAGGAAGAGGAAATAACCAAAGGCTCAGCGTGCCGTGCCGGAACCAGATTAGGGCCTGAAGCCATCCTGCGGTGTTGCGGCCAGCTCACAAGAAAACGAGTTGAAGAAAGGAGCTCAGGGGCACTGTAATTCACAAACCTGCAGAGTTATAAATGACAGCTATCGTCCAAAAATATACTGAAGTAAGGCTGCCAAGAGGACTTGAAAGCGGGGCAGAATTGCAGGAAACCGATTTCAGGAGGTAGACTGGAATTGCATTGAAAGCATAGGAAAAGAGGCAGAACGTCCACAATGATGCACTTGGCCAAAAAGGGCGTATGCGTTTTTTCCTGAATATATTCAGGAAAAAACGCATACGCCCTTTTTGGCCAACCAAGCAAGCTTGCAAAGGAAATCTGCACTACAATGAAGTCTCACTTCCCGCCGGTCAAAAGGGCCATCTGAAAAAAGTGTAAAATCCAGAAAGGCAGGACAGGCCATGGAGAACTGGGAGCCTTGTTATGCTGATGGGCGGGATATAAACTGCCAACAGATACTCGGGAGAAGTGTATGGTGTTTCCTGAAACATCTAAAAAACAAAGCAACAGAGCCTAGGGCACTTCCACTTATGGTCCTATAGCTTAGGGAAATTAAAATCAAAAAGACACAGCCACCCCAATGTTTGGGACGCCTCTGTTTACAAGAACCTCGTTTACCGTACAAGTTCAATATCACAGAAAGTGAAAAATGGATAAAGAACTTGTGGTACTTACGTACAATGCAGTATCACTCAGCAGTGAAATCTATGTCATCAGGCCCGTAGCAGCACAATGAGTGGATTCAGGTACGATGATTCTAACTGAAATAAGTCACACAGAAAAAGAAACATCATAAGATATCAGTAATACACGGAATGTAAACTTGGCTACACAGGAACTGAATTACAGAACAGAACAGGGTCTCAAATTTAGAAAACCAACTTATGCTTGTTTAAGGGTAAAGGTGAGTTGGGGTGCTGCATAAAACCAGAGATTGAAATGAGCACAGATAAAGTTCCTTAAGCCAAATATGGAATAGACAAGAGCTACTCCTTGCTCAACGAAATGGACTCAACACCCC
Source organism: Globicephala melas (assembly GCF_963455315.2). Taxonomy (NCBI): domain Eukaryota; kingdom Metazoa; phylum Chordata; class Mammalia; order Artiodactyla; family Delphinidae; genus Globicephala; species Globicephala melas. The sequence goes on along the minus strand of NW_027207305.1, from coordinate 45,430 downwards.
ATATTAAACGCCTAAGAATGTACCTGACTCTTAAGTATCTTAAAACGTATGGATTGCTATGTCTCCGAAAGAGAATCAAGCATGTGTACAGGGACATAAACGCAGCAGTGATAGGATTGGAGAGGTTCGGTGAGCAAATGAAGACCCTTTGAAGTCATATTGCATGGTACCCATTCCACGGGTTTCAACTACCCAGGTTTAAGGTATTCTTCCTTCAGCTAAAACATGCATGTGGAACCTAGAGTATGATCAACCATGTGATCGGGAGACGTGTTCAAATATGTCTCAGTTTTCGTACCCTGGTACTCGGGTGCAACATTCCAGACGCTTTACTAACACTCTCCCGACTTGGAGAGTCAGTCCCTTTAACCTCCTGTTTGGCCCAGTTTGCAATTTCTGCGGAAGATGAACAGGAATAGCGAGAACCAATGAGAGACTAGCTGGAGGTGTCTGGACGGGCAAATTTAACTCTCATTTCCCACCAGGAAGAGGAAATAACCAAAGGCTCAGCGTGCCGTGCCGGAACCAGATTAGGGCCTGAAGCCATCCTGCGGTGTTGCGGCCAGCTCACAAGAAAACGAGTTGAAGAAAGGAGCTCAGGGGCACTGTAATTCACAAACCTGCAGAGTTATAAATGACAGCTATCGTCCAAAAATATACTGAAGTAAGGCTGCCAAGAGGACTTGAAAGCGGGGCAGAATTGCAGGAAACCGATTTCAGGAGGTAGACTGGAATTGCATTGAAAGCATAGGAAAAGAGGCAGAACGTCCACAATGATGCACTTGGCCAAAAAGGGCGTATGCGTTTTTTCCTGAATATATTCAGGAAAAAACGCATACGCCCTTTTTGGCCAACCAAGCAAGCTTGCAAAGGAAATCTGCACTACAATGAAGTCTCACTTCCCGCCGGTCAAAAGGGCCATCTGAAAAAAGTGTAAAATCCAGAAAGGCAGGACAGGCCATGGAGAACTGGGAGCCTTGTTATGCTGATGGGCGGGATGTAAACTGCCAACAGATACTCGGGAGAAGTGTATGGTGTTTCCTGAAACATCTAAAAAACAAAGCAACAGAGCCTAGGGCACTTCCACTTATGGTCCTATAGCTTAGGGAAATTAAAATCAAAAAGACACAGCCACCCCAATGTTTGGGACGCCTCTGTTTACAAGAACCTCGTTTACCGTACAAGTTCAATATCACAGAAAGTGAAAAATGGATAAAGAACTTGTGGTACTTACGTACAATGCAGTATCACTCAGCAGCGAAATCTATGTCATCAGGCCCGTAGCAGCACAATGAGTGGATTCAGGTACGATGATTCTAACTGAAATAAGTCACACAGAAAAAGAAACATCATAAGATATCAGTAATACACGGAATGTAAACTTGGCTACACAGGAACTGAATTACAGAACAGAACAGGGTCTCAAATTTAGAAAACCAACTTATGCTTGTTTAAGGGTAAAGGTGAGTTGGGGTGCTGCATAAAACCAGAGATTGAAATGAGCACAGATAAAGTTCCTTAAGCCAAATATGGAATAGACAAGAGCTACTCCTTGCTCAACGAAATGGACTCAACACCGCATATTAAACGCCTAAGAATGTACCTGACTCTTAAGTATCTTAAAACCTATGGATTGCTATGTCTCCGAAAGAGAATCAAGCATGTGTACAGGGACATAAACGCAGCAGTGATAGGATTGGAGAGGTTCGGTGAGCAAATGAAGACCCTTTGAAGTCATATTGCATGGTACCCATTCCACGGGTTTCAACTACCCAGGTTTAAGGTATTCTTCCTTCAGCTAAAACATGCATGTGGAACCTAGAGTATGATCAACCATGTGATCGGGAGACGTGTTCAAATATGTCTCAGTTTTCGTACCCTGGTACTCGGGTGCAACATTCCAGACGCTTTACTAACACTCTCCCGACTTGGAGAGTCAGTCCCTTTAACCTCCTGTTTGGCCCAGTTTGCAATTTTTGCGGAAGATGAACAGGAATAGCGAGAACCAATGAGAGACTAGCTGGAGGTGTCTGGACGGGCAAATTTAACTCTCATTTCCCACCAGGAAGAGGAAATAACCAAAGGCTCAGCGTGCCGTGCCGGAACCAGATTAGGGCCTGAAGCCATCCTGCGGTGTTGCGGCCAGCTCACAAGAAAACGAGTTGAAGAAAGGAGCTCAGGGGCACTGTAATTCACAAACCTGCAGAGTTATAAATGACAACTATCGTCCAAAAATATACTGAAGTAAGGCTGCCAAGAGGACTTGAAAGCGGGGCAGAATTGCAGGAAACCGATTTCAGGAGGTAGACTGGAATTGCATTGAAAGCATAGGAAAAGAGGCAGAACGTCCACAATGATGCACTTGGCCAAAAAGGGCGTATGCGTTTTTTCCTGAATATATTCAGGAAAAAACGCATACGCCCTTTTTGGCCAACCAAGCAAGCTTGCAAAGGAAATCTGCACTACAATGAAGTCTCACTTCCCCCCGGTCAAAAGGGCCATCTGAAAAAAGTGTAAAATCCAGAAAGGCAGGACAGGCCATGGAGAACTGGGAGCCTTGTTATGCTGATGGGCGGGATGTAAACTGCCAACAGACACTCGGGAGAAGTGTATGGTGTTTCCTGAAACATCTAAAAAACAAAGCAACAGAGCCTAGGGCACTTCCACTTATGGTCCTATAGCTTAGGGAAATTAAAATCAAAAAGACACAGCCACCCCAATGTTTGGGACGCCTCTGTTTACAAGAACCTCGTTTACCGTACAAGTTCAATATCACAGAAAGTGAAAAATGGATAAAGAACTTGTGGTACTTACGTACAATGCAGTATCACTCAGCAGTGAAATCTATGTCATCAGGCCCGTAGCAGCACAATGAGTGGATTCAGGTACGATGATTCTAACTGAAATAAGTCACACAGAAAAAGAAACATCATAAGATATCAGTAATACACGGAATGTAAACTTGGCTACACAGGAACTGAATTACAGAACAGAACAGGGTCTCAAATTTAGAAAACCAACTTATGCTTGTTTAAGGGTAAAGGTGAGTTGGGGTGCTGCATAAAACCAGAGATTGAAATGAGCACAGATAAAGTTCCTTAAGCCAAATATGGAATAGACAAGAGCTACTCCTTGCTCAACGAAATGGACTCAACACCGCATATTAAACGCCTAAGAATGTACCTGACTCTTAAGTATCTTAAAACGTATGGATTGCTATGTCTCCGAAAGAGAATCAAGCATGTGTACAGGGACATAAACGCAGCAGTGATAGGATTGGAGAGGTTCGGTGAGCAAATGAAGACCCTTTGAAGTCATATTGCATGGTACCCATTCCACGGGTTTCAACTACCCAGGTTTAAGGTATTCTTCCTTCAGCTAAAACATGCATGTGGAACCTAGAGTATGATCAACCATGTGATCGGGAGACGTGTTCAAATATGTCTCAGTTTTCGTACCCTGGTACTCGGGTGCAACATTCCAGACGCTTTACTAACACTCTCCCGACTTGGAGAGTCAGTCCCTTTAACCTCCTGTTTGGCCCAGTTTGCAATTTCTGCGGAAGATGAACAGGAATAGCGAGAACCAATGAGAGACTAGCTGGAGGTGTCTGGACGGGCAAATTTAACTCTCATTTCCCACCAGGAAGAGGAAATAACCAAAGGCTCAGCGTGCCGTGCCGGAACCAGATTAGGGCCTGAAGCCATCCTGCGGTGTTGCGGCCAGCTCACAAGAAAACGAGTTGAAGAAAGGAGCTCAGGGGCACTGTAATTCACAAACCTGCAGAGTTATAAATGACAGCTATCGTCCAAAAATATACTGAAGTAAGGCTGCCAAGAGGACTTGAAAGCGGGGCAGAATTGCAGGAAACCGATTTCAGGAGGTAGACTGGAATTGCATTGAAAGCATAGGAAAAGAGGCAGAACGTCCACAATGATGCACTTGGCCAAAAAGGGCGTATGCGTTTTTTCCTGAATATATTCAGGAAAAAACGCATACGCCCTTTTTGGCCAACCAAGCAAGCTTGCAAAGGAAATCTGCACTACAATGAAGTCTCACTTCCCCCGGGTCAAAAGGGCCATCTGAAAAAAGTGTAAAATCCAGAAAGGCAGGACAGGCCATGGAGAACTGGGAGCCTTGTTATGCTGATGGGCGGGATGTAAACTGCCAACAGACACTCGGGAGAAGTGTATGGTGTTTCCTGAAACATCTAAAAAACAAAGCAACAGAGCCTAGGGCACTTCCACTTATGGTCCTATAGCTTAGGGAAATTAAAATCAAAAAGACACAGCCACCCCAATGTTTGGGACGCCTCTGTTTACAAGAACCTCGTTTACCGTACAAGTTCAATATCACAGAAAGTGAAAAATGGATAAAGAACTTGTGGTACTTACGTACAATGCAGTATCACTCAGCAGTGAAATCTATGCCATCAGGCCCGTAGCAGCACAATGAGTGGATTCAGGTACGATGATTCTAACTGAAATAAGTCACACAGAAAAAGAAACATCATAAGATATCAGTAATACACGGAATGTAAACTTGGCTACACAGGAACTGAATTACAGAACAGAACAGGGTCTCAAATTTAGAAAACCAACTTATGCTTGTTTAAGGGTAAAGGTGAGTTGGGGTGCTGCATAAAACCAGAGATTGAAATGAGCACAGATAAAGTTCCTTAAGCCAAATATGGAATAGACAAGAGCTACTCCTTGCTCAACGAAATGGACTCAACACCGCATATTAAACGCCTAAGAATGTACCTGACTCTTAAGTATCTTAAAACCTATGGATTGCTATGTCTCCGAAAGAGAATCAAGCATGTGTACAGGGACATAAACGCAGCAGTGATAGGATTGGAGAGGTTCGGTGAGCAAATGAAGACCCTTTGAAGTCATATTGCATGGTACCCATTCCACGGGTTTCAACTACCCAGGTTTAAGGTATTCTTCCTTCAGCTAAAACATGCATGTGGAACCTAGAGTATGATCAACCATGTGATCGGGAGACGTGTTCAAATATGTCTCAGTTTTCGTACCCTGGTACTCGGGTGCAACATTCCAGACGCTTTACTAACACTCTCCCGACTTGGAGAGTCAGTCCCTTTAACCTCCTGTTTGGCCCAGTTTGCAATTTCTGCGGAAGATGAACAGGAATAGCGAGAACCAATGAGAGACTAGCTGGAGGTGTCTGGACGGGCAAATTTAACTCTCATTTCCCACCAGGAAGAGGAAATAACCAAAGGCTCAGCGTGCCGTGCCGGAACCAGATTAGGGCCTGAAGCCATCCTGCGGTGTTGCGGCCAGCTCACAAGAAAACGAGTTGAAGAAAGGAGCTCAGGGGCACTGTAATTCACAAACCTGCAGAGTTATAAATGACAGCTATCGTCCAAAAATATACTGAAGTAAGGCTGCCAAGAGGACTTGAAAGCGGGGCAGAATTGCAGGAAACCGATTTCAGGAGGTAGACTGGAATTGCATTGAAAGCATAGGAAAAGAGGCAGAACGTCCACAATGATGCACTTGGCCAAAAAGGGCGTATGCGTTTTTTCCTGAATATATTCAGGAAAAAACGCATACGCCCTTTTTGGCCAACCAAGCAAGCTTGCAAAGGAAATCTGCACTACAATGAAGTCTCACTTCCCGCCGGTCAAAAGGGCCATCTGAAAAAAGTGTAAAATCCAGAAAGGCAGGACAGGCCATGGAGAACTGGGAGCCTTGTTATGCTGATGGGCGGGATATAAACTGCCAACAGATACTCGGGAGAAGTGTATGGTGTTTCCTGAAACATCTAAAAAACAAAGCAACAGAGCCTAGGGCACTTCCACTTATGGTCCTATAGCTTAGGGAAATTAAAATCAAAAAGACACAGCCACCCCAATGTTTGGGACGCCTCTGTTTACAAGAACCTCGTTTACCGTACAAGTTCAATATCACAGAAAGTGAAAAATGGATAAAGAACTTGTGGTACTTACGTACAATGCAGTATCACTCAGCAGTGAAATCTATGTCATCAGGCCCGTAGCAGCACAATGAGTGGATTCAGGTACGATGATTCTAACTGAAATAAGTCACACAGAAAAAGAAACATCATAAGATATCAGTAATACACGGAATGTAAACTTGGCTACACAGGAACTGAATTACAGAACAGAACAGGGTCTCAAATTTAGAAAACCAACTTATGCTTGTTTAAGGGTAAAGGTGAGTTGGGGTGCTGCATAAAACCAGAGATTGAAATGAGCACAGATAAAGTTCCTTAAGCCAAATATGGAATAGACAAGAGCTACTCCTTGCTCAACGAAATGGACTCAACACCCCATATTAAACGCCTAAGAATGTACCTGACTCTTAAGTATCTTAAAACGTATGGATTGCTATGTCTCCGAAAGAGAATCAAGCATGTGTACAGGGACATAAACGCAGCAGTGATAGGATTGGAGAGGTTCGGTGAGCAAATGAAGACCCTTTGAAGTCATATTGCATGGTACCCATTCCACGGGTTTCAACTACCCAGGTTTAAGGTATTCTTCCTTCAGCTAAAACATGCATGTGGAACCTAGAGTATGATCAACCATGTGATCGGGAGACGTGTTCAAATATGTCTCAGTTTTCGTACCCTGGTACTCGGGTGCAACATTCCAGACGCTTTACTAACACTCTCCCGACTTGGAGAGTCAGTCCCTTTAACCTCCTGTTTGGCCCAGTTTGCAATTTCTGCGGAAGATGAACAGGAATAGCGAGAACCAATGAGAGACTAGCTGGAGGTGTCTGGACGGGCAAATTTAACTCTCATTTCCCACCAGGAAGAGGAAATAACCAAAGGCTCAGCGTGCCGTGCCGGAACCAGATTAGGGCCTGAAGCCATCCTGCGGTGTTGCGGCCAGCTCACAAGAAAACGAGTTGAAGAAAGGAGCTCAGGGGCACTGTAATTCACAAACCTGCAGAGTTATAAATGACAGCTATCGTCCAAAAATATACTGAAGTAAGGCTGCCAAGAGGACTTGAAAGCGGGGCAGAATTGCAGGAAACCGATTTCAGGAGGTAGACTGGAATTGCATTGAAAGCATAGGAAAAGAGGCAGAACGTCCACAATGATGCACTTGGCCAAAAAGGGCGTATGCGTTTTTTCCTGAATATATTCAGGAAAAAACGCATACGCCCTTTTTGGCCAACCAAGCAAGCTTGCAAAGGAAATCTGCACTACAATGAAGTCTCACTTCCCGCCGGTCAAAAGGGCCATCTGAAAAAAGTGTAAAATCCAGAAAGGCAGGACAGGCCATGGAGAACTGGGAGCCTTGTTATGCTGATGGGCGGGATGTAAACTGCCAACAGATACTCGGGAGAAGTGTATGGTGTTTCCTGAAACATCTAAAAAACAAAGCAACAGAGCCTAGGGCACTTCCACTTATGGTCCTATAGCTTAGGGAAATTAAAATCAAAAAGACACAGCCACCCCAATGTTTGGGACGCCTCTGTTTACAAGAACCTCGTTTACCGTACAAGTTCAATATCACAGAAAGTGAAAAATGGATAAAGAACTTGTGGTACTTACGTACAATGCAGTATCACTCAGCAGCGAAATCTATGTCATCAGGCCCGTAGCAGCACAATGAGTGGATTCAGGTACGATGATTCTAACTGAAATAAGTCACACAGAAAAAGAAACATCATAAGATATCAGTAATACACGGAATGTAAACTTGGCTACACAGGAACTGAATTACAGAACAGAACAGGGTCTCAAATTTAGAAAACCAACTTATGCTTGTTTAAGGGTAAAGGTGAGTTGGGGTGCTGCATAAAACCAGAGATTGAAATGAGCACAGATAAAGTTCCTTAAGCCAAATATGGAATAGACAAGAGCTACTCCTTGCTCAACGAAATGGACTCAACACCGCATATTAAACGCCTAAGAATGTACCTGACTCTTAAGTATCTTAAAACCTATGGATTGCTATGTCTCCGAAAGAGAATCAAGCATGTGTACAGGGACATAAACGCAGCAGTGATAGGATTGGAGAGGTTCGGTGAGCAAATGAAGACCCTTTGAAGTCATATTGCATGGTACCCATTCCACGGGTTTCAACTACCCAGGTTTAAGGTATTCTTCCTTCAGCTAAAACATGCATGTGGAACCTAGAGTATGATCAACCATGTGATCGGGAGACGTGTTCAAATATGTCTCAGTTTTCGTACCCTGGTACTCGGGTGCAACATTCCAGACGCTTTACTAACACTCTCCCGACTTGGAGAGTCAGTCCCTTTAACCTCCTGTTTGGCCCAGTTTGCAATTTTTGCGGAAGATGAACAGGAATAGCGAGAACCAATGAGAGACTAGCTGGAGGTGTCTGGACGGGCAAATTTAACTCTCATTTCCCACCAGGAAGAGGAAATAACCAAAGGCTCAGCGTGCCGTGCCGGAACCACATTAGGGCCTGAAGCCATCCTGCGGTGTTGCGGCCAGCTCACAAGAAAACGAGTTGAAGAAAGGAGCTCAGGGGCACTGTAATTCACAAACCTGCAGAGTTATAAATGACAACTATCGTCCAAAAATATACTGAAGTAAGGCTGCCAAGAGGACTTGAAAGCGGGGCAGAATTGCAGGAAACCGATTTCAGGAGGTAGACTGGAATTGCATTGAAAGCATAGGAAAAGAGGCAGAACGTCCACAATGATGCACTTGGCCAAAAAGGGCGTATGCGTTTTTTCCTGAATATATTCAGGAAAAAACGCATACGCCCTTTTTGGCCAACCAAGCAAGCTTGCAAAGGAAATCTGCACTACAATGAAGTCTCACTTCCCCCCGGTCAAAAGGGCCATCTGAAAAAAGTGTAAAATCCAGAAAGGCAGGACAGGCCATGGAGAACTGGGAGCCTTGTTATGCTGATGGGCGGGATGTAAACTGCCAACAGACACTCGGGAGAAGTGTATGGTGTTTCCTGAAACATCTAAAAAACAAAGCAACAGAGCCTAGGGCACTTCCACTTATGGTCCTATAGCTTAGGGAAATTAAAATCAAAAAGACACAGCCACCCCAATGTTTGGGACGCCTCTGTTTACAAGAACCTCGTTTACCGTACAAGTTCAATATCACAGAAAGTGAAAAATGGATAAAGAACTTGTGGTACTTACGTACAATGCAGTATCACTCAGCAGTGAAATCTATGTCATCAGGCCCGTAGCAGCACAATGAGTGGATTCAGGTACGATGATTCTAACTGAAATAAGTCACACAGAAAAAGAAACATCATAAGATATCAGTAATACACGGAATGTAAACTTGGCTACACAGGAACTGAATTACAGAACAGAACAGGGTCTCAAATTTAGAAAACCAACTTATGCTTGTTTAAGGGTAAAGGTGAGTTGGGGTGCTGCATAAAACCAGAGATTGAAATGAGCACAGATAAAGTTCCTTAAGCCAAATATGGAATAGACAAGAGCTACTCCTTGCTCAACGAAATGGACTCAACACCGCATATTAAACGCCTAAGAATGTACCTGACTCTTAAGTATCTTAAAACGTATGGATTGCTATGTCTCCGAAAGAGAATCAAGCATGTGTACAGGGACATAAACGCAGCAGTGATAGGATTGGAGAGGTTCGGTGAGCAAATGAAGACCCTTTGAAGTCATATTGCATGGTACCCATTCCACGGGTTTCAACTACCCAGGTTTAAGGTATTCTTCCTTCAGCTAAAACATGCATGTGGAACCTAGAGTATGATCAACCATGTGATCGGGAGACGTGTTCAAATATGTCTCAGTTTTCGTACCCTGGTACTCGGGTGCAACATTCCAGACGCTTTACTAACACTCTCCCGACTTGGAGAGTCAGTCCCTTTAACCTCCTGTTTGGCCCAGTTTGCAATTTCTGCGGAAGATGAACAGGAATAGCGAGAACCAATGAGAGACTAGCTGGAGGTGTCTGGACGGGCAAATTTAACTCTCATTTCCCACCAGGAAGAGGAAATAACCAAAGGCTCAGCGTGCCGTGCCGGAACCAGATTAGGGCCTGAAGCCATCCTGCGGTGTTGCGGCCAGCTCACAAGAAAACGAGTTGAAGAAAGGAGCTCAGGGGCACTGTAATTCACAAACCTGCAGAGTTATAAATGACAGCTATCGTCCAAAAATATACTGAAGTAAGGCTGCCAAGAGGACTTGAAAGCGGGGCAGAATTGCAGGAAACCGATTTCAGGAGGTAGACTGGAATTGCATTGAAAGCATAGGAAAAGAGGCAGAACGTCCACAATGATGCACTTGGCCAAAAAGGGCGTATGCGTTTTTTCCTGAATATATTCAGGAAAAAACGCATACGCCCTTTTTGGCCAACCAAGCAAGCTTGCAAAGGAAATCTGCACTACGATGAAGTCTCACTTCCCCCGGGTCAAAAGGGCCATCTGAAAAAAGTGTAAAATCCAGAAAGGCAGGACAGGCCATGGAGAACTGGGAGCCTTGTTATGCTGATGGGCGGGATGTAAACTGCCAACAGACACTCGGGAGAAGTGTATGGTGTTTCCTGAAACATCTAAAAAACAAAGCAACAGAGCCTAGGGCACTTCCACTTATGGTCCTATAGCTTAGGGAAATTAAAATCAAAAAGACACAGCCACCCCAATGTTTGGGACGCCTCTGTTTACAAGAACCTCGTTTACCGTACAAGTTCAATATCACAGAAAGTGAAAAATGGATAAAGAACTTGTGGTACTTACGTACAATGCAGTATCACTCAGCAGTGAAATCTATGCCATCAGGCCCGTAGCAGCACAATGAGTGGATTCAGGTACGATGATTCTAACTGAAATAAGTCACACAGAAAAAGAAACATCATAAGATATCAGTAATACACGGAATGTAAACTTGGCTACACAGGAACTGAATTACAGAACAGAACAGGGTCTCAAATTTAGAAAACCAACTTATGCTTGTTTAAGGGTAAAGGTGAGTTGGGGTGCTGCATAAAACCAGAGATTGAAATGAGCACAGATAAAGTTCCTTAAGCCAAATATGGAATAGACAAGAGCTACTCCTTGCTCAACGAAATGGACTCAACACCGCATATTAAACGCCTAAGAATGTACCTGACTCTTAAGTATCTTAAAACCTATGGATTGCTATGTCTCCGAAAGAGAATCAAGCATGTGTACAGGGACATAAACGCAGCAGTGATAGGATTGGAGAGGTTCGGTGAGCAAATGAAGACCCTTTGAAGTCATATTGCATGGTACCCATTCCACGGGTTTCAACTACCCAGGTTTAAGGTATTCTTCCTTCAGCTAAAACATGCATGTGGAACCTAGAGTATGATCAACCATGTGATCGGGAGACGTGTTCAAATATGTCTCAGTTTTCGTACCCTGGTACTCGGGTGCAACATTCCAGACGCTTTACTAACACTCTCCCGACTTGGAGAGTCAGTCCCTTTAACCTCCTGTTTGGCCCAGTTTGCAATTTCTGCGGAAGATGAACAGGAATAGCGAGAACCAATGAGAGACTAGCTGGAGGTGTCTGGACGGGCAAATTTAACTCTCATTTCCCACCAGGAAGAGGAAATAACCAAAGGCTCAGCGTGCCGTGCCGGAACCAGATTAGGGCCTGAAGCCATCCTGCGGTGTTGCGGCCAGCTCACAAGAAAACGAGTTGAAGAAAGGAGCTCAGGGGCACTGTAATTCACAAACCTGCAGAGTTATAAATGACAGCTATCGTCCAAAAATATACTGAAGTAAGGCTGCCAAGAGGACTTGAAAGCGGGGCAGAATTGCAGGAAACCGATTTCAGGAGGTAGACTGGAATTGCATTGAAAGCATAGGAAAAGAGGCAGAACGTCCACAATGATGCACTTGGCCAAAAAGGGCGTATGCGTTTTTTCCTGAATATATTCAGGAAAAAACGCATACGCCCTTTTTGGCCAACCAAGCAAGCTTGCAAAGGAAATCTGCACTACAATGAAGTCTCACTTCCCCCCGGTCAAAAGGGCCATCTGAAAAAAGTGTAAAATCCAGAAAGGCAGGACAGGCCATGGAGAACTGGGAGCCTTGTTATGCTGATGGGCGGGATGTAAACTGCCAACAGACACTCGGGAGAAGTGTATGGTGTTTCCTGAAACATCTAAAAAACAAAGCAACAGAGCCTAGGGCACTTCCACTTATGGTCCTATAGCTTAGGGAAATTAAAATCAAAAAGACACAGCCACCCCAATGTTTGGGACGCCTCTGTTTACAAGAACCTCGTTTACCGTACAAGTTCAATATCACAGAAAGTGAAAAATGGATAAAGAACTTGTGGTACTTACGTACAATGCAGTATCACTCAGCAGTGAAATCTATGTCATCAGGCCCGTAGCAGCACAATGAGTGGATTCAGGTACGATGATTCTAACTGAAATAAGTCACACAGAAAAAGAAACATCATAAGATATCAGTAATACACGGAATGTAAACTTGGCTACACAGGAACTGAATTACAGAACAGAACAGGGTCTCAAATTTAGAAAACCAACTTATGCTTGTTTAAGGGTAAAGGTGAGTTGGGGTGCTGCATAAAACCAGAGATTGAAATGAGCACAGATAAAGTTCCTTAAGCCAAATATGGAATAGACAAGAGCTACTCCTTGCTCAACGAAATGGACTCAACACCCCATATTAAACGCCTAAGAATGTACCTGACTCTTAAGTATCTTAAAACCTATGGATTGCTATGTCTCCGAAAGAGAATCAAGCATGTGTACAGGGACATAAACGCAGCAGTGATAGGATTGGAGAGGTTCGGTGAGCAAATGAAGACCCTTTGAAGTCATATTGCATGGTACCCATTCCACGGGTTTCAACTACCCAGGTTTAAGGTATTCTTCCTTCAGCTAAAACATGCATGTGGAACCTAGAGTATGATCAACCATGTGATCGGGAGACGTGTTCAAATATGTCTCAGTTTTCGTACCCTGGTACTCGGGTGCAACATTCCAGACGCTTTACTAACACTCTCCCGACTTGGAGAGTCAGTCCCTTTAACCTCCTGTTTGGCCCAGTTTGCAATTTCTGCGGAAGATGAACAGGAATAGCGAGAACCAATGAGAGACTAGCTGGAGGTGTCTGGACGGGCAAATTTAACTCTCATTTCCCACCAGGAAGAGGAAATAACCAAAGGCTCAGCGTGCCGTGCCGGAACCAGATTAGGGCCTGAAGCCATCCTGCGGTGTTGCGGCCAGCTCACAAGAAAACGAGTTGAAGAAAGGAGCTCAGGGGCACTGTAATTCACAAACCTGCAGAGTTATAAATGACAGCTATCGTCCAAAAATATACTGAAGTAAGGCTGCCAAGAGGACTTGAAAGCGGGGCAGAATTGCAGGAAACCGATTTCAGGAGGTAGACTGGAATTGCATTGAAAGCATAGGAAAAGAGGCAGAACGTCCACAATGATGCACTTGGCCAAAAAGGGCGTATGCGTTTTTTCCTGAATATATTCAGGAAAAAACGCATACGCCCTTTTTGGCCAACCAAGCAAGCTTGCAAAGGAAATCTGCACTACAATGAAGTCTCACTTCCCGCCGGTCAAAAGGGCCATCTGAAAAAAGTGTAAAATCCAGAAAGGCAGGACAGGCCATGGAGAACTGGGAGCCTTGTTATGCTGATGGGCGGGATGTAAACTGCCAACAGATACTCGGGAGAAGTGTATGGTGTTTCCTGAAACATCTAAAAAACAAAGCAACAGAGCCTAGGGCACTTCCACTTATGGTCCTATAGCTTAGGGAAATTAAAATCAAAAAGACACAGCCACCCCAATGTTTGGGACACCTCTGTTTACAAGAACCTCGTTTACCGTACAAGTTCAATATCACAGAAAGTGAAAAATGGATAAAGAACTTGTGGTACTTACGTACAATGCAGTATCACTCAGCAGTGAAATCTATGTCATCAGGCCCGTAGCAGCACAATGAGTGGATTCAGGTACGATGATTCTAACTGAAATAAGTCACACAGAAAAAGAAACATCATAAGATATCAGTAATACACGGAATGTAAACTTGGCTACACAGGAACTGAATTACAGAACAGAACAGGGTCTCAAATTTAGAAAACCAACTTATGCTTGTTTAAGGGTAAAGGTGAGTTGGGGTGCTGCATAAAACCAGAGATTGAAATGAGCACAGATAAAGTTCCTTAAGCCAAATATGGAATAGACAAGAGCTACTCCTTGCTCAACGAAATGGACTCAACACCCCATATTAAACGCCTAAGAATGTACCTGACTCTTAAGTATCTTAAAACGTATGGATTGCTATGTCTCCGAAAGAGAATCAAGCATGTGTACAGGGACATAAACGCAGCAGTGATAGGATTGGAGAGGTTCGGTGAGCAAATGAAGACCCTTTGAAGTCATATTGCATGGTACCCATTCCACGGGTTTCAACTACCCAGGTTTAAGGTATTCTTCCTTCAGCTAAAACATGCATGTGGAACCTAGAGTATGATCAACCATGTGATCGGGAGACGTGTTCAAATATGTCTCAGTTTTCGTACCCTGGTACTCGGGTGCAACATTCCAGACGCTTTACTAACACTCTCCCGACTTGGAGAGTCAGTCCCTTTAACCTCCTGTTTGGCCCAGTTTGCAATTTCTGCGGAAGATGAACAGGAATAGCGAGAACCAATGAGAGACTAGCTGGAGGTGTCTGGACGGGCAAATTTAACTCTCATTTCCCACCAGGAAGAGGAAATAACCAAAGGCTCAGCGTGCCGTGCCGGAACCAGATTAGGGCCTGAAGCCATCCTGCGGTGTTGCGGCCAGCTCACAAGAAAACGAGTTGAAGAAAGGAGCTCAGGGGCACTGTAATTCACAAACCTGCAGAGTTATAAATGACAGCTATCGTCCAAAAATATACTGAAGTAAGGCTGCCAAGAGGACTTGAAAGCGGGGCAGAATTGCAGGAAACCGATTTCAGGAGGTAGACTGGAATTGCATTGAAAGCATAGGAAAAGAGGCAGAACGTCCACAATGATGCACTTGGCCAAAAAGGGCGTATGCGTTTTTTCCTGAATATATTCAGGAAAAAACGCATACGCCCTTTTTGGCCAACCAAGCAAGCTTGCAAAGGAAATCTGCACTACAATGAAGTCTCACTTCCCGCCGGTCAAAAGGGCCATCTGAAAAAAGTGTAAAATCCAGAAAGGCAGGACAGGCCATGGAGAACTGGGAGCCTTGTTATGCTGATGGGCGGGATGTAAACTGCCAACAGATACTCGGGAGAAGTGTATGGTGTTTCCTGAAACATCTAAAAAACAAAGCAACAGAGCCTAGGGCACTTCCACTTATGGTCCTATAGCTTAGGGAAATTAAAATCAAAAAGACACAGCCACCCCAATGTTTGGGACGCCTCTGTTTACAAGAACCTCGTTTACCGTACAAGTTCAATATCACAGAAAGTGAAAAATGGATAAAGAACTTGTGGTACTTACGTACAATGCAGTATCACTCAGCAGCGAAATCTATGTCATCAGGCCCGTAGCAGCACAATGAGTGGATTCAGGTACGATGATTCTAACTGAAATAAGTCACACAGAAAAAGAAACATCATAAGATATCAGTAATACACGGAATGTAAACTTGGCTACACAGGAACTGAATTACAGAACAGAACAGGGTCTCAAATTTAGAAAACCAACTTATGCTTGTTTAAGGGTAAAGGTGAGTTGGGGTGCTGCATAAAACCAGAGATTGAAATGAGCACAGATAAAGTTCCTTAAGCCAAATATGGAATAGACAAGAGCTACTCCTTGCTCAACGAAATGGACTCAACACCGCATATTAAACGCCTAAGAATGTACCTGACTCTTAAGTATCTTAAAACCTATGGATTGCTATGTCTCCGAAAGAGAATCAAGCATGTGTACAGGGACATAAACGCAGCAGTGATAGGATTGGAGAGGTTCGGTGAGCAAATGAAGACCCTTTGAAGTCATATTGCATGGTACCCATTCCACGGGTTTCAACTACCCAGGTTTAAGGTATTCTTCCTTCAGCTAAAACATGCATGTGGAACCTAGAGTATGATCAACCATGTGATCGGGAGACGTGTTCAAATATGTCTCAGTTTTCGTACCCTGGTACTCGGGTGCAACATTCCAGACGCTTTACTAACACTCTCCCGACTTGGAGAGTCAGTCCCTTTAACCTCCTGTTTGGCCCAGTTTGCAATTTTTGCGGAAGATGAACAGGAATAGCGAGAACCAATGAGAGACTAGCTGGAGGTGTCTGGACGGGCAAATTTAACTCTCATTTCCCACCAGGAAGAGGAAATAACCAAAGGCTCAGCGTGCCGTGCCGGAACCACATTAGGGCCTGAAGCCATCCTGCGGTGTTGCGGCCAGCTCACAAGAAAACGAGTTGAAGAAAGGAGCTCAGGGGCACTGTAATTCACAAACCTGCAGAGTTATAAATGACAACTATCGTCCAAAAATATACTGAAGTAAGGCTGCCAAGAGGACTTGAAAGCGGGGCAGAATTGCAGGAAACCGATTTCAGGAGGTAGACTGGAATTGCATTGAAAGCATAGGAAAAGAGGCAGAACGTCCACAATGATGCACTTGGCCAAAAAGGGCGTATGCGTTTTTTCCTGAATATATTCAGGAAAAAACGCATACGCCCTTTTTGGCCAACCAAGCAAGCTTGCAAAGGAAATCTGCACTACAATGAAGTCTCACTTCCCCCCGGTCAAAAGGGCCATCTGAAAAAAGTGTAAAATCCAGAAAGGCAGGACAGGCCATGGAGAACTGGGAGCCTTGTTATGCTGATGGGCGGGATGTAAACTGCCAACAGACACTCGGGAGAAGTGTATGGTGTTTCCTGAAACATCTAAAAAACAAAGCAACAGAGCCTAGGGCACTTCCACTTATGGTCCTATAGCTTAGGGAAATTAAAATCAAAAAGACACAGCCACCCCAATGTTTGGGACGCCTCTGTTTACAAGAACCTCGTTTACCGTACAAGTTCAATATCACAGAAAGTGAAAAATGGATAAAGAACTTGTGGTACTTACGTACAATGCAGTATCACTCAGCAGTGAAATCTATGTCATCAGGCCCGTAGCAGCACAATGAGTGGATTCAGGTACGATGATTCTAACTGAAATAAGTCACACAGAAAAAGAAACATCATAAGATATCAGTAATACACGGAATGTAAACTTGGCTACACAGGAACTGAATTACAGAACAGAACAGGGTCTCAAATTTAGAAAACCAACTTATGCTTGTTTAAGGGTAAAGGTGAGTTGGGGTGCTGCATAAAACCAGAGATTGAAATGAGCACAGATAAAGTTCCTTAAGCCAAATATGGAATAGACAAGAGCTACTCCTTGCTCAACGAAATGGACTCAACACCGCATATTAAACGCCTAAGAATGTACCTGACTCTTAAGTATCTTAAAACGTATGGATTGCTATGTCTCCGAAAGAGAATCAAGCATGTGTACAGGGACATAAACGCAGCAGTGATAGGATTGGAGAGGTTCGGTGAGCAAATGAAGACCCTTTGAAGTCATATTGCATGGTACCCATTCCACGGGTTTCAACTACCCAGGTTTAAGGTATTCTTCCTTCAGCTAAAACATGCATGTGGAACCTAGAGTATGATCAACCATGTGATCGGGAGACGTGTTCAAATATGTCTCAGTTTTCGTACCCTGGTACTCGGGTGCAACATTCCAGACGCTTTACTAACACTCTCCCGACTTGGAGAGTCAGTCCCTTTAACCTCCTGTTTGGCCCAGTTTGCAATTTCTGCGGAAGATGAACAGGAATAGCGAGAACCAATGAGAGACTAGCTGGAGGTGTCTGGACGGGCAAATTTAACTCTCATTTCCCACCAGGAAGAGGAAATAACCAAAGGCTCAGCGTGCCGTGCCGGAACCAGATTAGGGCCTGAAGCCATCCTGCGGTGTTGCGGCCAGCTCACAAGAAAACGAGTTGAAGAAAGGAGCTCAGGGGCACTGTAATTCACAAACCTGCAGAGTTATAAATGACAGCTATCGTCCAAAAATATACTGAAGTAAGGCTGCCAAGAGGACTTGAAAGCGGGGCAGAATTGCAGGAAACCGATTTCAGGAGGTAGACTGGAATTGCATTGAAAGCATAGGAAAAGAGGCAGAACGTCCACAATGATGCACTTGGCCAAAAAGGGCGTATGCGTTTTTTCCTGAATATATTCAGGAAAAAACGCATACGCCCTTTTTGGCCAACCAAGCAAGCTTGCAAAGGAAATCTGCACTACAATGAAGTCTCACTTCCCCCGGGTCAAAAGGGCCATCTGAAAAAAGTGTAAAATCCAGAAAGGCAGGACAGGCCATGGAGAACTGGGAGCCTTGTTATGCTGATGGGCGGGATGTAAACTGCCAACAGACACTCGGGAGAAGTGTATGGTGTTTCCTGAAACATCTAAAAAACAAAGCAACAGAGCCTAGGGCACTTCCACTTATGGTCCTATAGCTTAGGGAAATTAAAATCAAAAAGACACAGCCACCCCAATGTTTGGGACGCCTCTGTTTACAAGAACCTCGTTTACCGTACAAGTTCAATATCACAGAAAGTGAAAAATGGATAAAGAACTTGTGGTACTTACGTACAATGCAGTATCACTCAGCAGTGAAATCTATGCCATCAGGCCCGTAGCAGCACAATGAGTGGATTCAGGTACGATGATTCTAACTGAAATAAGTCACACAGAAAAAGAAACATCATAAGATATCAGTAATACACGGAATGTAAACTTGGCTACACAGGAACTGAATTACAGAACAGAACAGGGTCTCAAATTTAGAAAACCAACTTATGCTTGTTTAAGGGTAAAGGTGAGTTGGGGTGCTGCATAAAACCAGAGATTGAAATGAGCACAGATAAAGTTCCTTAAGCCAAATATGGAATAGACAAGAGCTACTCCTTGCTCAACGAAATGGACTCAACACCGCATATTAAACGCCTAAGAATGTACCTGACTCTTAAGTATCTTAAAACCTATGGATTGCTATGTCTCCGAAAGAGAATCAAGCATGTGTACAGGGACATAAACGCAGCAGTGATAGGATTGGAGAGGTTCGGTGAGCAAATGAAGACCCTTTGAAGTCATATTGCATGGTACCCATTCCACGGGTTTCAACTACCCAGGTTTAAGGTATTCTTCCTTCAGCTAAAACATGCATGTGGAACCTAGAGTATGATCAACCATGTGATCGGGAGACGTGTTCAAATATGTCTCAGTTTTCGTACCCTGGTACTCGGGTGCAACATTCCAGACGCTTTACTAACACTCTCCCGACTTGGAGAGTCAGTCCCTTTAACCTCCTGTTTGGCCCAGTTTGCAATTTCTGCGGAAGATGAACAGGAATAGCGAGAACCAATGAGAGACTAGCTGGAGGTGTCTGGACGGGCAAATTTAACTCTCATTTCCCACCAGGAAGAGGAAATAACCAAAGGCTCAGCGTGCCGTGCCGGAACCAGATTAGGGCCTGAAGCCATCCTGCGGTGTTGCGGCCAGCTCACAAGAAAACGAGTTGAAGAAAGGAGCTCAGGGGCACTGTAATTCACAAACCTGCAGAGTTATAAATGACAGCTATCGTCCAAAAATATACTGAAGTAAGGCTGCCAAGAGGACTTGAAAGCGGGGCAGAATTGCAGGAAACCGATTTCAGGAGGTAGACTGGAATTGCATTGAAAGCATAGGAAAAGAGGCAGAACGTCCACAATGATGCACTTGGCCAAAAAGGGCGTATGCGTTTTTTCCTGAATATATTCAGGAAAAAACGCATACGCCCTTTTTGGCCAACCAAGCAAGCTTGCAAAGGAAATCTGCACTACAATGAAGTCTCACTTCCCCCCGGTCAAAAGGGCCATCTGAAAAAAGTGTAAAATCCAGAAAGGCAGGACAGGCCATGGAGAACTGGGAGCCTTGTTATGCTGATGGGCGGGATGTAAACTGCCAACAGACACTCGGGAGAAGTGTATGGTGTTTCCTGAAACATCTAAAAAACAAAGCAACAGAGCCTAGGGCACTTCCACTTATGGTCCTATAGCTTAGGGAAATTAAAATCAAAAAGACACAGCCACCCCAATGTTTGGGACGCCTCTGTTTACAAGAACCTCGTTTACCGTACAAGTTCAATATCACAGAAAGTGAAAAATGGATAAAGAACTTGTGGTACTTACGTACAATGCAGTATCACTCAGCAGTGAAATCTATGTCATCAGGCCCGTAGCAGCACAATGAGTGGATTCAGGTACGATGATTCTAACTGAAATAAGTCACACAGAAAAAGAAACATCATAAGATATCAGTAATACACGGAATGTAAACTTGGCTACACAGGAACTGAATTACAGAACAGAACAGGGTCTCAAATTTAGAAAACCAACTTATGCTTGTTTAAGGGTAAAGGTGAGTTGGGGTGCTGCATAAAACCAGAGATTGAAATGAGCACAGATAAAGTTCCTTAAGCCAAATATGGAATAGACAAGAGCTACTCCTTGCTCAACGAAATGGACTCAACACCGCATATTAAACGCCTAAGAATGTACCTGACTCTTAAGTATCTTAAAACGTATGGATTGCTATGTCTCCGAAAGAGAATCAAGCATGTGTACAGGGACATAAACGCAGCAGTGATAGGATTGGAGAGGTTCGGTGAGCAAATGAAGACCCTTTGAAGTCATATTGCATGGTACCCATTCCACGGGTTTCAACTACCCAGGTTTAAGGTATTCTTCCTTCAGCTAAAACATGCATGTGGAACCTAGAGTATGATCAACCATGTGATCGGGAGACGTGTTCAAATATGTCTCAGTTTTCGTACCCTGGTACTCGGGTGCAACATTCCAGACGCTTTACTAACACTCTCCCGACTTGGAGAGTCAGTCCCTTTAACCTCCTGTTTGGCCCAGTTTGCAATTTCTGCGGAAGATGAACAGGAATAGCGAGAACCAATGAGAGACTAGCTGGAGGTGTCTGGACGGGCAAATTTAACTCTCATTTCCCACCAGGAAGAGGAAATAACCAAAGGCTCAGCGTGCCGTGCCGGAACCAGATTAGGGCCTGAAGCCATCCTGCGGTGTTGCGGCCAGCTCACAAGAAAGCGAGTTGAAGAAAGGAGCTCAGGGGCACTGTAATTCACAAACCTGCAGAGTTATAAATGACAGCTATCGTCCAAAAATATACTGAAGTAAGGCTGCCAAGAGGACTTGAAAGCGGGGCAGAATTGCAGGAAACCGATTTCAGGAGGTAGACTGGAATTGCATTGAAAGCATAGGAAAAGAGGCAGAACGTCCACAATGATGCACTTGGCCAAAAAGGGCGTATGCGTTTTTTCCTGAATATATTCAGGAAAAAACGCATACGCCCTTTTTGGCCAACCAAGCAAGCTTGCAAAGGAAATCTGCACTACAATGAAGTCTCACTTCCCCCCGGTCAAAAGGGCCATCTGAAAAAAGTGTAAAATCCAGAAAGGCAGGACAGGCCATGGAGAACTGGGAGCCTTGTTATGCTGATGGGCGGGATGTAAACTGCCAACAGACACTCGGGAGAAGTGTATGGTGTTTCCTGAAACATCTAAAAAACAAAGCAACAGAGCCTAGGGCACTTCCACTTATGGTCCTATAGCTTAGGGAAATTAAAATCAAAAAGACACAGCCACCCCAATGTTTGGGACGCCTCTGTTTACAAGAACCTCGTTTACCGTACAAGTTCAATATCACAGAAAGTGAAAAATGGATAAAGAACTTGTGGTACTTACGTACAATGCAGTATCGCTCAGCAGTGAAATCTATGTCATCAGGCCCGTAGCAGCACAATGAGTGGATTCAGGTACGATGATTCTAACTGAAATAAGTCACACAGAAAAAGAAACATCATAAGATATCAGTAATACACGGAATGTAAACTTGGCTACACAGGAACTGAATTACAGAACAGAACAGGGTCTCAAATTTAGAAAACCAACTTATGCTTGTTTAAGGGTAAAGGTGAGTTGGGGTGCTGCATAAAACCAGAGATTGAAATGAGCACAGATAAAGTTCCTTAAGCCAAATATGGAATAGACAAGAGCTACTCCTTGCTCAACGAAATGGACTCAACACCGCATATTAAACGCCTAAGAATGTACCTGACTCTTAAGTATCTTAAAACCTATGGATTGCTATGTCTCCGAAAGAGAATCAAGCATGTGTACAGGGACATAAACGCAGCAGTGATAGGATTGGAGAGGTTCGGTGAGCAAATGAAGACCCTTTGAAGTCATATTGCATGGTACCCATTCCACGGGTTTCAACTACCCAGGTTTAAGGTATTCTTCCTTCAGCTAAAACATGCATGTGGAACCTAGAGTATGATCAACCATGTGATCGGGAGACGTGTTCAAATATGTCTCAGTTTTCGTACCCTGGTACTCGGGTGCAACATTCCAGACGCTTTACTAACACTCTCCCGACTTGGAGAGTCAGTCCCTTTAACCTCCTGTTTGGCCCAGTTTGCAATTTCTGCGGAAGATGAACAGGAATAGCGAGAACCAATGAGAGACTAGCTGGAGGTGTCTGGACGGGCAAATTTAACTCTCATTTCCCACCAGGAAGAGGAAATAACCAAAGGCTCAGCGTGCCGTGCCGGAACCAGATTAGGGCCTGAAGCCATCCTGCGGTGTTGCGGCCAGCTCACAAGAAAGCGAGTTGAAGAAAGGAGCTCAGGGGCACTGTAATTCACAAACCTGCAGAGTTATAAATGACAGCTATCGTCCAAAAATATACTGAAGTAAGGCTGCCAAGAGGACTTGAAAGCGGGGCAGAATTGCAGGAAACCGATTTCAGGAGGTAGACTGGAATTGCATTGAAAGCATAGGAAAAGAGGCAGAACGTCCACAATGATGCACTTGGCCAAAAAGGGCGTATGCGTTTTTTCCTGAATATATTCAAGAAAAAACGCATACGCCCTTTTTGGCCAACCAAGCAAGCTTGCAAAGGAAATCTGCACTACAATGAAGTCTCACTTCCCCCCGGTCAAAAGGGCCATCTGAAAAAAGTGTAAAATCCAGAAAGGCAGGACAGGCCATGGAGAACTGGGAGCCTTGTTATGCTGATGGGCGGGATGTAAACTGCCAACAGACACTCGGGAGAAGTGTATGGTGTTTCCTGAAACATCTAAAAAAGAAAGCAACAGAGCCTAGGGCACTTCCACTTATGGTCCTATAGCTTAGGGAAATTAAAATCAAAAAGACACAGCCACCCCAATGTTTGGGACGCCTCTGTTTACAAGAACCTCGTTTACCGTACAAGTTCAATATCACAGAAAGTGAAAAATGGATAAAGAACTTGTGGTACTTACGTACAATGCAGTATCGCTCAGCAGTGAAATCTATGTCATCAGGCCCGTAGCAGCACAATGAGTGGATTCAGGTACGATGATTCTAACTGAAATAAGTCACACAGAAAAAGAAACATCATAAGATATCAGTAATACACGGAATGTAAACTTGGCTACACAGGAACTGAATTACAGAACAGAACAGGGTCTCAAATTTAGAAAACCAACTTATGCTTGTTTAAGGGTAAAGGTGAGTTGGGGTGCTGCATAAAACCAGAGATTGAAATGAGCACAGATAAAGTTCCTTAAGCCAAATATGGAATAGACAAGAGCTACTCCTTGCTCAACGAAATGGACTCAACACCGCATATTAAACGCCTAAGAATGTACCTGACTCTTAAGTATCTTAAAACCTATGGATTGCTATGTCTCCGAAAGAGAATCAAGCATGTGTACAGGGACATAAACGCAGCAGTGATAGGATTGGAGAGGTTCGGTGAGCAAATGAAGACCCTTTGAAGTCATATTGCATGGTACCCATTCCACGGGTTTCAACTACCCAGGTTTAAGGTATTCTTCCTTCAGCTAAAACATGCATGTGGAACCTAGAGTATGATCAACCATGTGATCGGGAGACGTGTTCAAATATGTCTCAGTTTTCGTACCCTGGTACTCGGGTGCAACATTCCAGACGCTTTACTAACACTCTCCCGACTTGGAGAGTCAGTCCCTTTAACCTCCTGTTTGGCCCAGTTTGCAATTTCTGCGGAAGATGAACAGGAATAGCGAGAACCAATGAGAGACTAGCTGGAGGTGTCTGGACGGGCAAATTTAACTCTCATTTCCCACCAGGAAGAGGAAATAACCAAAGGCTCAGCGTGCCGTGCCGGAACCAGATTAGGGCCTGAAGCCATCCTGCGGTGTTGCGGCCAGCTCACAAGAAAGCGAGTTGAAGAAAGGAGCTCAGGGGCACTGTAATTCACAAACCTGCAGAGTTATAAATGACAGCTATCGTCCAAAAATATACTGAAGTAAGGCTGCCAAGAGGACTTGAAAGCGGGGCAGAATTGCAGGAAACCGATTTCAGGAGGTAGACTGGAATTGCATTGAAAGCATAGGAAAAGAGGCAGAACGTCCACAATGATGCACTTGGCCAAAAAGGGCGTATGCGTTTTTTCCTGAATATATTCAGGAAAAAACGCATACGCCCTTTTTGGCCAACCAAGCAAGCTTGCAAAGGAAATCTGCACTACAATGAAGTCTCACTTCCCCCCGGTCAAAAGGGCCATCTGAAAAAAGTGTAAAATCCAGAAAGGCAGGACAGGCCATGGAGAACTGGGAGCCTTGTTATGCTGATGGGCGGGATGTAAACTGCCAACAGACACTCGGGAGAAGTGTATGGTGTTTCCTGAAACATCTAAAAAACAAAGCAACAGAGCCTAGGGCACTTCCACTTATGGTCCTATAGCTTAGGGAAATTAAAATCAAAAAGACACAGCCACCCCAATGTTTGGGACGCCTCTGTTTACAAGAACCTCGTTTACCGTACAAGTTCAATATCACAGAAAGTGAAAAATGGATAAAGAACTTGTGGTACTTACGTACAATGCAGTATCACTCAGCAGTGAAATCTATGCCATCAGGCCCGTAGCAGCACAATGAGTGGATTCAGGTACGATGATTCTAACTGAAATAAGTCACACAGAAAAAGAAACATCATAAGATATCAGTAATACACGGAATGTAAACTTGGCTACACAGGAACTGAATTACAGAACAGAACAGGGTCTCAAATTTAGAAAACCAACTTATGCTTGTTTAAGGGTAAAGGTGAGTTGGGGTGCTGCATAAAACCAGAGATTGAAATGAGCACAGATAAAGTTCCTTAAGCCAAATATGGAATAGACAAGAGCTACTCCTTGCTCAACGAAATGGACTCAACACCGCATATTAAACGCCTAAGAATGTACCTGACTCTTAAGTATCTTAAAACCTATGGATTGCTATGTCTCCGAAAGAGAATCAAGCATGTGTACAGGGACATAAACGCAGCAGTGATAGGATTGGAGAGGTTCGGTGAGCAAATGAAGACCCTTTGAAGTCATATTGCATGGTACCCATTCCACGGGTTTCAACTACCCAGGTTTAAGGTATTCTTCCTTCAGCTAAAACATGCATGTGGAACCTAGAGTATGATCAACCATGTGATCGGGAGACGTGTTCAAATATGTCTCAGTTTTCGTACCCTGGTACTCGGGTGCAACATTCCAGACGCTTTACTAACACTCTCCCGACTTGGAGAGTCAGTCCCTTTAACCTCCTGTTTGGCCCAGTTTGCAATTTCTGCGGAAGATGAACAGGAATAGCGAGAACCAATGAGAGACTAGCTGGAGGTGTCTGGACGGGCAAATTTAACTCTCATTTCCCACCAGGAAGAGGAAATAACCAAAGGCTCAGCGTGCCGTGCCGGAACCAGATTAGGGCCTGAAGCCATCCTGCGGTGTTGCGGCCAGCTCACAAGAAAGCGAGTTGAAGAAAGGAGCTCAGGGGCACTGTAATTCACAAACCTGCAGAGTTATAAATGACAGCTATCGTCCAAAAATATACTGAAGTAAGGCTGCCAAGAGGACTTGAAAGCGGGGCAGAATTGCAGGAAACCGATTTCAGGAGGTAGACTGGAATTGCATTGAAAGCATAGGAAAAGAGGCAGAACGTCCACAATGATGCACTTGGCCAAAAAGGGCGTATGCGTTTTTTCCTGAATATATTCAGGAAAAAACGCATACGCCCTTTTTGGCCAACCAAGCAAGCTTGCAAAGGAAATCTGCACTACAATGAAGTCTCACTTCCCCCCGGTCAAAAGGGCCATCTGAAAAAAGTGTAAAATCCAGAAAGGCAGGACAGGCCATGGAGAACTGGGAGCCTTGTTATGCTGATGGGCGGGATGTAAACTGCCAACAGACACTCGGGAGAAGTGTATGGTGTTTCCTGAAACATCTAAAAAACAAAGCAACAGAGCCTAGGGCACTTCCACTTATGGTCCTATAGCTTAGGGAAATTAAAATCAAAAAGACACAGCCACCCCAATGTTTGGGACGCCTCTGTTTACAAGAACCTCGTTTACCGTACAAGTTCAATATCACAGAAAGTGAAAAATGGATAAAGAACTTGTGGTACTTACGTACAATGCAGTATCGCTCAGCAGTGAAATCTATGTCATCAGGCCCGTAGCAGCACAATGAGTGGATTCAGGTACGATGATTCTAACTGAAATAAGTCACACAGAAAAAGAAACATCATAAGATA
Source organism: Globicephala melas (assembly GCF_963455315.2). Lineage (NCBI taxonomy): Eukaryota > Metazoa > Chordata > Mammalia > Artiodactyla > Delphinidae > Globicephala > Globicephala melas. The sequence goes on along the minus strand of NW_027207305.1, from coordinate 18,791 downwards.
TCAGTAATACACGGAATGTAAACTTGGCTACACAGGAACTGAATTACAGAACAGAACAGGGTCTCAAATTTAGAAAACCAACTTATGCTTGTTTAAGGGTAAAGGTGAGTTGGGGTGCTGCATAAAACCAGAGATTGAAATGAGCACAGATAAAGTTCCTTAAGCCAAATATGGAATAGACAAGAGCTACTCCTTGCTCAACGAAATGGACTCAACACCGCATATTAAACGCCTAAGAATGTACCTGACTCTTAAGTATCTTAAAACCTATGGATTGCTATGTCTCCGAAAGAGAATCAAGCATGTGTACAGGGACATAAACGCAGCAGTGATAGGATTGGAGAGGTTCGGTGAGCAAATGAAGACCCTTTGAAGTCATATTGCATGGTACCCATTCCACGGGTTTCAACTACCCAGGTTTAAGGTATTCTTCCTTCAGCTAAAACATGCATGTGGAACCTAGAGTATGATCAACCATGTGATCGGGAGACGTGTTCAAATATGTCTCAGTTTTCGTACCCTGGTACTCGGGTGCAACATTCCAGACGCTTTACTAACACTCTCCCGACTTGGAGAGTCAGTCCCTTTAACCTCCTGTTTGGCCCAGTTTGCAATTTCTGCGGAAGATGAACAGGAATAGCGAGAACCAATGAGAGACTAGCTGGAGGTGTCTGGACGGGCAAATTTAACTCTCATTTCCCACCAGGAAGAGGAAATAACCAAAGGCTCAGCGTGCCGTGCCGGAACCAGATTAGGGCCTGAAGCCATCCTGCGGTGTTGCGGCCAGCTCACAAGAAAGCGAGTTGAAGAAAGGAGCTCAGGGGCACTGTAATTCACAAACCTGCAGAGTTATAAATGACAGCTATCGTCCAAAAATATACTGAAGTAAGGCTGCCAAGAGGACTTGAAAGCGGGGCAGAATTGCAGGAAACCGATTTCAGGAGGTAGACTGGAATTGCATTGAAAGCATAGGAAAAGAGGCAGAACGTCCACAATGATGCACTTGGCCAAAAAGGGCGTATGCGTTTTTTCCTGAATATATTCAAGAAAAAACGCATACGCCCTTTTTGGCCAACCAAGCAAGCTTGCAAAGGAAATCTGCACTACAATGAAGTCTCACTTCCCCCCGGTCAAAAGGGCCATCTGAAAAAAGTGTAAAATCCAGAAAGGCAGGACAGGCCATGGAGAACTGGGAGCCTTGTTATGCTGATGGGCGGGATGTAAACTGCCAACAGACACTCGGGAGAAGTGTATGGTGTTTCCTGAAACATCTAAAAAAGAAAGCAACAGAGCCTAGGGCACTTCCACTTATGGTCCTATAGCTTAGGGAAATTAAAATCAAAAAGACACAGCCACCCCAATGTTTGGGACGCCTCTGTTTACAAGAACCTCGTTTACCGTACAAGTTCAATATCACAGAAAGTGAAAAATGGATAAAGAACTTGTGGTACTTACGTACAATGCAGTATCGCTCAGCAGTGAAATCTATGTCATCAGGCCCGTAGCAGCACAATGAGTGGATTCAGGTACGATGATTCTAACTGAAATAAGTCACACAGAAAAAGAAACATCATAAGATATCAGTAATACACGGAATGTAAACTTGGCTACACAGGAACTGAATTACAGAACAGAACAGGGTCTCAAATTTAGAAAACCAACTTATGCTTGTTTAAGGGTAAAGGTGAGTTGGGGTGCTGCATAAAACCAGAGATTGAAATGAGCACAGATAAAGTTCCTTAAGCCAAATATGGAATAGACAAGAGCTACTCCTTGCTCAACGAAATGGACTCAACACCGCATATTAAACGCCTAAGAATGTACCTGACTCTTAAGTATCTTAAAACCTATGGATTGCTATGTCTCCGAAAGAGAATCAAGCATGTGTACAGGGACATAAACGCAGCAGTGATAGGATTGGAGAGGTTCGGTGAGCAAATGAAGACCCTTTGAAGTCATATTGCATGGTACCCATTCCACGGGTTTCAACTACCCAGGTTTAAGGTATTCTTCCTTCAGCTAAAACATGCATGTGGAACCTAGAGTATGATCAACCATGTGATCGGGAGACGTGTTCAAATATGTCTCAGTTTTCGTACCCTGGTACTCGGGTGCAACATTCCAGACGCTTTACTAACACTCTCCCGACTTGGAGAGTCAGTCCCTTTAACCTCCTGTTTGGCCCAGTTTGCAATTTCTGCGGAAGATGAACAGGAATAGCGAGAACCAATGAGAGACTAGCTGGAGGTGTCTGGACGGGCAAATTTAACTCTCATTTCCCACCAGGAAGAGGAAATAACCAAAGGCTCAGCGTGCCGTGCCGGAACCAGATTAGGGCCTGAAGCCATCCTGCGGTGTTGCGGCCAGCTCACAAGAAAACGAGTTGAAGAAAGGAGCTCAGGGGCACTGTAATTCACAAACCTGCAGAGTTATAAATGACAGCTATCGTCCAAAAATATACTGAAGTAAGGCTGCCAAGAGGACTTGAAAGCGGGGCAGAATTGCAGGAAACCGATTTCAGGAGGTAGACTGGAATTGCATTGAAAGCATAGGAAAAGAGGCAGAACGTCCACAATGATGCACTTGGCCAAAAAGGGCGTATGCGTTTTTTCCTGAATATATTCAGGAAAAAACGCATACGCCCTTTTTGGCCAACCAAGCAAGCTTGCAAAGGAAATCTGCACTACAATGAAGTCTCACTTCCCCCCGGTCAAAAGGGCCATCTGAAAAAAGTGTAAAATCCAGAAAGGCAGGACAGGCCATGGAGAACTGGGAGCCTTGTTATGCTGATGGGCGGGATGTAAACTGCCAACAGACACTCGGGAGAAGTGTATGGTGTTTCCTGAAACATCTAAAAAACAAAGCAACAGAGCCTAGGGCACTTCCACTTATGGTCCTATAGCTTAGGGAAATTAAAATCAAAAAGACACAGCCACCCCAATGTTTGGGACGCCTCTGTTTACAAGAACCTCGTTTACCGTACAAGTTCAATATCACAGAAAGTGAAAAATGGATAAAGAACTTGTGGTACTTACGTACAATGCAGTATCACTCAGCAGTGAAATCTATGTCATCAGGCCCGTAGCAGCACAATGAGTGGATTCAGGTACGATGATTCTAACTGAAATAAGTCACACAGAAAAAGAAACATCATAAGATATCAGTAATACACGGAATGTAAACTTGGCTACACAGGAACTGAATTACAGAACAGAACAGGGTCTCAAATTTAGAAAACCAACTTATGCTTGTTTAAGGGTAAAGGTGAGTTGGGGTGCTGCATAAAACCAGAGATTGAAATGAGCACAGATAAAGTTCCTTAAGCCAAATATGGAATAGACAAGAGCTACTCCTTGCTCAACGAAATGGACTCAACACCGCATATTAAACGCCTAAGAATGTACCTGACTCTTAAGTATCTTAAAACGTATGGATTGCTATGTCTCCGAAAGAGAATCAAGCATGTGTACAGGGACATAAACGCAGCAGTGATAGGATTGGAGAGGTTCGGTGAGCAAATGAAGACCCTTTGAAGTCATATTGCATGGTACCCATTCCACGGGTTTCAACTACCCAGGTTTAAGGTATTCTTCCTTCAGCTAAAACATGCATGTGGAACCTAGAGTATGATCAACCATGTGATCGGGAGACGTGTTCAAATATGTCTCAGTTTTCGTACCCTGGTACTCGGGTGCAACATTCCAGACGCTTTACTAACACTCTCCCGACTTGGAGAGTCAGTCCCTTTAACCTCCTGTTTGGCCCAGTTTGCAATTTCTGCGGAAGATGAACAGGAATAGCGAGAACCAATGAGAGACTAGCTGGAGGTGTCTGGACGGGCAAATTTAACTCTCATTTCCCACCAGGAAGAGGAAATAACCAAAGGCTCAGCGTGCCGTGCCGGAACCAGATTAGGGCCTGAAGCCATCCTGCGGTGTTGCGGCCAGCTCACAAGAAAACGAGTTGAAGAAAGGAGCTCAGGGGCACTGTAATTCACAAACCTGCAGAGTTATAAATGACAGCTATCGTCCAAAAATATACTGAAGTAAGGCTGCCAAGAGGACTTGAAAGCGGGGCAGAATTGCAGGAAACCGATTTCAGGAGGTAGACTGGAATTGCATTGAAAGCATAGGAAAAGAGGCAGAACGTCCACAATGATGCACTTGGCCAAAAAGGGCGTATGCGTTTTTTCCTGAATATATTCAGGAAAAAACGCATACGCCCTTTTTGGCCAACCAAGCAAGCTTGCAAAGGAAATCTGCACTACAATGAAGTCTCACTTCCCCCGGGTCAAAAGGGCCATCTGAAAAAAGTGTAAAATCCAGAAAGGCAGGACAGGCCATGGAGAACTGGGAGCCTTGTTATGCTGATGGGCGGGATGTAAACTGCCAACAGACACTCGGGAGAAGTGTATGGTGTTTCCTGAAACATCTAAAAAACAAAGCAACAGAGCCTAGGGCACTTCCACTTATGGTCCTATAGCTTAGGGAAATTAAAATCAAAAAGACACAGCCACCCCAATGTTTGGGACGCCTCTGTTTACAAGAACCTCGTTTACCGTACAAGTTCAATATCACAGAAAGTGAAAAATGGATAAAGAACTTGTGGTACTTACGTACAATGCAGTATCACTCAGCAGTGAAATCTATGCCATCAGGCCCGTAGCAGCACAATGAGTGGATTCAGGTACGATGATTCTAACTGAAATAAGTCACACAGAAAAAGAAACATCATAAGATATCAGTAATACACGGAATGTAAACTTGGCTACACAGGAACTGAATTACAGAACAGAACAGGGTCTCAAATTTAGAAAACCAACTTATGCTTGTTTAAGGGTAAAGGTGAGTTGGGGTGCTGCATAAAACCAGAGATTGAAATGAGCACAGATAAAGTTCCTTAAGCCAAATATGGAATAGACAAGAGCTACTCCTTGCTCAACGAAATGGACTCAACACCGCATATTAAACGCCTAAGAATGTACCTGACTCTTAAGTATCTTAAAACCTATGGATTGCTATGTCTCCGAAAGAGAATCAAGCATGTGTACAGGGACATAAACGCAGCAGTGATAGGATTGGAGAGGTTCGGTGAGCAAATGAAGACCCTTTGAAGTCATATTGCATGGTACCCATTCCACGGGTTTCAACTACCCAGGTTTAAGGTATTCTTCCTTCAGCTAAAACATGCATGTGGAACCTAGAGTATGATCAACCATGTGATCGGGAGACGTGTTCAAATATGTCTCAGTTTTCGTACCCTGGTACTCGGGTGCAACATTCCAGACGCTTTACTAACACTCTCCCGACTTGGAGAGTCAGTCCCTTTAACCTCCTGTTTGGCCCAGTTTGCAATTTCTGCGGAAGATGAACAGGAATAGCGAGAACCAATGAGAGACTAGCTGGAGGTGTCTGGACGGGCAAATTTAACTCTCATTTCCCACCAGGAAGAGGAAATAACCAAAGGCTCAGCGTGCCGTGCCGGAACCAGATTAGGGCCTGAAGCCATCCTGCGGTGTTGCGGCCAGCTCACAAGAAAACGAGTTGAAGAAAGGAGCTCAGGGGCACTGTAATTCACAAACCTGCAGAGTTATAAATGACAGCTATCGTCCAAAAATATACTGAAGTAAGGCTGCCAAGAGGACTTGAAAGCGGGGCAGAATTGCAGGAAACCGATTTCAGGAGGTAGACTGGAATTGCATTGAAAGCATAGGAAAAGAGGCAGAACGTCCACAATGATGCACTTGGCCAAAAAGGGCGTATGCGTTTTTTCCTGAATATATTCAGGAAAAAACGCATACGCCCTTTTTGGCCAACCAAGCAAGCTTGCAAAGGAAATCTGCACTACAATGAAGTCTCACTTCCCCCCGGTCAAAAGGGCCATCTGAAAAAAGTGTAAAATCCAGAAAGGCAGGACAGGCCATGGAGAACTGGGAGCCTTGTTATGCTGATGGGCGGGATGTAAACTGCCAACAGACACTCGGGAGAAGTGTATGGTGTTTCCTGAAACATCTAAAAAACAAAGCAACAGAGCCTAGGGCACTTCCACTTATGGTCCTATAGCTTAGGGAAATTAAAATCAAAAAGACACAGCCACCCCAATGTTTGGGACGCCTCTGTTTACAAGAACCTCGTTTACCGTACAAGTTCAATATCACAGAAAGTGAAAAATGGATAAAGAACTTGTGGTACTTACGTACAATGCAGTATCACTCAGCAGTGAAATCTATGTCATCAGGCCCGTAGCAGCACAATGAGTGGATTCAGGTACGATGATTCTAACTGAAATAAGTCACACAGAAAAAGAAACATCATAAGATATCAGTAATACACGGAATGTAAACTTGGCTACACAGGAACTGAATTACAGAACAGAACAGGGTCTCAAATTTAGAAAACCAACTTATGCTTGTTTAAGGGTAAAGGTGAGTTGGGGTGCTGCATAAAACCAGAGATTGAAATGAGCACAGATAAAGTTCCTTAAGCCAAATATGGAATAGACAAGAGCTACTCCTTGCTCAACGAAATGGACTCAACACCGCATATTAAACGCCTAAGAATGTACCTGACTCTTAAGTATCTTAAAACCTATGGATTGCTATGTCTCCGAAAGAGAATCAAGCATGTGTACAGGGACATAAACGCAGCAGTGATAGGATTGGAGAGGTTCGGTGAGCAAATGAAGACCCTTTGAAGTCATATTGCATGGTACCCATTCCACGGGTTTCAACTACCCAGGTTTAAGGTATTCTTCCTTCAGCTAAAACATGCATGTGGAACCTAGAGTATGATCAACCATGTGATCGGGAGACGTGTTCAAATATGTCTCAGTTTTCGTACCCTGGTACTCGGGTGCAACATTCCAGACGCTTTACTAACACTCTCCCGACTTGGAGAGTCAGTCCCTTTAACCTCCTGTTTGGCCCAGTTTGCAATTTCTGCGGAAGATGAACAGGAATAGCGAGAACCAATGAGAGACTAGCTGGAGGTGTCTGGACGGGCAAATTTAACTCTCATTTCCCACCAGGAAGAGGAAATAACCAAAGGCTCAGCGTGCCGTGCCGGAACCAGATTAGGGCCTGAAGCCATCCTGCGGTGTTGCGGCCAGCTCACAAGAAAGCGAGTTGAAGAAAGGAGCTCAGGGGCACTGTAATTCACAAACCTGCAGAGTTATAAATGACAGCTATCGTCCAAAAATATACTGAAGTAAGGCTGCCAAGAGGACTTGAAAGCGGGGCAGAATTGCAGGAAACCGATTTCAGGAGGTAGACTGGAATTGCATTGAAAGCATAGGAAAAGAGGCAGAACGTCCACAATGATGCACTTGGCCAAAAAGGGCGTATGCGTTTTTTCCTGAATATATTCAGGAAAAAACGCATACGCCCTTTTTGGCCAACCAAGCAAGCTTGCAAAGGAAATCTGCACTACAATGAAGTCTCACTTCCCCCCGGTCAAAAGGGCCATCTGAAAAAAGTGTAAAATCCAGAAAGGCAGGACAGGCCATGGAGAACTGGGAGCCTTGTTATGCTGATGGGCGGGATGTAAACTGCCAACAGACACTCGGGAGAAGTGTATGGTGTTTCCTGAAACATCTAAAAAACAAAGCAACAGAGCCTAGGGCACTTCCACTTATGGTCCTATAGCTTAGGGAAATTAAAATCAAAAAGACACAGCCACCCCAATGTTTGGGACGCCTCTGTTTACAAGAACCTCGTTTACCGTACAAGTTCAATATCACAGAAAGTGAAAAATGGATAAAGAACTTGTGGTACTTACGTACAATGCAGTATCGCTCAGCAGTGAAATCTATGTCATCAGGCCCGTAGCAGCACAATGAGTGGATTCAGGTACGATGATTCTAACTGAAATAAGTCACACAGAAAAAGAAACATCATAAGATATCAGTAATACACGGAATGTAAACTTGGCTACACAGGAACTGAATTACAGAACAGAACAGGGTCTCAAATTTAGAAAACCAACTTATGCTTGTTTAAGGGTAAAGGTGAGTTGGGGTGCTGCATAAAACCAGAGATTGAAATGAGCACAGATAAAGTTCCTTAAGCCAAATATGGAATAGACAAGAGCTACTCCTTGCTCAACGAAATGGACTCAACACCGCATATTAAACGCCTAAGAATGTACCTGACTCTTAAGTATCTTAAAACCTATGGATTGCTATGTCTCCGAAAGAGAATCAAGCATGTGTACAGGGACATAAACGCAGCAGTGATAGGATTGGAGAGGTTCGGTGAGCAAATGAAGACCCTTTGAAGTCATATTGCATGGTACCCATTCCACGGGTTTCAACTACCCAGGTTTAAGGTATTCTTCCTTCAGCTAAAACATGCATGTGGAACCTAGAGTATGATCAACCATGTGATCGGGAGACGTGTTCAAATATGTCTCAGTTTTCGTACCCTGGTACTCGGGTGCAACATTCAAGACGCTTTACTAACACTCTCCCGACTTGGAGAGTCAGTCCCTTTAACCTCCTGTTTGGCCCAGTTTGCAATTTCTGCGGAAGATGAACAGGAATAGCGAGAACCAATGAGAGACTAGCTGGAGGTGTCTGGACGGGCAAATTTAACTCTCATTTCCCACCAGGAAGAGGAAATAACCAAAGGCTCAGCGTGCCGTGCCGGAACCAGATTAGGGCCTGAAGCCATCCTGCGGTGTTGCGGCCAGCTCACAAGAAAGCGAGTTGAAGAAAGGAGCTCAGGGGCACTGTAATTCACAAACCTGCAGAGTTATAAATGACAGCTATCGTCCAAAAATATACTGAAGTAAGGCTGCCAAGAGGACTTGAAAGCGGGGCAGAATTGCAGGAAACCGATTTCAGGAGGTAGACTGGAATTGCATTGAAAGCATAGGAAAAGAGGCAGAACGTCCACAATGATGCACTTGGCCAAAAAGGGCGTATGCGTTTTTTCCTGAATATATTCAGGAAAAAACGCATACGCCCTTTTTGGCCAACCAAGCAAGCTTGCAAAGGAAATCTGCACTACAATGAAGTCTCACTTCCCCCCGGTCAAAAGGGCCATCTGAAAAAAGTGTAAAATCCAGAAAGGCAGGACAGGCCATGGAGAACTGGGAGCCTTGTTATGCTGATGGGCGGGATGTAAACTGCCAACAGACACTCGGGAGAAGTGTATGGTGTTTCCTGAAACATCTAAAAAACAAAGCAACAGAGCCTAGGGCACTTCCACTTATGGTCCTATAGCTTAGGGAAATTAAAATCAAAAAGACACAGCCACCCCAATGTTTGGGACGCCTCTGTTTACAAGAACCTCGTTTACCGTACAAGTTCAATATCACAGAAAGTGAAAAATGGATAAAGAACTTGTGGTACTTACGTACAATGCAGTATCGCTCAGCAGTGAAATCTATGTCATCAGGCCCGTAGCAGCACAATGAGTGGATTCAGGTACGATGATTCTAACTGAAATAAGTCACACAGAAAAAGAAACATCATAAGATATCAGTAATACACGGAATGTAAACTTGGCTACACAGGAACTGAATTACAGAACAGAACAGGGTCTCAAATTTAGAAAACCAACTTATGCTTGTTTAAGGGTAAAGGTGAGTTGGGGTGCTGCATAAAACCAGAGATTGAAATGAGCACAGATAAAGTTCCTTAAGCCAAATATGGAATAGACAAGAGCTACTCCTTGCTCAACGAAATGGACTCAACACCGCATATTAAACGCCTAAGAATGTACCTGACTCTTAAGTATCTTAAAACCTATGGATTGCTATGTCTCCGAAAGAGAATCAAGCATGTGTACAGGGACATAAACGCAGCAGTGATAGGATTGGAGAGGTTCGGTGAGCAAATGAAGACCCTTTGAAGTCATATTGCATGGTACCCATTCCACGGGTTTCAACTACCCAGGTTTAAGGTATTCTTCCTTCAGCTAAAACATGCATGTGGAACCTAGAGTATGATCAACCATGTGATCGGGAGACGTGTTCAAATATGTCTCAGTTTTCGTACCCTGGTACTCGGGTGCAACATTCCAGACGCTTTACTAACACTCTCCCGACTTGGAGAGTCAGTCCCTTTAACCTCCTGTTTGGCCCAGTTTGCAATTTCTGCGGAAGATGAACAGGAATAGCGAGAACCAATGAGAGACTAGCTGGAGGTGTCTGGACGGGCAAATTTAACTCTCATTTCCCACCAGGAAGAGGAAATAACCAAAGGCTCAGCGTGCCGTGCCGGAACCAGATTAGGGCCTGAAGCCATCCTGCGGTGTTGCGGCCAGCTCACAAGAAAGCGAGTTGAAGAAAGGAGCTCAGGGGCACTGTAATTCACAAACCTGCAGAGTTATAAATGACAGCTATCGTCCAAAAATATACTGAAGTAAGGCTGCCAAGAGGACTTGAAAGCGGGGCAGAATTGCAGGAAACCGATTTCAGGAGGTAGACTGGAATTGCATTGAAAGCATAGGAAAAGAGGCAGAACGTCCACAATGATGCATTTGGCCAAAAAGGGTGTATGCGTTTTTTCCTGAATATATTCAGGAAAAAACGCATACGCCCTTTTTGGCCAACCAAGCAAGCTTGCAAAGGAAATCTGCACTACAATGAAGTCTCACTTCCCCCCGGTCAAAAGGGCCATCGGAAAAAAGTGTAAAATCCAGAAAGGCAGGACAGGCCATGGAGAACTGGGAGCCTTGTTATGCTGATGGGCGGGATGTAAACTGCCAACAGACACTCGGGAGAAGTGTATGGTGTTTCCTGAAACATCTAAAAAACAAAGCAACAGAGCCTAGGGCACTTCCACTTATGGTCCTATAGCTTAGGGAAATTAAAATCAAAAAGACACAGCCACCCCAATGTTTGGGACGCCTCTGTTTACAAGAACCTCGTTTACCGTACAAGTTCAATATCACAGAAAGTGAAAAATGGATAAAGAACTTGTGGTACTTACGTACAATGCAGTATCGCTCAGCAGTGAAATCTATGTCATCAGGCCCGTAGCAGCACAATGAGTGGATTCAGGTACGATGATTCTAACTGAAATAAGTCACACAGAAAAAGAAACATCATAAGATATCAGTAATACACGGAATGTAAACTTGGCTACACAGGAACTGAATTACAGAACAGAACAGGGTCTCAAATTTAGAAAACCAACTTATGCTTGTTTAAGGGTAAAGGTGAGTTGGGGTGCTGCATAAAACCAGAGATTGAAATGAGCACAGATAAAGTTCCTTAAGCCAAATATGGAATAGACAAGAGCTACTCCTTGCTCAACGAAATGGACTCAACACCGCATATTAAACGCCTAAGAATGTACCTGACTCTTAAGTATCTTAAAACCTATGGATTGCTATGTCTCCGAAAGAGAATCAAGCATGTGTACAGGGACATAAACGCAGCAGTGATAGGATTGGAGAGGTTCGGTGAGCAAATGAAGACCCTTTGAAGTCATATTGCATGGTACCCATTCCACGGGTTTCAACTACCCAGGTTTAAGGTATTCTTCCTTCAGCTAAAACATGCATGTGGAACCTAGAGTATGATCAACCATGTGATCGGGAGACGTGTTCAAATATGTCTCAGTTTTCGTACCCTGGTACTCGGGTGCAACATTCAAGACGCTTTACTAACACTCTCCCGACTTGGAGAGTCAGTCCCTTTAACCTCCTGTTTGGCCCAGTTTGCAATTTCTGCGGAAGATGAACAGGAATAGCGAGAACCAATGAGAGACTAGCTGGAGGTGTCTGGACGGGCAAATTTAACTCTCATTTCCCACCAGGAAGAGGAAATAACCAAAGGCTCAGCGTGCCGTGCCGGAACCAGATTAGGGCCTGAAGCCATCCTGCGGTGTTGCGGCCAGCTCACAAGAAAGCGAGTTGAAGAAAGGAGCTCAGGGGCACTGTAATTCACAAACCTGCAGAGTTATAAATGACAGCTATCGTCCAAAAATATACTGAAGTAAGGCTGCCAAGAGGACTTGAAAGCGGGGCAGAATTGCAGGAAACCGATTTCAGGAGGTAGACTGGAATTGCATTGAAAGCATAGGAAAAGAGGCAGAACGTCCACAATGATGCACTTGGCCAAAAAGGGCGTATGCGTTTTTTCCTGAATATATTCAGGAAAAAACGCATACGCCCTTTTTGGCCAACCAAGCAAGCTTGCAAAGGAAATCTGCACTACAATGAAGTCTCACTTCCCCCCGGTCAAAAGGGCCATCTGAAAAAAGTGTAAAATCCAGAAAGGCAGGACAGGCCATGGAGAACTGGGAGCCTTGTTATGCTGATGGGCGGGATGTAAACTGCCAACAGACACTCGGGAGAAGTGTATGGTGTTTCCTGAAACATCTAAAAAACAAAGCAACAGAGCCTAGGGCACTTCCACTTATGGTCCTATAGCTTAGGGAAATTAAAATCAAAAAGATACAGCCACCCCAATGTTTGGGACGCCTCTGTTTACAAGAACCTCGTTTACCGTACAAGTTCAATATCACAGAAAGTGAAAAATGGATAAAGAACTTGTGGTACTTACGTACAATGCAGTATCGCTCAGCAGTGAAATCTATGTCATCAGGCCCGTAGCAGCACAATGAGTGGATTCAGGTACGATGATTCTAACTGAAATAAGTCACACAGAAAAAGAAACATCATAAGATATCAGTAATACACGGAATGTAAACTTGGCTACACAGGAACTGAATTACAGAACAGAACAGGGTCTCAAATTTAGAAAACCAACTTATGCTTGTTTAAGGGTAAAGGTGAGTTGGGGTGCTGCATAAAACCAGAGATTGAAATGAGCACAGATAAAGTTCCTTAAGCCAAATATGGAATAGACAAGAGCTACTCCTTGCTCAACGAAATGGACTCAACACCGCATATTAAACGCCTAAGAATGTACCTGACTCTTAAGTATCTTAAAACCTATGGATTGCTATGTCTCCGAAAGAGAATCAAGCATGTGTACAGGGACATAAACGCAGCAGTGATAGGATTGGAGAGGTTCGGTGAGCAAATGAAGACCCTTTGAAGTCATATTGCATGGTACCCATTCCACGGGTTTCAACTACCCAGGTTTAAGGTATTCTTCCTTCAGCTAAAACATGCATGTGGAACCTAGAGTATGATCAACCATGTGATCGGGAGACGTGTTCAAATATGTCTCAGTTTTCGTACCCTGGTACTCGGGTGCAACATTCCAGACGCTTTACTAACACTCTCCCGACTTGGAGAGTCAGTCCCTTTAACCTCCTGTTTGGCCCAGTTTGCAATTTCTGCGGAAGATGAACAGGAATAGCGAGAACCAATGAGAGACTAGCTGGAGGTGTCTGGACGGGCAAATTTAACTCTCATTTCCCACCAGGAAGAGGAAATAACCAAAGGCTCAGCGTGCCGTGCCGGAACCAGATTAGGGCCTGAAGCCATCCTGCGGTGTTGCGGCCAGCTCACAAGAAAGCGAGTTGAAGAAAGGAGCTCAGGGGCACTGTAATTCACAAACCTGCAGAGTTATAAATGACAGCTATCGTCCAAAAATATACTGAAGTAAGGCTGCCAAGAGGACTTGAAAGCGGGGCAGAATTGCAGGAAACCGATTTCAGGAGGTAGACTGGAATTGCATTGAAAGCATAGGAAAAGAGGCAGAACGTCCACAATGATGCACTTGGCCAAAAAGGGCGTATGCGTTTTTTCCTGAATATATTCAGGAAAAAACGCATACGCCCTTTTTGGCCAACCAAGCAAGCTTGCAAAGGAAATCTGCACTACAATGAAGTCTCACTTCCCCCCGGTCAAAAGGGCCATCTGAAAAAAGTGTAAAATCCAGAAAGGCAGGACAGGCCATGGAGAACTGGGAGCCTTGTTATGCTGATGGGCGGGATGTAAATTGCCAACAGACACTCGGGAGAAGTGTATGGTGTTTCCTGAAACATCTAAAAAACAAAGCAACAGAGCCTAGGGCACTTCCACTTATGGTCCTATAGCTTAGGGAAATTAAAATCAAAAAGATACAGCCACCCCAATGTTTGGGACGCCTCTGTTTACAAGAACCTCGTTTACCGTACAAGTTCAATATCACAGAAAGTGAAAAATGGATAAAGAACTTGTGGTACTTACGTACAATGCAGTATCGCTCAGCAGTGAAATCTATGTCATCAGGCCCGTAGCAGCACAATGAGTGGATTCAGGTACGATGATTCTAACTGAAATAAGTCACACAGAAAAAGAAACATCATAAGATATCAGTAATACACGGAATGTAAACTTGGCTACACAGGAACTGAATTACAGAACAGAACAGGGTCTCAAATTTAGAAAACCAACTTATGCTTGTTTAAGGGTAAAGGTGAGTTGGGGTGCTGCATAAAACCAGAGATTGAAATGAGCACAGATAAAGTTCCTTAAGCCAAATATGGAATAGACAAGAGCTACTCCTTGCTCAACGAAATGGACTCAACACCGCATATTAAACGCCTAAGAATGTACCTGACTCTTAAGTATCTTAAAACCTATGGATTGCTATGTCTCCGAAAGAGAATCAAGCATGTGTACAGGGACATAAACGCAGCAGTGATAGGATTGGAGAGGTTCGGTGAGCAAATGAAGACCCTTTGAAGTCATATTGCATGGTACCCATTCCACGGGTTTCAACTACCCAGGTTTAAGGTATTCTTCCTTCAGCTAAAACATGCATGTGGAACCTAGAGTATGATCAACCATGTGATCGGGAGACGTGTTCAAATATGTCTCAGTTTTCGTACCCTGGTACTCGGGTGCAACATTCCAGACGCTTTACTAACACTCTCCCGACTTGGAGAGTCAGTCCCTTTAACCTCCTGTTTGGCCCAGTTTGCAATTTCTGCGGAAGATGAACAGGAATAGCGAGAACCAATGAGAGACTAGCTGGAGGTGTCTGGACGGGCAAATTTAACTCTCATTTCCCACCAGGAAGAGGAAATAACCAAAGGCTCAGCGTGCCGTGCCGGAACCAGATTAGGGCCTGAAGCCATCCTGCGGTGTTGCGGCCAGCTCACAAGAAAACGAGTTGAAGAAAGGAGCTCAGGGGCACTGTAATTCACAAACCTGCAGAGTTATAAATGACAACTATCGTCCAAAAATATACTGAAGTAAGGCTGCCAAGAGGACTTGAAAGCGGGGCAGAATTGCAGGAAACCGATTTCAGGAGGTAGACTGGAATTGCATTGAAAGCATAGGAAAAGAGGCAGAACGTCCACAATGATGCACTTGGCCAAAAAGGGCGTATGCGTTTTTTCCTGAATATATTCAGGAAAAAACGCATACGCCCTTTTTGGCCAACCAAGCAAGCTTGCAAAGGAAATCTGCCCTACAATGAAGTCTCACTTCCCCCCGGTCAAAAGGGCCATCTGAAAAAAGTGTAAAATCCAGAAAGGCAGGACAGGCCATGGAGAACTGGGAGCCTTGTTATGCTGATGGGCGGGATGTAAACTGCCAACAGACACTCGGGAGAAGTGTATGGTGTTTCCTGAAACATCTAAAAAACAAAGCAACAGAGCCTAGGGCACTTCCACTTATGGTCCTATAGCTTAGGGAAATTAAAATCAAAAAGACACAGCCACCCCAATGTTTGGGACGCCTCTGTTTACAAGAACCTCGTTTACCGTACAAGTTCAATATCACAGAAAGTGAAAAATGGATAAAGAACTTGTGGTACTTACGTACAATGCAGTATCACTCAGCAGTGAAATCTATGTCATCAGGCCCGTAGCAGCACAATGAGTGGATTCAGGTACGATGATTCTAACTGAAATAAGTCACACAGAAAAAGAAACATCATAAGATATCAGTAATACACGGAATGTAAACTTGGCTACACAGGAACTGAATTACAGAACAGAACAGGGTCTCAAATTTAGAAAACCAACTTATGCTTGTTTAAGGGTAAAGGTGAGTTGGGGTGCTGCATAAAACCAGAGATTGAAATGAGCACAGATAAAGTTCCTTAAGCCAAATATGGAATAGACAAGAGCTACTCCTTGCTCAACGAAATGGACTCAACACCGCATATTAAACGCCTAAGAATGTACCTGACTCTTAAGTATCTTAAAACCTATGGATTGCTATGTCTCCGAAAGAGAATCAAGCATGTGTACAGGGACATAAACGCAGCAGTGATAGGATTGGAGAGGTTCGGTGAGCAAATGAAGACCTTTGAAGTCATATTGCATGGTACCCATTCCACGGGTTTCAACTACCCAGGTTTAAGGTATTCTTCCTTCAGCTAAAACATGCATGTGGAACCTAGAGTATGATCAACCATGTGATCGGGAGACGTGTTCAAATATGTCTCAGTTTTCGTACCCTGGTACTCGGGTGCAACATTCAAGACGCTTTACTAACACTCTCCCGACTTGGAGAGTCAGTCCCTTTAACCTCCTGTTTGGCCCAGTTTGCAATTTCTGCGGAAGATGAACAGGAATAGCGAGAACCAATGAGAGACTAGCTGGAGGTGTCTGGACGGGCAAATTTAACTCTCATTTCCCACCAGGAAGAGGAAATAACCAAAGGCTCAGCGTGCCGTGCCGGAACCAGATTAGGGCCTGAAGCCATCCTGCGGTGTTGCGGCCAGCTCACAAGAAAACGAGTTGAAGAAAGGAGCTCAGGGGCACTGTAATTCACAAACCTGCAGAGTTATAAATGACAGCTATCGTCCAAAAATATACTGAAGTAAGGCTGCCAAGAGGACTTGAAAGCGGGGCAGAATTGCAGGAAACCGATTTCAGGAGGTAGACTGGAATTGCATTGAAAGCATAGGAAAAGAGGCAGAACGTCCACAATGATGCACTTGGCCAAAAAGGGCGTATGCGTTTTTTCCTGAATATATTCAGGAAAAAACGCATACGCCCTTTTTGGCCAACCAAGCAAGCTTGCAAAGGAAATCTGCACTACAATGAAGTCTCACTTCCCCCCGGTCAAAAGGGCCATCTGAAAAAAGTGTAAAATCCAGAAAGGCAGGACAGGCCATGGAGAACTGGGAGCCTTGTTATGCTGATGGGCGGGATGTAAACTGCCAACAGACACTCGGGAGAAGTGTATGGTGTTTCCTGAAACATCTAAAAAACAAAGCAACAGAGCCTAGGGCACTTCCACTTATGGTCCTATAGCTTAGGGAAATTAAAATCAAAAAGACACAGCCACCCCAATGTTTGGGACGCCTCTGTTTACAAGAACCTCGTTTACCATACAAGTTCAATATCACAGAAAGTGAAAAATGGATAAAGAACTTGTGGTACTTACGTACAATGCAGTATCACTCAGCAGTGAAATCTATGTCATCAGGCCCGTAGCAGCACAATGAGTGGATTCAGGTACGATGATTCTAACTGAAATAAGTCACACAGAAAAAGAAACATCATAAGATATCAGTAATACACGGAATGTAAACTTGGCTACACAGGAACTGAATTACAGAACAGAACAGGGTCTCAAATTTAGAAAACCAACTTATGCTTGTTTAAGGGTAAAGGTGAGTTGGGGTGCTGCATAAAACCAGAGATTGAAATGAGCACAGATAAAGTTCCTTAAGCCAAATATGGAATAGACAAGAGCTACTCCTTGCTCAACGAAATGGACTCAACACCGCATATTAAACGCCTAAGAATGTACCTGACTCTTAAGTATCTTAAAACCTATGGATTGCTATGTCTCCGAAAGAGAATCAAGCATGTGTACAGGGACATAAACGCAGCAGTGATAGGATTGGAGAGGTTCGGTGAGCAA
This sequence comes from Globicephala melas, assembly GCF_963455315.2. Lineage (NCBI taxonomy): Eukaryota > Metazoa > Chordata > Mammalia > Artiodactyla > Delphinidae > Globicephala > Globicephala melas. The sequence continues at coordinate 1,054 of NW_027207305.1, read as the reverse complement.
ATGAAGACCCTTTGAAGTCATATTGCATGGTACCCATTCCACGGGTTTCAACTACCCAGGTTTAAGGTATTCTTCCTTCAGCTAAAACATGCATGTGGAACCTAGAGTATGATCAACCATGTGATCGGGAGACGTGTTCAAATATGTCTCAGTTTTCGTACCCTGGTACTCGGGTGCAACATTCAAGACGCTTTACTAACACTCTCCCGACTTGGAGAGTCAGTCCCTTTAACCTCCTGTTTGGCCCAGTTTGCAATTTCTGCGGAAGATGAACAGGAATAGCGAGAACCAATGAGAGACTAGCTGGAGGTGTCTGGACGGGCAAATTTAACTCTCATTTCCCACCAGGAAGAGGAAATAACCAAAGGCTCAGCGTGCCGTGCCGGAACCAGATTAGGGCCTGAAGCCATCCTGCGGTGTTGCGGCCAGCTCACAAGAAAACGAGTTGAAGAAAGGAGCTCAGGGGCACTGTAATTCACAAACCTGCAGAGTTATAAATGACAGCTATCGTCCAAAAATATACTGAAGTAAGGCTGCCAAGAGGACTTGAAAGCGGGGCAGAATTGCAGGAAACCGATTTCAGGAGGTAGACTGGAATTGCATTGAAAGCATAGGAAAAGAGGCAGAACGTCCACAATGATGCACTTGGCCAAAAAGGGCGTATGCGTTTTTTCCTGAATATATTCAGGAAAAAACGCATACGCCCTTTTTGGCCAACCAAGCAAGCTTGCAAAGGAAATCTGCACTACAATGAAGTCTCACTTCCCCCCGGTCAAAAGGGCCATCTGAAAAAAGTGTAAAATCCAGAAAGGCAGGACAGGCCATGGAGAACTGGGAGCCTTGTTATGCTGATGGGCGGGATGTAAACTGCCAACAGACACTCGGGAGAAGTGTATGGTGTTTCCTGAAACATCTAAAAAACAAAGCAACAGAGGCCTAGGGCACTTCCACTTATGGTCCTATAGCTTAGGGAAATTAAAATCAAAAGACACAGCCACCCCAATGTTTGGGACGCCTCTGTTTACAAGAACCTCGTTTACCGTACAAGTTCAAT